>NC_080112.1:125346858-126063917 GCF_950005125.1 Chionomys nivalis | reverse complement strand
GTGCTAAAAACTCAGTGCACCCTTCATTAGTAAGATCATGAAGATAGATCTAAAAAGTATATGCATACATTTGAGGAGGTGCTTGCTTCTAGGGCATGGTCTACCTTACCTTAGCTCTAGAGCTTCAGGAGGATCCTGCCTCCCTTTCCTCAGCCTCCTCCAGTCTTTATTTAGAGCCATTTTCCTATCTCTGTTTGCTCTTATAAGGTCTGCCAACCAAGAGTGAACAGGAGGAGGTACACCCGTATGATGGATGTACAAGAGGTTGGCACCAGTACAGCTGTATGACTTTACTTCCTATCGCTTCACCTCCTCCTGGCTCTAGGCCTTACTGCCCCATTATGTATAAAATAATGACCATGAGAGCAACTACTTTCCACATAAGCTTTTCTGGAGAAAGAACTCTAAAAGTCTACGGAAAGTCCCTAGTTAATGTCTGGAAATGCTGGACTTTTAACACATGCTATTTATACAGTGCTTTGAAATTATCTGGGAGGCTTACTTAGTGAAGAGAGAAGATTTCCTGGAATTGACTGGCTAACTAAATCATGCAGTCATTGCCAGTTTTGAGTGTCCCTAGCACCTAGACAGGCCATATATACTTAACTAACTAACTAACTAACTAACTAACTAACTAACTAACTAATTAATGGCCTATGTGTATATATTAAAACATGGGGAAGCAATGGTGGGAGATGTCCAGGAACAAGATTCTTCCAAACTGAACAAGTAGCAAACCAAAACATAAAATGGGAACAAAGCAGAGCAGCTTGGGCTGCAGCTGGAATCCATGTGCGATCTCGCAGACGGATAGGATTGCATTCCCAGAATAGCAACCAGAGAAGGAGAGAGCGGAAACAGAGCTCTGGATTGTCCTTGTACTAAACATTCTTTTAAGTAAAAACAAAATCTTCAGTTTCTTCATGCTTAAAAAAGGGAGAAAACTCCAATTTTACTTTAAAGGGGGTTGGGGAAGCTTTCCAGATGCCTTCAAGTTCTGAATGGAGGAATTGGAAAAGGACACATATTTTATTTTCCCTGTAACCATAAATTTCCAGGAAGAGGATTGAAAATAGAATGAAAACTTTTGGAGCTTCGTGTCAACAAAATAAGACAAAGACCGAATAACTAAAGGTCCTGCAGAAAACGCACTGTCTCTTATTTGGAAAGTTTACCACATGGAATAATACTTTCCCCTGGTGTTGACTTGTTTATCTGAAAACAGCCTCATCCTTTAACAACAAAAAAGAAACCCTAGTTCTACAGCAAGCTTGCAGGGCAAGACTACCATCAGCTCAGAGATTCACACGGTAAGGGGGAGACTGGAGGGATTCAACTCGGCTATTCTGTGAGGATTCCTGAATCCTACACTAGGCAGCCACATACTGTCTCAAAGATGGTGTGGATCTTCCTGGGGATGGGGGTGCATCTTTATCCTGACAGTCCTCAGCATTCTCAGCTAATGCTAGCATGAGGAATTGTTGTAATACAAGCGGCAGGGCTGCGTCCCCGGCACCCGGCCGCCCACATGGCTAGCTTATGCCCCGAAATAATTACACGGAAACTGTATTCTTTTAAACACTGCCTGGCCCATTAGTTCCGGCCTCTTATTGGCTAGCTCTTACATATTGATCTAACCCATTTCTAATATTCTGTGTAGTACCACGAGCTGGCTTACCAGGAAAGATCTTAACCTGCATCTGTCTGGAGTGGGAGAATCATGGCGACTCTCTGACTCAGCTTCTTTCTCCCAGCATTCTGTTCTGTCTACTCCACCTACCTAAGGGTTGGCCTATAAATGGGCCAAGGCAGTTTCTTTATTAAATGAAAGTAACTCCTCCATCATTTCCCCTTTTTTCTGTTTAAACAAAAAAGAAAGGCTTTAACTTTAACATAGTAAAATTACATATAACAAAATGGTTATCAAGCAAGAATTACAGTTACAATATTTATATCTATTTTATCTCTTATCATAACTAAGGAAAACTATAACTATAACTATTCTTCAACTCCATCAAAGACTCCAGAAGGATATAATACTACCAAAGCAAACAAGAGATCCAAAACTCTAGAAATGACAGAGACATCTCACTGCCTGGACAGTCACCCAAAGTTCTTTTGTACTGTTGGGGCATCCATCTTCAGCCTACAGGCCCATAGTATCCAGCAGACATTTTCATCAAGCAGGAAATTCCAAAGACAGTTCAGTCACTTTTTGCTGTGTCCTGCAGAATGTCTCGCAGACTCTTTTAGGAGTCAGGAACCCCGAAAAGCCATCTCACCTTTAGGCAAGTTCAGCAGTCCTCTTTCTGCGGGTTTTCTGTGTCCTGTTTATGCAACAGTCCAGGCAAGAGCAGTTTCTTGCCCAAATGGCTATCAAACTCCTTAAGGAGCCTCTTCGGTGCCCATCTTCCTCTTGAAGTAGATTAGTGCTGCCAGGAGCAGAGGTGCCTCATTATCATGAAAAGCCCTAAGTTATTAAAACATTAAATGCCATATTCTGCAGTCTTTGAAAGATATGAAGAATGCCTATCTAGCTGAAATATATCTATGCACATCTAGAAAATCTAACTAACATGACTAAAAGCTTGACAATTATCGATGATTATCCATTAACAACCTATATACATTACATTTTTTAATGAACTATACAATCACAATACCTTAATCAAGATTAGAAATATGCATATACATATAACAAAATTGACCTTCAAATCCACACCAATGCAAATTATTCATATCTATATCATATCCCCCTTTAAATGTAAAAGAACATTTATAAACAATATTTGGGAATATGGGCGCAGTTTTTTCTCTCCAAACTGCTTCCTGCTGTATGGGGGAGCTGTTATTCAGGTCTTTTATGGGATAACCTGTGTGCCAGGGTCATCTCAGTTGGCAGTTGAGTGAAGTAATTTTTTGAGGGTGTTCACAGTAACCTTTCAGGAGGGCGTGGTCTATCATACCATATTGGGATAGAAGAAATCCACAGGGTCGCATCCTCTGTGAAAACAAAAGAAGACCCTCTCCAAAGCATCATATCCTTAGACCCATATTCTGAAATCATAATACCTTTATATCCATTCTGGTTTAGCTTGGCAGCCCATATAATGAAATGTCTCTCTCTACTTAGCTCCTTTACAGTCAAAAATTTTAAAGAAAACACAATAATACAAAGAATCCAGACTCTCTGTGAATTTTCCATTTTTACGTGGCTTATTTTTCTTTATTTCTTTTAATCTATAACTATCTGTACTCTGTCTCTTTAAAGACTTTACCCTTTTTTTAAGACATTAACTTTATTCTTTATATATTTTTTCTTCTCTCTCTCAAGCCTACGTACATTCATTCAACACTGTGATCCATTTATAGGTCTGAATCTGTCCTATTGTGAATCCGTAATTTTTTTTTTACTATCCAGGAGCAATTCTTAAAATGTTAAGCACTTTTTAAAAACTTAAGTTGCACCATATACAGGTAATACGGTACTGTGTCCTGCCCAGTCTAAACTTTAACTGTGCTGTTATTACAGTAATTACGGTAGTTCCTGCCTGAGACCAGCACAGTTCAGCATAGAGGAGCTGAGCCGCTCCTGCCTCAGAGCCATTTGGTGCCCCTGAGCCACACACAGTTCCAGGCACAAAGCAGTCCACATTGCCATCAAGCAAGCCATAGCACTTTATTCCAAATGCTCCATTCAAAAGCTCTGTCTCCTGCAGGAGCCAGACAGAGATCGCAATGGCGGCACAGCCCAGAAAGCCGGCATTTTAAAACAGCCAGTTTTTTCCTGTTGCTGAGTCAGGACAATTTCTTTGCGGCACGTAACCCAGAAACAGCAAAAAGCTGTCTTAAATTCTCTCTCTGTCCTTTTTAAGCCCTCTCAGGTTTTACGTGGAGTTCATTAGCACGCTGGGCGCCACTCTGTTGTAATACAAGCGGCAGGGCCACTCTGTTGTAATACAAGCGGCAGGGCTGCGTCCCCGGCACCCGGCCACCCACATGGCTAGCTTATGCCCCGAAATAATTACACGGAAACTGTATTCTTTTAAACACTGCTTGGCCCATTAGCTCTAGCCTCTTATTGGCTAGCTCTTACATATTGATCTAACCCATTTCTAATATTCTGTGTAGCACCACGAGCTGGCTTACCAGGAAAGATCTTAACCTGAGTCAGTCTGGAGTGGGAGAATCATGGTGACTCCCTGACTCGGCTTCTTTCTCCCAGCATTCTATCTGTTTACTCCACCTACCTAAGGGCTGGCCTATAAATGGGCCAAGGCAGTTTCTTTATTAAATGAAAGTAACTCCTCCATCAAGGAATCAAAGTTCACACAGACCAGTAGCTCTCACTGTGGGAAATGTTGCCTACAAGGTCCACAGAGCCCTATGTGGACACATCTATGGTTGGCACAACTGGGCGTGGAGGGATACTACTAGAAATTAGTGATGTAAGGCCACTTACTATCCTACCCTGCATAGGACGGTCCCCGCAGCAAAGAATAGTCGGCCACAAATTTCACCACTGCCATGGTAAACACTAGTTTAGAAATATTCAGCCAAACTTTCTTTCCTGTGTGAAAAAGGCAAGTAAAAGGATTACCAAGCTTTTAAACATGCTCATATTCCTTATTATAACAATTTAAATTGGAGAAATGACTCCCAAAACAGTGCTCAGCCAATCACATAAAATGCCTTTATGTAGCTATTTCTATACATTATTCATAGCAAGAGAAGAGTGAAAATGACACAAATGCGTGTCATTTGGCTGTGCTTAAAGCAAATCATAATCAGTTTATGCAACGGGTTGCTAATGGCCAAGAAAAAGTGATGAATTGTTTGAAATTGGGAGATGAATGCAACGTGTTGGTAAGAGACAACAAGCAAGTTACAAAATAGGTTATGGAGTGAGACTCTAGCTTTCAGGGAAAAAAACTGTACCACGCGTCTCTGTGCAAATAGGCCCTTAAGAAAGCATTTGGACAATTGGATCTGGGGAGTGATAGATAAAAGCTGTTTTGTTTCTACATGCTTGTCCATGCTTTCTATTCATTAAAATATTGAACATGTGTGTGTGTGTTTCTTTTTTAATATTTTTACCTAAAGAAAACTTCACTGCCTTCATTCTGTACTTCCTGATAGTGCCAAGCCCAGACCACTCTGTGTCTTTCTTCTTTATCCCTGTTTGTGAGAGTGTTTGAAGACACATCTGCACTCACTGTTCTCACTGCCTGCTGAAACCCTGCAAAGGCTCTGATCTAGACCATCAGACCACCCTCAAATCCAACCCAGAGGGGCATGTAGAATGCCATGGTGAACATCTGTCGCAGGAGATCACACACTTGAAACATCCCTAGCATTCCTAGCATTCCTTCCCAGCACATGTTCCTCTTCTTCTTCAAATCTGGCCCCTTCTTGGTCTGTTTTATCAGCTGTTCCTTAAGGGTGTTCAACCCACCTCAACCCTTCATATTCTTTGTCTATTCCTAATCGGTTTCTCTTACTGTTATTTAAACATGCAATCCTCACCCACAGCATGGTGCCCTCATTCTCGCCATTGACAATCTACATGACTATTGGAACACTATGCTTTACCCTCTATTCTGTTATAGTTCAGAAGCTAGCTGCTAAAACCTAGACTGTGTACCCTTCCCATGTGTTGGCACACCGCTGCTGTTTCTGGGGCCATAGAGTGCTCTTTCTAACAGGCAAATCATTTCATTTCCATACAAAATCCTGTTGTTCAGATGCCCTAAATATATTCCACATGTTTTTGTGTGCTCCACTGTGAAAATGGTCCTGACCAAAGATACTCTGCTTTGCACCAGAAATAACATTTTCTTTCTTTCCAGATTGTTTGGTCAATATTGCTACCTCCAAATTCTAGGGTCTCTGGAATTGATAAGGTCCATTATTTGTACTCACGACCTGAGAATGGAAAGTGTATTTCCTTCCTAGAATGTGAGCCTTCTAAAATAAGGACTGTGCTCTAATGATTATCATTGGAAGTGTTAAAAATAATTTTGACTCATGAAAAATATCAAGTAGCAATATGCTGAGTAGATGGATCAGTGGAGATGTTATGGATTGATGTGTGAACAGCCACATTGATATATGTATTGCTGAGGATAAATTTTTTAAGTACAAGTTGTCTGAAAATGTTGAATAGTAAGAGTTTGGGAATAAACACTTCAAAATGCAACATATTATTCAATGTGCTAATGAGATGACCATTGAATTTTGATCTTCTACACAAAATATGAAGCAAAAGCATATTACCACATCCTCCTTGATTCTGATAAAGGTGATACTTTCCATGAAAGGAAAAATTACTAATGAAAATATTTCATGGCTTATTGAACCTCCCAGCATTTAAAAAAGCAACTTAAGAATAGTCCTTGTGTTTTCTTCTCCCATAGATCACTGGGAACAAAATGACATCTCTGAACTTGGCCACCATATTTGGGCCCAACCTGCTCCACAAACAGAAGTCATCAGACAAAGAATATTCTGTGCAGAGCTCAGCCAGAGCTGAAGAGAGCACAGCCATCATCGCTGTGGTACAGAAGATGATTGAAAACTATGAAACCCTGTTCATGGTAAGTGGCCCTTCAGCACTGAGACATCTCGATGATTTTCTTATTGGTTGCCTCTGCTGATATAATAAAACTCAGGTTATCCACTTTCTGGTTTGCTGTGCTGGTCATAAGTGAACTCACTGGAAGAGTATTTTGTTCAAAATACTCTGGTGTCATGTTTTAGTATATCAGAAGTATAAATTTTATTTTGTTAATAATAGTAATAATCACACATAATTAATTAAATAATGAGATGTTAAGATTTAGTTACCTATGGAGCAGGAGTTCTTGTTCAAAATATTAATAAAAACACCTCTTTGGAATCCTGCAATTTTAGTAAATTCACATGTTCATAACCAACAATGGTGACATGATTTCTCCAAGGTCAGTCTATACTTTGCACCTCCTGTATGAAATTTCACCTTTCTGCCCTATGCCCTTCCCATGTCATTTCCCATGCCATTTATCTATCCCCTGAAGCCCATGACCATTCTATTTATGTTTATCTTGCTCAGCCTTGTGTTGTAGTCATGTACAGCCATTTCCTTTAGTAGATTATAAATGCATTTAAAGCAAGGACTGTGTCCTTGGTATCGCTTCATCATATCCTCTGTACACTTCTGGAAGGTCCTTCACTTGTTAGGCATCCAGTAAATATTTTTTGATTTGTATTGAATTACCAGTTCCTGCTTTCGTTCATAAAACTGCATTGCTTGCTCAAACTTCCCTTGAAACAGTAGAACAAATGCCAATTTTCTTCTATTTCTCTTCTCTATTCTGATTGCACATCATTTTTTACAGGAATGTTCTCCATGATTCTTTTGATATTTCTCTTATCATTTGCAAATGCAATAAAGCCTGCATATTACACTGGGGCCTTCTGTGGCTACTTCAACGTAGAATACTAACTAGCTACCTCTTCTGAATCTCCTTCAGAGTTTATCTATACTTATCAAATTCTTTGTAGTAGATTTATTGTCATGCTTGTCCTATACTCATTTATTTTGGATATTCAAATGTCAATGATTTGGAATAACTTCTCCCATTTATCTTACCTATTTGATTGTGATCAAGTAATTCAATATCCTATAAGCATTAATTTGACTCATGTAAAATGAAAAAAAATCTAATTCTTAAAATTATGATCAGAATAATTTGCTATGAGAATGAGGTATATAGACCATAAATATCTGTCCAAGTGCTAATTAATAATTATATTAGCTTGGCAACATGGGCTGCCTTGAATTTCAGTATTTTAACACCAGACACATAGGTATCATAATGTTTATCAGACATTTGGTAGACTGCCTCACAGATGATGACTTTAGAACCTCAAATACTTGTACTATAAGATGCTGTCCCTGGGCTTTTACTGTATACCGAAAAGGTGTGTCCATCATATGCATTGAATTCTATTGCCAGAACTTACCCATAGTTCATATTTAACTGAAAGGGAGTGTTTTTGTCCCACTTGGTCCTACAGTCATTTGGTCCCAAAGAAATATACAGAGGTCTATATTAATTATAAAATGGTTGGCCTATTATCTAAGACTTTTTATTAACTCTTATAACTTATATCAGCCCATAATACTTGTCTGTGTTAGCCACGTGGCTTGGTACCTTTTTTGGTGAGGCAGTCACATGTTGCTTGCTCTGTGTCTGGCTTCCTCTGTGTCTGGGTGACGACTGCAGACTGACTCTTCTTCCCAGAATTCTCCTGTTCTCACCCCACCTATACTTCCTGCCTGGCTACTGGCCAATCAGTGTTATATTAAAATACAATTGACAGGGTACAGACCATTGTCCCACAGCACTTACCCCCCCCCCTTTTTTTTAAAAAAACAAGAACTCTGAATTGAATCTCCTTTTAGTTTTTCTCCTGACTATTATCCATAACAACTTGTAATCAACATTCTAAACAAAGGCAAACATCCATAATCCATTTTTTTGGAATGTGGGTGTAGTTTATTGGCTACTTTCTGCTAATTGAGGGTGCTGATAATCTTATGGGGACCTAAAGAAAATTTAAAATTATGGTCAAGTCCTGGCTGGAATATTCTGTGAGGTTTGATCATCTTAGCCAGCAGTCTTGAGGCTGTTCTGGATGTAGAACTTAGACATTTGGACCATCTGCTTCTATCAGAGATTTCTCAGGGGGTCTTTCTGGATCCAACCTGATTTTTCTTAACTCAGAATGAGTCCACAGCTTCTCATTTCCTGTGAAAACAAAAGTAAAACCTCTTCTCCAAAGTAACATATCTTTAGACTTAAATTTTGAAGTGAAAGCATTTTCAAAATATATATGTTGCAAAAATCCAGCAGCATTTATAATCAAGTATCTTTTAGCAGCTTTTACTCCTTCCTCAGCCATCAAACAATTTTAAAAAACACAATAACATGCAGTATCCAGACTCTCTGTGTATTTTTCATCTTTACATGGCTTTATCCTAAACTCTATTTCTCTTATATTTTATTTTTAATTTTTGGCTTTATGAGACAGGGTTTCTCTGTGTATCGTAGGCTGTTCTGTAACTCATTCTGTAGACCAGGCTGTCCTTGAAATTACAGAAATCTGCCTGATTCTGACTCCCAAGTGCTGGGATTAAAGGCACATGCCACCACACCTAGAACTCACAGAGATCTGCCTGCCTCTGCCTTCCAAGTGTTGGGATTAAGGGTGTGTGCCACCACACCCAACTACTTTCTATTTTTCTCTTTTATTTTAAGGATTTTATCCTTCTCTTTTTTCCTCAAACTTACATATATTTTTAAACACACTATGAATTGTTTAGAGGTTTTTTTTGTCTATCTTTACTGTATCTTTCTTTTTCTGACAATATGAGTCTTTAATTTGCTAAGTGACATGGCTAGGATTAAAACCATGGCTTTGACAGCTATATTCAGCCCATTCCTTAGCTTTCTGGGATTCTAGCCTCATGGCAGAGGTACTGGCTGGAGCCATGTTTATTGTCACAACTCTATGACTTTACAAGGTCCCTGCCACCACCAAAAAGCATGTGGTCAGCTATTCATCAATACCATTTAAGTGTTTCATGGCAGGACCTCTTAAAAGAGCTGCAAGGTTTTACAGCTAAAGCTGAGTCAAGAAACCTCTCATAAATGATAGCGCTTGCCTCTAGCAAACAGAGCCCACCTGAGAAAGTGCTGCTATCAATAAGCTGTGCTTAACTCTATTCTTTTCTGTCTAAAATTACTTCCAAAGCTCTCTCAGACTTTCTGTGGATGCAGTTGTTCACATGGGCACCATTTGTTGACTGAGGTTTCTGTCCCACCCAGTCCTGCAGTCATTCAGTCCCAAAGAAATACACAAAGGTCTACATTAAATATAAACTGATTGGTCTATTACCTTAGGCTTCTTATTAATTCTTATAATTTATATTAACCCATAATACTTGTCTGTTTTAACTATGTGGCTTGACACCATTTTCGGTGAGACAGTCAAATCTTGCTTGTTCTGTGTCTGGATGATGTCTGCAGACTGACTCTTTCCTCTTTCCAGAATTCTCCTGTTCTTGCCCCACCTATACTTCCTGCCTGGTTGCCCCGCCTATACTTCCTGCCTGGATACTAGCCAATCAGCGTTTTATTAAAATACAATTGACAGGGTACAGACCGTTGTCCCACAGCAAGGGAGGCTGGGAATTGTACTTTGGCTAGATGCCCAGATGGAAGAGGAAATGCATTTACCACAGTGACTAACAGTGGCATTTTGCTCCCTATTGTGTCTCTGAAGCATTGTCCCTGTGTTGTACATGGAAAGCTCTCAAAAATGTTGAATTAGTCATCAACTATATAAATTCACACTTCAGTCCAAATCCTCATAATTAACTACATATTTGGATGAATCAAACGTCTGAACTTTTCAATATTTTCATCGAATTTTAAGTCACATATCATCTTGCCAAGTTGTCTTGGCATTACTTCATGTTCTCTGGATTTTTTTTAACAAAATAATATCTCTCATCAATCTTAATTCTATTCTCTAAATTTTGTATTTTACGCAAAGTTTTCCTTTATATGAAACCACAAACCATCAGGAATTTCTTTTCACCTCAGATATTAACAAAATGCTTCCTGATCTCCTTGAAAGGCAGAGGTCATTGTAATTATGTCATCCCTCTTCTCTCTACTTCCTGCCACCTGGAATAGTTAGAAGAGCAGCAAAACATCAGTATTCTATCTCTTGTGATCTTTTCCAAACCTGGCTTTATTTTTATCATTCTCTGCAGAGGTCGATGTTGAGATTCTCTTGTGCACTAACAAATATTTATGTGCACAAATTATGGTTTGTGTTTCTTAAAGAAGCCCATCTTGATGACCTTGTCTAAAATCTAATGCCTCTGCCTTCACTCTACTATTTCTGCTATGACTCCTACTACTCCTGATAACACATACACACACACACACACCACACCACACCACACCACACCACACACCACATCCTGACTTCATAGTCACACTCTATTCTTTTTCTCCTTAGAATTCACCACTACTAATAGAGAATTTTGCTAATTTTTCTTTTTAGTTATGTTTCTCCTCACCAAAATGTATTATTTTCTGGTCCATGCATTCATTACTGCTGTGCCAATGACATGGTAAAAACAAGATAAACATTGGTTAGATTCATGAGTGACTTGATAGTAGCTGTGTGATGTATGATTTCTGTCTCATAAGTCCTTACTCTTACATGTGGGAAAAGTTGGGGCATGCAGGAATTAAGTATACTTTTCTGAGCATAAGTTAACCACCAGTGTAATCGTGTCTGCTCTCCTTAGATGGACTGTGGGAACTATACTGAAAAAGAAAAGAACAGTGGAAGTAATTGAAGGGGAGAAAGACAGAGATTCCCAAACCAGACTCTGAAAAATTAAAGTGGAACCAGAAAACTTGACTACAATCTGTCTCTGCTATGTCTGTCTCATCTTTGATTTCCATTTCATTAGTTATCATGGAATAGTCTTAAGTGAATGCTATCCAAGATCCTTTAAAGATCTAACATCTGTGTGGTTCAGTGCTCCAAAACTGACTTTTGTATTTCTTAAAAGCATATAAGAAAAATTAATTGCATCACAATTTTTTATTTTCTGGGCATGTTCAGCCTTTCAGAATCTTTTCTGTTATACCGAGTATCATGGAAGCTCATGCATCTGGGTAGGTAAAAGTTCAGCTATGTGTGTAAAATTTTGTTTAGTATGTTCATGTTTAAGATGCTTCTAGAATACTACTGCAAATAAAGAGTGATGAACCTAGACAGACGGAAACTGCCAATTGACTAAAGGTAGTTAGCCTCTGAGTCTCTTCATAGTCCCTAGGAAGGTTTTTAAGTTGGAAAGGGGATCAACCACTACCGTTGACAGACACTACAAATGAAGACTTATTAGCAGCAATGGCTGTGAGCTTTTCCTTAAAAGCACAAAGTACCCTGGAATCACAGAAGAATTGTTGGAAAAAAATTAGAAACCCCAAGAAGCCTAGCAATGATCTAAACATCTTGATGATGTTCATTTTCTAATACTGGGAATGCTTCCTCTGCACCCATAATCTGAGTTAATGGGAAATAGGAAAAGACAAGAAAGAACCTGGCTTTGTCCCAGTATTAAAGAGGCACCTAAATTCAGAGGATAACATGATTCAAGATTCAAACTAGCATCTGGGGCTATATCTTAGTGAGAGAGTTCTTACCCTGTATGTATGAGGTCTTGGATTCTATCCCCTAAACCATGAGAACTGTTTTATAAGGAGTCAGATTAGGCACTTGTTTGGAAATCTTTGAACTGGAAATAGATCCTGATAACAACCCTCATGGTCACAGGCAAAGACAATAGTGCTGTAGTAGCTTATGTTTAAAATCCAGCTACTTAGGAGACTGAGGCAAGACAATCTCAGGGAACTAGAGGCCAGCCTGAGTTACAGAGTGAATTCCAGGTCAGCCTGGTCTATAGTTTAAGACTCTGTCTAAGCCTGCCTCCCCAAAAATACCAAGAAAAAAGATGATAATGGTAGTTCTCAAACCTCACTGTGCAGCAGAGTTTACGAGAAATTTTGTTGGACATTTAGATTCCTAGACTACTCTTCAGAAGAGCGAACTGAATAGCAAAGGGCCCAGGAATCCACACTTTCTATTGAATCCCTTCAGAAGCTTTAACTAGATTCCTATCATGCCTAGGGAAACCACAGATTGGGAAACACAGATTGGGGAGAAAGACCATGAGCTTTGGAATCAGTTATCAAAATCCTGATTCCCTCCAAGCTAGTTATTTGGAATATGACCTCTGACCCTATGTTTATCTTCTCTGAGCCCTAGCTTTTCTTCTGTAAAAAAATGACATTAAAGGACCCATTTTATATGACTGTTTTGAAACTTGGAAATACCATGTAACACATGTCATTTAGAAAAGGCATGTAGCACAAGACTAACATATACTGGGTACAAAAAAGTGAATTGCTATCACGACACTCAAATAATATGATTCCTCCTTTATCAAACACATTCAGGTGCTGCCTTGGATAAAAATCCCATCCTGGCCATTGTGAATGATACTGTCATCAGCTAGCATGTGCAAATTTTCCTAGCCCCTTCCCCACTCTTCTTTTCCTTCTTTCCATAGCACTGGTTCCCTTTTTAACTCATTCCATAGTTAACTTATTTATTATTATCATTGAAACCAAATAGAATACAATTCTTATAATGGCAGGGGTTTGTTTACCTGTTGAGATAGTGTATCTCTATATACTCTGGCTAGCCTCAAGTTCACATTCCTCCTGTGTCATTTTTCCAATGCTAAAAATGCAGGCATGCACTATTGAACCTGATGAAAAGAGAGATTTTAGGTTGTTCTATACACTGACACCCACAGCATTTAGAAAGAAGTTGACATAAGATAATTAAGTAATTATGTCTTAAATACTGTGGCTCTATACTGCCAGAAAAAAAATGCATTTTTGTTGCTGATTTGGTTCTGCGTTCATATCTCTATAATTCCCATACTTCTAAATCATGACCTTCCATTTCTGTTAACAACAATTTTAAAACTGGTTAGCATAAGATGATACTTTCTGAAAACACCAGAATTAGAAGGTAAGAATCATTTGTTTGTAGATTGGTATTCCAAGAACAAAGTATTCACTGTGGAAATCATTGACGCACTAATTGGTCTGCAAGCTGTCTCTTCTGTGAGTGATGGTGGACTCTCAGGGAAAATAACTCCTTACCCTTGGAATTAATGAGAGTTTCAGAGTGGCGTGGAGAAAGCTGTCAGCTTGTGCTAAGGGCTGATATTGCATGGTTCATCACACAGCTTTTCTGGAAAGGGGCAAGGAAGAGAAGACACCACATGAAGGTAGTGAAGAGGTCCTGGGTGCAGTGGGTATGTGGGATGGAAGCATATACTCATTGCACTGTTTGGCGGCCCAAGCTGGAGATCCAGTAAGGGCACTTGAGAAATGTCAAATGAGCACCACTGGCAGCAAAGGTCAGAAGTCATGCAAATTTATGAAGCGAGCCATAGTTTTCAAATATATCATATGAAAGAATTAATTTAAAAAAGGTCAGCTTTCTGAATAGAGACGGAGGAGAAATAGATGGGGTTGTAGATGGGAGGTCAGGGAAGAGAACAAGAGGAGAGGAGGGAGGGGAAACTGGTTGGTATGCAAAATAAATGAAAAAAAAATAAAAAAGATCAGAAGCTATTGTGAGATTTGCACAAGCTCAGCTGGGAGGCAAATTTTGCTTTGTGTTTCCTTCATTCCCCAGTGTGGATTGCCTTTCTTTTGAATCTCTTTTGTATGCCATTCAAAGCAGGTCAAGCAGTCGTCCAAGTCATCAAACAAAAAATCACTCTGAGCCATGGATACCTCTAACTGTATATGCTTCCCATTCCCATGCTAATAGAGGATAAAAAACCACTGTTTATGTGGCATGGGTTAAGCTAGGCACATCAGTTTCTCTAGATATTACGGCCTGGGAGGAGTAAGACAAGTTTGTGTGCCCAAGGAAGGCCATGATCAAGTAGCTTATTTGAAAGCATAATGCTTCCCCATAGGGGAAAAGTAACAGAGGTACTTTGAGATGCAATATGTCGGATAGGGAGGCCAATTGTAGACTAAGATAAGGGACCGTGGGGAGTCAGGAGACCCTAAACAATCTCCATATCTCTAAATTAGTTACAGCATCTTCCAACTTGATGTTCAAGCCAGCATGTATGTCCAACAGCTAGTCTGAGTTCCTGCTAGTGCTTTGCTTACCTGTCCTTATCTGCAAAGCCACAACACTTTTCCATTGGCATCATTTACAGGTAGGTGTCTCCTCTCCCTCCTTTTTTTTTCTTAAGTCATCCTCAGAGAAACCTTTTGGATCTTCCACTGTATTTGTTCACTAAAGTTCTTCAATTACCCTCAAAAACTTCAAGGAATATTCTTTGGAGTCAGGGCACTGTGGATTATACCTTTAATGCCAGCATTTAGAAGACTGCATCAGAAGGATTCCTATGAGTTTGAGGTCACCTTGGACTACATGGTGAGTTCCAGGCCAGTCTGAGCTACATGCAGCCTGAAAACTTGTCTTAAAAAATGAAAAGCAAAGAAATAGTTACCAATTGACTTCCTCTTGAACCTCTACATACACCCAGGTCCTCCTAAAATAAAGAACTTTCTGTCACAAAAGAGCCACACAAAAGGTTTCCGGTTGATTTTTGACCTTGTTTGACATTTTACAATCCTTAACAAGCCAAAGTGATTCCTTTTAGCGTGTTAGCTTGAAATGTACCGTCATGATTTCCAGTGGCATTTACTTTTGCTGGGGAGTGGTGAAAATTTGAAATGCCAAAGCATTCTTCTTGGTCAAGGGCAAAGTGGTGGATTGCTGTGGAACACCCACTGGCGTATATGGTAGGGCTGGGTCCTGGGAACTGCTGTTCAGAGAGCACCTAATAGTTTGTTATGGAGAAAAAGCTTGTACCATTTTTTCCCCTCTCAGTGGTTTATGGAATAAACTACCTCATAGCAGTTATACTGTAGGCGATCATTCAAGGTTTCATTTTTAATTTGATAGGGCAGATTTTAATTGTGACAGTTTTATTCCTTCATATGTGCAGTGTTTACATTTTTTTCTCTGAAGCAAGGGAGTACAAAGTTCTTTTGATTTTTGGAATAACATTATGCTTTGAAATAACACATTAAAATCTAAGGAGTTCAGTCTCCATATAAACACAACCATAAATGGTACCCCTAGAAAATGTCTAAAATTACCAAATCCTTGACTAAAATCCAGTTGAGATTTTGACGGCAAACAACGAATTAATTAAATGATCACTTTGGACTAGTTGGTCTTTTGTTTATTTGATTGGTTGTTTTTTGTTTTGTTTTGTTTTTTATTTCAACATACAGAATTGTTTGATGAAGACGAACATTTTTTTCCCTCATGTATCAGTTTTCAATATAAAGGAAAACCTTTTCCAGATGCTGATGCTTTGGGGAGCTTGATCAGGATTGCACCCATGATCTTTCCCCAGTGCTGAGAAAGAGTAGCTAACAGAGCCTTTCTCAGGACCACTGTAGAGCCGAGACAATCCCTGCTATCAGGAGACGTGCCTTCTCAGGATGGCCCAGCAGAAAGTCCCACGTCCTCTCCTGGATAGCCTTTCTGTCAACTTGAAACATAAGAAACCGCATTGAGAAAATAACCTCACCAGACTGACGTGTGCATCATTTAACAATTGATGTGAGAGGGCCCAGTCCTCTTCTGGACCCATGGTCCTGAGTTCTATAAGAAAGCAGACTGAGGAAGCCAGTAAACAGCCCTCCTCCATGGCTTCTGCTTCAGTGTCTACTTCCAGGTACCTACCATGAATCCCTGCCCTAACTTCCCTCAGTTGGATTCCTCCTCAAGTTGAATTTGGTTATATTGTTTTGTCACGGTGACAGACACCCTAACTAAGACACGGTATGATGGAAGAGAAGCAATGTAAGGGGGAGAATTAAAGTACATGCTTCAACATCACTGCAATTGCAGGACTGTGAGGTCGTGGGTGGGAATTATAAAAGTTCTAAGAAAGTCTCCTTACTTAGTTAAGCAAAGAGAGGGATTCTTCTATGTGGACAAGTGGAGAAACAGACAGATTTATAGTTGCTAGTCAAAACTAAAGCAGGGCGGCGGGGAGGGCTGATGAGATTTCTCACTCAGTAAAGTATTTATAGTGCAAGCATGAGGTACCTGAGATCAATCCCCAGAACCCATGTTAAAGACAAAAAGGTCAAGTGCAAACACACATTTGTAATTAGAGAGCTAGGGAGGCAGAGACAAGAAAACCCTTGGGGCTTGCTGGCCGGCCAGCTTAGCCTGCTTAATGAGCTCCAGGCCAATTAGAAACCCTGTCTCACAAAACAAAGTGTACAGCTGTGCAGCTCCGGAGAAATTACTCCTGAGATTTTCCTCCAGCACACACACACACACACACACACACACACACACACACAGAGAGAGAGAGAGAGAGAGAGAGAGAGACGCATGCACGCACGCGCGCACGCACACACACACGCATACACAATCATAATTTTGCACTCATACTAGCATGCACACACATACACACAAGAGTGAAAGACAATGTCAGAACAAATGTTATTCTTCTTTGTGATATCAGCATGTACCTTTTCATATAAATATTTAGCTTATTTCGTGTATTTCTAATGAAGCCTTTTAACTACTAGCCCTCCATTCAATGAATATAGTGTTTTCAGATGTGTTAGCTTTGGTGATCACTTGTTCCTAAAGGAAAACAGGATTAGTATGGTGAGCATGCCAGAGCTGCAGATGCAAGCACAGGATTCTAAGGAAGGCAGTTGACATGTCCCAGTTTGCCTTAATTATAAGCAACACAGTCAGAACCAGACCTCAATGGATGTGGAGTCAGATACTTCTTAGACAGCAACTCCACCTCCGTGCAAGTGGGCAAAAGTGACTAGCTTGAACGAATGTTTGTTTGCTATTAATTTAGGGACTTAATAGATAAACAAAAGCCCAGTAAATAAACTGATGGCACTGCCTTGTGTGTTTCTTTCAAAGAGTAGGGAGGCTGGGTATCACACTGTTCTTTTAAGTGAATGTTGCCTGTTAGTGTATTTACTGGGCTTTTGGTTCTCTATTACATCCTTAAATTAATAGCAAAGTAATGTTTATCCAATTGAATTGAGCCTGTAGCTTAAATATTTTATTAAATAATAGCTATTGAATGGTACAAATATAGAAAATGAGGAGTCACTGGAAAGAATGCTAGCTGCAGCTTGTAATGTGAGCATTTGAAAATCAGTTCAAGACATCACTTCTACCTTCTTACCTCTTCTCCCCACTAGATCCATTTTTTTCCTGAGAAAATAAAATGTGGTATTATCATATGAATTCTGGAAGGTTCTTTAAATCACTCTAAAACAAAATTGGGATTTAAAGGAAATAATGCAGTTAATAAATTCTATGCACACAAGTTAGTTTTGCAAAATACATAGGAGAATTTTGTCAGAATACATAAGAGAATATTCCTTTAAGTCATGGGTCCACATTCTTAACTATATTATTGTATGTATATGGAAATCATTTCTCCAAGCCAAAATGCTGTCCTGGGACTTCCACAAAGAAGTTATATATAGATTTATAGCCCTGGCCCATTTTATGTGCATTTGTTACCAAGTAAAAGTCATGTATACCACATAAAATAACCCTCAACAATTATAATTTCTTGGCAGTTGAGCCTAGTTGAATAAGTAAAAACTTAAAAATGCAAGATAGTTGAACCAAATGTATGGCAACTTATCTTTTAAACACTAACACTTTCTGTAACCTATTGTAATAATGCAAGTTATTTTGATTCTCCACATTGATAATTTCTCATTAGATAAACCATAGAGTGTCAGGAAATTAGGACTGAAGTACTTTTTTTTTTTTTTTTTTTTTTTTATTCTTTTTTAATTAAAATTTCCACCTGCTCCCCGTTTCCCATTTCCCTCCCCTCCTCCCAAATATTGCCCCCTCCCCCCACTCCCCTCCCCCTATCCCCACTCCTCTTCTCCTCCCCCCACACCATTCCCCCTCCCTCTCGATACTGAAGAGCAGTCCAAATTCTCTGCCCTGCGGGAAGACGAAGGTCTTCTATCTACGTCCAGGAAGGTGAGCTTCTAAACAGGCTAAGCTCCCACAAAGCCAGTTCATGTATTAGGATTGAAACCTAGTGCCATTGTCCTTGGCTTCTCATCAGTCTTCATTGACCGCCATGCTCAGAGAGTCCGGAATCAACCCATGCTTATTCAGTCCCAGACCAGCTGGCCTTGGTGGGCTCCTAATAAATCAGTTCCACTGTCACAGTGGGTGGGTGCATCCCTCGTGGTCCTGATTTTTTGCTCTTGTTCTCCCTCCTTCTGCTCCTCATTTGGACCTTAAGAGCTCAGACCGTTGCTCCAAATTGAGAATCTGTCTCTACCTCGATCCATCGCCAGATGAAGGTTCTAAGGTGATATGCAAGAAATTCATCAGTATAGGATAGGGTCATTTCAGGTTCCCTCTCCTTAGTTGCCCAAGGTACCAGCTGGGGACATATTCCTGGACACCTGCGAACCCCTCTAGAGTCAAGTCTCTTGCCAGCCCTAAGATGGCTCCCTTAGATAGGACTTTTTAATCACTCCAAAGGACATGCACTTGTGTTTATTTTTCTATGGGAACAGATTGATGCTTGGAGCAAAACTTGTATTACATATCAAAGCATAACAAATTTTAAAATTGAATTAACTATATGAATATGCGAACATTTTCCTAATTTGCCTCTCAATGTTTCTTATTTTAAAGGTTCAAGATATATGTTTTTGGCTTATATTAATTTTGCTCTGCTCAACTTTTTTTTCAGCGCTGGGAATCAAACTTAGGGTCTTCCCCTTGCAAAGCCAGCGCTCTTCCACTGAGCTTTCACACTCCTTGCTTCTTTGACAAAGGGTCTTACTATGCAGCCCACATTTGGCCTCACACTTATGCCTTCTGCCTCAGCCTGCCAAGTACTAGGATTACAGATACCTGCCACAATGCCAAGTTGCTATTCATTTTACTTACACATACATATGTGTGTATGCATATTCCCTCTTAGGACTAACAGGACAGGTCAGTGGGTAAAGGTGCAAATCTCAGGAGCCATGTAGTGAAATGAGACAGCTCCCACAACTTGTCTTCTGACCTCCACATGTATGCCCACACACATTAAATAACTGAATATATAAAAATGCAATAAATAAAACCATTTTTCATTTTACCACTTATGTATTGCTTTAAAAATAGATGTAATGTATGACTGCTTGATTATGGTAATTGAAACATGCAGTTTAGATAAATTAATTTTTAATTGCTCAATTATCTAATATAGTAAGAAAATGCAATCTATCATTTTTCTAAAATCCCCACCCTTTTTTCTTCTCTCTCCCTTTTAATTCCTAGAACATTCTTTTTATCATAGAGATTTAACTGCTATGTATATGTGTCTTCCACATTTTTATGCCCAGCCAGAATCTACAAACTGAATTCCAAGTCCTCATTTCTGGCTGCCCAGTAGACACTTCCATTTGGATGTCTCACAGACCTGCCATCATTGTTATATCAAAGCCAAACTTCTGAACTTCACCCAGCCTTCTCTTCCTTTAGCATCTCAATCAATAGCTTCTCTGTCCTCATTTCCCAAGTCACAAACGTTGAAACCATCTTTTCTCTTTCTGCCTCTCATACTCTTCCTCTCCTTGCAATAAATTAACTTGAATTGCCACCTGAGTCTTCACTGTGTTCAAGACCTAAATATTTGTCAGCATCTTGCTGTCCTGGTTCAGCACCACAGTTACTGGTTGGAATGCATCAATTGCCCCATTAGTGTTCCTTGATTCAGCCCTCGCTTTCCATTTGATATACTTTTCACTGAGAAGTCGAAGTGATAACAGTTGTGTTAGTCATCAGCTCAAGGTCTCTAATGGCTCCCCACTCACTTTGAACAGTGCAGATGTCTGAATCATGAATCACAGGATGCGACAACATCTGGCCCGGCTACCTGCTTCCCTCTTACCACCCACTTCTTCCTCACTCTTACAGTCTTGCTAGACTCTTACTGTTCCAGACTCAAGACTTTTAACATTTTTTTCTTCTGCCTTGTGTGATATTCTCCAACTTTGATTTTTTAAAATTTCATTTTCTCATGACATAATCATCCCATTTAATATTGCACCTCTTTCACCATTACTTGTCAGTGTGTTTGCTGTTCTCTATAGGCCTCATGTTATGCTTTCCTTGTGTAGTTTTTAAACGTCCATCTTCCTTTGTTTGTTACCAGATCCACAAATACAAGGATTCTCATCTGTTTGGTTTGTAGCTGAATCCCTAAATTCCTGGTATTCTGTAAGAACTGACCAAATACCAATGCAATAAATGGAAAGAATGGTCCTGGGAGAATGCCAGAGACAGAAACAGTGGTGATGAAATAAAGCATATCTAAACCACTTCTGGAGGGAACTATTTATTAAGGAAAGCAAGCAAGATGTGGCTTCAGCTGGGGGGGGCATATAATGAATTTTGAGTGAATATCTTCCAACCATGCTGAGAATTTCGATGTACATTTTAAGGAAATAGGTTTCAAGTTATTGAGCTACCGCATGAAAGTCCCATCAAATGTATATATGCCTTTTGCTCTAGCAACCCAAATAAGTTTAAGGAATTTGAGGGTTCAGATGACTGGATAGATGCAAGTTGAGCGTGACTTTGGGTATAACTTAATCCAGAACTCAAATGCTCTCAAGATCTACCTATTGCCCCTGCCATTATTTATTTGAGTAGCAGCACAATACAATGCTGTGGTTGTGGGAGCTGTCTCTGGTCTCTCTCAGAAGCCTTTCAGAGAGTACCATGGCTTTGTGTCAACTCTTGTAAAGCCACTTGCCTATTTCTCAGGCAGATGTGCTGCTCAGGAAATAAAATGATTGGTCAACTTAAATTAAGATACATTTCACCCTTGAGCCAAGGTTTAGAGAGTAGCTGGTTCTCCAGAGAGGAGTTAGGATAGAACTTTTCTAAGAAGAGGGGAATGGAGGGTGCTAATGGCTAACAGCTGAGTACTACAAAGGGGTAATGAAGGTTTGAACTTCAGACCCTGCAGTTGGAATGGAAGAGAAGGGAAGAAGTAGCAAACAGAGGAAGTCAAGCTGACCTCCTGCCTAGGACTGGGAGTGGACAGGACATAGGCTTGCTTTCACCTTGGAGATTTTAAGCTATGTGGCTAGAATTTGGCAATGTCATTCATGAAGATTCGGGATGAAGTAGGAGAAACAGATTTACAAGAGAAGGAAGGCGTTCTCTTGCTTTCTCATCGCTGGTTTTGTTAATAAGATTGTTTCCAGCTTCTCAAACTCAAGAACAATTGAATACTGCAAGAGGCAGAAGGCAAATTCTTCTACCAACCACTTATTCTCAGAAGACTTGTCTCTGTGGTTTTGAAAACTCTTCTCTTGGAACTCACGTGTGAGAAAATTTATTTTCTCCCAGTAGTCTGCATTACTTTTGCTTGAGCTAGCAGGGTCTATGGAATAGAAAACTGTCCGTTAGAGCTGGGTTCAATCTTCTCCCAGAGAACATTTCTGCATGACTGACTTAAGCTCTCTTTGAATGCATTATGGATTAGACTGGGAGAAATGTAGTACTCGTGTGTAATGTGCCCTTGTTATTGTTCATGGAATTGTGAAACAAGAAAAATTTAATAGGTCTTAGACATAAGAAATGAAGGGCAGACATTGAATCATCATAGCCTGTGCAGAAAAGTATCAGCATTGTTTTGGTTTTTTGTTTGTTTGTTTTGGTTTTGATTTTGCTTTTTTGGAATGTTTATCATTGACCAGGTACTGTTGCAAATTCTCAATAGAAAATGAGTCATTTAAGCTGGACGGTGGTGGCACATGCATTTAATCCCAGCACTCGGTAGGCAGAGGGAGGTGGATCTCTGTCAGTTGAGAGAGCAGCCTGGTCTACAAAGAAAGCTTCAGGACAGCCAGGGCTGTTACACAGAGAAACCTTGTAAAGAAAGAAAGGAGAAAGGAAGGAAGGAAGGAAGGAAGGAAGGAAGGAAGGAAGGAAGGAAGGAAGGAAGGAAGGAAGAAAGAAAGAAAAAAAAAAGATAAAAAGAAAACAGAAACAGAAAAATGAGTCATTTATACTGTTATTTCAATGTACAAATGGGGAAACTGAGACCAACACATCCTTGTTAATGTATCATGTTTAAAGTCCCAAAACTAAAATGGTGGAGCTAGGATTTAAGGAGTATGGCTCAAGGACATAAGCACTTAAATCAGTTTATTGTATGCCTAGAACATCTTCAAAACATCATAATTAATGCTCATTCTCTCAGCATAGTTCAAATATAGTCTCTAGAAAGTATCCTCATTTGGATATAAATTTTAAACATTATTCCTCTTACCCATGATTGTTTGCTTACTCAAAACCAGGAAAAAAAATCTAGTCTGTGCAACAAAGGCATCCAAATTACTAGGCAGGATTTTCAGACATATGACAAATTGAATTGAATGTGATTCTCTGATAATCTTCTAGTTTATCCTGAGAATTAAACATGCTATATGTGTTGATATAGGTTTGGTTTGAACTAATAGGTCAGTTTGCTTTCTTAAGGATCCAAAGGCTTGGAATATGCTGACATAAAGTGGCTGAGGTCATGTTTTGCATCGTTGATGGGGCGGGAGAAGGTTTTGCTTAGGCCTCAACCTCTCGCTTTTGCAGGTTTCCCCGGATCTCCAGAACGAAGTGCTGATCAGCCTTCTGGAGACAGATCCAGATGTCGTGGACTACCTGCTCAGAAGAAAGGCTTCCCAGTCCTCGTGAGTATGCTCATTTTCCAGCTCCTAGAGTCACACTGGTAATTAATTTTTCTCTTTAGCTTCATTTTTAAAGAATTTGTGTGGTGGATATAGTTGCATACATAGTGACACATGTGGGATTTTGACAACTTTTTTTTGTAATCCTGATCAATCCACCCAAGTAGAAATTATTTTCGTCTTACTGATTTCCCAAAATCCAAGCCATTTTTCCAGACTTTTCTTGTTTGTTTTCAACTTTCTCTAGAACCTTCAGGAACTTCTGACTGTTCACAGGGAAAAAGTGCTAAGCTACTGGCAAGAAGCTCAGAGGAGTAAAATGTGGATAAGTGAGTCTAGGCATGTTCAACCTGTAGACCATAGGCCACATGGACCTCACAATATCTAAGAATTCAGCCCAACAGAAAATCACAAACTTCATAAAAACGTTATAAAAACTTTGTTTTTATAACTCAATTGTACAGTTCTTGATCACATCCTTGACAATATTGTGTCACAATGTCAAAAGTCTAAGCATGTCTGTTAACAGTCATGGTAAACACTTAATGCCCTGGAGGCTGCACTGGGGCGAAGGCAAGGAGAGCATCTTCCTTGTGCAATTTTGCAGAAGGGAGCAATCCATCTCTAAACCACAAGAGCAACCTTTGCTGAGACCTAAGTGCCCATTTGCAATGAGAAGTGTGTACTTTGCCAGCTCTGTCATTACATACATCTTGTATTGTCTCGAAGAAAATGCATACTAGCCAAGTTTGCAGTGAGGCACATGCAAGGCATGCTTTCAGTTATGACTTGCCATCATTTTGCCCTAAAAGGAGCGCAGAATAGTTCGTTGTTCAGATTTTATGTTTAGTCCCAGCAGCTGCTATAGAGGCAGAGTGCTTGATGGTGCTGTAACATTTGGAAAAGCCAGGCAAAGGAATGACATTGCACATTGCCGCATTAGCCAGGAGCACATAGCCACACAAACACCCAACCTTAAATTTAGGACAGGAAGAGTTGATGCTGTTCTCTCTCGAGAGTATCATTGTGCTGTGCTTTCAAGACTTAAGTCTAGGATGCATTCGTCCATGTTCTAATGACTTCAAAAGTGAGATTAATCCTAGAACCAATGACATGCCTAAGCTTAATTCATAGCACTTTTTTCTTTTTTAGCCATAGATTTTTCAAAAACAGGGCTTATTTGGATGTAACGTAGAAACAAGACATGTTCAGTTATTTCCATAGACTAATAACAAATGTGGTTGCTTTTCATTTCAAATTATTTCAAGTGATTTTAAAAGTATACTATTTAGGGAAATTTAATGAAAAGGAATTCCACATTGTTTAATGCCCTTCTTTCCGGGCTAATACATTAAGACCCTTACTGAATTCAGTTTCCTTCCTATTCCAGTAGTCCAGGGAAGGTCTTATACTCAGATCACCCCTTCAATGCACTTTAAGACTATTTGTGTGCCAATCAATATCAAGGCAATTTCTGGTTCAAGTAAGATGCTTTGCTTGGATTCAATTCCAAGAAACATAAGTAAATGCAAATACATAAAAAATACAAATGGACCTGCATTTCATGGTCTTACTTTTATATCAGGGAATTGGAACTGCACTTATTTTTTTTCCCCTAGCATTCTATCATCAAGGTATAAATTCGCATTTTCCCCAAACAGTCATATGCTATGAGAATTCGTATAATTGTACTTGTGTCTCTCCTGTGGGCAAGAAACACAGTGATGTTTCTATTTGTAAATTCCTCCTTACTCTTTGTTTATAACATTTTGTTGCTGTATGGTAGGAAATATAGAAAACATATACCCCCCCCAAAAAAAAACTATGAAATTTTGACTGTCCAAATGTCTTATTTTGTGTGGCATTATTTAGATTGGTACATTTTATTCTTGAAAGAATCATTAGCAGGAATGCAATGCCGTTTGCAAGCATGCTTCTGGTATATAAATGCCAAGGTAAGAACAGAACCTTGCTTTCTCTCCTCCTAGGAAGGACAAAACGCACGTATCAAGCCCACGCCTAGCTGTGCAATTGTTCTAGCCTCTTTTGTTCCCTATCCTTGTATGAATGACTCTTTGGGGAAGTGACTAGAAGGAAGATTAGTTTTGTTTTTCTTTTTGTTTCTTTTCTGCTAGGTACAGGCAAAGAACAGTCCAAAAGATTGCTAGTAATTCCATGACGTAAACTATAGATATTTGTGAAAAAAAAAATGTTTTTTTTTTTAAAGTGGCCTTCTGTAGGCAGTCACTTTTGTGAAAAAAAAAATTTTTTTTTTAAAGTGGCCTTCTGTAGGCAGTCACTTTGGGGCATAAACATATGTTTTCCCGAACTCTTGAAGTATATGGAGCTCTTCAAATCTTGGGAAGGTGCTTCTTCCGAGTCAGCTGGATTGGGAGATGGGCTGAGATTTCTATTTGTGACAAGCTTCCTGTAGTATTGTTGCTACTGGTCCATGATCCACATTTGAAGTAAGAAAGCTTAAAAAAAAAACCAAACCATTTTCTTGACTTTATGTGCATTCAGACCTGATGGCAGAGGTGTGTTACTCAGTGTACAGCAGAATGCAAAATGGCAGGTACTAGACATGGTCTCAGACTCACCTGCCCAATACAAATCCCTAGGGATTGTAAAGAAGAGCCGTGAGTCTCCCCATCACCGTGGTGCCTATTCATTTATTCTGGCCTGCAGTCCAGACATCGGGATTTGCAAAGCTCTCCACATGATTCTAATAAGCAACCCAAACTCCAAAGGACTGACTCAGATCTACCACTTGGATTCTCTATATTTAAAATCCCATGGGGACTTGGGTGGGGTGAGTTGTGACCTTTTACATGTGTCCTTGTGTTGATAAAGGAGCAGAAAAAATGTTCTGGCTTATAAATCCATAGAGTTTGTAGAAAGGAGGGAGATGTAATTTTCACTCTCATAATGGCTTCTCGGGGGAAGGAAGACTTGCAGTGCACTTGGAAGCTGAGAAAAATGTAACTGAGTCTGGGTGTTCAGATAGCTAGTCCTGGATGTGGTCAATACAGCAAAGTTACCATCTCTCTGGGGACAGGATAATGAAGTTAGGTAGATGTCCTAAAATAGCAGGGTGGAGTAAGGTGGGGGTGACATTTAAATCAGAAAGTAGTGATAAAGGAATACAGTAACAAAATAACCCTGTAATTATAGATTATAGAGATTGTAAATTACAGTACCCCAAAGTGACAGATGGTGCCAGCTACAGTGGCACCCATATCAATTAACCACCAATCAGTTGTGTCTGTTTAATTTATGACACCGCTTTCTAGCTTCAAGTTGAGATCAAGATCTCCTATGTCCAAATTCACCCCTATTGCTATTTTTTTATGCCATGGAGTATGCTCATCGATGACTCTCTGACTCAGTTTCCTCATATGTTAACTGGAGATTTAGCAGTTACTATTGTGTTCCTGTGCAGTTCACCAAATGCCTCATTTACAACTACTTACCTGAGACTTGTTGTATATGAGGCATTGTGACTGTGTCCTTTGACACCTATGAGACAGTAGATGGCCACAAAATATAGCCCATAAGAAAGACCTATCATCGTGTCTAAAAGCCGTGCCCCTTAAGCACTGGAGACTTTTGATTTTCTTTCCCCTGAAACCTTCATTCCCCAGTTCACATACCTAAGTAAAGCTTTAGATTCCTGTGAGGCCAAGTGGAAATGCCACAAGATTTAATTTGGAGGGGAAATGAAATAAATTTTCTAGAGAGTGTAAAGCCCAGAATGAGAAAATATGTATTATTATTTCTGTTTTGAAAGAACAAACATTTCATGATACTTGGGAACTTGGTGTTTGTTTTGTGTTTTTCCCTTCTGTGTGCAACATCAGAGTTGGGTGAGTGCAGACAGAATTCATTATCTTTTCATGTGCTTGTCCACTTCAGGGTTTAGCTTTCACCAAAGGAGCATGCCAAAGGGGGATTAGAAGAGATTTTCAGTACCAAAGTTGCCAGGCTTCCCAGTTTTGAACAGCATGTCTTGCTAGAATTATGTGCTCTTTTCTTCAGAAGTCCTTAAAAGAGACCAACCTCTCTGATTCAGGAATGTGACAATATAGGGGAAGATGGCAGAAAGCTGATCTAAAAGGACAATGTAGGTTGAATGAGGACCTCTACAAAGTAAAGGTGTCATAACAGGGTCAGGGCTAGTAGGAGGTAAAGGAGATACCCAGGCACAAGCAATCTCGGTGGAAGCAGGCCCTAGCCAGAGACCTCCGCCAGAGCAGGCCCAAGCCAGCGACCTCAATCAGTTCAGGCCTGAGCCAGAGGCCTCCTCTGGAGCAGGCCCTATCCAGTGACCTCCATGAGAGCAGGCCCGAGCCAACCGCCTCCATAGGACCAGGTCTGACACAGCAACCTCCACAGAAGCAGGTCTAAGTGAGCCACCTTAATGGGAACAGGCCCAAGCAAGTGACCTCCATGGGAGCAGGCCCAAAAGACCTCTAGGAATGTTCAGTGACCTTCAGGAATGCAGAGTGACCTTCTGGGGTGACTGGAGCCCTTGCCCTGAATCCACCTCGAGGAGCAACGGTCTGAGCCTTAGATCCACTGGCATCTGGAAATTTGATCACCAGAGACATGGACCCAACTACACAAATTAGAGGAAAAAATGGGTATGCAAGGTAAAAGCATACTCAAAACCACAAAGAGCAACACGACACCAACAAAAGTTAGTGGTACTACAACAAGAAGACTGGAACACCCCAATACAGATGACCCAAAAAATGACCTAAAAAATAACTTTAGGAGAATGTTTGAGGCCCTTAAAGAAGAAATGAAAAATTCTCTCAAAGAAATGGAGGAAAAGGAAACAAAATATTAGAAGAAATCAACAAATACCTTAAAGAAAACCAAGAAAAAGCAATCAAACAGGTGAAAGAAACAATTCAAGACTTATAACTGAAATAGAGAAAATAAAACAAAAACTGAGGGAATTCTGGAAAAAGAAAATATGGAAAACCACAAATGTAAGCATAAAGAGCAGAATGCCGAGATGGAAGAGAGAATCTCAAGTATTGAAGATACGACAGAGAAAATAGGCTCACCGGTCAAAGAAAACATTAAATCTAACAAAAGCTCAACAAAAAATATCCAGGAAATATGGAACATTAAGAAAAGACTGAACCTATGAATAATAGGGATAGAAAAAGGAGAAGTCTAACTCAAAAGCACAGAAAATATATGCAACAAAATCATAGAAGAAAACTTTCCTAACCTAAAGAAAGATATGCATATAAAGATACAAGAAGCTTACAGATCACCAAATAAACTAGACAAAAAAAAAGTCCCCTTGCCACATAATAATCAAAACACTAAACTTACAAAATTAAAAAAGAATATTAAGAGCTGCAAAGGAAAAAGGCCAAGTAACATATAAGGGCAGATCTATCAGAATTACACCTGTCTTCTCAATGGAAACAGTGAAAGCCAGAAGGTCCTGGTCAAGTGTTATGAAGACATTAAGAGACCATGAATGCCAGCCCAGACTACTATACTCAGCAAAACTTTTGATCACCTAGACAGACAAAATAGATATTCCATGACAGAAGCAGATTTAACCAATACATAGCCACAAACCCAGCTGTACACAAAGTACTAGAAGGAAAACTCCAACCCAAGGAAATTAGCTACATCTGCAAAAACACAGACAATAAATGATCTCACAACAGCAAATCCTAAAGAAAGCAAAAATACACATAATATTATCACCAACAATGGAAACTAAAATAACAGGAACTAGCAATCACTTGTCATTAATATCCCTTAATATAAACGGACTAAACTCACTTATATAAAGACACAGGCTAACAGATTGAATACAAAAACAAAACCCACCCTTCTGTTACATACAAGAAACACACTTCAAAGGGTTGGGAAATTTTTTTCAATCAAATGGACCTAAGAAATAAGTGGGTGTAGCTATCCTAATATCTAACAAAATAGACTTCAAACTAAAATCACAGGAAAAATCCATCAACAGGAAATTTAAATACTGAACATCTATGCCCCAAATACAAGGGAACCCTCATATGTAAAAGAAAAACTTTTAAAGCTTAAATAACACATTAAACTCCACACACAAATAGTGGGAGACTTCAACACCCCACTCTCACCACTGGACAGGTCTGTCAAAGAGAAAATTAACAGAGAAATAAGGGAACTAACATGCTATGACTCAAATGGACTTAACAGATATCTATAGAACATTCCATCCAAACAGAAAAGAATAAACCTTCTTCTCAGCACCTCATGGAACCTTCTTAAAAATTGACCACATACTGGGTAACAAAGCAAATCTCAACAGGTACAAAAATTGGAATAACCCCATGTATCTTATCAGATCATCCTGGCTTAAAATTAGAATTCAACAGCAACACTAATTCCAGAAAGCCCACAAAAACATGGAAATTAAACAATGCTTACCTAAATCATCAATGGATCAAGGAAGAAATAAAGGAAGAAATTAAAGATTTCCTAAAATTCAATGAAAATGACCACACAACATACCCAAATTTATGGAACACAATGAAAGCAGTGTTAAGAGGAAAGTTCATAGCACTAAATGCCTACATAAAGAAGCTGGAAAAATTTCACACTAGTGAGTTAACAGAACACCTGAAAACTCTAGAACAAAAAGAAGCAAACTCACCCAGGAGGACTAGATAGCAGGAAATAATCAAATTGTGAGCTGAAATCAACAAAATAGAAACAAAGAAAACAATACAAACAATCAATGAAACAAAAGAGTTGGTTCTTCAAGAAAATCAACAAAATAAACAAACCTTTACCAAAGAAAACAAAAAGCAGAGAAAGGATACTCAAATTAACAAAATAAGAAAAAAAGGGGGGGGACATAACACACACTGAGGAAATCTAGAAAATCATCAGGGTATACTTCAAAAACCTGCACTCCACAAAATTGGAAAACTTAAAGGAAATGAACAATTTTCTGGATATCACTTACCAAAATTAAATCAAGACAAGATAAGCAAAGTAAATAGATCTATAACCATTAAGGAAATCAAAACAATTATCAAAAATCTTCCAACCAAAAAAAGCCCAGGACCAGATGGTTTCAACTCAAAATTATACCAAAATTTTTAATGAAGAACTAATACCAATACTCCTCAAATTGTTCCACACAATAGAAACAGAAATAATATTGCCAAACTCTTTTTATGAGGCTACAGTTGCCCTAATACCCAAACCACACAAAGACACTACTAAGAAAGAAAATTACAGACCAATCTCACTCATGAACATTGACGCAAAATTACTCAACAAAACACTGGCAAGCTGAATCCAAGAACACCTCAGAAATATCATCCACCATGACCAAGTAGGCTTCATTCCAGAGATGCAGGGATGGTTCAATATACAAAAATCCATCAAGGTAATCCACCATGTAAACAAATGGAAAAAAAAACCCACATGATCATCTCAATAGATGCTGAAAAAGCCTTTGACAAAATAGAGCACCCCTTCATGATAAAGGTCTTAGAGAGAGCAGGGATACAAGAAACATACCTAAACATAATAAAGGCAATATACACCAAGCCAACAGCCAACATTAAACTAAATGGACAGAAACTGAAAATGATCCCACTGAAATCAGAAACAAAACAAGGTTGTCCACTCTCTCCATATCTATTCATTATAGTTCTTGAGGTCCTAGCTAGAGCAATAAGACATCAAAAGGAGATCAAGGAGATACAAATCAGAACAGAAATCAAACTCTCACTATTTGCTGATGATATGATAGTTTACATAAATGACCCCAAAAATTCAACCAAGAAACTCCTACAATTCAAAAACACCTTCAGTAATGTAGCAGGATACAATATTAGCTAAAAAAAAAATCAGCCCTGCTTTGTACAGATGATAAATAGTCTGAGCAAGAAATCAGAGAATCATCACCCTTTATAATAGCCACAAATAACAAAATATCTGGGAGTAACTCTAACCAAACAAGTGAAAGACCAGTATGACAAGAACTTTAATTCTTTGAAGAAAGAAAATAAAGAAGACACCAGAACATAGAAAGATTTCCCATGCTCTTGGTAAGTAGAATTAACATAGTAAAAATGGCAATTTTACCAAAAGCAATCCACTGATTCAATGCAATGCCCAGCAAAATTCTCTTCAGAGACATTGAAAGAACAATACTCGACTTCATATGAAAAAATAAAAACTCAAAGGTAGCCCATACAATCCTGTACAATAAAAGAACTTCTGGAGGTCAAACTCTACTACAGAGCTACAGTACTGAAAACAGTGTGATATTGTCATAAAAACAGACAGGAAGACCAATGGAATCAAATTGAAGACATGGATATCAATCCACACACCAACTAAAACCTGATTTTTGACAAAGAAGCAAAATATACAAAATGGAAAAAAGAAAGCATTTCAACAAATAGTGTTGGCATAACTGGATATCAACATGTAGAAGAATGAAAATAGACCCATATGTATTGCCAGGCACAAAACTCAAATCCAAATGGATCAAAGACCTCAACATAAAACCAACCACACTGAACCTCATAGAAGAGAAAGTGAGATGTATACCTGAAAGCATTGGTACAGGAGACCTCTTCCTAAATATAACCCCAGTAGCACAGACACTGAGAGAAACCATTAAACGGGACCTCCCTTTTATTAAAAGCTTCTGTAGGGCAAAGAATTCAATCAACAAGTCAAAATGGCAACCTACAGAATGGGAAAATATTTCACCAACCCCACATCAGACAGAGGGCTGATCTCCAAAAAATACAAAAAACTGAAAAAATTGGTCATCAAAAGAACAAATAATCCAATAAAAAATGGGGTACAGATCTAAGCAAAGAACTCTCAACAGAGGAATCTGTTGAAAATGGCTGAAAGACACTTAAGAAAATGCTTAACATTTTTAACCATCAGAGAAATGCAAATCACTCCCATCAGAATGGCCAAGAGCAAAAACACTGATGACAACTTATCCTGGAAAGGATGTGAGGTAAAGGGACCACTCCTCCATTGCTGTTTGGAGTGCAAACTAGTATAGCCACTTTGGAAATCAGTAAGGTGGTTTCTCAGAAAATTAGAAAACAACCTTCCTCAAGACCCAGCAATACCACTTTTGGGTATATAGCCAAAGGATGCTCAATCATGCCACAAGGACATATTCTCAACTATGCCCATAGCAGCATTGTTTGTCATAGCCAGAACCTGGAAACAACCTAAATACCCCTCAACCAAAGAATGGATAAGGAAAATGTGGTACATTTACACAATGGAGTACTACACAGCAGAAAAAAAATGACATCTTGAATGTTGCAGGCAAATGGATGGAGCTAAAAACATCATACTGAGTGAGGTAACCCAGACCCAGAAAGACAAATATAGTATTACGCACTCATAAAGTGGCTATAAGACATAGAAAAACCAGCCTACAGTTCACAATCCCAGAGAACCTAGACAACAATGAGACCCCTAAGAGAGACTTATATGGATCTGATGTGCATGGGAAGTAGCAAAAGAAAAGATCTGAGTAAATTGGGAGCATGGGGACCATAGGAGAGGGCAGAAGGGGAAGGGATATAAGGGAGGGGAGCAGAGAAAAATATATAGCTCAATAAAAACAATAAAAAGAAAGGGTGATGAGTTTTCTTGTAGTTTGTGGTATTTTGTTCAGCCTATCAAATCAGAACCATGGGGATCATTCATTTTAACCAATCAGTGTTCCCAATGAAGTCATCTTTTACCAGTCTGTGAGCTGGCACATAATAGGTTATGATTTCTGCCTTCTTTTTCTATAATTTGCTGAATCAGAATGCTCCAAAATCTGACTTCACCTGTGGCATTACAGCAAAGAATTCTATTGTCTGGCAGTAGCCAATGACTTCACTGTTCCCTTCATTCTAGTGCCCTGGAAATTGTGAAGCATTAAGCCTCTTTCTCCCACATATTTTTTTCCGGCAGAGTTTTAGGGAAAATTTTTAGTGCAATATGAAATTCTCCAATGCAGGATTTGAGAACATAGAAGTAAGTCTCAGGGATGGAGCTATCTGGGGTGGAAGAAGATTTTTATTCCATCCTCCCATCATCCTAATGTCTTTACTTAGATCTTTAGCCTTTTTACACTTTAAAAAAATATTTATTCAAAGATGCCTTGTCAGGCATGCTCTAACTAAAAATAATATGGACAGCATTATTGTACCTTCACCTGTCACTGAGGCACCATAACACCATACAATGGATATTAGTAAGGATTTAAAATGAAGTGAGATGGTAGCGCATGGGCATGGTGGCACACACCTTTAATCCCAGCACTCGGGAGCCAGAGGCAGCCTGATCTCTGTGAGTTCAAGGCCAGCCTGGTCTCTAGAGTTTCAGGACAGCCAAAAATACAGAGGAACCCTGCCTCCCCCCCTCCAAAAAAAAAGTAGGGGGGAGAGGTATCGCCTGGTATTTATCATCCAGTACTGACTTTACCCTCTGGTAGAGAGGTGAGATTTGCATCAGCACCTCTTTGGAGCAGTGCTTTTATCCCAAGGGAAGCTTTGCAGCACTGTGCACAGTTGATGTGGGAATTTCCATAATTTCAGGGCTTCTGTGACAATGGATTACTTCCTGGTGCAATTAATAAGTTTCTGAGATGAATACAAACCTTGCATTCAAGCAGTCTGAGGATTATTGACTGAGTGATTGAGCCACGGATGAAAACAAAACACATTTGAAATCTCTGTGCTTCTCAGCCAGCTAGCTCAGCAGTGGGTTGGGCAGCCACACTGAGGGCTGAACTGGAGTTCTTCCTTTATTCACAGAACCAGTTCTGTAAAGCCGCCGGCTGCAGTGCAGGCTTGCGCGCAGTCCCCTGCCGGCCTGCTTAAACCCTGACCTGGAGGGAGCAGCTAAGGGTGAGAATGTTGATTCCCTCTCCATGTCCATCTCATGCTGGCCATGCATGCTGGGGATGGTCCTGGGATTTAATTATCTAATTAAATTATCTCCCAGCTTAGAGACAAACCCATGTTGTCTGGCAACCTATCTACTCAAAGCCCCTAACCTCAGTCTGCTGTACACTAACTATGAAAAGTATAGGAGCTAGACACATTTGGATTGAAAACCACATCACTTAGCAACTTGTCCAGCCAATAGTCTGTTAAGATTCAAAAACATAGAAAGGCCACACCATGTGTCAGAGACAATGCCTCAGCAACTGCAACCCTCATGAAAGCAAGTCTTCTCTGTAAACAAATACACATCTATCTTAATGTTTACTTAGAACAGTTCTCTCAAAGGTGAAGATCCTATATGCAAATCAGGGACAAGACTTTTGAGGCCCTTTCATTTTGTTTCTGAGATTCCAAAGAGGAGGGTGTTTGTCTCAATCTGAGAATTCTTTCGAGGTGGGTTCTTAAGCAAATTTGGCTACACCTCCCTCATTTCTGCTGAGAAAATAAAATGAAAAGGATATTTTAAACATTTAACATGGCCATTAACTAAAAGTATAAAATATAGCTTTTTATTATTAATCTGCAACACCAAGTGCATGAGTTTAATAAACTTTACAGGGAGTCCAAACCTTATTGCCTGGACTATTTGACAGAAAGCTATTTTGCCAACTACCTGTTGCTCTTGGTTGTTTCTGGTCTCAGATCAGGAACAAAGACAGTCTAGAGTCACTACGTGCAAGGCCTTCCATATAAGGAAATCTAATAGATGTTACTCTTTTTACAGTCCAAAGCAGCACACCATGTATTTTACAAGGGGCTTCCCATATGTACCCACTTCCTCTATGGTACCTACTTCCCTGGCTGGAATATACCAATGGGGGTAAACCAAAAAGGGACAAGGCCCCTCTCCTTTTGACCTGGTCAGGTCCAATCAAAGCAATGAACATGGAAGATACAGTGGTAGAGCAACAGGAGCTAATGTTTCAATTATTCTTGATCACCCTTGTTTTGTTTTCTTTTCACCAAACCATTAAACATGATATTGCCTGTTCCGCACTTTCCCCAACAAGCAATGTAAGTATAATTCCCACCTGCACGCCAGGTCCATTCCAAGTGTCGGAGGCATGTTGAAAAAGTATGTATAGTGGAACAGCATCCTCAGAAGGAATCTGAGAGGTGGCAAGAAGGAAAACAATGGGAAGGGTGACAAGCTTAGTTTGTGGTATAAAATATACAGATGCCCTGTAAGTGTCCATGTGGCAGCTCATACAGGGCATCATGTCCTCTGAGCCTTTTAGCCCTCATAGCAGGCAGAAATGCAGTATTTTTAGGACCTCATGATTACACAGGGTAAAAGAAAAACCCACTCCTACTGTGGAAACCTATAATCCTCCCAATATGAAGACTTGAGAGAGATGACTTCCCTGTGGTCTCTCATTTATGCTCGCTACTCCTGGCTGAATGGACATTTGGATCTTTCTCTTCTACATTTTTGGGAAGATATGTGTAAGACTTGAGCCCAAATGTTTACGGTATCTGTGAATTAAGATGTGACCACTTCCAAAACTCTCCTCCAAATAAGAGGAGGCAAAATCCAAGTTATACATTGTTTCAGTTGGGCTCATGAATTAGGCAATAACTTGGACACTCCTTAAATATCCCATAAAAAAGACTATGGTTTTCCACTATTAGGTATACAACCATGACTTATTCTGATCGAACAGAGCAAAGACATTTTCATTAATGGCTGGAAAGAAAATATCAACTAAGCAATGGAAACTAATGAAATCAGTTGAATAATATGATCTATAGTTCTAATTCTGAACTGAAGTCTGTGTTAGCTTAATGCATTCACTTCTTCTCGTGTGTATAACAAGCCTTTCCCAAGAAGAGCCACGTCTCATGACAATAGCAACTGTCCAGTCTGTTTGAATTTGTGTTCCCCTACCTAGAATTAAGGAAATATTTTTCCCTTTAATTATATGCGGTTGTTAGTGTACACCACCCCTTTCCAGCAGAAACAGTTAAGTTCTTCTGATTGCTTTTCCCTTCAAATTTACTGGAGGACCACATGTCTGGAAAATTATCCTCATGGCTGTCCTTTGGCTCCTGTCCATAAGATTGTGTGATATCAGTTCAAAGAGAAGGCAAGCAGAGGTCTATGTGGGTAGGAAATGTCCTTAGCAAAAGTGCCAGAGTCTGTCTACTTCGGTGACAGGCATGACATATCACAAGTGTCAGGAAGTTTTTCCCCTGGGTGCTCACCCTTGCTGGCAACCTAAGCTAAAGCTAAGGTCCCTATGAATCCACTTCCTTCATTTTGCATGACAAAAACCATTTTGGCTAGGAGAGGATTGCGCTGTGTGTTTACCTTCTTTAGGACCACAAAGGACTTGTTTTGATAACTGTAGCAAATGGAAAGCAAAGAGCAGTAAAGAGAAGCAAATAGGGTGGGGAGTGGGAGGCAGAAGCACACTGTGAAACTTTTAATCAATCTTTGATCATTTCCCTTTAAGACGTCAGGGCCACTGTTTTGAGGAAGGTAGAAAATAAAGATGGTTCCAGGTAAGACTTTGCCCAGTTCACATGTTCCTGGTATTCTCATTTTCCTGTTCCATTTACATGTTCACTGTTATTTCTGTTGCTATGACAACTCATATGTGCATATGATAATAGTATGTGAGATAATGCCATAGATTATTCAGCCGAAATCCTCTTGCCTTGCAAATTCCTGTTCAGTGTATTTAAATACACTGGGTTCTTAATGACTGCCATGTATTTATATTTTTAGCTGCCTTTTCATACAAAAACATATAGTCACACCAGTAGTATCACTGCCTTCATCACAGGAAGAATACATTGATTTTTTAAATATGCTGCAGGAAAAGAAAAGTTTTTCTTAAAACCACAATAAACTAAGTCTGGATTATTTTTAATTCAGAGACCGAGGAAGGCAAAAAAGAGTCATCTGGGTTATTTTTCTTTTCCTTGTTTAATAGATAGTGACCTTCCCAGGGTTTAACTCTTAACTTAATCAGGCATCACTCCGTTTTAGGCGCTGTAGCAATGCAAGGTGTTGACAAGGCTCCATCTCCGTTTGTGTCCTGTTTCTGTTAAATCTGTTACATTTTATTGCTGTTACATTTTATTCGCCAAGGCTACCGGCAGGCAGTGTTGGCGAACACAGGCTTGTGTGTCTCCTCCCTTCTAGTTGACCTTTGTTTTCTAACATTTGTTAGGTTTTACTGCTCTCTGCTGATTGAGCTTTGGCAACTACAGCAGATCATTAGTTCATCGTTTGCAGGCTGACATTGTTGTGTTTTAGTGCCATCGTGTGGTCATTCTATGGAAACGCTTTCACATTATTGATGGAGATGTGTTGGAGCATTGCTCAAAGTCTTCTTGTTTCAGCCTCCATGTCCATGTCCTTGGATCTGCCATTGGCAGCTGGGCGATGTTTCAATCTGACCATGCTTACAGACCTCTAATTGTCTTCTGCCAGGAGCCCTGACATGCTGCAGTCGGAGGACGTTTCCTTTTCCATGGGAGGGAGGCATTCATCTACAGATTCCAACAAGGCCTCCAGCGGAGACATCTCCCCTTATGACAACAACTCCCCAGTGCTGTCTGAGCGCTCCCTGCTGGCTATGCAAGAGGACAGGGCCCGGGGGGGCTCGGAGAAACTTTATAAAGTGCCAGAGCAGTATACACCGGTGGGCCACTTGCCGTCGCCAAAGTCGAAGTCAAGAGAAAGTTCTCCAGGACCAAGGCTTGGAAAAGGTAACTGAAGCCTGGCTGTGACAGCTCAAATATCTGCCCTCTTGTGGCATGTTACATCGGGTGGGTCAATTTGGACCTTCTTCATTGGGCCTTTGTTTGATGTTTCTTCAATTTAAAGAACATTTACTGAGCGCTACATGCTCAAGATAGGAGAAAAGAATGGTGGCCCTGATGTTGTTGCAGAAGGTCTCTACAACTTCCGATTCTCAAATATCTGTCAAGTGAGCAAATGCCCAAAGGAGCCACTCATTTTCCCAACTTACTTTCTCCTTTTAACATCCAGGGGAGTGTACGACCCTGCTGGTGGATTTGCATTGCATAGCTGCTGGTCTACGATGTCACTCAATTATTTCTGTCGCCTTCATAAAGAAAAGGTTCTGACCCTATCACATAACAATGCAATATCTAGAACCAGGCAGTGACGAAAACCCCAGACTAAAAGTCAAAAGAATGTCCTGCCACTTCTAGCTTGCAGGATCTCGAAAGAATAAGCAATCTCCACGGAGGCCTATGGACTCCTGATAAGATAACTAAGAATGGTACCTATGGATCTCATGTATTGAATTTCATCAATGAATCTACATGCAGTTGTTATGGCAACACTTAGCATGGAATAATCTCTGGCTAATTTGTCTTCCCTAACCTTGTAGGTACTTCTGATATTTTGTTACTATGTATTTGGTCTGTCTCATGATCTCCTCTAAAGAATGAGACAAGGCATATTTCCCAGAAACATGTGGAGACATCCAGTAGACCTCTGATTCCAAGTCCTAATGATAGTCCCAGCATAGCCTTGGAAGGAGGAAAACTTGAGCTGGCTAAGACATCTACTAGAGCATCTTGCTCCATAACTACATATGCCCTGGTTGTGGGAGAAGGGAGGAGAAAGAAACACACACAGGAACCAATCTGCTGATGCCAGCAGGGTAGTGTCCCTGAGGGGATTCAGAAACCAGCACTATCGTCCCTGTATGTCTGTTCCTGTGGCCGGAGCCCATGTGTTCATCACCAAGTGCCCCCATGTATGAGTTCCCTACTACCATTGTCACTCACAATGAGAGCAACACACAGATTAGACCTCTTATGATTTGGGGTGTCAGAAATAGGATGGGTGCACAGGGCTTCCTTCTGTTCAGGAGGATCTGGGGAGGAATCGTTGTCTCCTGCCCTCTGCTAGCCTTTGTAGGCCTAGTCTCAGGCTTCCATGTCTGAAGCCACCAACACAGCAGCATCTTCTCTCTCGCCTCCCTCTTATAGGTACCCCTTTTGATGATATTAGAGCTGCCCAGATCCTCCAGTAATCCTCAAGAACAAGGGGGGGGGGTATGCAAAGTTTATTTTTCCAGGTTATGGGGGTTACAATATAGATTTCTTTAGTGAATATTCATTCTGTTTCTCAGAACATGATGTAGAAAGAGCACTTTTGTCCATCTCCAACAGAAACAAACTTCTTGGAAGGCAGGCCCACATAGTACAGCCTCGAATATGGTATTTTGTGCCAAAAATGTAATGATATTATTTTTTGATTTCATTCTTAATTATTTCTGTTTTGCACCCTTTTATCTGCTTTCCTAGATATGTCTGAGGAGCCTTTCAATATCTGGGGAACTTGGCATTCAACACTAAAAAGTGGCTCCAAGGACCCCGGAATGACAGGTGAAGTACCGTTTTTCAACTTCATTGCACTTACTTAAGAAAAGGATCATCCCTAACTCTTAGCTGCTATTCTCGTGGTAACTGCTTGCCAACCACTATTCAGAAAATACTGAAGAGAGGAAAAAGAGGACAAAAAAAAATGTCTCTCCTTGGGCTCTCCTCCCCAATCGCTAAGCTTGGACACTAATCCACTGCTCTTCTTTTCCTGAAGCCTAAATTGTCAACAGGGCAGTTTATGTAGTTCGGCAGCCCAGTTAAGCCTGGGAGAGTCTAGGAGTGGCCACACAAACAGGCGCCACTATCAACAAGAACCTGCCACTGGTCTTGCTAGGGAGATTTTCTTCCCAGGTAGCTGAGAGTCTGCTGTATTTTTTCAGCAATAGAAGCAGCAGTGAAAAAGAAAAGAGCAAGGCACTAATGCTCAAGGCAATTGTCCAAACTAACCCCAGTTCTTGCTTTTCTGGTTCCAGGTTCCTATGGCGACATTTTTGAAAGTAGCTCCCTGCGACCGAGGCCCTGTTCCCTTTCTCAAGGGAACCTATCCCTGAATTGGCCTCGATGTCAAGGGAGCCCCACAGGGCTGGACAGTAGCACTCAGGTCATTCGGAGGACTCAGACGGCGACCACTGTGGCACAGTGCAGTGTCCACCTTCCTGTGTCGCGTGTCTGCAGCACTCCCCACATCCTGGGTGGTGGCAGGGGGTCCAGGCGGCCTGCAGCCAGGTCTGAGCCATTCTTGTCCCTAAACAGCACAGAAGACATGGCCGAGGGCGAGGTGGAAGTGTACCAGAGACCTCAGCCTGTGTACCAGAGACCTCAGGAGAGTGGCAGAGATGACAGGCGCCCCCCTCCTCCTTACCCGGGATCAGGGAAGCCTGCCGTGACCTCGGCCCACCAGCCCTCTGAGCCTCCCCTGTGGAGGCTCCAGAGGCATGAAGATTCGGGAACAGCTGCAGAAGAAGGAGGCCAACAGGCCTCAGGAAAGCATCCGGCCAGACCAAAAAAACTGAGCAGCGCCTATTCCCTCTCAGCCAGTGAGCAGGAGGACAAACAGAACTTGGAGGAGGCCAGCTGGCTCGACTGGCAGCGAGAGCGGTGGCAGATTTGGGAGCTCCTGTCAACTGACAATCCCGACGCCCTCCCAGAAACCCTGGTATGAGCCCACCCGCCAGCAGCTGGAGCCCACCCTCCCAAAAACCATCCTTTTCCGGACCAGACCCGGGAAACTTGCCGATGGACAATTGGACAATTACTCATTTTTCTTTTTCTTTTTCCACATGTTGAAAAATCAACACAAGAGAAAGTCAGTCCACTTACAGAGAAGCCCTCCTACCCTTACCATTTATTGTAAAATCCTATTGCATAGCCAGCCTTAGGAAAACAAACAAACAAACAAACAAACAAACAAACACGACAATACCCAACCTTAAAACTACCCACATTGGCTCTATATAAGGTCAAACTCTTGCTTTAATATAGCTTAATTGTATTTATGTGTCTTCAATTTTGACTATTGTGTATTCTGTAACAGATAATATGTGATAATGATATATTCACCAAAAAGACAGAACAATTAAAAAAATCACTGCACTTATATTACACCATGAGATATATTAAGCAGCAAAATTCTATAGAATATTCTAGAATATGCACAAGCGGGTTTCTGTGCTTTTTGCCATCGCTTTTTCACGGGACAGTCCTCCCTTCAATGCCTAAGAACAATACTAACCAAGCAGAACAGAATCTGAGAAGCCATATTTTTGTACGGAACTGAGAAACAAAAGTTTTAGTCACTGAATGCTTTTTCATAGTGAACAAGTTTTAAGGAAATATTAAATTTGATACGTTGAGAAATATATTTTTAGAAACTGTTTAGAAAGAACTCAGCAAACCAAAGGAGAGAAAAGCAGTGCCTAACAGTACTTAAGAACATGTCCATCCCATTCTAGATCAAATTCAATGCTCCATAGGCCACTTATAATACATATTTATAATGTGTAACTTTGATGTATTTTTCAAAACTACAAACTGGAATCCAACTACAAAAAGTTTTAAAATCTGAATACACATTCAAATTATACAACCTCATTCCCCCTCTGCCCTATTATATTAGCTCAATTACAAACAATTCTCTGTAAAGTAAATCCTATCGGGGGAGGGGGCAAAAAACAGCTACATATTCGCGCTTACAATATGCCAAAGGCTGAGAAATGTGTCTTCAGTAATTTTATGTGTATTGTAACGTGTTACTACTACCTTACTTCAGCAATTTGAAGTGTTACAACTGCAAAACCACTTTTGACCAGCAGGTGGCAGTTTGCTTCAGTATTTTCTGATTTATTTCACATCAGAACAGTGTACTATGTTAACAAAGAGAGTTATATATATATATAACGTGTTACTCTTGTCATGTTGGCAATGAAATTTTTCTGTGGTGTTCCTTAAAATTCTATCTTGTGCCATGATGAATAAAAAAGTTAAGCAAAGTGTCACTAGCCTTTAAATCTAATGAAGGAACACACCCATTTCAGACAGATAATTCACTACTCACAAGGTCAAATGCGTTACTTGTTGGCAGTTCCATAAGAGCTTGTTTTTAAAATAGCTGGTAGCCTGGGGACATCAAGTCGGTGATATGGAAATATGTAGAAATCTATAGTGATAAGTTCAATTAAAGTCTGGTGTTCTTGTCACGGAGAAAGTGATTTCACACCTGACTGAAACTTGGCTTGTGTGCCTCCTGGGTAGGTGTATCTCAACATGGTTCTTAAAAATTATGTCTTCTCTACAGGACTCAGATGCCTAATTGGTTCCAGATATGACGTGTGGTGCTACGTACCTGGGGACAAGTTGAATGATTTTTGGGCTCAGTCACTAGGCTCAGCACACTGGGTATTGGTTCAGAACATGGAAGATTTGTCAGACGATCTCAGTTATTCCTTATAGACTCCACTAAGAGCAAAGATAAATATAGGACTCACAGCAAACGCTACTTGACTGTAGCACTCTCGAAGCTTTTCTATGCCACTCACCTTTATTCCAAACCCTTGAATTTGATCACGGCCTAACAAATTCTTTCTCCTCTTGTGAACTTCCTGATACCTGGACCTCCTTCTCACCATGTTTATACTGTCAAAGTTATGTTATTTAAATCCTTTATAACAAATGAACCAAATGAACATACATACATGCATACACATATATGAAAGGTATATCCATTAGTTACTAGTTCTAAATTTGACAGTATAGAAAAGAGCTCAATAGTCATGTCCCTATTTCTTGGTTCATTTCTGTTCTGTGCCCACATCCTTCACTTCTTTGGTGAAAATTTGTTTCTTCGATGCCTTTATCTCATTGCAAATATGCCACTTTTCAAACACACACGAGGCCTCGAAAGATGACTCAGTGAGCAAAGTGCAAGAACTCCTAAAAGTTGGAGACAGTAGCACAGCTATCTATAATCCAGTGTCCTACTGGCGATGGGAGGTACAAGCAAGCGAATTCTTGAAAGGACATGGGCCAGCTTAACCTGACCTATACAGAAGTGAGTGTCAAGAAAGACCCAATCTCCACCAAGGTGAAGAACAAGAACTGACACCCAAGGCTGTCCTCTGATCTTCCTATATGCACTGTGACCCACACAAACCCCCAACGCACATATCATACACACAAATCTTTTAAAACACACGAGACCCCAAACCTACCTGTGCAGTGAGGACATTTTTAATACTGTATAAAATGTGATATGATGCTTGCCAAGGAAACCAAATGCCAAACTGGAGAAAACACTTTGACTAGGATGTTCAGGCCGCTCATTCCTCAGGAGGAAAGTGATCGATCCTAGGGGCAAGAAGAAAGCTGCCCTGTGCCACAGATGCCTCCCTGTCTATAAATCCTCAATCACTTTGTTTTTGTGCCTTTGGCAAAGGGGCCAGAATGGTGATGATAGAAATGGCCAAATACACATTTGTCTTGATCCTGCTAAGTAGTTATTAACATATGTTTGTTGTGGGTTTTGATAGCAAAAACAACCATCTGATGCCAACAGGGGGTGTGCAAATTGAGGAAATTTATAAATAAATCCAGCTTGCTTCTTTTCTTATGCACATTTTAATACACATCTGTTTGGCAGAGAAACAGTACTCGGACTGAATATAAAGAGATACTAGAACAAAGTGGACGCTTGTGCTGTCTTTTGGTTTGATAAGCAAACGGCAGGAGGTAGACTTCACTGAACTAAGAAGAAAGAACTTGTCTGCAGAAGAGTCAAAAAGAGACGCAAACAGGATGTCTTGACCAGACAGAATTGTAAAACAGCAGCAAGTGTTCTTGAGGACAAAAAAAAAAAAAAAAAAAAAAAAAAAAAAAAAAAAAAAAAAAAAAGCCAACAACCTACAAACCAAAGAGAAGTTCTCGTCAAGGATGGCAGCCTAGAGATTCTGAACTGGCATTGAGGATTCCCACCTTACACAGCCCTCAATCTGCCAAGGAGCAGAAGGGTCCGTCAACCAATGTTCAGTAAACTCAAGCCAGCTAATATCACTTTAGTTTAAGATTCCAACGCATCCTAGTTTGCAGCAGCTGTGCCATGTTTAGCACTAGAATACCCCAAACTGAAGAACCAGCCCTTGCTTTTTCCCATCTGAATGGATCAGTTGGGCTGAGGACACAGGACACTTGACCATGGGACTTCTCAAGTCCACATACCAAATAAGATACAGAGTCTACTCAATTTGAAGGCTTAACAATAGATCACATTAGTCTTAGTATGTCCCCCTAAAATCTGAGATATACTTATATTCAAGTAATGGCTCATCCCCTGAAGCTTTATATGCGATATAATTGTATTAAAAAGAATGTCTATGTTTATCTGACGGCATCTCTAATCTCTCGCCTTAACATCATTCTTGGTTCCCAATGCTTTGCTTGAAATTTTCACTGAATGTCCCGCAGTGCCTCAATAGTTCTTAAGGACCAGCTATATATCTCTAGTGCTACCCTGAACTCCAATTTCACTTTGTATCACCCCACATCTTTGGCTAGAGAGCTCCTTCCTTCTGTGCCTGGAGCTTCACCTGGTCTATTAGTCATGTTTCTTATCACTGTGGCAAAACACTCAGCAGACACAATTTAAGGGAGAAAGACTTCTTTCCTGCCAGCCAGGTCCCCAAAATGGCAAGGAGACTTTTTATTAATTATGAAAGCTTGGCCTTAGCTTAGGCTTTTTCCTAACTAGTTTTATAACTTAAAGCCATATTTTTTAAATCCACATTCTTTTACATGGCTTTGTTACCTTTACTGTCTACCTATCCTGCTTCCTCCGCGTTTGGCTAGCCACTCTGCCTTTCTTCTTGCTCCAGTCCTCTCTAGTAATGCCTAGCCTCTTGCTGCCCAGTTATTGGCTATTCAGCTTCTTATACTAATCACAGCAATGCATTTTCACAGAGCGTACAAACATCCCACAACAACCCTCCACCTGCAGACTCACTTCTTTGTAATGTAAAAACCAATACTCTACATATGTACGGGAAACACCCCATTTTCACGGACAGGACACAATGTCACATTTCTATTCCACAGGCCTCAAATGTTCTTCCTCACCCATCCTATTTAGTTGTACATCATTTTCTGAACAAAATTAGCTTAAAATGTCCCTTTACACGAATACATCAATAGAAGATCCTTCTGGCTCTTTGCACAGGCTTCAGTCAAGCATCACTACCCATTAGCATTACGGTCTGTAGCATTATCTGAAGGTCTTTAAACAAGATGGGGATTTTGTGAGTTTTGTACATTTTAGATTAGGCAGAGATAAGACATCTATTTGGGATGTTTGATAAATGCATTCTGAACATAGGCATGTTGCTTTTAAGACACTTGCCATGTGTAATGAGAAACCATGCAAGGCCATCAGCTCCTTGAAAATGCAGACACGGGTGCACATTTTCTAAAGAAAAAGCTTTGAGAAGGGACTGACAAACATGGAGACACCATCTTTTAAGACTCACTGCCCTGCAAAGACTCTTGACACCCTAGCTCTGTGTTATATGGGACTGTGAAAGAAGGCGACCCATGATGCTGCTCTGCTCCAGATGGAAATATTAAGGGATAGTGAGATGGTTAAGTGGGTAATTCCATCTACACAGCTGCGAGAAGTTATCAACATTGAAATGAGACTTTCTGGTGGTGGTACAGCTGTTTGGGGGTCACCTCTACCCTATAAATCACCCCTCAGCCATGCCCTGTAGGCCCAGTAAATTCTTTGGTTCACCAGAGTCTGGCCTTCAGTGGAAATGCACTCTGATTTGTCACTGGAGACTTATAAGGAGGGACTAGGCATATATTTACATCTCCCCCCAAACAGAGAGAGAGAGAGAGAGAGAGAGAGAGAGAGAGAGAGAGAGAGAGAGAGAGAGAGAGAGAGAGAGAGAATGAATATATATGAAGACAGGTGTTACCCTTAAACAAGCCAAGGAATATCCAGAAGCTAAAAGCAAGATATGGATCAAATCTTTTGCTTTTGCTAGAGGGAACAAGACCTTGTATTTTTGGCCTTCAGACCTGTGAGAATAATTTCTGAATAATTTCTGCTGTTTAAGGTGCTCCATCATGTGGCATTTGGTTATGGCTACCTAGCAAACTAAGATGGTGAGCAAAGGTCAGACAATTAGGAGCAAGAGCAAACATTTCACCTGCTCAAGGGAGTGGTCACCACCAATTCACATAGAAGCAGGACAGAGTATAAGAGCTTTCTGCATCAGTCTGGTGCACTGCCTTTACCCGACTGTAATCTTGCCTTGGTGTGATCACCTACAAGTCATGGGAGATACTTTCCAAGGGTAGTTGTTGTTATTAAAACAGAACTTGGATAAATGAAGCACCTTTCCGAACTGAGAACAAGACAGGCTTCAGGGAAGAAAAGGTGAATAAGCAAAATGGGAATTTTTTGGTATTTCCAGTTAACCTTTGCTATGGCATCGCCTACTTATAACTTTGGCACATGACTATGGTAATAGGCAGCAGTTGGAAAAACAGTTGCAAAGTTGGGAGTGGGCAGAAGCCCAAAAGATGCCAGGGAAAAATGAGGTCCACATGGTGACTTGACCAATAGCATCAGTATCTCCTAAGAGGTTGTTAGGAAGGTAAATCCCCAGCTGTCCCATGCCTACAAGATAAAGGACCCTGAGTGGGAGCCTAGGCACCCGCATTTTAACAAGCCTTCCAAGGAATTCTGATCCCCAGAAATTTGAGAACAGCTTAGCTAGACAACGTACACAAGGACGAGAGATGGGAAAAGCAGAAAAAAAAAATCTACTTTGCTTAAATAATTTCATGCCACACTTCAAAACAGCTAAAATCAAATTATCAAATGATTACATGTTAGATTTTATCTGAAAGTCCATAAACAGCATCATCATCCACTCGTCCTTCTGCAAGGAGCAAAGGCCACTGGCTCTTCTGGGTGATGTGTGCCAGCAAACCTTTTTTCCTTACATGACCCATATACAAGATACATCACCGACTATTTCAGTTCAATTTGTAGCAGGGAATTTAAGAAAAAAAAAACCAGCATAACTGTGAAAGAATTCTAATTTCTCTGATTCCCAGTCCTTCTCAGCTTCATGGCAGCATTCTGAGTGGCTCTCTTGTAGGATGGATGTACTGAACTTCTATGAAGTTGGTTTGTGTTTACATTTTACATTAGGAAGTTCAGCTTAATCATGCTTGCCCTGTGGGACTTGCATATTTAGCTAACCAAGTCTCTCCTTAGGTCTATGTATTATTAAAGGGATATTCCTTTAGCCATTTTAAATAACATGTGGTTGCTTAGATTAAGCATCTATATATTTACCTAGTAATACTTAAAATCAGAAGAGCCTCCTGATCTTGCCAGATTCTTCCTGTGGAGTGTCTCAGCACCTTGACTTTTAGTGTTAAGTCAAGCTTAACTTGACTTCTCCCTTTGTCTGTCAACTGTGGGGATGGCTGGTACTGAGTTCTCTCCACCCAGGGCTCTGCTCCAAGAGCACTCAGACATCACTTCACAGAACTTGCAAAACAACTCGGTCTGCTCATTTTGTAGTCATGAAAACTGAGGCCCTAAGACAGAAATGTCGCAGAGTAAGTAACGTACAGACCACTCAAACAAGCCACCAGCCTTCTTCATGGTATGCCCTCTTATCAACAAAAGCCTCGAGTCTACAGCAATACAAATGATTGAACATCGTTTTGACAGTCACATGGAAAAGAGATAAATACAGAATGCTTTGATTTTGATAGGGAGCAGTAACTCTGCTAGAAGGTAAACACACCAAGGACCAAAGAATTTGGTAACTTTCTTGGTTTTATTCCTGTAGCTGTGATAAATAGCCCAATAAAAGTGACGTGAGAAAGGGCTTTTGCTCACAGTTCAAGGCACTCTATCATGGTGGGGAAGTCAAAGCAGCAAGAACCTGAAGCAGCTGGTCACCTTGTGCCCACAATCTAGAAACAGGTGAATGCATAGCTGCTAGAGTTTGGCTCACTTTCTTCATTTATGCAATACAGAATACCAATGAAGCAACCATGCAGCACACAATGGCTGCATATTCCCACTTCAATTAATGCAATCAAGACAGTCCCCCACAGGCATGCCTGGAGTCCCATTTTCCCAAGAGATTCTGAATTCTGTCAACTTGACTACAGTAATCATCTCAGTAACTAAATATATTGAAAAGCACTTATGTGTATCCCTAACCCATTTAGAACAATAGTGAGTTCTCTTTCTTTCTTTTTTGGGGGGAAAGGGGAGGGGCTTTCGAGACAGGGTTCTCTTGTAGACCAGCCTGGCCTCGAACTCACAGAGTTCCACATGGCTCTGCCTCAGGAGTGCTGGGATTAAAGGCGTGCGACAATACCACAAGGCCCATAGTGAATTCTTTACAGAAGAATTCTAAAATACCATGACTTTGTTTACAGAATGAGCTCTGATACTGGGTTTCTGTAGGCAGATTTATCTTTTGCAATTTTGTGTCCTGGGTGTGATGTAGAGTGGACATCAACATCACATAAATGACAGCTAGTGAATTCATAGGAATACTAAATGCTAATATGTAACCTAGTTTGAACTTACCTTTTCTGTTAATACTTTGCCTGATACACAAGTATATTCTGATTCTAAATGACTTTCTCACAGACAAAAGAGGTTTTAAAATATTGAAAAAGATCCAAAATGAATCTCAAGTTATATAAAACATATCAGAGCAGAGTTCTACTCCCTAAATAGGCTCAAGTGTAATCTAGCCACAAAGCAACTCTGAGTGTTCAGCAGGTGTCTTTTCTAGAACTGGTAAAAAAAAAAAAAGTGCATATAAAACTGTTTATCTTGTAATTCACTTGACAAATGACTTTCACAATACCTCATCACTGCAACAGCAAGAATCCTTGCCTGCAGCTTAACTTTCAGTTTCCAGTCATAATGCTGTTTGTCAAAATACTTTATCCTATACTCAAACAACTGCAGCTGTGAAAAGGACCAACAGTGATGACATTCTTATGCAGTTTAAAAGCGATTAACAGATGAGACCACTCTTGCATTTAGTGAAGTCTGTGCCTGAAAAAGAAATAACTATAAAGTCACTCTGAGATGTTTCAGAATCTTTTTACTGTCAGCTTTATTTAAAAAATACAGATATTTTTAAATGTTGGATTTTAAGCATCATATAACAAAGAAATCTAGATCAAATTAGTAACTCAAAGATACAAACACCATTCACTAATTTAATACTACAGTATTTAGGATAAATTAAATTTTCATTGTATCAGCACTTAAGAAAACAAGTTATTTCTAACATGCTGCTATAATTAAAATTAAAACAAGTTTTCAGCAGCAAACTTAGTCTTGCTTAAAACAAAGATAAAACTGATGGTGAATTGATGCAAACATTCCACAAAAAAACCCCACTTCTTATGAATTCTTACACTTATCCAATATAACTTTATTTTTCACAGAGACATTGCAGGCCCTGTGACTGCAGCCAGGCTTTCCAGGTTTACATCAGGCTACTGTGAACAAGCTCCTGGTTAGAGAATGGATTTGGGATGTGATAACATAAGGTAATTTGTCAACCTTCAGGGACAATGCAATGACTTTTTCCTTAATAGTTATATATTAGAACAGAAATGAGGAGTAAAGTATTTTGAAATTTGCATGTATCATCTAGTTGAAACTTCTATCAAGGTCAAATCCGAAAAAAAAAAAAAAACTTGGCATGTCTTAGTCTTACAGAGTGCATACCTTCAGTGCATATTTTTGCATTTTTTCAAGGTTGTTACTTAGGCTGTAGGGATTTAAGAAATATTGCTTACTTTTAAAACAAGAGTAAGTGCTTCTTTTATAATGAATATAGTTAAAATATTTGGCAGGTAAAAGCATCACATTTTCAAATAGTCCTGAGAAAACAATAAGGACAAAAACAGCTTTCTATGCTTTTTTAAGAACTCTTTTTACAGACTGTCTATAGAGAATAACACAAAATACCACAGTTAATGGGAAAACTAAGCGACTACTTTCCTCTTACACCAAATGAGAAAAAAAAAATTTAATGACCTATCAACTACAATGGAAAATGTGGCTCAAATTTAATGGAGCATAGCATCTTTGCATGAAAGATCAAGTTTGATTACACACTTGAAAAGTACCCATGGTGACGTTATGAATGCATTTAGTTTTAACATCTTTCTCAGAAAAAAAAAGTTTCAGTATTCTCATAACAAACAAAACAGTGGTTACGAAGTCCAGCGCCACCAAGCAACCTTCATTCTGTCCCATACTGCTGAGAATGAATCAAAGGCAGGACGCACATCCAGGATGGTGAACTGGTAGTCCTTGTTGACCTCACCACCATCATAGTAATCAATGACATACCTAACTTCTGTGCCACAACGGTTGATGATCCAGTCATGCCTGTCGAAAGGCAACTCATACCTGCAATGAAAGCACAGCAGTGAATGCTAAGTGCTGGTCTGCACCGATTCTTGGTGTAAGCACAAAGACAGACAGAAAAACAGCACATGTTCAGATGACTGATCTTACATGCAAATGCCTAGCGGGGGATATGAGACGTGGGCAATAAGCCTATGGTGAATAGAGAATGTGGCATTGAAGAACTATGATGAGTCTATGTCAGATCATTTGTCTATAAAGGAAAAAGGTTCATGGGAAAGAGACCCATGCCAGAAGGCTAGCTAGAAGGTTGGAGAAATCCAGGATGCTAAGAAACCCAATTACACAAGACAAGGGAAGAATGAGGCAAGATAAAGACCACAAGAAGAGTAAAAGGATAGTTCTAAGGATCACCCAAAAAAACACAATTCAATCTTTGGAGAATGAAGTAGGAAGATAGCCATTCTACCCTCATAATTCTGTCCATCTATGAGTAAAGTCAATGAGATAAAGAAATGTAGGCTGGATATACTTTCTTACACTCTAGTTTCAGTGGTGAGAATGTCAACAGCAGTTGTATACTGATACTTACCCCATCCAGGAACGAATTCTTGCCCTTGGTGAATACTCTCTGGCTTTGCCTCCAAATCGGACCAATGATGGGCCACAAGGACACTCACTGAAAATGTCCAAATAAGAACAGTCTATTAAAGATACTTTCTTTCCTTTGACAGAATGATGTTAGTTTTATAGTAATATCTTTTTTTCCCTATATTTATTTGCTATACTACCACATTTACAGAGGACAGTAACTTTTAACAGAATTCAAGTAAATTGGTCCTATTTGTTGGAAACATTTCACTTTCCTTTTAGATTGTATATGTTTCTCTCTAGGCATCTGCTTGGCTTTCCTGCGAAATTCGGGAGAAAGGACCTTCTCATTTGAGAAAAGGGCACAAGCACACTCTCAGAAAAAACTGTGATGTATTGTGTACATTCTTTCTCTTCTGCAGAGAAACAACAGAAACTGCTATATACAATCAGCTCTTTGGGTGTATGGGCTTTACCTTCACAGATTCAACCAACTATACTCTAAAAATACTTGGGAAAACACTGTATCTGAGGACTGAGGATATAGCTCAGTTGGTACAGTACTTGACTACCACGCAGAAAGCTCTGGGTTCAATGCTCAGTACCACATAAATCAGATACTATGATGTATATTTGTAATTTTAGCACTCAGGACGTGAAGGTAAGGAGGATTACAAATTCAAGGTTACATAGAGGTCTCCCTGGGCCACACAAGACTGTATCAAAAACAAACAAAGACTGTCTCAAAACCAACCAAACAAACAAAAAAACAGTAATAAACATAAAACTGTGCATTTGCACTAAGCATATCTGATTTTTAATCCTTTTCATTATTCCTTGAATAAAACAGTACAACTATTTACAATACATTTACATTATTTTAGTCACTTATAAGTGACTGTCTAAAATATGTAGGAAGATGTACGCTACACATTATATGAAAATGCAATGAAATTATAATACAAGGGACTTTCAGTATACATGGCTTTGTTATCTTCGGATGCTCTGGAACCAATCCAAGAATATTGTGGGAGTACTTCCTTTTTTCATTTTAACCAATTAACAGACTTTTTGAAGCAAAAAAGAATGGGGACTGACTTCCAGGAACCAGTGTACGTACTGCTGAGCCTGTTTTTTAAGTAAACTGATCACTGGCAGTGTCCTAGTTAGAGAGTATGACTGAGTTCCCTTAAGGGCCTGTCCTCTACTGGCACAAGAGTACAGAGGATATTCAAGACGCTGCCCTTGACACAAACCTGATTCCCTGATGGGGGCTGAAGGACTGGTCCATTAAGACAGGAGTCACTTATTTTGTTAGCTGCTCCCATTGGTAAAACAAGCTAATAATCCTACCATGTAAAGAAGAAAGCCAGACTGTGGACTTTCTAGTATCTCTTCTCAAGAGGTTAACAGGTAAAGCAGTAACTCAATGTATGTAACTTTTCTTTTGAAGACATTAGAGGGAACTTTTATGGCCTAGCTAATTTTGATAGATATCTGCAAAATGACTAGAGGTAATTGAACTGACAAGCTGAAATTCCTTTAGCTTTTATTTCTTTGTTTTTAAAACCACACTGAAAGTAATGAGCAGGTGGCTTTAATTAGAGTACATTTTTAACCTAGGTTATGACAGCTACTTCCATCTGAGTTAGCCAGCCAGGTCTTTCCTCTAGGTCAGAGGTTACTTACCACCAGGAAAGTCTATCCAACTGGCATCCAGCTAGCAATACTCATGTAGAGTTCATACTGAAATGCTCAGTACAAATACCAAAAACAGACTAGTATAAAAATAAAACAGCAAGTGGCTTTTCTCTAAAAAACTTATTAATTATGCTTTGGAAGGAATTTGAAATGTAAGCCAGATTATGATAGGCCCTTGCTATGGAAGCTCCTTCAGCCAATAGCCTTTAAGATAGCAGCTCACTTGGGCATGGTCTCTTAGACTGTAAATGCAGCTGTAAAGCATGCACTGGCTCTCTTGCTTCTGGCTCTCACTTCCGGCTGCTAAAGTCTGTTCTTGTTCCCATTTGTGCAGAGGACTGTGATCTAGGATGGTGATCTGTGAGTCTCCCCTAAATAAATAACCCTGTATTATACGTAATTCTGAACTAGTGCGGTATCATTTTGTATCTTCCCCCATCAGGGCATTGTTCTTTGTGAAGATACTCCCCATTGCTTCACTTCTGGAGGTGATGGTCTCAACCAGCAGTGTCACATCATTCCATAAACATCAAGCCTATGACAATTCTGGACCAGGTCACACCCCAAAGTAAGTCCAGATGGCAGAGTTGCAATAAAACTTGCAGGTGATGTGGAGAAGCACTGCTCTTTCAACTGACCTATTCTGAGAAAAGGGGCCCATGTGAAGATAGATGTTTAAGGTCAGTCCTTACAAGGATTCCAAATAGTGAAGGAACAAAAAAAGTTCTTTCCTATATCCCTTGGATCACAAAGCAATTCAGTCTCATTTCTGATGTGCTCTGTTCTGCTTTCAATGACTGACCTACCATACTTCGTTCATTGAGAGATGAGGCTCCAGCTACCCCTTCAATCTGGTCAAGCTTGAAACACTTGAGTCTTTCTTGCTATGTCAGAAAAGGAGATTTGGCTTCTGTTTGGTGCCTCTGGAACCTAGCCACTGTGAGGTAAGGCAGCTGAGACAGCCACATTTGGAGACTGTGAGCAGGTACCCCTTTGCTAGATGGGGGTTCATGGGTCATGCCTTCAGAAAACTCTAGCCCACAGCTCTGCAGCAGCCATTTCTGATCATGTCCTGATCATCTGAGGCCTAAGTCAGCATGGAGCACAGCTGAGCTATCTTTGCTTCAAATTCTCTATAAACGTAAAGCTCAGGAAGTAAGGAAGTGTGGTCCACACTATAAGAATCACCACTGTTACACAAATGACTAACAAATTATTTAAATGTTAACACTAGGAAAGTTGATATGCAGTAAAAGAAAGAAGCAGGAATTTTTTTAGATAACATACTTACTGAGCATGAAGGGCTTCCCACTTCAAAATCTCCTTCCAAGCCTGCTCATTATTCTGATTGTGAATTCTAATGATATTATACATATCTTTCTGACTAATATCATCATCCTTCCACTTCCACCTAAGAAAGAATGTACCAAAATTTATCAAATATCATTAATAAAGCCAAAATAGTTACTTCATGTATTCATAAAATGGTTTATACTTTTTACACATTGAAATCAAAGATTAATGGTTCATCTTAACATTATTTCATGGAATTCTCCAAGCATACCATTTCATGGAATTCTCCAAGCATACTAATTCACCAAAGCATTATTCATTTAGTACCATTGATAAATGATTTACCAACTTTTTCCTGGCACTTTATATAACAGAGTTTCTTTTTATATTTCTAAAAATATGATTGTTGTGATATGAATTGAACAGATTGTCCGGCTCAGGTAGATCCCATTCAATCAGTTATAGGCCTAAGTATAACAAAAAGGTGCAGTCCTTTCCATAAGCAAACAGGAACTCCTGAATATTTGCTTGGGCTACAACATTAGGCTTTACCTGATTTTCAACCTGAACTTAAATATCAGTTATTTCTGGATTTCAAGCTTCCCAATTTTCAGACCAGAACTTCTAGCATCAGCTTCCTTGGTTCTCAGGGTGTGTGACTGATTAACCACATCACTGGCTTTCCCAGGTCTCCCACTACCTGACAGCAGATCTTGGGACTTATTGCTGGCATCCATGATAATGGGAACCAATTCCTTATAACAAATGTCTTCCTGAACACTTCACCCCTACTCCACCACCCCTTTGCCCTGTTACTTATGCTTTTCTAAAAAATAATGACCTTGAATGCTAGCTTTGTACTTATATTCTGATAACTCTGAAAATTCTATTATAAACTGATAAACTCACTAAAAATCACTGTAGTTTTGGAGGTTAAAAAAACTTTAACATTTAATTCTGAGATAAACGTGGTAAGCAAAGTATCTTCTAAATAATATTCTTACTTACCCTTTCCGTAGCATGGCATTCCAAAACATCTGTTCAGAAGGGTAAACCCACTTTTTCTCGGAGTCTGCTCTTGGAATAGATGACTCCTCTCTTGAGGTAGACAAAGTAAATGGCTGCCCTGGGGATGGGGTCTGATTAGGTGGTGGCATCTAAGGAAAATCAGTATTGTATTTAAAGGTCAGCACGATGATATAAACCAAAAAATAGTCAGTACACCCTGGAATAAATAAATTCACCATATAAGAAGTACAAATTCCCATTAAACCAGCAACATCAGACTTTCAACCTCTGACATTTTTGGTCATACTACTTTGTTGTTGTTGTGGCTGTTGTTGCTGTGATGAAATAACCACCAAGAAAAAATTTATGAAAGATTTATCTAGCTCATAGTTTGAGGAGACACAGTTGACCATGGTGGAGAATGCAGGGGTACATAAAATGCCTTTGGAAGAGATAAGTGGAGATTACCAGGTTTGAAGGATCTAGGTTCTCCTTATTTTGAGCTGCAGCACCAGTAACAGGGCACTCCACGTACTCATAGGCCCGATCTTGGTGGGCAGGCACAGAGTGTGCTCTGCTCTCACCGGTTGGATCAGATGCTACTGCAGTCATGGGACAGCCTGAAATAATCAAGTATTAGAAAACAATTACTGTTAAGATAACATACCAACAGTGGAAGAAGGTACTCTTACTTAAGACCTTAAAGAGCTAAAATTGTGATCAACACAGTTGAAAAACTAAGTTTCTTCTACTTAAAGATGCCAAGAACTAAGCCAGTTAACTTTCTAAAGATGCCAAGATGCTACAAATATACTTTCCCTTTAAGAGAAAATATGTACATTCTCCAATTCTATCATGCCCCCAGCAAAAAATAAGCTAAAATCATTCTGCAGATTCAACAGTGGGTGTTGCCCATTATATTATTAGCAATGTCCTACAAAGTTTCTACTTGGATCAGCAGATGGGAACTGACAGAGGAACCTAAGTGAGGGCTGGCCATACTTCATTGGGTCTCTCTGACTTCCAGCCATTAGTTCCAGACAAGTCAATGGAGTAGCAGCCACTATGTAAGCATCTATTCTTGATACACCGCCTCAAATATTGAGCACAGGAGCAGAAAATGAGCAGACTTTACAAAGACTAAAAGAAAAACATACCGTTCTGCTCATGTTTGTTCAAAGACTCAAGTAAGCCACAGAAAATCCCTATTCATCTGAGGTCTAGTCCTTGTCAGCGGATATAAAAGTTCATCAAGAAAGCAGACTTGTAAGGAAATATACCATGAGAGACTCATGTTTCTGAGTCTTATAAACAGAGAGGCACAAGTAGCAGTCAATGCCCAAGCTCCTAGGGTGCGGATCCAGGCAGGTGTGGGGACAGAGAAGCTTGTTTAAATATCAGGTGATCAGGAAGGTACTTAAAGATCTGTGTTCCAGAATAATGGCTGCTTCTGTCATGAAATCCTCCCTTGTTCCAGGCATCAGTAGGAAATACAGAATATGCTGAATGCTAGATGTCATACATAGAAAAGACAAGTTTCTTTCACTTCCTTAGCCTCTCCTCCCAGGCCTTCATTCTCCAAGACCCCAAGCACTTCACTTTAGGGGTGAAAAACATAACTGCAATACCTCTCTCTATAACATTAAAACACTAATCTTCCCAGAGTGTTGATCCCAGGTGGGTATCAGAAGGAAAACAGTGCTATACTTTCCACATTATATAACCTAGAGGCCCATTAGTCTCCTAGAAAGACTCACATTCTTTACTATGGAAATAAAGCAGGATCACAAGTCTCTGTGGCAGATAAAATCATAAAGAGGACTACTAGAGAACAGAAGCTCAGAGCCAAGGCACACTTGCTTTGTTTGCTTTCTCTCAATTTCTAGAAGAAGGAATACTGGAAAAGCATGGGACCTGTCCTTGTCCAAGGTCACAACATTTTCACCAACTTCAGCACTTACTAGCTAAATGACTTCGAGTACAGAAGTTAGTTTCTCTGGGCTTTAGTTTCCTTGACTATAAAACAAACAGAAAATCAATCTCCCATACAGGTTTATAAAGGTGAGAATGTAAGCCCTATCAGGCAAAGGATTTTTGTCTACAATCTGCATTGCTGTTTCTCTCTCGGTCAAGAAAGAAAAGCCAGCACTGCTTGTGAGAGAGAGAAGTGCTGACCTCTTGGAGTTAGGCTGGCTAACCCAGAGAAAGAATGATGGCACAGGATCCGTGAGCATGCAGGAAACATGAATATGCAATAAGCATACCGACTGCCTCAATCTGAACTATCAAAAGCAGACAGGCACTAATTAAAGAACTTTTAATGCTTCCAACCTTGCACTGACATAATGGTCTATAAATTCACTTGGTGAAAGCTTATTTTGACCTAGATGAAGACTACAGCTGATACGGGAGTAGTTTATTGAAACATAGCTAGACTGAGCTTTCTCAGCTCTGGCTTTATTATTTAGCAACCAAAGATTCCATCCATGTCTGAGGCTGTAGGATGTTTAGCAGCATCTTTGGTCCCACCCCACTATATGTCTCAGTTGTGAAAAGGCAAACCAATTATTAAATGTCCCCCTGAATGATGGCTCTCCTTATCCACGACTAAAAACCCCTGATGGAGGCACAGGGAAACTTTGGAGAGGCCGTTTTGTGGAACAGCTGCTGGGTTTCCGGGCATGATCTCAGACAGCCATCATCAGAATCCTGTGAAAAATATTACATTACACCTACAGATGACAGACTAAGACATAGAGAAGCTGTTTATGATAATGGCTAAAGAGCAGCAAAATTAGGACCAGTCCCAGGGTGCCTTACTCCCAGGCTTACAAGCCTCACCGGCAAACTATAGGCCTCTTCCTTTAGAACCATTACCTCTCTTTCAAATTTCTAGCCAACAAGCAAACTACCTTTCCTCCTCCGGGCTTCATGCATGGGGCATTCTGAAGGCGGTGAAGCGGGCTGAATATCTGAACCGTTTGAGGTGTTCATTGCAGCAGCAGGAGTAGATGTGGAGGAACCCATGGCTGGAACCACAGGGATGACTCCCCGTCTCAAATTTCCACCTGCCAAAGCAGTAAGTCCGATTTCAATGCAGAGGCTTAGCAACCAGACTATCAGCCCCTTGTCATTCTGACCCTGGCTGACCCTCATTCTTCTTCCCCATCCCACGGGAAAGTACACTTGCTTGGGGTGTTTTAAAATACTGCCCCTTTTAGGGGGAGTACCCTGAAATCTATGCCACCATCTGGTGACCCTTCTCTGAGAGAATGGAAACACGTAAGGTGAAACCGTGTCTTCTAGACGTGTTTAAACCTGGTGGTGGGGTCCTGTGAGGGGGAGGGGGTGACACAGGCCCGGGAGACGAAGCATACGGAACCGGACTCGAACCCCTGTCCTCGGGGGCCCCCGGTCTCAGAGAAGACAGGGAGGTTCAAAAAACAGGGAAGTGTCACCAAATTGGGAGGCCAAGAAGCACCGAAGAAGGGCAGCGCGCCACCCATCTTGTCCACCTGTCCAATGTGCGTCCCACCCGAACCAGTCCCCGGTCCCCAAAGCCCACCGCACGCCCTTCAGCACCTCAGTCTCCCCTCCGACTGGCCCGGGCGGCCAGCGCGTCGAACCGCCAAGCCGGACACTCACGGCAGCGACCAACCGCTGCAGCCGCAGCCGTCGCTGTCGTCGCCGCCGCCTCCTCCTCTTCCTCCTCTTCTTTACCTCAAAGGGGGTCACCGCTAACGCCCGGGTCACAGCCGGCGTTCACGAGCGCCCTTGACTTCCTTTTCCGAAGGCGGAACTTCCGGAAGCACTGGGGCAGGCCGCCGACTGAGGAGGAGTCCTGTCAGTCAGGGAGGATGGGGCCCAACTTTTCCGGTTCCAGGCCTATAGCCGTCCGCGCCTTCTCTCTGACCCCGCCTCTACGGTCTGGGCGGTGTTTTCAACTCTACTGGCCGCTAAGCCGCCGTGTGAGCCGGAGAGAGCTACTCTGTTCACTGTGGGTGTGTGCTTTAGGGAGCAGAGGGGGCGCTCTGGAGTTGTCAAATTGCTGTTTTTTTTTTTTTTTTTTTTTTTTTTTTTTTTTTTTTTTTTTCTCCCCACTGTCACTATGTGCGTCCTTACGTGTTTCCAGTCTCGGAGAAGTGTCACCAGATGGTGGCATGGGCTTCACGGTACTTCCCCCAAAGGGAAGTTTTAAACTGTCTTTAGGTTCTTGAAAGGTCAGTTTGTATTTTTTAATGGACACATAGTATTCGTGTGGATTTACGGAATAAAATACTATAATTCAGTACGTGCGCTTAAATTTTGTTTACCTAATCCTTTCAGGACTCCAGCAGCTATTGGGATTGTACTCCATGTAATCAAGGAATTACAGTTTTCATATAAGTATTATATTTCATATAAAGTAAAATAAGTCTTCATATAATTTGTGTGTGGTAAACCAGAAGATGGGGGATAGTTATTTCATCCCTTACATTTTTGTAACATTTTGTACATAGACCGAGAACCATTGTTCTAAGGTGTGTATATAAAATCCAGCCCTGGGCTGGAGAGATGGCTCAGCCGTTAAAGGCTAGGCTCACAACCAAAATAAAATCCAGCCCACCAAACCTTGTTTTGAAGTTTGTGTGTAAATGGTTTCAGTTCTAATCATGTTGTATTGGATAATATGTACTATATTTTTATATAACATATATTTATATCTTTTTAAGATTTCCCGTATGGTCTACAAGTCTTTCTTCTCTCATTTTACACGGCCAGTTTCCCATTTTCAGAATATTTTTTTCTTTTTTCCAGGTCCCTAGTCTCTTCCTAAATTTCACATTCCTACTTGAAATTCTTTGTTGTATCACAATAATCCATTCTGTTCCACCAGTCTCCCTTCTCTTACTTTCTGCCTTCTCTCACATGCTCCTCACCACCATTTCCTGTTAGCTCCCCCAGTTCTTACTTTTCTTTCACAATTTATTGCAAGATTATCACCTTCCCAGGGTCCTGAACTTCCAGAGTTTCCCAAGATTAGAGGCAGTAGGAGACCTCACACAGGATCGTGGCTGGAGAACAGAAAAATGATATGGCCTGGGTATGAGAACATGGAAAAGAAAGTGGCATCAGTGAGGAGGAGCTCATAAAGAGGAGCATGCCCTAGTTATAATTAATCTTGACAAAGAAAATTCTACTTTTCCATTTAAGTGTAATTTTCTTACCTACATGTGGGTTTACTGAAGTTCGAGTATATATCCTTATTAAGCTTTTTAATCTTGTCAATTATATTTAAAATATGTCACACCAGGGAGTGATAGTTTACACTCTATGATCAGTCTCCTATGAGATAGGAGCTTACCCTTAAAATTATTACATCTTTCATCACAAATGTGTTGCTATGAAACATGTCATCCCTAGCAAGGGCTTAGTGATATAGGAGACTTTTACCTAGTACAAGATTCCTATCTAAACGTGGACCAGTAACTAAGTCTATTATCTGGAAGTTTAGAATCAGTAAATCCTCAACAATATCCCTAATTCAATGATAATTATGGAGAACATATAACATATCAGGTACTGTAAAAATTGCTAGGAATATAAAAATGCCGAGCAAAGGATTTGTTCTTCAGGAATTTATATTTAAGTAACTTATAGGTCAACTAACAATAAAATACATCTAAACAGATATAATTTCAAGTTATTTGGTTTGAAATATTATTTGACTGAGACTGAGGGGGAGACACCACTATTGAAAATTTGATCTATATAGAGGGGATTTCTATCTGTTTGGAGCTGTTTCAAATTCAGAATATCAGGCCCTACCACAGATTTGTTGAGTTCAGGTCTGCCTTACAAGTGGATACTAATCAATGCTAATGTTGAACTCAGGTCCATTCTGAAAGCTGAAGGCTGTTTACTGATAAATGACAAGGAAAAGCCCAACTTCCTTTTTGGAATCTACATGTATGAGGATTATAATAAACAAAGTTCTGCTTCTCATTAAGGTAGATCTTCTCAGTTGAAAGATGTTTTTGCTGCTCCTATATTGGGGCATTTGGCTATATTTGGAGACATTTTCAATGGTCATACTGGTGACAGAGGTCGTTAGTAACATCAAGTGGGAAGAAACCAGGGATATTGTTGAATACCCCAAAGCACACAGAAAAGATCTTGTAGTAGAGAAGTATCTGGGTTCATGTGTTTATTAGCCACGACCATGGCTATTTTGAAAATTTCCTCCAGTTTTATTAAAATGATGTCAGTTTCTTGAAACCACAGTAATTATCACCCCAGAACCTACATAACTTGCTATAGCTTATTTTCCTAGATTCCTGCTCCTTGGAAAGAACCCCTGGTGTGGTGAGAGCTAGCCTTTAATCCCAGCATACAGGAGACAGAGGTATGTGGATCTCAGCCAGCTCAAGGCCAGTCTGGTCTGGTTTATATAGTGAGTTCCAAACAAGCCATTGCTGCATAGTGAGAACCTCATCTCAAAGAACAAAGATGTTTATGGATTACCTAACGTTCTTTGACAATTTGCTGGTTATTCCTAGCAATGGCCAACTGTGGACCAAAAAAAGAAACTCAGCCTCTTTCCTTCCTGCCCCTCCTTTCTGTTCTATAACTGGCCCAGCTGATAAGCAGATGGCATGGCAAGCTCTAACATTTACAGAGACTCCTCCATACAGTCACTTCACTAAAAAAGGGCTTTCACTGTACCCTTGTCCTTGTCTGTCCAATGTCAACAGTGTGAGTGTGGAAAAACACTAGATTCAGAAATCCATGGACCCAAACTGACAGCTGAAGTATAAACCTTCACAGTTGGGAGAGATAGAGACAGAAACAGAGAAAAACCCTAGGTAGTAACTACACTGGGGAAATTTAATGTTCTATTACAATAGTCATCATGAAACTGAAATGGGCAACAAATGGTATGTAGGTTAGGAATAATATTATTAATATTGATGTCCTTATGATGAAGTTGCGGATTCATTTGTTGCTGCACATGAGCTTTGTATGGGTGGCAGCATTTAATATGCGTGGGAAAACATGGTAAAAGGACCGGTAAAAGTTGATGTAGTAAGCATTGCTTCGGAGGGAACCTCATAGAGCCACTAAAGCTCCCCTTGCTCCAAATGGAAATAGTAGTAGAGTTTTGCCTAGAGGAGTGGAGATCCAATCTTTTTGTCACTGAGGATATGCTTAGTGATGGATCAGGTTTGCTAGTGCTCAATGATGATCAAGAGAAGAGGGACAGCCTTGATGCTGTGAATTTTCAGTGGCTACCTCCCAGTAAGCTCACTTATTCTTTTGACGTGAACCATCGTGGTATGCTACAGTTGCCAGAAATTATAATCTTCTTGAAAAAATGAGAGAGCTAAGAGTGGAATAGTGTGAAAGGAGCAAAACAATTGATTGCTAATTTTGAGAACTGAATAGATTTATATGTGGAGTGAGATCAGGTTTGAGTAGTCCATGAAAGTTGTAACAGTAGTTGTTGCTGAGAAATACGAAGAGCAGCTCAGAATATCCTTTGGAACTCAAAAGAATGCAGTTGGTTACAGATAAGGAAATGTAACTCATCACATATGGTTGGATGCTAAAGCCACAAGAATGGATGGCACCAACCTTCAAGGCTTTTGGTCTTCTTTGTTTTCATTCCATATTCGAAAGAACCTTGTGACTTTAGTTTGGTTTCCCTATTAGGAAAAAAAACTGCATCACTAGCCAACTTAAATATATCTTTTTTTCTCTGGTGGTTTTACCTCTTATTATAAGCACTGTGAATTAGTAAATTGGAAAGAAGAGAAGTGAAAGTGGAAGGAAAATCGAGAAGGTGAGGTAGAATTTGCTATAGAAGAAAGAGGAGAAGGCGCTCCAGTGGTTTGGAGTCACTCTAAAGCAGGATAGAAGGATTAAAGCCACAGAAGACAAGATGACAAGCCATTCTCTACCACCGCCACATGAAATGTGGTTTCCCAAGAAAGGAACTTTGGATATTGAAATTCGTATTTTAAGCCTCAAATCTTCATAGGCACAGATGTTTGTGATATTATTCTAGTGTGTAGATTCTCTGCAGTAAAAAAATATATACAGTATTTAAGTGAAAAGTTATTGGTACAAGTATTTGGAAAATAGAATCAAAATATAGCAAATGGCCCCTCTTTCTCTGTCTGTTCCCTTTTTCTCCCTTCCCCCATATACACACATACGGTAGCAATAGCAATATAACACTTTATATTCAAAATAATGCATTATAAATTATGATATATAAAATGGTTTCAAGAAATGCTAAGACATTCCAGTTCCCCCTCTGTTCTGGAAACTTTCTGCCAATGTGGTGCGGGAAAATTGTCTGTATTCTGTCAATCATGTTTTAAATAAACGCTGATTGGGCAGGCAGGAAATATAGGTGGGAAAACCAGACAGGAAGTAGAAATGATATAATGAGAACAGGAGAATTCTGGGAAGGAGGAAGCTGATTCCTCCCACTCCTGCCCAGATCACTGAAGCAGCAGGGTGTGATCTGCCCCACTGAAGAAAGGTACTGAGCCACATGGCTACCATAGATCAGAAAAATGGGTTAATCAAGATGTGAGAGTTAACTAGTGAGAGACTAGAGCTAATGGGCCAATCAACTTATAATTTATGGAGACTTATGTGTGATTTTCTTTGGGGCTAAACAGTTGTTGTGTACTGGGCGGGACAGAAAACCCCAACAACTAGCAGGCCCCTTCATGTTACAGAATGGTGCCCACATGGATAACTGCATCCACAGAAAGCCTGACAAAGCTTGGTAAAGACTAGAGTAAAGCATTTCAGTTTTCAGCCGTAGCAGGAAAAAAGCTGACTTGTTTTAAAATGCAGGCTTTTTGGGCTGTCCTGCCAGGGAAAACTCTGACTCCTTCAAGCAGGTGGAGCTATGGACACAATGTTGCAGCTTGCATCCTGGCAAGGACCTTGAAATGCTATAGGAGCTTTTCAGTGTTGTTTACACACTGTTGCAGCTTGCTTCCTGGCAAGGACCTTAAAACGCCACAGAGTTGTGGCAAAAAACCTCTCCATATTCCTTAGCAAATTAAAGCCCCATGTGGTCAGAAAAAAGAGAGATATACAGTAAAGAGAGATTCAAAGAATAACAAAACCTCTAAATGGCTTACAGTGTGTTAAAAATATATACAGGCTAAAGATTAAAGTTCTCGAAAGAAAGAAAGAAAGAAAGAAAGAAAGAAAGAAAGAAAGAAAGAAAGAAAGAAAGAAGGAAAGAAAGAAAGTAGTCTGGGAGGCAGAGACAGACGGATCTCTGTGAGTTCAAGGATAGCCTGGTTTACAGAGGGAATTCCAGGACAAAGATATACAGAGAACCTGTCTCAAAAAGCCAAAAGTTAAAAGTAAAAATAAAAGAAATAGAGGTTAAAATAAAGCCACGTAAAGATGGAAAATACACAGAGAATCTTGATACTGTATGCTATTATGTTCTCTTTAAATTGTTTGAATGCTGAGGAAGGAGCAACAGCTGCTAAAATATATTTGCTTATAAATGCTGCAGAATTAATCCAAGATAGGTATTTTGAAAATACCTTGGCTTCAAAATTGAAGTCAAAAGGTATGTTACTTTGGAGAAGAGATTTTGCTTTTGTTTCCACAGAAAATGAGAGGCTGTGGATTTATTCAGAGTTAAGAAAAATCAGCTTTGATCAAGGAAGACCATCTGAGAAATCTCCGGTAGGAACAGATGACCTGGATGTCTGAGTTCTACATCCAGAACAGATTAAAGACTGCTGCCTGAGATGATCAAGACTCACAGCGCCCTCAACCAGCTGGAAGTAGCCTAAAATACTATGCCCACATTCCCAAAAAATGGACTATGGATATTTTCCTTTTTTTTTTTTTTAAAGGGGGAAGTGGTGTGAGAAAATTGTCTGCATTCTGTCAATCACGTTTTAAATAAATGCTGCTTGGCCAGGCAGGAAATATAGGTGGAAAAACCAGACAGGAAGTAGAAATGTTATAATGAGAACAGGAGAATTCTGGGAAGGAGGAAGCTGATTCCTCCCACTCCTGCCCAGATCACTGAAGCAGCAGGGTGTGATCTGCCCCACTGAAGAAAGGTACTGAGCCACATGGCTACCATAGATCAGAAAAATGGGTTAATCAAGATGTGAGAGTTAACTAGTGAGAGACTAGAGCTAATGGGCCAATCAACTTATAATTTATGGAGACTTATGTGTGATTTTCTTTGGGGCTAAACAGTTGTTGTGTACTGGGTGGGACAGAATACCCCAACAACTAGCAGGCCCCTTCATGTTACACCAATGTGCCAATAGTTCTTGTCCTACTTCTGAAAGAGAGGTAACAATGTTATTGGGAAGCATGGTCCATGAGGTTATCTTAGGAACACTCTATTGTCTCCAGATCTGTTTTATCAACTATTTCAGGGTTCTTTGTAACCATTTATGTGTGGGTATGTATACATGTGCACATGCATGTGTGCATATATGTATTTTAAAATAAATTATAAGGATTGGCTCAAGCCATTATGGGGGCCAGCAAGTGTAACACCTTTAGGGGGCAGGCTTGCAGACAAACATCTCCTAAGTTCTTGACATGTGTTAGATGTGGTGCTATACTCTGAGGCCAGGGCACGTATGGATGATATTTCCTGCTGCTCATCAATACTCCAGGTAGCAAGACAGACACAGTGTCACATACTTTCACTCTTTTTGTTGTTGATTTATAAAACATATGTTGGAGTGTAAAGAAAACATACTGTGTATCTTTATTCTGTTCCAAATGGCATGGAAGACAGAACTGAATGCTGGGAGGAAGAAGGGCAGAGTTAGTGAGACGCCATGGACCCACCGCCAGAGATAGACATGCTGAGATTTTGTTGGTAGGCCATGACCTCGTGGTGATATACAGATTAATAAAGATGGGTTAAACTAATATGTAAGAGTTAGCCAGTAAGAAGTTAGAGCTAATGGGCCAAGCAGTGATTTAATTAATACAGTTTCTGTGTAGTTATTTCAGGGCTAAGCTAGCCAGGCAGCTGGGAGCAAACAAGCAGGCCCTCCTTGCAACATGCATAGATCTTTTGACAGAGAGAGAGAGAGAGAGAGAGAGAGAGAGAGAGAGAGAGAGAGAGAGAGAGAACATGTTTCATGCCCAGGAAAGCCAGAAGAGGGTGTCAGACCCCTGTAACTAGAGTTATAGATAGCTGTGAACTACAATGTGGGCACTGAAAATTGAACATGGGTCCTCTGCAAAAGTAACCACAGATCTATCTCTCCAACACAGAATTTTCATTTTACAGTTTTGACCATTATGATTGAACAATTCAGTGACTTTAAGTCTATCCACAGTATTATATACACATCACAATGAATTAAGTTTTGTAGGCTAATGCAGGGGTTATTCCTGGATAGTAAACTTTTCTAGATGCTATAGATCAGCTACTGTCTCCCTGGATTCATTTTGTAAAACCACAAATGACAGCATTTTAGCATTGTTTTTCTTCACTTAAAATATCTTTCATATTAGTACATATATTGTGACTTTTCATTTGTACTTAATAAATGTATGCTATGCCAGTTATAGATTATTAGAATTATTATAGTTTCATAACTGGCCTCTTAGTCATGAACTTCCAGTACCATCCTATTAAAAACAATAGTATAATGGTTAATTTTTAATAACACTCATACTATGTCAGCACTTGTGTAATTCTTAGAATTGAGATGACTGGCTCAAGAGGAACAAGTTCTGTTTAAATGTTGGTAGTTAGGTATACGTTTAAATGTTACCTTTTTGTCATGACTTTTCTCAGGTTTACTGAGGACTGACTGACAGAACAAGAATCTATTTGAGGATTACAAAAGACGATTGATATGTGCATACACTGTGGGATGATTACCATGATAATATAATTAGTATATCTATCACCTCACATAGTTTCTTTTTAAGTATACCGCATATTAAGATCATCATATTAATAATCATTAAATTCCCTGGACAGTTTTTAGCAAGAGACAGGTTTTTACTATGCAGCAAATGGATAACTAGGAAGTCATTATATACCAGGCTGGCCCTGAATTTGCCTCATTTCTAGAGTGTTGGGATTATAGGCATATACTATCACTCCTATATATGCATTCCTCTTATAACTGAGCATTTGTACCATTTGACCATATCTTTCCCTTTCACTTACCCTTTGACTTCAGGTCATCACCCTTTTTCTCTTCATATAGTTTAGAGATTCTCCATCTAAGTGAGATCATGTATTATTTGTCTTGCCATAATGTCCTTTGGTTTCATCTCAATAGTCACAAATTGCAGGATTCCTTATTTTAAGAGCTTAGCAGTATTCTGCTGTTCATATAAACCATGACTTCCTTATATATGCATCTGTCTTGGTTGTTGTGACCAACACTTCAGTGAATATGGAGAAGTAGATATTTTTAATTATTTATTTTATTTCCTTTGACTATAAATCTAGTAATGAAATTGCTGGATCATATGGTAATTCTCTTTTTATTTTAATTTTTTGAAGTTAAAATATGATTCCATCATTTGGAAGAAGCTCTTTTCTGTAATGGTGGTATGTTGTAGGAGCTGCAGGCAGCATTTCCGCCCGGCTCCTGGCTGCCTGGTTAGCTTATGCCCCAAAATAACGACACACAAACTGTATTCTTTTAAACACTGCCTGGCTCATTTCTATTTATGTGTGTAGCACCTTGAGGTGCGCTTACCAGGAAGATTCTAGCCTACATCCATCCTGGGTCGGAGCTTTATTGTGTCTGCCCTGGAGAGCAGAAGCATGGCATCTAAGCTCACTTCCTCTTCCTCCCAGCATTTTGTTTTGTTTACTACACCCACCTATGTTCTAACCTATGAGGGCCAAACAGTTTCTTTATTAATTAACCAATGACCTTCCTCCATCGGTGGTATTAATTTAACAATACACCGAGGTTTTCTTTTCCATTCATACCAACATTTGTCATTTTTTGACTTTTTTAAGATGCTCATTTTAACCAAGTATTAAGGGATAGATCATTGTGATTTTCATTTACATGTGTCTGATAATTGATGATTTTAATCCTGGGCAGACAAGTATTTTAAGTGGGGAAACCTCTGTGCAAACCCACAGAATATCATAAGAACTATTGTGAAGCCAGGTGGTGGTGGCGCACGCCTTTAATCCCAGCACTCGGGAGGCAGGGGCAGGCGGATCTCTGTGAGTTCGAGGCTAGCCTGGTCTACAAGAACTAGTTCCAGGAACCAAAAAGCTATGGAGAGAAACCCTGTCTCAAAAATCAAAAAAAAAAAAAAAAAAAAGAACTGTTGTGAAAGATATTATTGACCATAATAGGTTACATCTATTTGTTAAATAAAAATCTTGACAAAGAGCTTTAGAAATGTATCTTGGAAATTTCTTAAGGATGAAAAAATGAGTTTTTCACTGTTCCTATTAAAGAATACTGGGTCCTTAGAAAAACTAGTTCTTTTGTTTCTTTTCACCTTTTCTATTTATCCCCTCTTTCTTTTTGTCTTCTTTTTCTTTCTAATTATAATTTATTTTTTTAATTGCATTTTATATTCCGTCCACAGTTCTCCCCCCTCTCCTTCTGCTTCTTCCCAGTCTATCCCCTATCTACTCCTCCCAACAGGTAAGGGCTCCCATGGGAAGACAAAAATATGGCACATTAAATTGGGACAGGACCAAGCCCCTCTCCCCTGCATTAAGGCTGAGCATGGCATCCCACCATAGGGAATGGGCACCAATAAGCTAGCTCATGCAACAGGAATAGATCCTGGTCCTACTGCTATGGGCCACTAAAATAGTCCAAGATTTACCACTGTCTCCCACATATGGAGGGCCTAGTTCAGTTCTAATGGAGGCTCCACAGCTGTCCGTCCAGAGTTCCTGAGTTTCCATTAGCTTGATTCATCTGTCTCTGTAGATTTCTCCATCATGATCTTGACCTCCCTTGCTCATACATTCATTACCTCCTCCCTCTCTTCGATTGGATTCCCAGAACTTGACCTGGTGCTTGGTTGTGGATCTCTGCATTTGGTTCCATCAGTTGCTGGATGAAGGCTTTATGATGATAGTTGGGGGTATTCACCAATCTGATTACAGAGGAAGGCCAGTTCATGCTCCTTCTCCACTGTTGCTAGGAGTCTTAGCTGGGGTCATCCTTGTGGATTCTTGGGAATTTCCGTAGCACCAGGTTTCTCCCTAACCCCATAGTGGTTCCCTCTACCAAGATCTCTCTTTCATTGCTCTCCCACTCCATCCGTCTTCCTCCTTGACCATCCTGTTCCCTCACATTCTCATCTCCCATTCCCTCTCCTTTACCACCACCCCTCGCCCTCAGTTTACCCAGTAGAGATCATCTATTTCCCATTCCCATAGTGATCCATGTTTCTCTCTTAGGGTCTTCCTTGTTACCTAGCTTCTCTGGAGCTGTGGAGTGTAATCTGGTTATCCTTTGCTTTACAGCTAGTATCCACTTATGATTGAGCACATGAGCACATACCATGTTTGTCTTTCTGGGTTACCTCACTCAGGATTTGTTTTTCTAGTTCCATCCATTTGACTCTGAATTTCATGATGTCATTGTTTTTTTTAAAACAGCTAAGTAATACTCAATTTTGTAAGTGTACCACATTTTCTTATCCATTCTTCAGTTGAGCGGCATCTAGGTAGTTTCTAGGTTCTGGCTATTATGAATAATGCTGCTATGAACAAATGTCCTTGTGGTATGGTTGAGCATCCTTTGGGCATATGCTCAGGAGTGGTATCGCTGGGTCTTGAGGTAGATTGATTCCCAACTTTCTGAGAAACCGCCATACTGGTTTCCAAAGTGGCTGTACAAGTTTGCACTCCAGCAAACCGGCAGTGGAGGAATGACTCCCTGACTCCACATCATCTACAACATAGGCTGTTCACAGTGCTTTTGCTCTTACCCGGTCTGACAGGAGGAATATGGTATCTCAGAGTTGTTTTTTGAATTTCCCTGATGATTAAGGATGTTGAGCAATTCTTCAAATGTCTTTTGGCCGTTTGAGATTCTTCTGCTGAAAATGGTCTGTTTAGCTCTGTACCCCATTTTTAATTGGATTACTTTTGCATTTTGATGTCTAGTTTCTTATGGTACAATGAAAAGAGGAAAGCAGCTTTAACAGAAGGTGCTGGTGTAACTGGGTGCTGATATGTAGAAGACTGCAAATGGATCCATATCTATTGCCATCCACAAAACTCAAGTCCAAGTGAATCAAAGACCTCAACGTAAATCCAGTTATATTGAACCTGATAGAAGAGAAATTGGGATGTACTGAATGCAATGGCACAAGAGATATCTTCCTAAATATAACACCAGTAGTACAGACACTGAGAGCAATAATCAATAAATGGGATCTCCTGAAACCGAAAAGCTTCTGTAAGGCAAAGGACATCGTAAATAAGACAAAATGACAGCCTACAGAATGGGAAAAGATTTTCACCAACCCCACATCAGATATAAGGACTGATCTCCAAAATTTATTATAAAGAATGATTTTGCTTTCTTTCTATCTTCATTTCTTTGCTTTTTCCTCTCCTCTGCTTTTTCTGAATATCTACCATTTGTAAGCTATTATGCTATACACACACCGAAAGAGAAAGATCTACTTTGGCATTGATAGTGAGGATCCAGGTCACTGGGGTTTATAATTTTTGAACACAACTGATTTCAAAGTTGTCTTCACATCGGGCCTTCATTATCTATGCTTGTGGTCCCAACCACTTAGGTGGCTGAAGCAGGAGAATCACTTGAGCTTAGGAATTTGAGGCCAGCTGGGATGACATGTGGTGAGATCCCATCTCAGCAAAAACAGCAAAAAATAAAATGACTTTCAGAGAGGACATGAGTAAGCAGCCTCAGATGAAGACCATTCTAACAGGAAAAGCATTGAAATAAAGAAGGTAAAAGACACCTGCTTCCCCTTGGGATTTAGCATTGGCAAGAATACTTGGATGTGCAGGCGAATGTTCAGAACTAGTTAGAACTATTTGGAAGACTACAAGCTTGGGATTTAAGCAGGGTGTGGGAGCATAGCAGGTGATGAGCCAAGGGGATTTGCTGTATTGGAAAAAAATAAACTTAAATATCAACCTTATTGTGGACTGAATGTTGAGCGCTTTCTGTTTTTGAAGTTGAAGATAACTCTTGTATTCTTTATTTCTTTGCCCAAATACTACAAAACTCACTGATTGTTCTTTTTTAACGTGAATTTGTGAATTTCTCATGCCATAGAAGTGTTTTGTGGGTAGGAAACAAAAACACTCTATATTGCTCAATACATTTTTGAATTTCTCAGTGTGTATGTTTTGTATTCCAAAGAAGATACAGAATAGCACTGGAAGGCAGGCTTAGCATCTCTACTCTATTCATCTTGGCTTTATAGGTTCCTTTGATGCTATTAACGAGAGTTTTAAGGGTTTGATGATTTGGTTATTAGACCCTTTTCTGAGGCATGAATGTCACTATAGAGACAAGATTTAAAACCTTTCATATTACAAACCATGAAAGTAGATACTATATGTGCTCCATCCATGAGTCAATAGATGTTCATTCCACATCACTAACACACCTCCACAGAAACACTTCATCATGTCACCTGGGAGAACTAGAAAGAAAAAGAAACACGTTTGGAGAGGAGAACCAGAACCTAAATTTCAGCAGTAAGAAAAATCTCCAATGTTGCCACTTGGGGGCGATAGAAGTTCAGAAACTGCCCTGCCGATCTCGAGGCAAGCAAGCACTTCAGCTGGTTTATTTATTCAAAGTTGGAATTTGGACATGTGAACCACTATGCTCTTGGCAGTTCCTGGATGAGAAACAGAGTCTTGGAGCGGGGGGAACGTACTAAGGCTAGAATTAGCACCTTGGGAGACCACCTTCAACACAAAAAGTTGCCTTCCCTGGCGGTCTTTAGAATTTCCCTCAGTTCCCTTTCAGTCTGAAACAAGGGAAGTCGCTTTACACTGCAAAGAAGTGAGAGGACACAGAAGAGTGCTTATTTACAATTACTTGAAAACACATGCTGAGTTCGGTTCAAATGCCTTTACGATACCTCTCAGCCACTTGGAACAGGGCTTTGGCGGCTGTGTGTGGACCTCAGTTGGTAACTGCATTGGGGAAGGTAGGGAAGCAACAGAGTTTGTCATAAGGAATTCTGAGTGATAGTTAACACTTCTGGGACATTTAAAAATTCTAATAAGGGGGCTGAGAGATGGCTCAGCGGTTAAGAGCATTGCCTGCCCTTCCCTGAGTTCAATTCCCAGCAACCACATGGTGGCTCACAACCATTTGTGATGGGATCTGGTGCCTTCTTCTGGCCTGCAGGTATACACACAGACAGAATATTGTATACATAATAAATAAATAAATAAATATTTAAAAAAAATTCTAATAAGGGGAACTTAGGCAGGTTCAAAAAAGTATCCTATGAAAAACAATGCAAAAATTAGGGGGCTGGCGAGATAGCTCAGTAGTTAAAGGCATTTGCCACCAAGCCCAACAACATGCATTCAATCCTTAGGACCCATGGGATGGAAGGAGAGATCTAATTCTTGCAAGTTGTCCTCTGTTCTTCATCTGAACATTATGAGAAGCAAGCACTCAGGCTCACACATGCATAAATAAATTTAAAAATATACATCTTTACTGCAGGAATAATTTTTGTGGCCAATTGATGCAATTCTGAGAACTTTATTCCCCTTCCAAATTTACTCAGCTGTACTAGGAATAGGTGTCAGAACCGTAGTCTGGCTCTGGCACCAGAATTTAGCCAGCACACTCCATGAAACATCAGTGTCAGAAGGCAAATTAATAATCCTACTTGATCTTCTTTTCTTTTTCAAGATTTTCATGAAGAAAATGTCTTCAGCACAAGGATTTGTCCTGATTCCACTCCAAGAAGGACAAAAGGCAGAGATATGAAATGAAGTCTAGAATGTACTCCTGTGCCATGATATCATGGTGCATCCCATACAGTCCAGACTGTACATATCTTATTGTCCTTCTGGCATGGGTTGAACTAAGGTTTCAATGATTGCATCTAAGATGAGGCCCCATGGAACTTGTGCTTATTATTTTGTGTTCTGGAACTTGTTGATACATACTGCTAAAGGACATCCATAAACCTACAAGTTGTCAGCTAAAGTAAAGACATTTTGGGGTTGAGTGAGAAATCCTGTTTGAGCAAATTTAAACAGAAAAGGGGAATTTTCTGTTCATATCCCTGACAGTCCAGGGCTGAATTCAGCTTTGTCTGCATCAGTTCAACACCACACTGCAGGAGGGACTCCCTCCCAGCAGTTTTAAGCGTTCTGGAGACTTCACTGATCATGTCACCTTTTTTCCCCTTGCTGGATCAGCTAGTGTGTTTATGGAACAAAGAGTAATATAATTAGCAAAATATAGACGACAGTGATTGATAGTACATCACGTCACATGAAATGACAGAGAGGATGTTCCTCAGAAGAACTTAGGCCAGCTGGACTGGAGCACCTAGAATCTGTAGGCAAACAACTTGTCACGGTATTAGGAATTTTGTTGCTATGATAAAATACCCTTAAAGATGACTTAAAAGAGGAAGCATTTATTTGGGCTTATGGTTTCAGAGGTTTCTATTCTTAATAGTGAGGACGCCATGGCAGAGCAGACCGGCTCAAATCGTAGCTGCCAGGAAGCAGAAGGAGAATGTTCTTGGTAGCTATATTTCTCCTTTCCCTCTTTATTTCAGCTGGGCTCCAGGCTATATATTGGTGCTGCCCACATTCAGGCCTGCTCTTCTCATACTAGTTAGTACTCTCTGGAAATGACACATGCAGACGTGTGTTTTTTTAATCTCCTAGGTGCCTCCCAATCCAAACAGGATGACAGTCAAGCTTAACTGCCCTCGTCTGTATGGACAGGAAGGTAAACTTGCTGTCTAATAAGTAATCCATTGGTCAATAATAAAATTGCAGTTTTGCTTCCTTGGATTCTATTATAGGCCTAATTAGAAGGTTCTGGATTCTTAGGTAATTAATTTGAGAAATGCCTCTAGTAATCTAAAATGGGTCTTGGAAAGATTCCTTTGTTTACCACTGCTTATAAGTGGAAACGTACATTGTGGCCACATGCCACTTTTATCTCTACACGAAGAAAAGTATCATGATTTCAATACTAAGTACTAAGAAGGGACCACGCTAGGCAATAATGAAAAGGACCAACAATCACATTTGGGATTAAGAGTCTCAGACTGATCCCTGGAAATCCCTTAAGGTCTACATAATTATTTGCAAGGCTCATTTAATGTAAGAACTCTGATTTCTGTGTAAATCCTAGTCATATAAAACACACACCCTGGCAGAAAGCACTAAAGGAAATGCAACCAATTTTCAAGAAATTTAGGACCTATAATAATTATAGGTCCTGCTGATAAAGGTGTGAATGTGATCCTGTGTGAAGGTGCCACTGGGATGTTCTGACTTGAGTGACAGTAGTTGGCCTTCAAGGCTAAGAGACTGTAAGACACTATCATTTCTAGCAGATGTCTTACTCAGGCCTCTGGCCTGACAGCTGCACCGCAAACAATTCAGAGGCCTAGAAGAAAAGCCCTAGGCCTTGTGTGAGCAGCCATGAAGGGTGAGCATCATTAAGCTGTTTGGGTTTTCCTCCTGCCAGCTGTGTGGATGTGGTTATTACATGGTTCCTTATCAGTGAAGTGATCAGAATGCTGAGTTCCTGACATTTTCTTGAGGATAAAAGAGACAATCATACATTGATTTACCTCAGAAATTGCCACCCCCACAATCCTCCTTTCCTGGGAAGGGCGAGTATGGGCTATTGTCTCTGAGGAAGCTGCCCAATTCTATCAAGGAAGCAGGAAAACAGCCAAGGAATAAAGGATAGAAAATAGATATGGTTGGGATTTCAGGAAAGTCTATTTGCAAATAAACACAGCCCGTGCATTTGACTGGGTGATTATAGTTTTCTGGCCTTTGTTTACTGCTTAGTTCTTCTCTTCTCGTCTCGTCAGTTTAACCTTCTTATCCCAAGATAAGATCATTCCTAAAAACGGCTGCCCTGTGCCACTGCCAAACTTTTCATGCCAAAGGCTTCACCCATCAAGTGACAGGACTTGGATTTGACCTTTACATAGTTAATTTAGGTTAAATGAGATCGTAGGACTGGTGTACTCAGAAGAAGAGACATCAGAGAATGTGCTTCCTCCATTCTTTGTGGCTGTCACTCCACACACACACACAGAGGAATGGCCGTATAAGGACATGGGGCATTCAGGAGACAGCCTTCACCAAAAAGCAACCTGTCTTACACCTTGTTCTTGGACTCTGAGCCTCTGCATTGACATGACGCATTTCTGTCTTTAACAGGCCCACGCTGTGGCACTTTAAGCGACTCTTGCAAAATAATGCACTTCTCCATTAGCTTTGAGGATTCTGAAACCACCGAAATTTTTTTTTAAAAAAATTTTTCTTCTTAAAAATGCTTTAAATGGAGATAAAACAAAACAAACAAATCCAGCTGCCCTGCCATAATAACAAAATCCCAAGGCTTAAATTAAATGGAAACCGTGCGGTGTGATATAGTAGAAATAATTACTAAGCTGTTTCCACTTAAATTCTTCTATTTGCAAATACTGATTGCCATGGAAGACAGCAAACCTGGATCTAAGTGATGCAGTCTCTTTTCTGCTAAGGGTTGTTACTTGGTCATAGAGTGATGTATGTGCTTATTCGCTTGCTTGCTTCTATTTTTCTTTTTCTTTTTCTTTTCTTTTCTTTTAGGGGCAGGGAAACTTGGAGAAGACCAGGATGCACAAACTTATTACAGATGATGCTAACAAGAAAGGATTCCAACTCTAGTCCAAGTAGAGTGTTTTCTCTCTATGCTTCCTTGGTCACTTATTCAACTGGTAAATTCACATAGTCTCTATGTGATGCCAGTACTGTGAGCAGATAAGATGAATAAGAAAATGACAACAAGAAGTGAGGTTTCTACCGCCAGCGAGCTGATGTGTTAGAGCAAAGAAGTTAGGCTCTAAACACAGAACTCCAAATGAAGAAAATCATTACAGGATATAATTAAGGCTGGGAAGGAAACTAACAGAACCAACAAGCTTGCAGGCTGCAGACAAAGGAAGAGCTGGATCTCTCCCTCGCCTTCCCTTCCAGTTTCTTTACTCCACTCTAAACTCCATGGCTCGAAGCTCCCAGCATGTATTGAACATCTTGAATCAATGTGTTAATATGATGTTCATCATATCAGTGCCATTTATAATGAATGGTTTACAACAATCCTAACATATTAAACTTCGTAGTTCTGGGCTGGGCATTACTATTTAAAACATTTTATTTTTGTGAAAGCTTTGGATTGCAGAATAGTTTTAGATTTACAGAAAGGATGCAGATATGCAGAATCCACATGTACTCCCATACATTTTTCCTTATTGTTAATTACTTACATTAGGGTAGTGCATGTGTTTCAAGCAATAACTATTTTTGCTATTTTTTTTAAATTGTTGCTTTATTATTTTCCAACACTGGGACTGTAAGTCAGTTTATCCCATATGAATATCAAATGCAGTCCATGTTTCCAGGCTGCAGTAAAGTTTTTGCTATACCATCGATACTGTCTTTGGGTTTTTATAGGTCAGTAATTCTCAACCTTCTTAATACTGCAACCCTTTAACACAGTTTCTCATGTTGTGGTGACCCCCAACCATAAAATTATTTTTGTTGTTGCTTCATAACTGTAATTTTGCAACTGTTAGGAATCATAATGTAAATATTTTTTGGAGATAGGGGTTTTCCAGGGGGTCGAGACCTACAGGTTGAGAAACACTGCTATAGATGTTTACCTAATGGTCTTTATCTGTTTCAGGATCCTCATTATGGCTTGAACATACAATGTTCCCCACAGGCTAATCTGTGGAACACTTGGTCACTAGGTAAGGACATTATACTGGGGGAAAGTTTAGGAAGTGGGGCGTAGTGGGTGAAGCAGGTCAGTGGAACTTTCTTTCAGAGATTATACCTTGTTCCTGGAGGCATTTGTTTTCTCTGCTTCTTGTTCACTAAGAGGTGGCTAGAATTTAGTCATGGCATTTTGCTTTAACAGAAGAGCAGAAGCGGTGGAGACAAGACTGACTATGAGTTGAAATTTCTGGAGGTGTGAGCCAATATAAACTTTCCTTCCCCTCTCTTGTGCTCCTGGATATTGTGCTTATACCTAATAGAAATTGCATCTAATATATCACATTTATGTTTGATTATTATATCCCCTTAGGCTTTTCTCAGTGGTGACAGTTTCTCAGATTTTCTTTGTTTCTGATGACATTGACAGTTAGGTCAGGAACATTGTAGACTATCCCTAACTGAGATTTGTCAGATGTAATGTATTTTATCCATTCTCATGGCTACCTTTTAGTGTAGATATCAATTACTCATCCATTGTATATGAAAAATTGAGGCCCAGAGAGGTTAAGAAACTTTGAGAGTGATGTCAGACAGCAAACAACAGATTCAAGCCCTGGGTTAAACACAGGACTAGCATAATGTGCCGCATGCTTACTTTGTCTCCCTGGTGTCTGTTAAATTTCAGACTTTGTAAACATTCCCACCAGGATTACCAAGGCAGTCACTTTCTTCATGTTTATAAATGGAGTGAAACAATTTGGTGATGTGATTAAGTAAGCTAATGTGCCTAGTCAGGTGCTGAGCTGATTTACCCTATAATTTTAGTGGCTCTTTGTGGGTAGGACAGTTGGTTAATATAGGAAGAATAACACTAAAAATTATTCGAGATCATTTATCACAGGTCGTGGTCCTATGACTACTTTTGAGTGCCACTTGGACTGCTTGTTAGAAATGCACCTCCCCCAAATAGGATGGCCACCTGCCCAATTTATGGATTATTTCGTGTTAAAATCCAAACAATTGACAATGTTGAGCAAACCAGGATAGTTAATCACCTCATTGTGTGGCTTGTTAGGTCTGAACAATCTTCTTTTAAACCAACTATGAAGGAGATTATTCTAAGATGACTGAGATCTACCATGTCAGTTAAGGAGATTCACTGCAGAAGAAACTGGGACCAGTTTCCGGAGGTCAGTTTTCATTTGGGTTGGGTGATTGGGTGTGTTTGATTCTGTCTGAAGCTGAGGAAGAATACTATAATACCCCAAACTCCAGACAGATAACACTAGCTAGATGATTCTTTTATGAAAATGTTCATTGATATATCTTAATTATGTTTTCTTCCTTCCATTACTCCTCCCAGATACTTCCCACTTCTCTACCTACCCAACTTCACATTCTTTCTCTTTCTTTCTCTCTTCCTTTCCCCACAAAACCCCCAAATTTGACAACCGAACCAACCAACCAACCAAACTAACTAACTAAAACAAATAAGAAAAAATAAAAAATAAGCCAACAAAAGAAAAATTCCAAAAAGTCAGTGGTTTTATTTTCTGTTGGTTAATTACTCCAGGGTATGGATCCTGCCTGAGAGTATGGTTGATTTACCAAGTGTCACTCTATTGGAGAAAACTGATATTTTCTTTCCTAGCAGGTATCAATTGCAAATAACTTCTTTGTTAATGGTTGGATTTGTGTTCTCTTGCACCCTCAACCCTGAGATTTTGTCTGGCTTTACTTGTGCATGCTGACATAGCCTGTGAGTTCACATAGGTACTAGTGCCATTGTATATAGAAGACAATGTTTCCTTGGAGTCATCCATCACCTTGGACTCCTAAATTTTTTCTGCCTCCTTTTCTATATAGATACCTGCACTTTGAGGGATTGACTTTGATAAAGACATCACAGATAGGGCTGAGTATTCCTGCGTCTCTCATTCTATGTACATTGTCCAGTCATGGGTCTTTGTGTTCCTTCCCATCTATCCAGAAGAAGCTTCTCTGACAAGAGTTCACTAATGCACTGATCTATGGGAATAGCAACATGTCATTAGGAGTCATTCTATTGCTATCATGCTTCTTATTTTTTCATTAAGAAAAGTACCATTGATCTTGGTGTGTGGTGGCACACACCCATAATCCCAGAGTTTGGGAGACTGGGGTAGGAGAATTCACACAAATTGTAGGCCAGGTTAGACTACAAGAGAGGTCCAGGCCAGTCAGGGACTACATACTAAGATCTTGTCTCAAGACAAAACAAACATCAAAAGAGAATCTCTAATTCCCCTAAAATGTGGTATTCCACTAAAATGTTGTCAATTGGTTATCAAATCCTAAGGAGTCCAGTATTGAATACTTCATTTTTATGGGTATGTATTAGCCCAAGATGGTTGTCAACATTTGAGAAATCACAAAAGAGAATTTAAAAACCACACTCCTCCAACTCCATTGGGGTATTCAAGATGAGTTGAACAGTGACTTTGGGAATGGGACCTAGGTATTCATTTTGTGTTTTGAAACTCATGCATCAAAAAGTAACATTGCCCATTAAACATAGAATAGGAGCCATAATTTTCTAACACTCTGTCACATTTTTTAAAAGTAAATGGGAAGTACATGGATTTTAAGACATAACCCAATATTGGTGGAATTTTTATCATTTAACCTATAGTCACCATAAAGTATCAATGGTATAATTTACATAAATGTTTTCATGCTGTCTTTAAGATCTGGTAAATATATATATATATATTCTTTTGGCCCTGTGACTTAGAGACTGGTATACACACACACACACACACACACACACACACACACATATACATTACTATTTATATTGATCTATACATTTTTCTCTCCCCTCCCTCCTCCCTTTTCCACTTCTACCTTCTCTGGTGACCCCCATGCTCCCAATTTACTCAGGAGATTTTCTATCTTTCCCTTCCTGTGTATATTTATGTTTGTCTCTTCTTTGTTGTCTAGGTTCTCTGGTGTTGTGGACTGTAGACTGGCTTTACTTTGCTTTATGTTAAAAAGTCACTTATGAGTGAGTACATATTATATTTGTCTTTCTGGGTCTGGGTTACCTCACTCAATATGTTTTGCTCTAGATCCATCCATGTGCCTGCAGATTTCATCATGTCATTATATTTTTATCGCTGTGTAGTACTCCATTGTGTAAATGGACCACATTTTCTTTATCTATTCTTCGATTGAGGGACATCTAGGTAATTTTTAGGTTCTGGCTATTACAAATAATGCTGCTATGAACATGGTTGAGCACATGTTCTTGTGGTATGATTGTGCATCCTTTGGGTATATACCTAAAACTGGTATTGCTGGATCTTGAAGTAGATTATATCCTAGTTTTCTGAGAAATTGCCATACTGATTTCCAAAGTGGTTGTATAAGTTTACACTTCCACCAGCAATGCAGAAGTGTTCCCTTTACTCCACAACCTCTCCAGCATAAGTTGTCATCAGTGTTCTTGATCTTGGCCATTCTTACAGGTGTAAGATGGAATCTCAGAGTTGTTTTGATTTGCAATTCTCTGATAACTAAGGATGTTAAACATTTCCTTAAGTGTCTTTCAGCCATTTGAGATTTGTCTGTTGAGAGTTCTCTGCTTAGGCCTGTGCCCCACTTTTTTTTTAAATTGGATTATTTGTTCTGTTGACATCAAGTTTCTTGAGTTCTTTGTATATTTTGGAGATCAGTCCTCTGTCCGATGCGGGGTTGGTGAAGATCTTTTCCCATTCTGTAGGCTGCCATTTTGTCTTGTTGACTGTGTCCTTTGCTTTACAGAAGCTTCTCAGTTTCAGGAGGTCCCATTTATTAATTGTTACTGTCAGTGTCTGTGCAACTGGGATTATATTTAGGAAATGGTCTCCTGTGCCAATGTGTTCAAGTGTACTTTCCCCTTTCTCTTCTATGAGGTTCAGTGTGGTTGATTTTATGTTGAGGTCTTTTATCCATTTGTACTTGAGTTTTGTGAATGGCAATAGATATGAATCTACTTTCATTCTTCTACATGTTGATATCCAGTTATGCTAACACAATTTGTTAAATATGCTTTCTTTTCTCTATTTTATAGTTTTAGCTTCTTTGTCAAAAATCTGGTGTGTGGATTGATACCTGGGTCTTCAGTTCATTTTCATTGGTCCTTTTGTCTGTTTTTATGGCAATACCAGGCTGTTTTCAGTACTGTAGCTCTGTAGTAGAACATGTAAAGTCAGGGATTGTGATACTCCAGAAGTTCCTTTATTGTACAAGACTGTTTTAGCTATCCTGGGTTTTTTGCTTTTCCATATGAAGTTGAGTATTGTTCTTTCAAGGTTTGTGAAGAATTTTGCTGGAATTTTGATGGGTATTGCATTGAATCTGTACAATGCTTTTGCTAAGATTGCCATTTTTTATTATTAATTCTACCTACCAAAGAGCATGGGCAATCTTTCCATTTTCTAGGGTTTTCTTTAATTTCTTTCTTCAAAGATTTAAAGTTCTTGTCATACAGGCCTTTCACCTGTTTGGTTAGAGGTTCCCCTAAGATATTTTGTTATTTGTGGCTATTGTGAAGGGTGATGTTTCTCTGATTTCTTTTTTAGCCTGTTAATCATCTGTATAAAGGAGGGATAACAATTTTTAGAGTTAATCTTGTATCCAGCTACATTAGTGACTGTGTTTATGAATTGTAGGAATTCCTTGGTAGATTTTTTTGGGGTCACTTATGTATTCTATCATATCATTAGCAAATAGAGTTTAACTTCTTCTTTTCCAATTTGTATCCTGTTGATCTCCTTTTGTTGTCTTATTGCTCTAGGTAGGACCTCAAGTGCTATACTGAATAGATATGGAGAGAGTGGACAACCTTGTCCTGTTCCTGGTTTTAGTGGAATCTCTGGGAGTTTCTCTCCATTTAGTTTGATGTTGGCCGCCAGCTTGTTGTATGCCTTTATTATGTTTAGGTACATTCCTTGTATCCCTGCTCTCTTCAATACTTTTATCATGAAGGGGTGTTAAATTTTGTTGAAGGCTTTTTGAACATCTAATGAGATGATCATGTGTTTTTTTCTTTCAGTTTGCCTATATGGTGGATTATATTGACCGATTTTCATATGCTGAACCATCCCTGCATTTCTGGATGAAACCTACTTAGTCATAGTGGATGATTTTTCTGAAGTGTTCTTGGATTCAGTTTGCCGGTATTTTATTGAGTATTTTTTGCATCAATGTTCATGAATGAGATTGGTCTGTAATTCTCTTTCTTAGTAATGTCTTTGTGTGGTTTGGGTAGCAGGGTAACTGTCGCCTTGTTTGGCAATGTTCCTTCTGTTTCTATTATGTGTAACAATTTGAGGAGTATTGGAATTAGTTCTTTGAAAATCTTGGTAGAATTCTGTGTCAAAACCATCTGGTCCTTGGGAGATTTTGATAAATTTTCTATTTCCTTAGTGGTTATAGGTCTATTTAATTTGCTTATCTGGTCTTGATTTAATTTTGGTAAGTGACATTTGTTCACAAAAGTTTCCATTTCTTTTAAGTTTTCCTTTTTTTGTAGTGCAGCAGAAGGATAGATTTTGTTTTCATATACAATCTGTTAGCCTATGTATTTTATAAGTGAGTTGAATCCATTTATATTAAGGAATATTTATGACCAGTGATTGCTAGTTACTGATATTTTAGTTTTTGTTGTTGGTGTTATTATTGTATATGCTTTTTGCTTCTTTGGAATTTCCTGCTGTGAGATCATCTGTTGTCTGTGTGTTTTTGTGTGGAGCTGACTTTCCTGGGTTTGAGATTTCCTTCTAGCACTTTGTGTAGGGCTGGATTTGTGGTTAGGTATTGTTTAAATCTGGTTCTGTCATAGAATATCTTGTTTTCTCCATCTATGGTGATCGAAGTTTTGCTGGCTATAGAAGTCTGGGCTGTAATCCATGGTCTCTTAATGCCTGCATAACGATTGACCCAGGACTTTCTGGCTTTCAGAGTTTCCATTGAAAAGTTAACTGTTATTCTGATAGGTCTGTTTTGTATGTTACTTGGCCCCATTCCTTTGCAGTTCTTAATAGTCTTTCTTTATTCTGTATATTTAGTGTTCTGATTATGTGGTGAGTGGAGTTTTTTTTTTTGTCCAGTCTTTTTGGTGTTCTGTAAGCTTCTTGTACCTTCATAGGTATATCCTTTTGTAGGTAAGTTTTTTTCTATGATTTTTTGAATATATTTTTTGTGCTTTTGAGTTGGACTTCTTCTATCCCTATTTTCTTAGATTTGATCTTTTCATGGTGTCCCAAATTTTCTGGATATTTTGTGTTTAGATTTTGTTAGATTTAACATTTTCTTTTACCAATGAGTCTATTTCCTCTATAGTATCTTCAATGCCTGAGACTATTTCCTCCATCTCTCATATTCTGCTATTTATGCTTGCATTTGCGGTTCCTGATCCTTTTCCCCATATTTTCCATTTTCAGAATTCCCTTGATTTGCGTTTTCTTTATTGTCTCTGTTTTAGTTTTTGAAGTCTTGAATCGTTTCTTTCACCTGTTTGATTGCTTTTTCTTGGTTTTCTTTAAAGGATTTGTTGATTTCTTCCATTTTTTTGTTTGTCTTTTCCTCCACTTCTTCGATGAAAATTTTCATTTTATTTTTAGGGCCTCAAACATATTCCTAAATCTTTTTTTAGGTTGTTTCCTTCTCCTTAATCTATGTTGGAGTATTCAAGTCTTGCTGTTGTATAGCCACTAGTTTTTGGTGATGCTGTGTTTCTTTTTGTGTTGTTGAGTATGTTCTTACAGTGTTTTCTACCCATCTTTTCCTCCATTTGGTATAGTTGGTACTGCTTTTCCATGATAAGTATTCCACATGCCAGTGGATACAAGGTTCAGATAGTTATTCTTCATGGTACAGTTGGAGCCAGGTTTCAGGTCATGCCAGAGGTTGCTCGGCACTCCCTGAGGTCACTTGGTGCTCCCAGAGGTTTGCTGGGCCTTGCTTGCTCCCATGGAGGTCAATTGGGCTTTGCCTGCTCCCCTGGAGTTTGGTCGGGTCTTGCCTGTTCCCACGGAGGGTGGTAGGCCCTTGCCTAAGATCTGGTACACATCTTACAATTATAGTAATTTTGCCAGGTGGTGGTAGCACATGCCTTTAATACCTGAACTTGGGAAACAAAGACAAGTGTATCTCTGTCAGCCTGAAGCCATTCTGGTCTACCAAGTGAGTTCTAGCAGAAACCCTGTCTCAAAAATCAGGAGAGGGAGAAAAACGAACAATTGTGGTATTTTTAAAATTAGTATTCTAAATTTTCACCAGAAATACTAGATCTGTATTTACAGGCATTTGTACAAATTGTTCCAAATATGTTTAAAAGTACTGACTATTAATTTTTAAATTAAAACTTGGAATATAAAAATGTATCTTTTCACTGTTTCATCTTATTTTCTTAGGGTTTCAGTGTTTTATTTCCTGTTTTTTGGGGGGAGAGGTTTGAGACAGGGTTTCTCTGTGTAACAGCCCTAGCTGTCCTGGAACTAGCTCTGTAGACCAGGCTGGCCTCGAGCTCACAGAGATCTGCTTGCCTCTGCCATATGAAAGAGTGCTGGGATTAAAGACGGGCACCATCACTGCCTGACCCCTATTATTTATTTTTTTTGTAAAAAATTTTAATAATTATGCTATTCTGTTTTCCTTCATGTAGTTTATCACTTGAAAACAGTGGAAATTTTCCTCAAAAAATTCTGCTCTGGGCTGGAGAGATGGCTCAGTGGTTAAGAGTGTTTATTACTCTCACCTGTTGGACCAACATGGCAGTTCACAACTATCTCTAACTTGGGTTCCAAGAGATCTGCTGCCTGATCCAGGTTCACAAACATTTACACACAATTAAATCCATAAATATTTTTTTTAAAATCCTACACCCTGAAAGAAATTGAAGGACAATAAGAAGTGAGATCATTGTCTCTAATCTCATTAGCAATTTTTTTGCTGTTTATGTTCAAATAACTTTTTCAGTTTATAAATCCTCAAAAACAGTGGCTCTTAATTGGTGGTTCATGATCCCCTTGGGGCCAGATATCAGACATCCTGCATATCAGATATTTACATTAAGATTAGTAATAGCAAAATTACAGTTATGAAGTAGCAACGAAAATAATTTCATGGTGGGGTCACAACAACATGAGAAACTCTATTAAATTTTTGCAACATTAAGAATGTTGAGAGCCACTGCTCAAATAGAACTCAGTAGATTTTAGGTTTTCTTTTTCTGAGTTTGTTTTATAGAAACTAGCAAAGGAGTAAAATAAGCTTTGGCACTGAGGGATCAATTGAATAACTGAATAAATGTTGAAGCAGCATTTCAGAAGCAATTCATTTCTACACCAATGTCTGAAAATAATTCTTTTAAAAAAGCATCCACAAAAAGAAAGGGCTCAAACTTTCCACATATAAGAGAACTAAGTGGAACTTGGATTTATTCTGCACAGTACACAAAACCACAGAGAACCTGGATCATCAAATCGTTTTGAAATGTCTCAAACATTGAAGTAGAATGCAGAAACCTACTGCACTCATTTGAAAAAGCAAACAAAAGAACGTAGAGACTGAAATTCAGATTAAATACACTGAGCTATTGTTCAGTTGCTGGGAACCAAAGGAGAGTTAAATGAATTTTTAAAAAAATCAAGAAATAATATGTGGGGGTCAGAAATGTTTCTGATGTTCTCAGACATACTTGTGCTTCCAGACAACTCCATATGTATATGAATGTATTTCTCTATAGTCATGGGAGATTGGTTCCAGACCCCCATAGATGTCAAAAAAATCTGCGGATGCTCATCTCTAATATCAAATGGTGTCACATTGCATGCAGTAAAAATACATCTTGCCCTACGGTTTAGCCATCTTCCCATTGCTTATAAAACTTTAAAGAATAAAAATGCTACATATACAATTGTTATATAAACTGCATTGCTTAGAGCCTAGTGACAAAAATGTCCATATGTTCTTACTACACATGCAGTTTTTTCACTTTTTAAAACTCAGAGTTGGTCAAATTTATAGATACTGAACCCTATAGATACTGAAGAAGGAATTAAAAATATAAATACTATTCAAATACAAATTGAACATGAACACATGTCAGATATTTATCTAGTTCATTGATGATGAGAACCATGAGGAATTAAACTAATTTCAGGAGCATTTTGAGGAATTTGGTACTTTAGGCATTTTGATGAATAAAAGTTTTGGAAAAAGCCTTTGAAGAAAACAGTCAAAATTTATTAATATCTTTCAGAGCAATGAAATGACAGTATTCAGAATTTTCTTTTTTTATCAGATAGAAATCTTTGAATTTACATTGATCTTGAATATCTGACTAATTAGACATAAAACAGAAAGTCATATCATGGGTATATATACTAGATAATAAAATAGTTTTTAGGAAAGACAAGTACTGCCTTGGTAAGATTTTTAAAGATCTCCTGGTTCTACTTTAGCCCAAATTTGGATAATTGTTCTTAACAAAGTTTTAATTATCTACATTTTACTAATGAGGAAATTGATGCTTTCAAATGGTGAATAACATAATAAGGCTATCACAGAATTATAGAGGAAAAGTGGAACCCATGTACTTTAGATGCTTAACTTCAATCATTCCCTTATACAAGTTAAAAATCCACTTTGATCTGTCCCATAACATTTTATTTGCAGGTTACTATGTACTTCATACTTCTTAAATAAAATCAGATCAGCATTTACTAGCAATACAATAAAATACAGTATAATTATTGTTGCAAGCTGGTATCAGGTACAGTAAATTTTTGTCTGATCAGAAATTTCATTGTGTTTTATTTACTTTAATAAACATGTGTATACTAGAAGGTTTGTTCATTGTTTGCAAGGAAACAAGACTGTAAGGGGGGGTGGATAAAGAAGGGTGTAGGTAATTATGCTAAAGATAGACTCTAAGTAAGATTTGTCTTAGGCTAAAAATGAAGGAGGGAGATTGACTTTGGCAGCAGTGACTTGAGGCTTAAGGGAAGAAAACTGAGAAAAAGCCACAAATGTTTGAATTGATTTCATTCCCACCTCTTCAATTTGATGCTGTTTGTAGTAAGTTCAGCCTTTTTAAAAATAGACACTGAAAGTTATATGGGAACTATGTTATTAATTCCAGGGATCTGGAATACTGAATTAATTCACAGTTTTGTGGCTCATTGATTTTGTTTACAATGTTGTAGTACACATGTATGATTTATTTGTAATTAGTTCATGCTTAATTAAGATACTGTCTCATTCAGCATGGAATTATGTGAAGTATTATAGCAAAACTTCACTATTTTGACGAATTACTCAATAGCAAAAAATTCTGAATAATACACATTTTAATTGGTATTTATGGGTTTATCTAAAAGAATATTGGTCAAGATTTGATGGTTAAGACATGCATGCTCATTAAGGGTCTTCAAGAGATTTCTGTGCCCTTGTATTGCAGGTTACTTCTCACTTTCTCTTCTATCAGGTTCAGTGTATTCAGATTTATATTGAGGTCTAATCCATCTGGACTTGAGTTTTGTGCATGATGGTAGATATGGTTCTATTTTCATTCTTCTACAGGTTGACATCCAGTTATGACAGCATCATTTGTTAAAGATGCTTTCTTTCTTCCATTGTATAATTTTAACTTCTTTGTCAAAAATCAGGTGTTCATAGGTTTGTGGATTAATATCCAGGTCTTCAATTCGATTCCATTGGCAACATCTCTGTTCTTATGCCAATACCAAGCTGTTTCCATTACTGTAGCTCTGTAATAGAGTTTGATGTCAGGGATGGTAATGCCTCCGGAAGTTTTTTTATTGTATTGGATTGTTTGGCTATCCTGGGTTTTTTATTTTTTGATATAAAGTTGATTATTGTTCTCTCAAGTTCTGTGAAGAATTTTGTTGGGATTTTGATGGGGATTGCATTGAATCTATAGATTGCCTTTGGTAGAATTGCCATTTTTACTATGCTGATCCTACCAATCCAAGAATATGGGAGATCTTTCCATTTTCTGGTATCCCCTTCAATTTCTTTCTTCAAAGACTTCAAGTTCTTGTAAAGTAGATCTTTCACTTCCTTTGTTAGTGTTACCCCAAGAAACTCTGTGCTATTTGTAGCTATCATGAAAGATTATTTTTCTCTGATTTCCCTCTCCGCTTCTTTACCCTTTGTGTATAGGAGGACTACTGATTTTTTCGAGTTGATCTTGTATCCTGCCACATCACTAAAGGTATTTATCTGCTTATGAAGTTCTCTGGTAGAGTTTTTGGGGTCCCTTATGTACACTATCATATCATCTGCAGATAACGAAAGTTTGATTTCTTCCTTTCCAATTCAAATCCCCTTGATCTCCTTACGTTGTCTTATTGCTATTGCTAGAACTTCAAACACTATGTTGGATGATTTTTGTAACGTGTTCTTGGATTCAATTTGCCAATATTTTATTGAGGATTTTTGCATCGATGTTCATGAGTGAGATTGGTCTGTAATTTTCTTTCTTGGTTGAGTTTTTGTGTGGTTTTGGTTCCAGGGTAACTGTAGCTTCATAAAAAAAAGTCTGGCAATGACTTCCTACATACAACCCCCAGTAGCACAGACAATAAGAGCAACAATGAATAAATGGGACCTCCTAAAACAGAATTTTCTATAAAGCAAAGGACACACATTAAGACAAAAAGGCAACCTACTGAATGGGAGATCTTAACCAACCCCACATCAGACAAAGCTCTGATCTCCAAAATATATAAAGAACTCAAGAAACTAGACATTAAAATTCTAAATGACCCAATTAAAAATGGGGTACTGAACTGAACAGAGAATTCTCAACAGAAGAATTTCAAATGGCCAAAAGATACTTAAGGACATGTTCAAATTCTTTAGCTGTCAGGGAAATGTAAATCAAAACAGCTTTGAGATATCATCTTACACCTGTCAGAATGGCTAAAATCAAAAACACCAAAGATAGCCTTTGCTGGAGAGGATGTGAGTAACAGGAACACTCATGCATTGCTGGTGGGAATGCAAACTTGTGCAACCACTTTGGAAATCAGTGTGGCGGTTTCTCAGAAAATTGGAAGTCAACCTACCTCAGGATCCAGCAATACCACTTGGGAATATACCCAAGAGATGCCCAATTATACAAAAGCATTTGTTCAACTATGTTCATAGCAGCATTATTTGTAATAGCCAGAACCTGGAAACAACCTAGATGTCCCTCAATGGAAGAATGGATAAAGAAAGTGTGGCACATCTACACATTAGAGTACTACTCAGCGGTAAAAAACAATGACATCTTGAATTTTGTATGCAAATGGATGGAAGTGGCTGGGCGGTGGTGGCGCACGCTTTTAATCCCAGCACTCGGGAGGCAGAGGCAGGCAGATCTCTGGGAGTTCGAGGCCAGCCTGGTCTACAAGAGCTAGTTCCAGGCACCAAAAGCTACAGAGAAACCCTGTCTCGAAAAACAAAACAAAACAAAACAAAACAAAAATGGATGGAAGTGGAAAACACTATCCTGAGTGAGATAATCCAGACCCCAAAATATGAATATGTATGTACTCATTAGTGGATTCTAGCCATAAACAAAGGACATTGAGCCTATAGTTCGTGATCCTAGAGAAGCTAAGTAATAAAGTGAACCCACAGAAAAACATATATAGATCCTCCTGGAAATTAGAAGCAGACAAGATTGCCAGGCAAAAGTTGGGAGCATGGGGGTGGGGTTGGGGCAGGGAGAGAGGGGGAGAGAGAAAGGAGAAGGGGAGGTTTGGGGAGAGCTTGGGGGAGTAGAATGGTTGAGATGGAGGAAGGACGAATATGGGAGCAGGGAAAAAGATATCTTAATTGAGGGAGCCATTTTAGGGTTGGCAAGAAACCCTGGGCAATGCAGGAGAGGGTGACTGAACTGGCCTTGCCTGTAGTTAGACTGATGACTATCTTGACTATCACCATAGAACCTTTGTCCAGCGATGGATGGAGATAGAGATAGAGACCCACATTGGAGCACTGTACTGAGCTTCCAAGGTCCAGATGAAGAGCAGAAGGAGGGAAAATATGAGCCAGGAAGTCAGGACCATGAGGGGCTGGTCCACCCACTGAGACAGTGTGCCTGAGCTAATGGGAGCTCACCAACTCCAGCTGGACTGGGACTGAACGAGCATGGGATCAAACTGAACCCTCTGAATGTGGCTGACAATTGGGGCAGACTGAGAAGTCAATGATAATGGCACTGGGATTTTTATCTACTGCATGTACTGGCTTTTTGGAACCCTAGTCTATTTGGATGCACACATTCCTAAGCCTGGATGGAGCAGGGAAGACCTTGAACTTTCCGCAGGGCAGGGTATCCTGCCCTCTTTTAGGACTGGAGGGGTAGAGGGAGGGTGAGTGGGGGAGCAGGAGGCAAGTGGGAGGAGGGGAGGAAGTAGAAATTTTGATTGGTATTATTAATAAAGTTATAAAATAGATTTCTGTATTTATTGTTTAAAATAAAACAAAATAAGAAATAATCAACTCACACTTCAGATCCTTATAGACTAGCCTGTACCAGACTTAGCTTCCTGCCACAAATATTTTTTTAAAAAATTGCATAAAGTATATGAAGTACTGGTTTATAAGAAACTGATATCAGACAATTTAAGACAGTGATCCTTGAGACATGGGAAATGACTTGTGGAAGCCCTGTGATTTCTCAAGCTTACTGTTTGGATAGAGTTTCCAGGCCAACATACAGGAAGGAGACTCAAGTTAGAGCCCAATAAACTGTTTGGATTCAGAGAGTTGTGCTGACAATCCTGAGAGAGAAGAACACTTTCCAGGGAAAGAACACTGGAGAGCTGTAGAATATTTGGTAAAGTATTAGTCGGTGTGCACTAGAGGAAACTACCTAGGACCAGAGGAAGAATTATCAGGAAAGGTACAAAAAATATACAGCACTTACACAAAGATGGAAGTCGGACCTGTTTACCCCATGAAAGCCTGGAAAACCTCACACTCATAGAGTGTTGGATACAATATTCAATATTCAGAAGGTGCCTCAGTGGTGGTCTATAGTTATTCCTAAATTAAATAAAGGTCTGGTCCTGCCTAATAGATCTTAATCCCAAGACAAAAAGATTGAAACATTAAGCAGAAACATGGAGCATACAGGAAGACTTCATTAAAACACCTGGAGAGCAAAGCTATCAAATTTGTGCCAAGAATAAACTGCTGAGAAACAATGACAGAGTAGGTACTGTGGAATAAAGATCAGTGAATGTGGAAATATAATGTATATAAAATAAAATATGGAGGAAAATTTTCAGTGAACAAAATGTCAATGATCTGGATTAATATGTGTAGCCTAACCTGTGTGTAAGTGGAGTTCCTGAAAAGAGTAGATTAAAGGGGAAATGTTTCAGTAAAAATGGCCAAAAATATTTCTAATTTTTATGAAACAGTAATTATACAAACATATCCAAGTAGCTAGTAAATTCAAAATATAAGAAGCATGAAAACAATGACACTCCGATCTGCCGTCTATATCTATCATAGAGAAATTCATGAATGCTTCTAGAGAAATTGAGATATACAAAGGAAAAAAAAACTAAAGATGAGGGATCTCTTACTTGGAACAATGTGAGCAATAAAGTAATAGATTTTCAATCTGTAAAGGACTAAGGAAACAAAGAATTTGTCAACTTTGGATTCTATACCCAATGATAATTTTAAAAATAATTTTTTAAAATTACAAAATCTAAAAGAACTTATCTCCAGCTCCCTCACACCATAATAAAAGTTAACATCTTTCAGGCAAAAGGAAGTTTATACCAATTGGAATAATAAATACACTAAGGAAAATGCCATTGGAAATTTTTACTATATGAATAGATATATTGTTTTTTACTATTTATGTATCTTTGTTTTGTTTTTATTGTTTTCAAGACAGGGTTTCTCAGTGTATCTCTGACTGTCCTGGAACTCACTCTGTAGACCAGGCTGGCCCCAAACTCACAGTGATCCACCTGCCTCTGCCTCCCTGAGTGCTGGGATTAAAGGCGTGTACCACCACCATTTAGCTCTATTTATATATCTTTAGGGATCATTGAATATTTAGGCAAAAATAGTTACAATGTCAAGTGTGTATTGCAGGAAAAATAAATGAATCACATTGTTAGTTCAAGGGGTTCAAGGGAAGAAATGTACTAATGGAAATTTTATATGCTATACAAGAAAGAAATGGTTTATGTCCTAGATTAGAAAGCTAGCAAATGTACCATACAAATCTTAAAACAAAGTATTTTAGTTAATATACAAATTAAAGATATTAAATAAAATCACAACAAACAACCAAAATGCTGGTAAAAGGAAAAAAAAGTAAAGACTAGAAGCAGCAAATAGAAAGCAAATAGCAAGATGGCATGTTTCAACAAAATCACACTAGTAATTAATTATATTCAACATAAATGGTTTTAAATGGTGTAACTAAAAAGCAGGAACTAAATGTTTCATTTTATTTTTTAATTATGTATCTCTGTGTGTACCTCAGCATGGATATATACATGTGAGTAAAGTTATCTGCAGAGGTGAGAGAGCAAAGTATCAGATACCCTGATGCTGGAGTTATAGGGAGTTATGATACATACAGTACAGCTCTAGGGATAGATCTCAGTAGAGGCAGTGAAGGAATGAAGAAATGACAGACACAGGAAAGCTGGGGTTGGGTAGACTGGGTTCTGGGATGAAGAAAGTGCAGCACCTGTAAGATCAGTGTGTTTATTATAAACAGTTGAGCAGAAAGGTAGGGTTGTTGCATACATATAAACAAGGAAGCAGGGCTATTACATACAGCTTAACAAGGAGCCAGGGTTATTGTATACAGATGAACAAGAAGGCAAGTTTAGCTAATCTCAACAGGAGCTGTCTCTGTAGGCTAGCAGTCTTCAGGCTGTAAATATTCAGGGGGAGAAAGCTACGTAGACATTTTTGCACACAGAGTCAACATTCTCACTCAGAGCAGAGGAAAGCTTTACCATTCATCCACGCTTCACCCTTTAGGGGAGGGAACATTTTACCATTTCCCCATGGGGCTGAGGCTAGGGTACTTGACATGGCTGGTTCATGTTAAAAATAAACATATCCACTCAGGACTTTACTCACTCAGGGCTTCCTCTGCTCCTCACAGAGTTGTGAGCCACTGATAGGGTTCCTGGGAGCCAAATGCAGATCTTCTGCAAGAGCAGTATATGCTCCCCAAAGTAGAAATTTAATATTTTATATTTACCCACATATCTATTGATGTATACTCACAGAAGCATCAAAGATTGATAGAGTAAATATAAATGCAAAATTCAAATACATGCTCCCTGGAATCTAAAGGTATTAAGGAGTATCACATTGAATGGATAAAAATAAAACCACTCAGAAGAAAGCTGGAATGCCTACCTTCATCTCAGACAAAATAGATTTCTTGGCAGAGTATTACCAGGGAGAGACATGTCCTTTGTGGTAAGCAGAGTACTAAGATGGCCTCTAAAATAACTTCTCTTAGTATCAAAGCATAAGTAACCCCTCACTGAATCCTGGGTGATTAAAAAAAAAGCTATAACGGGCAGAATTTGGATAAATTTAGACTTGCATTGAACAGTGTGACATTGAAACATTTAACATTTAAATAGCATTTTGATGGAGGAAGGTCATTGGTTAAAAAATAAAGAAACTGCTTGGCCCTCATAGGTTAGAACATAGGTGGGTGGAGTAAACAGAACAGAATGCTGGGAGGAAGAGGAAGTGAGCTCAGACTCGATAGCTCTGCTCTCTGGGGCAGACGCGATGAAGCTCCAGCCCAGGATGGACGTAGGCTAGAATCTTCCCGGTAAGCGCACCTTGGGGTGCTACACAGATTATTAGAAATGGGCTAAATTAATATGTGAGAATTAGCCAAGAAGAGGCTAGATATAATGGGTCAAGCAGTGTTTAAAAGAATACAGTTTGTGTGTTGTTATTTCGGGTAAAGCTAACCGGGTGGCGGGGATGCAGCCCCGCCGTTCCTATTACTACAGCATTTTTATATTTAACATAGCATTAAATACTGTTGGGTTTGTTAGTATCAAATTCTTTGTTTTACATTCATAAGAGATATATGCTCTATTCTTTAGGGCAGAGGGCTGTGATGCCAGTCTCAGTCCAAAATATACAAGAGAGCAAAGGGAGAGTTGGGGGAGAGACCAAATATTAGCAAGGGATGAATTTGGGCATATGGGATTTTATTTTACCATTCCTGTAAAATTTCTGAAATTTGGGAAGTCAAAATAAAATCCCAAGAGAAAAATGTCATGTTTATCTTAAAAAATTGAAAATGACATCTTCAGCGGAAGTAAATGCTGGCTAATTGGGCAAAGGGAAGTGTTTGAAGCCCCGGCTGATTACTTAGATAATCCAATAGGACTATAGCCAGCTTGGAGAGAAGAGTAGAGGATTTAACAAAAATAAGGAGGGTGAGTCTTCTTATGCCTGACTATAATTATTCTTTATCTTTCCTTCATTGTGGTTTCTATCTACTGAAAAACCCAAACTCTGCTCGAATTTCAGTGACTTTTTGCTTATGAATGTTAGAATCTAGTAACTGATCCTAAAATCTTGGTTGTTTCTCCAAGGAAAGACTCTAAATTAGTTGGTTTAAATTTTCTAATACCCCAAAGAACTTTTTAGACCCAAAGTTTCCTGAACCCACTCATAGAAAGTTTCTGTGTCTGGGTTCTGAGTCCAGATATCTGTCTGTTTTCCTAAAGCTCCCCCATAGAAGCTCTTAACTCCAAGTCAGAATTTCCACAGAAGACAGATATATATATGTCACTGATGTTTGTCATTAAAAGAGTCTTAGTAACACTGACCCCTAAATGCTTTACTTGTTATTCCAAGTATACTTGACAATAGTATCCTGAGATTTTCATTGCATTGAGGTTAAGAAGAGTGTGTTGACATGTACCTGCATGCATGATAGGAAAAATACCTACTAAGTGGTTACCTCTTTCTAGAATGTTTTAATACTGTTTTTTTTTTAAATTAAGCTTATATAAATTATATTAACATCTTGGTCATATTTTCTCTTTTTAATAAAAAATAATTTCATGTTCCTTTACCCATTAAAGACCGTCATTAAAGGAGAAACGTTCTCTCCATTGTTTTGGGGGGATGGGAAAAGATTGCAGTGAACCATCATATCTATTATACTTACCATTGACAAGCAACACACATTGACAACTGGCTAACTGGGAGGGGTTAGACTTTGAAGTTCTGAAATAGGCTTTTCCTCAGTCCAAAGCAAAATGTGTTCATGAACACTCTAAATCTGCCAACCCTAGTCTGTAATCATCTGAGCTACCCAGCTTAGATCAAAGAAAGTTAATGCATGCCTTTTAGGTATAATTTAAATGAAGATATTCTCTGTAAACTCTATTGGAAAAGGAGTGAGAGTGGGAGAAAAGGACAGAGAGAGGCAAGGGGAGGGAGGGAGGGAGGGAGGGAGGGAGGGAGGGAGGGAGGGAGGGAGGGAGAGAGAGAGAGAGAGAGAGAGAGAGAGAGAGAGAGAGAGAGAGAGAGAGAGAGAAACAGAAAGTAAAGTTAAATTTTATGCCCACCAGAAGGTCTGGGATTTAGTTTCAAAAATTAAAATATGGAATGGGTGGGAAATGGAAAGAATACACAGATAAGAAAACACAACATGGATGGGCTTTGCTCCCCTCCTTGCCACTCCCAATATCTATTCCTCTCTTGAGTTAAAGAGGTTGCCAAGTAGTGGATGACTTGAATAACTTTGGTTTCTGTTGTGAATTCATGATATTGGAGAATTCTGAGCTGGAAAAAAATTACAGAAGGGGAGATCCAGTGATGATGGTGGTAGATCTGAGTTTGGTATTCCGAATACATGATGACCCTACTTGGGTATTATAGGTATTTGTAATTTTTATGCATGCTTGATAAGAAAGTGATAAAAAGCAGGCATTGGCACACAGTCCATTGTAGAAATGTGCTTAGAGGTTTTCATGTGTATTTTCTTACTTGTTTGGGTAAGGACATGCTTATTTATATTTATAAGATTTCTTCTTACTTTTGTCCACTATGTATTATAATGGGTGAGTTAAAACAATATTTTAACAGTTAAATTGAAGGATAACAAATAATTATTGTGGGGAAATGGAAGGCAAATAACACTAATAAGTTATAGGAAAAATAACAATAGGATTTTGTGATTTTGCTTGTGGTGGGGGAAGAATAAATTCTGGATGTGTGAGAAATAGTTACATCTAGTAGGACAAAAGTATGATACTATGCACCTTATAAGAAAGTTTAAAACAAAGGGCTATACATGGATGATGTCTGGACAAAGGATGAACTGTTGTTTATTATATTATCTACTGTCAAACATGTATGACTACCATCTACTTTGGAGAGTTCTTATGTATTACAGCAGAGATTTGGCCTACTTTATGTCTTCAGTCCCTTTCCCTCTGTGACCTTGAATTTTCCAAAGAGAACAACACAAACTATTCTTTTCAAGTGAAAAATGAAGTCTTATATTCAGATTTAGCCCAGTTACATGTGGATTAGGAGGCTTTTCAAGGAGGCCTTGAGAAAATGCCTCCACCTGTGCCCATTAAATCACTGGATGAAAAGTTTATCAGAGATGTTTGCAAATTAGAGTAGTATTCTGTACTGCTTTTGATCATCAACCCCCATTGTGCCACACTCATATCAACGTCTGCCTCTCCATTTGTTGGCAACCCTATTTAATAACCCAATATAATCTGATATTTCAGTATGTATGCAAGCCAAAATTCTTCTGTGGGACCAACGCTGTTTTGTTTTTTCATTCTGTTCTTTTGTAATGGGTATTGTTTCTGTGCCATTAGAGTATTTAACTTGTTTGGGATTTTAACAGAACCTTACAGCTAGAACTTTGCTTTGAGTCTCAGTGGGGACAGGACTTTAGCTTTTGAACAATGTTGAGATGGCTAAGGCTCTGGGGACTCTTACAAATGTACTAAATACATTTTGCACTGAGATGGCCATGAGCCTTTTAAGACAGAATGTTATGGTGTGAATATAAATGTGTCCTGCAGGCTTGTATATTGAACGTTTGGTTATCTACTTGTTTTATTTTCTTAGACAGTAATGGGAAGTTTAGGTGGTGAGGCCTAGATAGTAGAAGTCAGTCAATGGGGATATATCTTCAAAGTTATAGTTTATTCTCAGTCATTTTCCCCTGTGTGTATCCTGTACACTGTGGTGTTGTGTCCAAGTTCACAGGGGAATTACTCATGTACTGAGTCAACTGAAACCGTGAGCTGAAATACACCTGTGCTTCTTTAGTACATGAGGTATTTGGTCACAGTAATGATAAAAACTGACTATGAATATAGCATACAGGCAGGATAATGAACCCATTGGTTAATAATATCTATCTCTGTCAACATCTCATTCATTGGTTCTAGCCCAATTTCATTCGTTAATTTTTTTTTCTATGTATACATTCATCTGCTCTATCGTCTATTTGTAAGGGCATGCTTTAGTGCATGAGCTTATGAGAACAAGATTCAAATAGTAAGATATAAAACCAATTTTAGAATCTTTTCAGTAGATATAAAGAAGTAACTCAGGTGTACACTTATTTTTATTAAAGTGAATATAGCTTTAGTGTGGCCCAGACCTGTCCTTTTCTACCCTTATGTTGGGCTAATAGCCTCTTCATCTATTGTTCTTCTCACAGAGTAACTAGAAAAACATATATGAAGATCTTTTAGAAGATCTGATTTTTGTGTGTGTAAAGAGTCAACTCTGAAGTTTGTATTGGACCAAAGTTAATCTGGAGCAGCAGGAAGCCACTTGCACTTCTCCTTCCAAGTCCATAGTCTGATATTTATTATTCTTGACAGGAAGATAGACTGCCAACTTTGTTTTTAATTATTTGAATAGAATCACATGCATCATTCTCCCTTTTCTCATGCCTTCCTCTGAAATCCCATCTTCTGTGTAACTGATGCTGATGAAATTGCCGGTTTTGGCATTAGTACTTCTGTCAGCCAAGTGAGATGGACTGAGTTAATATCCACACTCTGAAATGAAGCCAGAATACAGATTCCTGCATCGCCCCTTCTCCCCTGGCTCTCAACCTTCTCTCAACTCTTTACCTGCTGCCCTCCAGACAAACTACAAGTCTTTGTCGCATCCAACTTGGCACCTGAATAAACATTTTCAAGTATTTGTAGCTCCCTACCTTCCTACCCCCATTTTCTGTTTCTTTTCTTTTACAAAACACTTGAATCTTCTTTTTTTATATTCTAGTATAAACATAGAACAAATGTGTAACTCATCATAATGGACATCTGTTCCATGAATAGTGATATCTCTCAGATTAATCACTGTTTCTATTCATTTGGAATTAGCAACCTGTGACTTCAAGTAACTCCCTGACGAGATGGAATACACATTCTTTTAACAGATGTACAGAAATAGGAATAAATCTACAATTTGGCAAGTGTGCCAGATGCAGAACACCATGCATGCTTATGAGAAGAAAATGTAATAACTGTCTTGGACTAATATGTGGTAACTCTGACAAAGAGCAATTTATATAGTCAAAACTTCTTAAAAATGGCCTCACCTGCATAAGTGTTTTCTAAACTCTGGCCCCAGGGCCCTGTAGTTTCCTGAAGAGTTTTCTCATGTTATATGCTTTCCTCGGAGACTTGAAATTCCTCATCACTTAGAAGTAAGATAGGAATTTGGAGGCTATGAAGCATAAAGGAATTATCGTCTGTAGCCACCAGGGTCTTATTGGCTGCCCTTCCTTGTTGGGGTATGTTTTCAGAAAGTGCTTGTTGCTTTGTGCTAGGGTTGTATATCCAAGACATCTATCATATATGGGCCGTTGAATAATCAAGGCAGCATAAACTAATGATTCACATTTATATCCCCGTGCACTTTAGAGACAAAATGTTTCACTCAACCAGAAGAAAGAGTGTCTGGCATAAAGTCTTGGTTGAGTTCATTTAGGCTGTGAAATAATGCTAACTTTCACAGTGAAGTCATTTACTCTTTCAGTACTTGTCTGTTGAGTGCCTCTGTTCTGGTTTCAGTACTGTTCTCTTGTGGAGTATAAGGACATGGAAATTTCCGTTAAAATGGAATAGTGCTAATGAAGGAGACAGATTGTTCTAGACATGTGGTCTGAACCATTTCTTGACTCATTTGTTAAGCAACAGTGTAGGGAAATGGTCAGTTTCTTTTCAGGGCTAGGTCTAAAGGCAGAGAAAAGAAACCCACAGATGTGAGAGAGCTGGAGGCAGCTCAACAGAGCTAGAATGAGGGTTATTGTCCATGGCTTCAGGGGAGAATATTGGATATAAGGTAAGGACAGCTGGGAGTGGTACTGACTATCTTCCTTAGATTATATCCTGTTTTTTTCTCTGATTCTAGAAGCAATTGAAGAGTGGCTAAGTAGAAAAATTACAGACAGGACCAGGTTTGAGAAGGAAAGATAACGTCAACTACTAGAAACGATTTTAAGTTAATGATGGCAGAAACACCAAGTTTACCTGTGGTTTCCTACTTTTGATGCTGCCAAGTATTGATAAAATAATAAGATGATACTTCAAAATGCTCAAAATTATAACCCCATAAAATTATTATCATCTCCATGTGCAGAAAATAAAATTTCAAACAACGAAAAGAATCAAAGAGGGTGTTCCTAGCTCATCCCCTTTCAATAGCCCTCTCAGAACATCAAGGAATAGTGACTCAGATGAACAGCCATGCTATGTCTCAGACATTGCTGTCTGAGAATCTAGAAAGATCTCACAAGTACAAGGGAGCCCACTCCAAGAAGTCAGAGAAGTGTAAATCCTTGTCACAGTGTGCCTTAATTTAGAACTTTTATAAGCACGCGTATGAGTGAAGGTGTGCACAAAACAACACTGGTACATTCTCACTGAGGAATCTAAAAAGATATAGCTAATGCATCTAGTTACAAAGGTATGCAAACCTCAAAAAGAGGTATATCATCATCACAGGTTGGGGGAATAGATGTTAACCTCTCGAACTTAAAGAGTAGAGGACAAAGATCAGCTCCTAGAACTCTAACGAAGAGAACCAAGTGCTTGAGGAAATAACGCTGAAGCTAGGATACTGGAGATATCTCCAGTTAACTTGCATACCCTTCGCTGCCTCTGATGTCATCTGAGGACACTGCAGATGAGGACAGATAGAAGGTTGTCCACATAGAGACGTCAGGGGCAGAGGCCAGTCCTATGAGAGAGACAGTCCTATGAGAGAAAACAAAGCCTCTCCTTGACTGAATCCTGGATCAAGTTAAAGCTGAAGTTAAGGGTAGGCAAATGGACAGACTAGGAGACAGAGAGAAAGAAGGAGGGGGAGGAAGGGAACAGGGAGAGAGAAAGAGTGAACTGTCTATCTTAACACAAAGAGTAAGCCAGCAGGCAGCCTCTGATGGCTGGAGGAAATTAAATTTTTTTTCAGATGAGAGCTGAGAATACCTTGCCTGTCTATAGTCTCCCCTACCCTGAGGTCACAGTACATCAGTGTGCCTTCTAAGCTTTCAAGATGAAACACAGGATAAAGTGAAACTCTTGGGTCAAATTGAACCATTTGAATGGGTAGCAGGAGTTGAAGTGTAACCTATCCTGGTTGCTCCCCTTATTCTCCCCTCCTTCCATATCAAGGGTGATCTGTTCATCAGAGGTCACATGCTTTGGGACAGCTTTCCTTTCACTGAGACTTCGGAATCAGGATAAAAGGAATCCTTGGAATTCTAACCCTGGCTCTTAATTACAGAAATTAGTCCCGGGATATTTGAGCCTTGGGAGAAAAATGACGTACTAGTATTGAACTTCTGGTTTATTTTGTTGGTGGAGATAGATGCTAGAATCCCCATTGAGGAGGATTGCTCTTTAGTCATAGTGGGACAGTGATGACAAAGGTAACCCATGACTCTAACCAACTACACAATAATTTCTTCCATATAGGCCAGACATGCATCCTTCCAACAGAAAGCCCGAAGCTGGTTTTACCTTTCGGAGTTTTAGAAGAGATTGGGTATGGGGAAGAAAAGACCCAAAAACCTTACAAGGATGAGGAGTTATCAGGATGGGGAGACACAGTTCTACAGCATGGTGGCCATTGTCAGGTTTTGTTTTTCCTTCTGCAATACAACTCTTTGGTGTTTAGCCTCATGTAGTGTATAAACTATGGATAAAATCTGGTCATGGCAGGGCTTTGTGAAGTGATGTCATGGAAGACCTATGTTGCTATAGAGGATCAAACTGAAAAGTGTTGTTGTAACCAGCTGATGACAATTACAAAACAGTAACCACAAGGGTACCAGGGCCAACTTAAGGAATAGTCAACAAGATCTTTATTAGATATACCTATACGGTGGTCATTTTTATTCAAACTACCACACTTTCGTTTGTTTGAAATGATTACTTCTGAAATGTGGATCTTTAACTGCAGTTATTCTTGTGAATGCTCATGTTTTTTTTTTATGTACTAAAGACTAAACTTTTTAAGCTAATTCCAGTATCCATTTTAAGTCATCCTGTTTTTCTTTGATGGTTTGTTTTCGTTTTACTCCCACATAGTCTCCCAGAGCCCTGCATCAGACCTGGAACTGACTATCTCTTCAAGGAGCTGTGGTGATTTGCACTGTAAAATTGTGACTTACATGCCAAAATTTAGGGACCTGAGCATTTCTGCTGAAAAGCCATTGTTCCCAGGCAACTTATTTAACAATTATAAGGTGTATATTTTTAAGTCTTATGAAATGGTTTAAATATCACTAAGTCAAACAATATCTGCTTTGTACTTACATTTTCTAGTTACAACTTTATTTTTCTTAGAAAATCTTTTTATAACACCATCAGCATGATTACTTCTTTGTTTTATACTGCAAAATAAAATATTTCACAACAGCAATGTAAGTATTATTACAAAATTAAACAATTGAATAAATGCCAACAATATTAAGAGAAAAGTACTATTGAGAAATACCAAACTCATAGTTGTGATGGAGATTAAATGACTGTCTAGGTGAATTTCTTATACTAAAAGCTGGAGCACAGTCAGTTCTTAGTGATAAAGTATCACCATATGACCTTCACTGTTGGTGATGGACTTGACCATCAGACTATATTGTGTTTGTCAAGTTTCTCCACTCTAAAGGTGCTCTTTTGTACCTCTCCACATATTATTGAGAAGGAAGTTTTTACATACAGATCATACTTAAGAAGTGAAGAATTATTCTCTATCTCTAAAAAGGACAGTGTGACAAAATCTTAAGAAAAGCTGTATGATTTCAAAACAATTGGAATATTTTATATCTATATGTTTTATTATACTTCTTACAATATCTAACCTCATTTTATATTCTTAAAAGGTAATAGTAAAATATTTTTTAATATTATACCAAAAAATGAAAGAGTGGATTTAAATGTACATAATAAAGTCTTTGGTATTTTATTTTGAGAAGGGGAAGATATACACAATATAATCCTCAACAAAATTGTCATCTTAGAATTATGTAAGTTATAATGATATCTGACAATCTTCTTTAAAATATGTGCTAATTGTTCTGGTGAAAGCTTCACCCCAGCTCCTGGCATCCATATACCCAGAGTCTGAAATGTTCTGGTAAAAGTTCCATCCCATGCCCCTCCCCCATCTCACTCCAAACCCTGCTGCATCTCAGAACACTCACCAAATGATGACCCCTCCCCTAGAGATGCCCAAGACCACTCCTACAGAAACTGTCCCCCAGAAAACAGATGCATGGTTTTCCGGTCTTCCTTTCCTGTCTCCTCTCTGGTGGACTGGAAAATCTTCTGGGAGCATTTTTATCCATTAAACCTGTGCTCTTTAAAAATTCGATTTGATTTGGTCAGATTTGTATTGTTCCATCAACAGAAAGGCTTATGAGATACAGAAATTTTTCATCTGAAGGTCCCACCATGGACAAACAAAAGACACCATATTGTATTATGTATTTCAGGCACATAAGAAAATATTTATTTTTATTCTTTTTCCAATTTCCCTATCAAAAGTATATATATATATATATATATATATATATATATATATATATCTCCCTTTCAGGTTTTTAAGTTGATGTGCAAGTCTTCATCTCATTTTTAGGTATGGGATAACTATATCTCAATTTCACTTTTCATACCTGTGAAATATGAGGTGACTTACTCAGCATTTACGAGTTGGCCATACAGTATTACAACGCATAACTGAAATATTCACAGCATCTTCTCTGAACTACGGTGGAACTTCTAAACAGCTGTGGCGAAATGATTATTCTTTGATCGATTTCACTCTTTTCTTTCTCAGTTTGTCAAATGATAAACTACTAAGTATTTTTTATAAGTAAGGAGATGAACATACAAGGATAATGAAAAGAATGTTGTCACCTTCTTATGTATACTACTATACAAGTTCAATGGAAGCATGAAAAATTAAAGTTTGTATATGCTTTGAATGTTCGAGTACTAGCCACTGTATTCATTTAAATGATAACAAAAGGACAAAGGGAATGGAGGTACAGTTGGGGTGGGAAACAAAGTATATTGACACATATGTATTAAAATACGTTAATACAAACTCATTGCTTTGTATGTTTACCAAAAAGTCAGTAAAAAGTAAAATGACATCAAGGGCTTAAACAGGAGCTACAAAGGAAATATCCAACAATTAAACAGAGATAAGACTACAGTGTGTAATTTAGGATTAAGGTTGGATAATTCCAGAATACTATTTTTAAAGCATTTGTAAGTAAGATTTTGGGGTGAGAGGCCCCCACAGATTCAGTGAGTCAGTAGCCCTAGCACAACAGAGCAGTCTGGCTCTGCATTGAGAGCCAGGCATAGAAACACATCCTGAAAATGGGACCAGAGCCAGGGAAAAGAAACAATTTGTCTCTGAACCTAGAGCCAGATAAAAGTCCCTGGACCCTGAAACCAGGACCAAAAGAATGCACTGTGCTCTTAGATTCGGAGCATACCAAAGATATTTGCCCTGGTCCCAAAATTAGAGTCAAAAAGGTAAAAAGAAAAAAAAAAAAGGTAAAAAGAATCAAAGAAACACACTTTGCCCCCAGAATCAGAGCCATTTCGGCCCCTGACACAAAACCAGCCAATCCCTGAGCAGAGAAAACAGACCAATCACTGAGCCCCTAGAGGCTGGGGGGAGGGGGGAAATCTCCTCAGGCAGTTATTGGCAGTTGGAATTTCCCTCATACCTAGAAATATTCTTACATCATAGGGGGCAGCCCATCCCAAGCTTGGACGTCTGCAGTTCCCCTCACCCCATTCATGGGCAGCCAACCACAAGCCCAGAGGCTTGCGATTCCCCAAACCTCTTTCCATATATAAACCCCCTGTTTTTGCTGCTGAACGGGTGTCTCTCTTTGCAATGCTGCTGTTGTTAGTGCTGCTACTGCCTTTGAGACAGATGGGGGGACCTGAGTTAATTTGCAACAATGATTCTTTGCTTTTGTATTGGATATGATCTCGTGGTGATCTTTTGGGGATCCGGACTTTAGGCATAAAAAGAATAATAATTTTCTTCTGATATTAAGTGTTCTAGTCATCCTCCATGAATATTTAGTTGGAAGTTGGATATAGTCCCCTTTATGATTGGTATTGCCAGCATCTTTCAATTAGAGCTTGCATAACACATGGAGGACTCCACACAGGGAAGATTGCGGTGGTATCTAACATTTATGGGTCTAAAAACAACCTCTACCAAGATAGTCTATTTCTCAGGCTCTTACTATCTTATCTCAGAAACTGAGATAAAAACATTGTCTTAAGAATTAAATTTAGTAATAGAGAGAGTATCAGTTTGCTAAATGATAGTTACTGAAACAGGTTTGTAAGTATTTCATTGCTCTCTGCTTCTAAACAGTGTGCCAATAAACAAAATAAAGATGAAACCTTTATTTCAATGAGGAGAAAATAAGTGTCAGAAGCAAATGCAAAAGACAGTAACTTAAAAAGACAACCACCTGTTGGGTGATGGTTTCACACATCTGTGATTCCAGCACTTGGAGGCAGAGGCAGGTGCAACTGTGAGTTCGAGGCTAGCCTGGTCTACAGAGTAAGTTCCAAGACAGTCAGGCTACACAGCAAAAAAACAAAAAACAAAACAAAACAAAAAAACCTGTCTTGAAAAACCAGTCGGAAATGCCCCTTACTTTTTCAGACAGAGTCTCAACTTGTAGCCCAGGCTGACATCAAACTCTTCAACCCTCCTGCCTCAGCCTCCTGAGGTTGAACATAGACATACACCATCAGGACCAGCTGAACAAAATGGATATTTGATTTCTAAAAATCCAACTTCCAATAACATCTTTAACTGTTATATCCCAAGTTACAACAGAAATGACAGTCTGTAGATGAGCCCTCAAATGTATCACACAACTGCCTTATACAATGAGTTATTCACAACCATGGCTTATTTATATTTTACTAAATCAGAATAGATGGTCCTTCAAAATTTTCAGAACAAACATATCCTCTTCAATATTAGACAGATTTTCTTCAATCCAATTAAGCTATAGTTTTTGCCAATTTGTAGACACTTCATTTTGAACAAAGTGTTTATAATTTGGAATGTCACTCATTGGAACACCTAGAACACAGATTGTAGAAACACTTTCCAAACCAGTGTCTTGGATTTTTTTTTAATTATCCTCAAAACCCCAACGCTGGAACTTAACTGATAATATCAAATGACTTTCTGTGTCAATTATTTCTCCTCCCTTCCTTCCTTGTTTCTGTCAAGTAATCTTTCCCTCTATGACATTATTTATTCAATTTGTGAAACATATTGAAAACCCACAAAGTGTGTGTAATGGAAGCATCAGCTTATTTCCTGATTGTGTTATAACAAGGAATAGACCGTGCATTTTAGTTCATTTGTGTTGTCTCCTTTTGCAAGGCCTTTAATACCAATGGCACATGGACCCAGCTGTTCCTTCTCAGAACCTGAAATGTTAACAATTCAGGCAGAAGCTCCTTGCCATAATATTTGGAATGTGAGCTCTTCTGTGCTTTGTGTCTCCTCACCCTGTTATTAGCACAATGCTGAATAGTTCCTAATGTTTTCCTTAGGAGAATGAGGCATGAAAAGTACCCACATTGGCAATTTGAGAAAATGAAAAAGGGCTAAACTGGATGATGCTGAGAAACATAATAAGTGTTGGAAAGGCGATGTTTCTGGGAGATCCTCAGCTTCATTTACCCTCCTTTACTTAAAACTCTGATAGAGTTATTGCAGAGATAGCCAAATGAAACATGGGGGAAGTACTTTCACTTTCTGATACCATAGTATTCATTTCCCACCTTTTCTTTGCAGCTTTGTTTTCCTGTAGAACAAAAAAAAATTGATTTTTTTTAATTCTACCTAACTTGCTTTTGAATGTGATCACGCTGAAAACATTGCCAAGAGTTAGCCAAATAAATTGTTAGGATAAAATTTTCCCATTGTATTCATCAGGGTCTCTGTTACCTGTCCTGAAGACTACTGTATTTCTATCAATAATTTTATTATTCTGGGATCCTTTACTATTTTGATGTCTGCTACTCATAATTAAATCCTTAGGGAAATTTTACAATGAATACTTTTAAACATATGGCTTGTCTCTTTGCAAAGGAACTTAATTTAGTTTTCGTTTCATTCTAAATCATAACATGAAAAAGATCATAGGCCACTTAGCTGGGTGTAGCATATGTGCAATTTCCATCAAAGGGGAGGCTATTGGATTCAAATTATGATTGTTCTCATTAACATATTAAAGGATAAAATTACCCATCGAAGTTCACAACTCTTCTAGATTCTTTAATTTGTCAATATTTTAGTTGTTTCTTGCCAAGTTTATTTGAAAATAGAAATGTCAAACTATAGGAAGATGAAAGTCAGAAAGGAATTCTCCTCCTTTCTTTTCTCCCAGACTCTTTCCTCACCCCATTGGGGTCATCCTAGTCAGAGGAATGTGAGGTGATGAGATTCTCAAGGTGAGAATCATTGCCTGCCTTTTTTTTAATTAAACTTCCAATTTGAGTTTAGAATTTCATATGCTAGTACTATATTTTTACATCATTTCTACCCAACTCTCCTGCTAAACTCTTCTTGCACCCCTCTATTCTCATGGTTCATGGTCTCTTCTTTTTTAATTATTATGTTACATATAATATAATATGTAATTTATTTAGTGTTGCTCCTATGTATATGAGTTTAGATATAACACTTAGGATTGGAAAACCTATTGGGGGTTTTCTCTAGAGAAGACTGATTGTAGCTCTCTTAGCAGCTATTAATTGCCTATAGCTCATCATCACTGGGTTGGGGCCTTGTGAGATTTCCCCTATCCATATTGGTATGCCAACTAGTGTTGCCGTTCATTATACAGGGCTTGCTTAGGCAAGCATGTTGTTCATGGGTGCAGCTTTCTTGTAGTATACAGAGGACACTATCTCATAGCAGAGATAGTCTCTGGATCTTAAAATCTTCCTAAAGAATCCTATGTTCAGTTGTCTAGATTTTGAACATTTGTGGATTTTTGTGATGATCTCTGTCTGCTGCTGCTGCTGCAAAAAAAGAGGTTTCTTTGATAAGAAGTGAGGGCTAAACTTATCTAGATATTTAGAATGCAGTTGGAAATTATATTGTTTAGGAAAGTGCCAGTAGTTGACTCTCTTTTGATTCATGGCCTTAAAGCTGCAGGTAGCTGGCTAGATTTGTAGTAGCAGGTTTGAGTTCCTATTGAGTGTAGGCCTTAGTTCAATTAGGTGTCTGTTGGTTTTGATCAAGATATAAGTATCCTTACTGCACATTAACTGTTCATTGTGGTTCATATTATTTATAGCTAAATAGGACTTTTAACTGCTTTTTCCCATTGTCAACTTGTATAACTCCTTTAGATACCAGATTTTCTTTTTCTCATGGCTTCCAGATCATTTCTTGTTTCATTTCTCCAAGTCATGTGTCTGAAGTGTGTGGTGTCTCTAGCAATAGGCTGTTGACTTCAAAATTTGGGAGGCAACCAAGGACAATTGCAATAGCTTATATTGTTTCAGGAGTCTCTTGAACTCCTTTGACCAACATCTTAAAGGGAGATTTTCCATGTCTGATACTATGGTTTTAGTTAGACAGTCTATAGCTCTCATGGGAGGCATTATTATCCCATAATGTATAGCTGCATTTAATATATATATATATATACATATACATATATACACATACATACAAAAACATTTATGTTTTATATATTTTCAAGTAATCATGAAATGTTTCCCTGTGACTTTTGGAAATATCCTTCATCTTATTTATCTATCCTTCCCTCTGTATTGCCCTTCCTTACCCTTGTTCTCCCCATTTTCACCTTTATAGTGCCTGTATCCTACAAGTTCCCTCCTTAGAGCTTCATCCCTTCTAATCATGATCCTTTTTTATTTTTCTGGTTTCTGCTATTACACTGGGTTATCTAAAGAACATGTAGGATTTGTCTACGTTGGTCTGTGTCACCTTACTTACTCACTGTAGTATTTTCTACATTTTCTGATAGTTCCATCCAGTAAATTTCATAATTTCATTTTTTACAACTGAATAGTAATTAATAGTATATATGTACCACATTTTCATTATTCATTCATTATTTGACAGGCATTTAGGTTGTTTCCATTTACTAGCTATTGTGAATAGAGCAGCAATAAACATGCCTTTATTATAAAAACAGAAAGGAATTTCTGGTTCTTCTAAAAAATAATGACCCTTGGAAGGGAGCATCATTCTCCAGATCAATATTAGTGCTTGAAATGTGAGAATTACGTTTATTTTAGGAGTTTGGTATTAGAATTAATGAATCATTTTTACTGTCTATCTTCTCATCATTGTGGATCCTCTTTCACATGTATCTTCTTGTACCTATCACTCAATTCTTAACACAATATCTCAAATCTGACAGTTTTGGCTAAACTAAACCTTTAACAAACAGCTAAGGGAACTTAGGGAATTATTATATTTATTGAAGGTATTTCCATCTTTTACTAACCCTCTCCAGTAGATTATACTAAGATTTGATTGATTCTCTGAAAACATTGGGAGTCTAAAAGTTTACACCTTTAATAGGTGTCAGGATTATATTATTTTCTTTCTAAACAAGAAGCAATTATATCTGAACATATATGACCTAGAACTATTTCAGTTAATCGTAACAGAAAAACATTTCATAATAAGGACGAACTAGATTGGTTATATAACTAAAGACAAAGCAGTCACTACTGGTTTTATGTATAGTAGGATCTAGAGAATAAAATTAGGAAGCGTGTGTGTGCGTGTGTGTGTGTGTGTGTGTGTGTGTGTGTAGTTTCACATGTGCCACAGCACATGTCTGTAGGTCAAAGGACAAGTTGTGGAAGTCAGTGTTCTCCTTCTACCATGTGCTTTTGACTATAGGGATTGAGGTCTGGTCATCAGACCTGGTGGCAAGCAGCAAGCATTTTTAACTACTGAATCATCTTAACAGCCTTCTGCCTTATTGTTTTTGTTATTCTTTCTTTCTTCTCCTCTTTCTTCCCTCTCTCCATCCCTTCGTGTTTTCTTTTTTTCTTTTATTTATTTTATATCCTAACCACAGTTTCCCCTCCCCTATCTCCTCCCAGCCCCTACACCACCTCCCCTCTGCTCCCACATCCACTCTTTCTCCATTTCTGTTAAAAAAAACGGGGGGGGGCAAGCTTCCCATGGATATTAACAAAACATGGCATATCAAATTGCAGCAAGACTAAGCACCTCCCCTTGTATTAAAGCTGGGCAAGGCAACCCAGTATTAGGAAAAAGGTTTCAAAACTAGCAAAAGAGTCAGAAACAGTCCCTGCTCCCATGTCAGGAGCCATTTCAGGCTTCTCCTTTCTCACATCTCACAGGGCCTTGAAGGAAGAATCTTGAGACAAGAAAACTTAAAGTTAGCCAAAACATTACGTGCTGACCGTGGAGACTCAAGCTCTGGAAAGCACCACAGAGTGTCTTCATGGCTTCCTGCTTATCACTAACAGCAGGTGTTCTAGCCACTGACCTTGCAACTGCTCTGCTTAGCTACCAAACTGTCCCACTTAGTTGCCTAGCTACCGAGCCCCTCCTTCCCTTCCCCCTTTCCTCAGTTCCCCCTTGCCCTAGCTCCTTTCTGAGAAGTATATAAGACATCAAACTTGCTTCAATAAAGGGGATGCCTTGACAAGGAATACTGCTTGGCATCCGTTTCTCCCCCCTCCCCCATGTCTTTCAGATAGTGCCTCTTCAAGACCCTGGAGTAACTTAGGACCTGCTGGGCGGGTCAAGAGGCGCCGGAACAGGGACTTGAAGCACGGCCTCCTATCTGATGACGGAGCGCACCCCGGGACCAGGAAAAAAAAAGGAGATTCTGCAGCTGTAGTACTTGGACAGATCTGCAGGACGAGGTAGGCGCAGGTTCATTGTCATCCCATAAGACGTGGGCATTTTCAAAGGAATAGAAATTCAGACAAGAATTTAAGCAATCACTCAGGGAGAGAGGAATAAGAGTTAAAAAGAAAGATTTAATAAACTTCTTGTGTTTTATTGATGAGAAATGCCCTGGTTAGTGTTGACAGGGCCAGAAATTCACCCCCAGGCATGGGGCAAGCATTTGGTAAACAGGAGATCCTGAATGAGCTCATTTTTGTCTGTCTGTTTGTGTATTGTGTTTCTGTTTCTGTGTAATTGTAAATCAGTATTTTAAAAATTATACCTGCGCAGAGTCTGTATTGAAACAGGACCAAGAGAGGGGGTAGACGTGCCCCAGACCTCTGGCCCTGAGCCCCGAAAGACGTTTCATGGGCATTTGTGGGAGGGAGGAGTGACCAGGTCACTCGCCCTAGTCCCCGGGGCAGGTGTGATCCTCCATCTGTATTTTTGGATCTGATGCCACATGGCTTCTGATTTTGAGTCTATGTCTGTCTTTTTGTTCTCCTGATTTTCAGTTCTGCATCAGGGTGGTGATGAGAGCACCAGCTCCTGGATTTGAGTTTGTGTCTGTCTTTTTGTATTTTTGTTCTTGTGTATCAGTTTGTCTTCGATAAAATGGGACAACACTTAACTACCCCTTTAACCCTGACTGTAGATCACTGGAAGGAGGTTCAAGATCAAGCTCATAATTAATCTGTAAAAATCCAGAAGAAACGCTGGCAGATGTTCTGTTCCTCAGAATGGCCCTCTTTTGAGGTGGGCTGGCTGCAGGACGGGACATTTAACTTAAATACTATCTTACAGGTCAAGGAAAAAAATCTTCCAAATTTGCCCACATGGCCACCCAGACCAGGTTCCCTACATCGTTACCTGGGAAAGCTAGACTTTTATACTGTGGTGCCTAAAAATGTAAAACTACTGGAGATGCTTATTGAAAACCTAATTCTTCTTGGGACTGGATAACTGTTGGTAAAAATTATACTTCCAAAGCAAAGCTCCATGTGGAGCACAGGAACCTGTGACATCTCTCACATTTGTCTCCCAGGGGCAAGCAGCAGGACTGTCTCCATGGGTGTCAGGAAGGACTTGGGGCATGCGATGGTATTCCCCAAACAGGATACAACAGCAAGATTTAGGTGCCACCTTCACCATTATGCTAAGGTAGAGAACCAAGTACTATCTGACTGAGCCTGCTGCTGCTGGCTGGACTAAGCTACTCTCCCTGCTTCTCTGCTGGCACCTCCCACCACCAGCCAAGGAGTATTCAACCTTGTGCAGGGAGCCTTTTTTCTTACTAAATAGTACTGACCCCAGCTTGACACAATCTTGCTGGCTATGCCTGTCAGCAGGATCTCCCTATTATGAAAAAATAGCCTCATCTGGCAGTTTCAACACTCCTGTAGATGGGGGCAACAGAAAAAGTTAACCTTAACAAAAGTATGTTTGGGGACTCCAACCCCTCAATATCAGTACCTGTGTAACCTAACTCTTCCAAATCCCAAGAGGACAGGAAACTGGTACCTGGTGCCCTCTATTGATCTATGATGAGCCTACAACATTGGTTTAATCCCTGTATCTCTGATGATACTGCTAATTTCTGTGTACTGATCCAATTAGTCCCCTAAATTTACTAATATCCCAGGATTGGGATATTTGGCCAAATAAGAGGGGGAAATGTAGAACTTTAAGAAAAATCTGAAGCCTTTTCTGATGACTCTCAGTACTTCCCCACCTCCCCTGGGAACCAAGGACATAACAGCTATGCATGCATGTACTGAGATGTTGGAAACTTTCCATCTCCCTGAATAGGGCATGATAACCCTTAGGTGTTGACTCAGTTACTGATTTTTTTTTATTTATTCATTTATTTATTTATTAAAGATTTCTGCCTTCTCCCGGCCACCACCTCCTATTTCCCTCCCCCTCCCCCATCAAGTCCCCCTCCCTCATCATCCCTAAGAGTAATCCGGGTTCCCTGCCCTGTGGGAAGTCCAAGGACCACCCAGCTCCATCCAGGACTAGTAAGGTGAGCATCCAAACTGCCTAGGCTCCCACAAAGCCAGTACGTGCAGTAGGATCAAAAACCCATTGCCATTGTTCTTGAGTTCTCAGTAGTCCTCATTGTCTATTATGTTCATCAAGTCCGGTTTTATCCCATGCTTTTTTAGACCCAGGCCAGCTGGCCTTGGTGAGTTCCTGATAGAACATCTCCATTGTCTCAGTGTGTGGGTGCACCCCTCGCGGTCCTGAGTTCCTTGCTCGTGCTCTGTCTCCTGCTCTTGATTTGGACCTTGAGATTTCAGTCCGGTGCTCCAATGTGGGTCTCTGTCTCCTTTCATCGCCTAAATGTTTTTCTTTGGGTTCACCTTCTTAATTAGCTTCTCTAGGATCACGCATAATAGGCTCAACGTCCCCTATTCATGGCTAGAAACCAAATATGAGTGAGTACATCCCATGTTCCTCTTTTTAGGTCTGGCTCACCTCACTCAGGATAGTGTTTTCTATTTCCGTCCATTTGCCTGCAAAATTCAGGAAGTCATCGTTTTTTACTGCTGAGTAATACTCCAATATGTATATATTCCATACTTTCTTCATCCATTCTTCCATTGAAGGGCATCTAGGTTGTTTCCAGGTTCTGGCTACTACAAACAATGCTGCTATGAACATAGTTGAGCATATACTTTTGTTGTATGATAGGGCATTTCTTGGGTATATTCCCAAGAGTGGTATTGCTGGGTCCAGGGGTAGGTGGATCCCGAAATTCCTGAGAAACTGCCATACTGTTTTCCAAAGTGGTTGCACAAGTTTGCATTCCCACCAGCAATGGATGAGTGTACCCCTTTCTCCACAACCTCTCCAGCAAAGGCTATCATTGGTGTTTTTTTATTTTAGCCATTCTGACAGGTGTAAGATGGTATCTTAAAGTTGTCTTGATTTGCATTTCCCTGATCGCTAAGGAAGTTGAGCATGACCTTAAATGTCTTTTGGCCATTCGAACTTCTTCTGTTGAGAATTCTCTGTTCAGCGCAGTGCCCCATTTTTTAATTGGGTTGATTAGCCCTTTACGGTCTACTTTCTTGAGTTCTCTATATATTTTGGAGATCAGACCTTTGTCTGTTGCGGGGTTGGTGAAGATCTTCTCCCAGTCAGTGGGTTGCCTTTTTGTCTTAGTGACAGTGTCCTTTGCTTTACAGAAGCTTCTCAGTCTCAGGAAGTCCCATTTATTCAATGATGCCCTTAATGTCTGTGCTGCTGGGGTTGTATGTAGGAAGTGATCTTCTGTGCCCATGTGTTGTAGAGTACTTCCCACTTTATCTTCTATCAGGTTCAGTGTGTTCGGACTGATATTGAGGTCTTTAATCCATTTGGACTTGAGTTTTGAGCATGGTGATAGATATGGATCTATTTTCATTCTTCTACAGGCTGACATCCAGTTTTGCCAGCACCATTTGTTAAAGATGCTCTCTTTTTTCCATTGTATACTTTTAGCTCCTTTATCAAAAATCAGGTGTTCATAGGTTTGTGGGTTAAAGCTAGGGTCTTCAATTCCATTGGTCGACTTCTCTGTTTCTATGCCAATACCAAGCTGTTTTCAATACTGTAGCTCTGTAATAGAGTTTGAAGTCAGGGATGGTAATGCCTCCAGACAGTCCTTTATTGTATAAGATTGTTTTGGCTATCCTGGGTTTGATTATTGTCTTTTCCAGATCTGTGAAGAATTTTGATGGGATTTTGATGGGGATTGCATTGAATCTATAGATTGCTTTTGGTAGAATTGCCATTTTTACTATGTTGATCCTCCCAATCCAAGAGCAAGGGAGATCCTTCCATTTTCTTGTGTCCTCATCGATTTCTTTCTTCAAAGACTTAAAAGTTCTTGTCAAATAGATCTTTCACTTCCTTGGTCAGAGTTACCCCAGGATATTTTATGCTATTTATGGCTATCGTGAAAGGTGATGCTTCTCTGATTTCCCTCTCTGCTTCCTTATCCTTTGTGTATAGGAAGGCAACTGATTTTTTGGAGTTGATCTTGTATCCTGCCACATTCCCAAAGGTGTTTATCAGCTGTAGGAGTTCTTTGGTAGAGTTTTTTGGGTCGCTTATGTATACTATCATATCATCTGCAAATAACGAAAGCTCAACTTCTTCCTTTCCAATACGAATCCCCTTGATCCCCTTATGTTGTCTTATTGCTATTGCTAGAACTTCAAGCACTATATTGAAGAGGTATGGAGAAAGTGGACATCCTTGTCTTGTTCCTGATTTTAGTGGGATGGCTTTGAGTTTTTCTCTGTTTAATTTAATGTTGGCTGTCGGCTTGCTGTAGATAGCTTTTATTATATTTAGGTATGATCCTTTTATCCCTAATCTCTCCAAGACGTTCATCATAAAGGGGTGTTGAATTTTGTCGAATGCTTTTTCAGCATCTAATGAAATGATCATATGGTTGTTTTCTTTCAGTTTATTTATATGATGGATTACATTGATAGATTTGCGTATGTTGAACCAGCCCTGCATCTCTGGGATGAAGCCTACTTGATCATAATGGATAATTTTTCTGATGTGTTCTTGGATTCGGTTTGCCAGTATTTTATTGAGGATTTTTGCATCAATGTTCATGAGTGAGATAGGCCTGTAATTCTCTTTCTTGGTTGGGTCTTTGTGTGGTTTTGTTATCAGGGTAATTGTAGCTTCATAAAAGGAATTTGGTAATGACTCTTCTGTTTCTATATTGTGAAATACATTAAGAAGTATAGGTATTAGCTCTTCTTGGAAGGTCTGGTAGAATTCTGCATTGAAACCATCTGGTCCTGGGCTTTTTTTGGAAGGGAGATTTTTGATAACCGTTTCTAATTCTTCACGACTAACCGGTCTATTTAGATCGTTCACCTGTTCTTGGTTTAGCTTTGGTATATGGTACTTATCTAAAAAAATGTCCATTTCTTTTGCATTTTCCAGTTTTGTGGCATACAGGCTTTTGTAGTAAGATCTAATGATTCTCTGAATTTCCTCTGTGTCTGTGGTTATGTCCCCCTTTTCATTTCTGATCTTATTTATTTGCATGTTCTCTCTCTGTCGTTTAATTAGTTTGGATAGGGGTTTGTCGATCTTGTTGATTTTCTCCAAGAACCAACTTTTTGTTTCATTGATTCTTTGGACTGTTTTCTGTGTTTCTATTTTGTTGATTTCTGCCCTCAGTTTGATTATTTCCAGTCTTCTACTCCTCCTGGGCATGTCTGCTTCTTTTTTTCTAGAGCTTTCAGGTGTGCTGTTAAGTCCCCAATGTATGCTTTCTCCGTTTTCTTTAAGTGGGCACTTAGTGCTATGAACTTTCCTCTTAGCACTGCTTTCATCATGTCCCATAGGTTTGAGTATGTTGTCTCTTTATTTTCATTAAATTCAAGGAAGACTTTAATTTCTTTCTTAATTTCTTCCTTGACCCAGGTGTGGTTCAGTAGTTGACTGTTCAGTTTCCATGAGTTTGTTGGCTTTCTGGGGGTAGCATTGTTGTTGCCTTCTAACTTTAATCCATGGTGATCTGATAAGACACAGGTGGACACTGATATTTTTTTGTATCTGTGGAGGTTTCCTTTGTTTCTGAGTATGTGGTCAATTTTCAAGAAGGTTCCATGAGCTGCAGAGAAGAAGGTATATTCTTTCCTATTTGGGTGGAGTGTTCTATAGATGTCTGTTAAGTCCATTTGCTTCATTACCTCCAACAATTCTCTTAATACTCTATTAGGTTTCTGTCTTATTGACCTGTCCATTGGTGAGAGAGGTGTGTTGAAGTCTCCTACTACTAGTGTGTGTGGTTTAATGTCTGCCTTAAGTTCTAGTAATATTTCTTTACATACGTGGGTGCTTTTATATTAGGAGCGTAGATATTCAGGATTGAGACTTCATCCTGATGAATTGTTCCTGTTATGAGTATAAAGTGTCCATCTTGATCTCTTCTGATTGATTTTAGTTTGAAGTCCATTTTGTTAGAAATTAGTATGGCCACACCTGCTTTTTTTAGGACTATTTGCTTGAAAAACCTTTTCCCAACCCTTTACTCTAAGTAGATGCCTGTCTTTGTGGTTGAGATGTGTTTCTTGCAAACAGCAGAATGTTGGATCCTGTTTTCGTATCCAATCTCTTATCCTGTGCCTTTTTATAGGTGAATTGAGACCATTAATATGAAGTGATATTAATGACCAGTGGTTGTTTGCTCCAGTTATTCTTATTGTTTTTGGTAGTAGAGTTTGTGTGTTTCCCTTCTTTGAGTTGTGCTGGTGAAGGGTTGCTAGATGCCTGATTCATTGTAGGCAGTGTTAGCCATGTTGGATTCCTTGGGTTGTGATTTTCCTTCTATTACTTTCTGCAGGACTGGATTTGTGGCTATGTATTGTTTAAATTTGTTCTTATCCTGGAATGTGTTGTTTTCTCCATTGATAGTGAACGATAGCTTGGCTGGGTATAGTAGTTTGGGTTTGCATCCGTGGTCTCTTAGTTTCTGCAGTACCTCTATCAAGGACCTTCTGGCTTTCATGGTTTCCATAGAGAAGTCAGGTGTAAGTCTGATCGGTTTACCTTTATAAGTTACTTGCCCTTTTTCCTTTGTAGCTCTTAATATTCTTTCTTTAATCTGTATATTTTGTGTTTTGATTATTATATGGCGAGGGGATGTTTTTCTTTGGTCCAGTCTGTTTGGTGTTCTGTATGCTTCTTGAATATTCAAAGGAATTTCATTCTTTAGGTTGGGAAAGTTTTCTTCCATAATTTTGTTAAAAATATTTTCTGTGCCTTTGAGTTGTGACTCTTCTCCTTCTTGTATCCCTATTATTCTTAGGTTTGGTCTTTTTATTGTGTCCCATAATTCCTGAATGTTTTGTGATGAGAATTTGTTGACTTTGCTGTTTTCTTTGATCAGTGCATTTATTTTCTCTATGGTGTCCTCAGAATCTGAGATTCTTTCTTCTATCTCTTGTATTCTATTGATTATGCTTGATTCAGTAGTCTCTGCTCGTTGACCTAGATTTTCCATATCCAGCTGGTTCTCAGTTTGTGTTTTCTTCCTTGCTTCCATTTCAGTTTTCAATTCTAGAACTGTTTCCATTACTTGTTTGATCGTTTTTTCTTGGTTTCCCAGGGTATCATTCACATATTTACTCATTTCTTCAAACTTTTTGTTATACTTCTCATCCATTTCTATAAGGGCGTTTTTTACATGTTGTTTAAGGGACTCTATTGCTTTCATAAAGTCAATTTTTTTCCACTTCTTCTGTGTTAGGGTGTTCAAGTCCTTCTGATGTAAGATCATTGGGTTCTGGTGTTTTCATGTTGTTTTTCAGATTGGTAGGTGAATTCTTGCCTTGGTGCCTGCCCATCTCCTCCTATCGATGCTATCTAATGGGTCTTTTAAAGCAGGATCAGGTTTCCCTGCTGGGCCAGGGGCCTCGCTTACAAGATGCCCTCGCTCCGTTTCCTGTCTCCCACCGCAGGCCAAGATCCTTCTCACCACTCAGAAGGGTCTCCAGGAACAGGGCCAGGCTCCCCGTTCACCAGGGATCCCATCACCAAAAGGCCTACCACTCTGTGGGCCAGCCACCAAAACAGAGAAACTCCCGCTGCCCTCTGTCCCGAGCTCCTGACCCAGAGCCCAAACAGGCTAAACTGGGTGATCCAGCGGCCCCGCGTAAGGGAGGGAGAGTGAAGGGGGCCCCCTGGGCGCAAGCTGGGATGGGCCAGGAAGAGAGAGGTCGCAGCAGAGGAGGAGCAGCACCAGCAGAGGGGACCAGCCCTCACAGACTAACCAAGGGGTCAAGGAGGTCTGGGAATGCCCCTGCTCCGTTTCCTGCCGTGGGCCAAGAACACTCTCCCCACCCAGGAGTGTCTTCAGGGACAGGCCAGTGGATCTCGCCAATAAAAGGCCTCCCAATCTGCAGGTTAGGCCCCAAGAAACCTACTTGATTTAATTGTAGTGGGACGATCTGCTCTCAGTGTGGGCTTCACTGTTTCATGCTTGGACTATCCCACATCCGCCAGTCTCCACCGCGTCTGCCTGCTGGTCTCCGCCGCGTGTGTCGGCCCGCCGGTCTGACTCCGCTGCTTGTGTAGGCCCGCAGGTCTGTCTCTGCCCGGTGCATGCTTCGGCCTGCTGGTCTGTCCGTTACTGATGTTTCGACTTAGTCCCTGGGAAGGGGCAAAGTGACCTTCAGAAGTTTCCCTTTACCTCATCTGATCTCTGATCTGGCAACCACTCTCCAGCCAATTATTGGTAATAGCCTTTTGAATAAGCCAATCATAATATTTAAAGAACAACCCCCTGCCATACAGAGCAGAAGCTGCCAGGCAGGTTTGCAAAAAGGAAACTAGCCTCAAGAAACTACAGCTTCAGGATAGTAAAAGAAAGATAAATATGCTTCTTTTCCATTTTAAAATTTTGCTTCTTGGTAAAAAAAATCTTTAGTTTGTAGGCATATAAATTTTTATCCAAGGTAGGTTAATTTCAATACTATGGTACTATGAGAAAGTTTTAAAATCAAAGATTGTAATACATTCAGAGGATTTTATAAATTGTTTAGGCTATCCTGAGTTCTTATCTTTTCCTTATAAAGTTGAGGATTGTTCTTTCAAATTCTATGAAAAATGTTGCTATAATTTTTAATGGACATTTACACTGAATCTGTAGATTGCTTTCAGTGAGATTGTCATTTTTGCTGTGTTTCTTCTATTTTCCCCCAAAATAGGAGATCTTTTTATTTTCTAATGTCTTAAATTTTTTCTTCTTAAAAGAGTTAAAGTTCTTGTCATACAAGTTTTTTCCATTTGTATGGTCTGCTCCTGTGTGGGAGTTGAGTTGTCTCAGCTTAAACTCCTTTCCTGCTGCCAGGTGTTGCTTCAGGGTGGACTGATGAGACTCAGACCTCTTACTAAATTTATCAAGGGCCAGAGTTATACTCTAACAAGGGATAATGGTTAAAAATAAAAAAACAGTTCCCCCTTCATAAGCAGAGATGACAGGACCCAAACTTCTGTCCTGTTTGCTTAGAGTTACTCCAAGATATTTTGTGGTATTCATGGCTATTTAAAAGGAGGATGTCTCTTTTATCCTAGGTGTAAAAGAAATACATTTGGGTTGTTTTTAGAATCTGGCTATGATAAAGTTATTCTGCTATAAGCATAGCTGAACACAGGTCCTATGGTATGGTTAAACAACCTTTGTATTTAGACCCAAAAGGGGTATTGCTGAGTTTTAAGATATTTGCCTAATTTTAAAAAATAACCAAAATATGATCCAAAAGTGGCTGTGCCAGTTTACACTTCCAGCAATGGAGTTTTTCCTTACCTGCATTTTCTTAAGCATAAATTGTTAATAGTAATTTTTAATCTTGGTTATTTTTACAAGGATAAGATAAAACCTCATAGTTTTGATTTGCATTTCTCTGATGGCTAAAAGATGTTATGTTTGAACATTTTTTAAATGTCTCTCAGTCATTTTTAAGTTCGTCTGTTAAGAGTTTTCAGTTTATGTCTGTAACAAATATTTTTATAGATTAATTTTTTGATACTAATTTCCTGAGTTCTTCATATGTTTTTAAAATGGGTTTATGATAAGTAAAGATCTTTTCCCACTCTATAGTCTTGTTATACAAAAGTTTCTCAGTTTAGGAGATCTAATTGTTTCTCCGAATGTTTGTGCCACTGAGGCTATGTTTGAGATGTGGCAAATTGTACTTCTAAATTTTTTTCTATGAGGTTCAATGTAATTTTTATATGCTGAAGCCTTTGACTCATCTAAACTTGAGTTTTGTACATGGAGATGGATGTGGATCTATTTTTATTCTTCTACATGTTGATGTCTAATGAGGCCAACATCATTAGTTAAAATGCTTCCTTTTTCCATTTTCCTATCTGCAAGGCAGACTTGGAACTTAAGAGGAGGATAGCTTATAAACTTTTAATTAGATATTCAATGGTTAAAGCCCTGGTTGTAATTTTTTATGGGAGATATTGAGCTGCTAGGTAAAATTCTTACAAAAAACAATAAGCCAATTTCCAATAGAGAGCTTAAAAAAGCTGCCTAACAGGTACTCAAGCAGGTAAAGTATAAATCAACAGGTAAAGTACATAATAATCAACAAGTACAGCATATTAATTATGATTCAACTATGGCAAATGTATATATTAAATATAAAACTTATTCTACAACAGTTTTATAAAAAAGCAAAATGCTGTTTATGGCTAAACCTTCCCAGTTTTGCCAATTAAGATATTAAACTTTTAATTTAAAATAGTAGCCTGTCTGGTACAAAAGGGCAGGATAAAATCTGGGAGATGGTTTAACAAAATATTGACTATGATCAATGTTTCTTGCACTAAACAATAGATTCGTTGATAGTTTTAAGATTGATTCCTGGACAATTGTGATTGCTCAATTCAAAGACCAAAACAATAATCTTTTCCCAGATGATCATTGCTACAATTCACACAACTGTATTTTGCTAATGTTATAGCTAAAAATCCCTTAAAGGATTTTATGCTAAATTTTACAAATGGCTCTTCCAATGGAAGAACTGCATATATGGTTAATAATAATAATTAAAAAAAATTATGGAGCATACCAAGGCTCCTTTAAAGCAACTTATAAAAGTTGCAAACAGATCCTGATACAAACAGATCTGACATAATGACACCAAGCTTTACTAAGGCAAAGTAAAAAAGCCCTTGCAATGCATTAATGAAAAGAACCGACCTATATATATTTGGGGTCGAGGATATGTTTGTGCTTTTTTTCACAGAAAGAAAATAAAAGCTAAACCTGATGATGTCGTAGCTGCAAACACCCCATAAAAGAGTTCCAGAAACGAATTGGGGAGGAGTCCTTGATCCATCTTCCCTGCCCCCGCAGAGAGAAATGCCTGGTGGTGGGGCCTGCTACACCCCTCTGAGGGTGTAGTTCTGCCTCCAAAGAGTCCAAGGAGATCCCGCTGGGATGGTTGCCAAGATGTGCTTCCAGTGGCTGGATCCAGCTTGCCTCGCCCAGGAGTCCCACCTGCCTTGAGACACTTTGGAGCTAAGATGCAGACTAAACATCTTACTATTTTAATCTTTGGGACACAGAAGTCATTTTGATGCAGCAGGTTTATGTCACCATTAAGCAACTAGTAGCATGCTGCTCACAAACCCCATTGAAGTGTGGGACCTCCCAAAAGAGCCAGTGTTCGTGTTGCCAGCATGATCCATGAAGCTGCTTCATAAAGAAGCTGAGCAGTTCTTACAACAGAGCTGTGCCTGTGCTCACTGCCAGCAAACAGAGCCTATATGAAAAAAGAAAAACATGTAGCTACCAAGAAGCTGTACTTGGCTCACATTTTTGTGGATCTAGAAGCCCTTTTTAAAAGCTTTCTTAGGTTTTATGTAGATATACATTGCCGAACATTGGACATCATTTTGTAAACGGAGACTGCTCATTTGTTTTCCAGTCACACAGACCTGAATGATCACACAGAAACTATATTAATTACAACACTGTTTGGCCAATAGTTCAGGCTTCTTGTTAACTAACTATTACATCTTAAATTAACTCATCTCCATTAATCTGTGTATTGACACGAGTCTGTGGTCTACCGGTAAGGGTCTGGCATCTGTCTCTTTTGGCAACTACATGGTGTCTCCTTAACTCTGCCTACTTACTTACAATTGAATGCTACACCACCATTAGAACATTAAAAATTTTCTACAACTATATGTATCTATGTAGATAGGTTCCAAATATAGCATTCAATGCAAACAATCAAACTATAGTATTGCAATTATTGAGCAACTGCAATATGCAGTTATTAGAAATATACAAGATTTTCTCTATAATATATATATATATATATTAAACAAAGTTGTAAAATAATTGGAAGATTATCTAAAAATTAAGTAGTAAGGACACAGCTGTACATGGCAAAACAAGGGGATTTCTATTTTGTCATGCTGTTATATTTTTCTTTTAACTTAAAATTTGCTAAATGTATTTTACTTACTGTTCTGTTTTTAACTCTTTACAGTGAACAAGCTAGCACTTGATTATAGTTCAATGGGAATTCAATTATTCTTTATTCTTTGTGCTTGTTTTTTATATCTTCTATTTATGTATTTTTTGAGTCTTTCTCTATTATGCAGCTGTGGCTGTCTTGCAACTTATGTAGGTCAGGCTGGCCTCAGACTCATACAGGTTCACCTGCCTCTGCCTCCTGAATGCTAGGATTAAAGGTGTGTGCTACCATGCATAGTCTGTATTCTTTATTCTCAAATTTTCACATTATATATGTACACAGGTAGGTAGAGATCAATAATGATGTGGGAGTGATTTCTTTCTAATCTGTTGCTTTCATTGGTTAATTAATAAAGAAACTGCCTAGGTCCATTTGATAGGCCAACCCTTAGGTGGGTGGAGTAAACAGAACAGAATGCTGGGAGAAAGAAGCCGAGTCAGTGAGTCGCCATGATTCTCCCACTCCAGACAGACGCAGGTTAAGATCCTCCCTGGTAAGCCAGCTCGTGGGGCTACACAGAATATTAGAAATGGGTTAGATCAATATGTAAGAGCTAGCCAATAAGAGGCTGGAACGAATGGGCCAGGTAGTGTTTAAAAGAATACAGTTTCTGTGTAATTATTTCGGGTAAAGCTAGCCGGGTGGCGGGACGCAGCCCTGCAGCTGCTCATATTACAACACAATAAGATATTTTATTTTAACTTGCTTTTGAGAAACGGTGAAAATAAGCTCTTGCCAAAATGTCCATGCCATGCTGTACTTCTTCACACCATCCTTCATCATTTATGTGTTGATATGCCCTGTACTCCTGACAGAATGCCCAGTGTGTTCCCATTAACCTCAGAATCCCTCCCAGCATTCAACCCTACAACCTTGACAAACCTCCTCTTATCTTAGTAAACAATGAGATTGCTCTGTGGCTGTTAAAAGCTGGCAAAAATAAACTATCCAAATCAGAATTCCTCTGCAAAGAAAGTCCTGGGGAGTGAAAATAGACTTCAGAAATCCTATTCATGCCAGGAGGGGAAAGCCATTAAATAATTGCGCGCGAGACAGTTGGTGACAGCCTTGTCTCCTCGGGTTTTATGAAAATGATAACAGAAGTATTTGCAACATTGTGCTTGATTCTGAAGTGGTTCACATTTTATAATAGAAACTTTACAAGCCAGACAAAGAATGTCAGAAAGAGCATTTCTTGCTGAGCACTGACATCATTGTGTGGGAATGAGTGAGTATTGTCTTACACAATGGAATGTGTTCTATCCCTCCTCTGAGAGAGAATTTGGCTTGGTATGCAAATTAAAATATTGTTTTGAAAAATTTGTTGCATTGAATTACAGAAAAAGTTTCCAATCCATTTCTTTGGTCCACTGTTGGCAAAGCAGTTGACAGCAGACTTGTCTAGCCAGTTTGTCTGGGCCATGCTCTGGATTTTGTGATAGAGCCCAATCAAGAAGAATTGTCCTTTGGCAAAGAAGTAAAAGAACTCTAAATACTTGGGGTCTTTGTTTAAATGGTTTTATCAGGCACAGGAGAAAGTAAGGGTGGTTTACTTGTAATACTTCTAAGCCCTTAAAAGCATTTCAAATTTGAATGGCTGCTATTTCACTTTCTCTTTGTTGTGGAGTTGGCAGGTGAAATAATGGTAGTTAGTTAGTTGGGGTGACTGGCCTTCCTGTTCTCTCAGATTTACCTGTGAGGTCTATCTCTGAACGAAGCTTTCCTGTCTGAGGCTCTGACACTAGGAAACAACCTGAAATGTCAGAAATGCTATATATTTCGCAGCTCTTTTCTTCAAGGTCATTTGGCTGGACTGAGCCTGAGTTCACTGGTGGGCATTCAGGAAGCAAATGATCCCATCACTTAAGCCTGTGGTTCATACATTATGCTCATAGCTCATGCATCACGCTCGTGGCCTATACATTACTCTCATGGCTAATTGCATTCCTCTGGGGGCAGTGGTTCTGGAAGAGTGATTCTGAATAGCATCCTCAGCACACTAGGGAGCTTGTTAGAATTGCATGCCTTTGCAGTTTACTTCAGACCCATTAGGGGTAGGGCTCAGAAATCTGGGACTTGCCAAGTACTCCAGGTACTGGGATCCACACTTAAGACTGAGAACCATCGTTTTGGGTTGGTCTATCTATTTGAATGGAGAAAACTCCACCTCTGAACCTTTTTTCTTTTCTTCCTAGTATAATGATTCCTACTGATTGAAATATGCTTCAGTTGTTGAAGAGAAAGATAAAACAGAAATGTGGTATTCATTGAACACTTAGTGTAAGCCGGTGCTTGACACTGGCGGTCTCATCTTATATTCCAAGTATATATTATAAAGGCAGGTCATTTGATCCTACTAGTAATTTTACTTATGAATTATACTAAATTTAGTTGTTTGGCAATTGGGTAGTAGTTTTATTTTTTAATTTTTCTATTGTTATCTTGGAAGTTGGCTTTTCTGTATTCAGGAAAGGAGGTCCAGCCCCAAAGTATGCGATATGATTGGGTATAAATAAAAACCTCCTTTTCTACCTCTTTTCTAGTGATTGATTTAATAATGGACATGTAATCCAGATCTGGTCCATTTAGTGTTGAGAGAAATTTGTAGAGGCTGCTGAGAAAATTAATCCTTCTTGACAAATGCCTGCATAAATAAAAAGTCCTCATCAGTTTGGGCTGCTGTCTTCTCATGATATGATGTCCATTTAGAATGGCAGAAGCTGTTTTGAAACCAATAGGAAAAAGTCAAGGGAGATCTTTTTGTGTTTTAGTCTGGATTTCCAATATTGGGAGTTAACAAAACTTTTTGTTAACCATCTCGTGTCTTGATATACATGTTGAGGATACATATGTACAAGCAACAGAGCAGGGCTCAGAATCTAATTTCAACTGATGGTAAGAATTCTCTTAGGGTATTTTCTCACTCATTCACATTGATTCCTTTTGTTTCTTCCAACAAAAGAACATCATTTTTGAGGGATATGTAGAAAAATCTCTGAAACTTCTTCTTAGGGTTTCTTTGAAACTAGTACTGCTTGGAAAGTTGAATTTCTAATCTGTTTTTACCTTTCAGTGGATGAAATAAATAAAATTTGTTTACCACCAGTGCATGGAATTCAAAGTTCCAGGAAATGATCCACTGAAATATGAAGGATTTTTGCAAATAAAATTATAGTACATATAATTTAGTGGTTTATCATCATTTCTGACTTGAGTTAGAATCTCCTAAGAAGCTCATTTTTATGTGTGTGTAAGAGAAGCCATTTCCACAAAGAAGGAACTAAATGTGCATGATCTCCCCTGCATGAGTATGGTGGCATGCTGTGGATTAGGGTCCACATCTGAATAAACAGGAGAAAGTGACCACAAGCATTCATGTCTTTGCTTCTTGGCTGAAAAGGCCAAAATGACCAGTTGTCTCATGCTCCAGTCATCTGTCTTGATGGATTGTATCTTCTCAGACTGTGACCCTAAACAAACCTTCCTTCTTTAAGTTAGTTTTTTATCAGGCATTGGTTAAAGCAATGAGAAAAATTACTACCAACTGCAAGATATTTTAGATTACATTGTCACAGGTATCTCAAGAATATTTTTCAGGAGCCTTGGTTTGCTTCCTGTAAATTTATGATGAGCACATTCTCTTTGCAAAATCCAAATATCCCACAAAGCCACGCTTCTATCCTACTTTCTTCTCCAAAAAGGGGTCACCATTATCTGTTAGTATCATATTATTATACTATTTTCTATGCTTTTTGTAAATTTATATGGTATTTTTTCTTTCCACAAAGTTTCACTATGAATGATAAGTTAAATCTTAAGTGATAAATGCTTAAAATGGTTAGGGTTATGAATATTCTAAATTACTTATATTCAAGGATTAAAGTGCATTTTTCTTGAGATGAAGGCCTGGTTTTTGCTTAGAGATAGTATTTTTAGTCTCTTGAAAATTTATGGAAAGAGCTGTCTTCATAATATTTCCCAATAATATTTCCATGTCACATTGTCATTGTAATCCTTTTTTTTTTTTTTTTTTTTTTTTTTTTGAGATAGTTTCTTGGTGTAGTCCTGGCTGTCCTAAAACTCACTATGTAGACCAGACTGGCCTTGAACATGGAGATCCACCTGCCTCTGCCTCCCAAGTACTGGCATTAAAGGTGTGTGTCACTACTGCCCAGTGATAATCCTATTATTTTTATTGTGCCATTGCACGAAAAGTCAGTTTAAGAAAAATATTTTCTTCCCTGATGTCATTTAAAGGAAACACTTCGTGGTTGGGTGCACCCCTCATGGTCCTGACTTCCTTGTTCATGTTCTCTCTCCTTCTGCTCCTCATTATAACCTTGGGAGCTCAGTCCGGTGCTCCAGTGTGGGTCTCTGTCTCTATCTCCATCCATCGCTAGATGAAGGTTCTATGGCGATATGCAAGATATTCATCAGTATGATTATAGGATAGGTTCATTTCAGGTTCCCTATCCTCAGGTGCCCCAATGAGCTAACTGGGGACATTGCCCTGGGCTTCTGGTAGCCATTCCAGGTTCAAGTCTCTTGCCAACCCTTAGGTGGCTCCCTTAACTAAGGTATGAGTTTCCCTGCTCCCCCATCCAACCTTCCTTTACCCCCAATCACCCCGATTCCCCCAGTTCCCCTCATCCTCTCCTTCACACTTTTCTCTCCCCATCTCCCCTCATCCCCATCCCACCCCACCCCCCAAGATTCCCATTTTTTGCCCATCAATCTTGTCTATTTCCCATAGCTGGGAGGATATCTATATGTTTTTCCTTGGGTTTACCCTCTTGTTTAGCTTCTTTAGGATCACAAACTATAGACTCAGTGGCCCCTATCCATGGCTAGAAACCAATTATGAGTGAGTACATCCCATGATCTTCTTTTTGGGTCTGGGTTACCTCACTCAGGATCGTATTTTCTATTTCCATCCATTTGCATGCAAAATTCGAGAAGTCATTGTTTTTTACCGCAGAGTAGTACTCTAATGTATATATATTCCACACTTTCTTCATCCATTCTTCTATTGAAGGGCATCTAGGTTGCTTCCAGGTTCTGGCTATTACAAATAATGCTGCTATGAACATAGTTGGACAAATGCTTTTGTCATATGCTAGGGCATCTCTTGGGTATATTCCCAAGAGTGCTATTGCTGGGTCCAGGGGTAGGTTGATCCCAATTTTTCTGAGAAACCGCCACACTGATTTCCAAAGTGGTTGCACAAGTTTGCAGTCCCACCAGCAATGGATGAGGGTACCCCTTTCTCCACAACCTCTCCAGCAAAGGCTATCCTTGGTGTTTTTGATTTTAGCCATTCTGACAGGTGTAAAATGATATCTCAAAGTTGTTTTGATTTGCATTTCTCTGATCGCTAAGGAGGTTGAGCATGACCTTAAGTATCTTTTGGCCATTTTAACTTCTTCTGATGAGAATTCTCTGTTCAGTTCAGTGCCCCATTTTTTAATTGGGTTAATTATCCTTTTAAAGTCTAGTTTCTTGAGTTCTTTATATATTTTGGAGATCAGACCTTTGTCTGTAGCGGGGTTGGTGAAGATCTTCTCCCAGTCAGTAGGCTGCCTTTGGGGGCCGATCTATTGGGAGCTCACCAAGGCCAGCTGGACTGCTACTGAATAAAACATGGGATAAAACCGGACTCTCTTAATGTGGTGGACAATGAGAGCTGACGAGAGGCCAAGGAGAATGGCACAGGAACTCTCATCTGGCGATGGATCGAGAGAGAGACAGAGACCCAATTTGGATCAACCGTCTGAGCTCTTAAGGTCCAAATGAGGAGCAGAAGGAGGGAGAACATGAGCAAGGAAATCAGGACCACGAGGGGTGCACCCACCCACTGTGACAGTGGAACTGATCTATTGGGAGCTCTCCAAGGCCAGCTGGACTGGGACTGAATAAGCATGGGTTGAAACTGGACTCTCTGAACAAGGCGGACAATGAAGGCTGATGAGAAGCCAAGGACAATGGCACTAGGTTTCGATCCTAATACATGAACTGGCTTTGTGGGAGCGTAGCCTGTTTGGATGCTCACCTTCCTGGACCTAGATAGAAGTGGGAGGACCTTGGTCTTCATGTAGAGCAGGGAATTTGGACTGCTCTTCAGTATCGAGAGGGAGGGGGAGTGGACTAGGGGGAGGAGAAGTGGAGTGGGGATAGGGGGAGGGGAGCAGGGGGAGGGGGCAATATGTGGGAGGAGGGGGAGGGAAATGGGAAACGGGGAGCAGTTGGAAATTTTAAGTAAAAAAGAATAAAAAAAAAAAGGAAACACTTCACATAGCAGGGACATTAGGAATTTAAACTCTTTTGTTTGTGGAAGCCAATTCCAGATCATTCTAGACAGGGTCTTCTGGACCTGCACTGTTCCTTGGCTGCCACTCAATTTGTTCCTGCTTGCTATGTGGGCTGATATTCAACTGCTCTTGTCTCAGATAATTTTGGAGATTCAACAATCTGTCCTTCATGGAATTTTCATTGGTAATGCACAAACTGATGGACACAGAGCAGAGATGTACTGATATTGACTTGGTAAAACCTAGACTGGATTTCCAAAATGCTGATTTTCATCTTCAAATGCTGGACTAATTACTTCTCCTGTTGCTCTGACCAAAATGATGGAAGCAACCTAAGAAATGAAGGGTTTATTTTGGTTTATGGCTTGAGGGGATAGAGGTCACCATGGTGGGAAGGCAGGACAGAAAGTGAGTTACATTGTATTGGTAGTCAAGATTCAGAGATGAGCAACTAGAGACATGGCTATGTGGTTCTGAGCACTTGCTGCCTTTGTAAAGAATGCATGCTTGGTTCCCAGGACCCACACAGTGGCTTATTAGTGTCTGTAACTGCAGTCCTCCACGGTCTGGTACCCTTTTCAGATCTCTATGAGGACCAGGAAGGTATGTAGACATTTACATGCAGGTTTAACACTCGTGTATAGATGTGACGATGTAAATGAATGCAGACAGATTATAAAAATATATACAGCTTTAATAGGGAAATAGACTTACAGGACCACAGGTTCCCGCAGAGAACAGGAAAAGCAGAGAAAAGGGGGCTGCTGGGATCAGCCTGGCAGATTTATCAGTAAACATTAGCCCGAGGCAAACACGCCCCTAATGGGTGGGGCTATATCCCTACATATAGAGAATAAAAATACAGTATTTAAAGAATAAAACAAAGCAGAAATGAGAACTGGAGAAATGCCTTAGTGGTTAAGAGCACTGCTGCTCTTCCAGAAGAACCAATTTCTGTTCTCAGCAATTACATGGTAGTTTACAACTGTCTGTAACTCCAGTTCCAGGGGATCTGACACCCTCTTCTAACTTCAGCAGACATCTGTATGAACATTGTATGCTCACAAAGATGCAGGCAAAACACTAATACATATAAAATATATAAAGAAACAGATATGCATGCTGATGCTCAGCTCCCCTTTTTCCTTTTCCCCTTTTATTCAGTCCACAACTCAAGTTCATTGTATGGAGCCACCTCCATCCATCTTATCTCTTTAACTGAATCTCTCTGGAATCACCCTTATAGACACATCTAGAGATGTGTCTCTTACCTCTCTGATTTCACATTTGGTAAGCTGATAGTGAAGATGCTCTGTTCACTGCTGGAACCTCAGCTTGTATGTTTCGACGCTGAAACTTTCAAGTGTGCAAACCTGGCTTATAAATTTACACTTATAAGTTACACACAGAGAAAGGTGATTTCTGGATACAAAGCGTATAGTCACAAAGAAAAAAATATCCATTCTGTAAAATTCACAGTATGCTCCAAGGAATGGCAACTTCTCCCGATAACTTGAGAGTCTGTTAAAAACAGAGAGCCCTGAGCTCCATTCCAGTGCTTCTGAATCACCATCTGGGTTTTTACAAATTCCTTGGTGACTTGAATGCACATTAAAGTGTGAGAAGTGCTATTTCAATGTTTACATTAGAAGACTTATTCTTTTTCCCCTTAGTCATCCATAGTGGTTTCATTGAAATTCCTCATTGAAATTCCAAGGTGTCTTATGAGAGAGTGTTTGCAGAGACTTTCAGAGAGACCATAATATCAGCATTTGGTAATAATGAACCAATGAAGCAGTTCCTGGCACAGCTCTAGCAAGCCTTGCAATTGATAAGCTCAGTGCAATGGACGAGGGTCTCTACTGCTCTAAGTGCTGACCCTAAGCAATTATGTCTGACACTGAAAGATTATGGCAGTGACATATCCCAGGTTTGAGTGAATCAGTATGAGATAACATTGTAAAGACAGATAAAGGGAGAAGATCTCTTGATACGTGTGGGATAGTACCTTTGTAATACCCAGCTTTGTCATGTCTTCGCTCAACAGTTAAATTCGATCAATTGTGATCTTATTTTTTAATATTAACATTGGGTGGCCTGCAGGACCTGGTTTCTAACTCTGTGTCATGAACTAAATTATAGCTGAGTCGTTTTCAATATCTAACTTAGTGATGATGTGATCCTATATTTTTACACTGAGGTATTATTCAGCTACAAAAAATAGCACAAATCTTTTTCTCAAATATGTTTGGACAATTGTGTGTACTATCAAAAATAAAATAAAATGTCATTTCTATAATTTCAGAAAGCTCCCTTGTGTTCCTTTCTGGTCATTTCAACTACTGTTTCGGTTTTCATATTATATGTGATTTTGCCCATTTCAGAACTTTATATAAATGGGTTTATGGATATGTTCTATTGCATTCTTCTTTCACTCAGCATAATGTTACTGAGAATATTCAGGCTTCAAGACATGCCATATTTTTAATGTTTGAATAGCAATTGATTATATTAACCAACAAAATTTTATTCAAGTCCACATTTCTGAGCATATGTAGTTGAACTATGATGAATAAGATACAGCTCTCTGATCATTTACAAGCAATTTGTTTTGTGAGCATGTGTTCTTTATTCGTCTTAAATAATTACTTAAGTGTGTAGTCTGTGAGTCAGAGGAAACATGGATGCTTAACAATTTGAAAACTGCCCAACAGTTTTGAAAGTGCTTGTGTTACTCTGCATATGTGTGACAGTTGTGCAGCTTGGTCCTCTTGTGAGACTCCTAATAGTGGGAACATGTGTTGTCTCTGACACTTTTACTGGATTTGTAACCCTACTCCTCATACTGAGTCACCTTGCCCAGCCTTAATACATGGGGGGCTGCTTAGCTTACTGCAACTTGATATGCCATGTTTTGTTGATACTCATGGGAGAACTGCCCTTTCCTGAACAGGAAAGGAAGAGGCATGGATGGGGGAAAAGGAGGGAGAGGGACGGAGGGACTAGGAAGAGAGAAGGGAGGGGAAAGTGTGGGTGGAAAGTTAAATAAATAAATAAAAATTTTAAAAAGAAAGTGCTTTCCTTATTTCACACTCTGACCTAAAGTGTTTGAAAGTTCTAGCTACCTTTAATGTCTTAACAATATTTGATATTGTTGGCCTTCAAACTTTTTGGTTAAATTTGCATTTCCCTTATAACTAATGAAGTAGATTATGTTGTATACTTAACTGTGTTTTATGAAATCTATATTTGAGAAAACAGTGTTAGCGCTTACGATTTTAGGAGTGTTACAGACAGGTTTTTCTTAGCTTATGTGACAAGCCACAGGACTGCAGTGCCTCAGGGCCCAGTGTACCTTAATTATATATATTTATTTTAGTTCTGGTTTTGGAGAACTTGAACATGGGAAAGACCCCAATTATCCGAAGAGAAAATCCTTTTCTGCCCAAAGCTCCCTTTGGCATAATTTCTCATGTACTTAGTGACAACCCATAAATGATTTGGTAGGTAATTGTAGGCTTGTTCTTTAGCTAAGATTCTTAGTGCCCTGTATGTGTGTGTGTGTGCGCGTGCGTGCACGTACACCTATTTGCATATAGAAAACGGAAGTCAGCCTGATGTGTCATTACTTAGCTCTGTCCACTTTTTTTATGAAACAAGTCTCTCACTGACCGGAAACTTGCCAAGTAGTCTAGGCTGGCTGACAAGTAAGCCCCAAAGTCTGCCTATCTCATCTCCCCAACATTTGGATTTCAAGAGCATACTACCATACAGGGAAATTTCAAAATGCGGGTTCTGAAGGTAAGTAGAGATCCCCACGCTTTTTGTACGGCAAACATTTTATTGACTAATCTATCTCTCAATCTCACACCACATTTGGCCACTAAACAGTTATTAGAAATTCTGTACTTTATAGATTTCCTTGTCACCCACCATTCTGCTCTTTTCTTCCTTCTGATGGCTTGCTGCTTTCTGGAATTTAGTTCACCCAGAGAGTGTGTGCGTGTCCTTCATTTTCACGTGGGTTTTGTACAACTTGGATTTTGTTCCATTTCAAGATTGTCTTTGTGCTTAGGTGAAAATAGTGTTTTCTCTTTACATCTTGTTTTCTCAAACAAGCAGAAATCTAGCAACGTTTCTTTTTTTTTCTTTCTGAGCTGTTCTCAAAGTGGTGCCCTCCTAAGCCTACACAAAGACATTCCTTTAAATATAACAGACCAAGAGGTTCACAGCAGAAGCCCTGAAGTTACCAGAAGAACCAAATAAATGTATTATATTTTTATAATAATAAAGAGTAAAAAGTAAAAATAAAAAGGCAAAATTAGAAAGGGAAACATAGAAAAATCCTTGACATTATAATATGAAACAACAAACCTCCAAAGATACCATTAAGTTCATTTTCTGTTGGTCATCTACTGTTTGTCAAAAAAAGAGAGTCATTTAACTTAAATACCTATACAAAAATTACTGCGTCATTGCTTATATGTGCTAGGTGGTGGTGGAGCACACCTTTGATCCCAGCACCTGGAGGCAGAGGCACCTGGATCTCTGAGTTCCAGGCCAGCCTGGTCTATAAATCAAGTTCCAGGATAGCCAGAGCTATCCTGTCTCAAAAAAAGAGAAACCCTGTCTCAAAAAACAAACAAACAAACAAACAAACAAGAAAAAAAGACCTACATGCAAATGCTAACCCTTGAAAATATTAGGAAAATACAAATACATTCATAAACCTGATAAATGTTACATTGAAAGCATAACTTTAATAAAAATTAAAGTACTTTGTCCCATGGTGTGGGAGGTCCTTCTGTCTATGTGTTGCTTTTATTGGTTAATGAATAAAGAAAGTGCCTTGGCCTGTTGATAGGGCAGAACTTAGGTAGGCAGGGAAAACTGAACTGAATGCTGGGAGAAGGAAGGTGGAGAGGGAGATGCCATGGAGCCACCACTAGAGATAGACATGCTGAAACTTTGCTGGTAGGCCATGACCTCGTTGTAATACACAGATTAATAGAAATGGGTTAAACTAAGATGTCCAATAAGAAGCTAGAGCTAATGGGCCAGGCAGTGCTTTAATTAATACAGTTTCTGTGTGATTATTTTGGGTTTAAGGTAGCCAGGTGGCCAGGAATGAACAAGTGGCTCTCTTTCCTTCCAACAGTCCAAAGCCATTGTTCAAGGAATGAAAAGATAAGCTGTGGATTTGTAGAAAGTGTTTGCACATCACATTCCTGAATAATAACATATGTCAGTAATCCTTACCTTGAAATACTCTATAAAAAGACAAACTGTAAAGTGGACAACAGATTCAAACAAAAAGAGTAACTTAAGGGCTGATAGAAATAAGCAAACCATGAGAAATGCTGCTTTTTAAAACATGGCACCTAATTTTCCTCGTCTATAAATGAAAATAAAATGTTATTTATAGCATTGTGTTTCTGGATAATTCAATGAGTTAATATAGGTAAAGCATTTAGAGGTACATAGAAAAATGCCTCATGAATGAAACATTAGTTGTTATTGATAAAGATACATTATTATTGTTGACAGTATTTCTAGCAGACAACGTTAAACTATTAAGGGTTTACTTCTCAGCCAATTACTTTTATATCTGACTTAAAATTAAAGCTATTTCCAGCTATTGGTGAATATTAGCAGATACAGACCAATATTATAGTCAATAGTCTATGTCATGAACAAAAAGCTCATAAAATTAGGGTTTTGCAGTTGGTGTCAGTGAATGCTTAATACTACTTACGAATGTCTTTTTTTGTTTTTACAGGTACTTGAGTGGATTTGCATCCTGTGGCCCCTTGACAAGAAGCATGGCCATGTGACTTGTGATGAGTCATGAAATGTGGCTATCTCTTTTAGGAAAATTTTTAAGAGTTGATTTACAATATGTCACATTTTCTTCTTGTTGTCTGTCAGCCAGTGATGTTCCAACAAGAGAAGCCTGTAGGTAAAGGCATTTTGGAGCAGTTCAGGGCATCTATGGTGGACATGTAGAATCAGCTATAATAAAAAGCTTTGATTTGGAGCCATTGGTGAGTTAAACATCCACAGCTGACATAGAGTGCCTTCAGGGCACGGCCATCGTTGCTCTACTCTGGATCACAAAGTACAGTCAGGTGGATACGCTGGTTATGTAGAGAAATCCTGGAGCCTAAAGTCTGTGAGGAGGGGAAGACCCAGGTATGAGTTCCAGAGAATGAGTTCCAGTTGTATTTAAGACAGAGTAATAGGTATCCAAGCGACCAGGCATGTCTCCTGGATTCAGGAGACAGAAGGTTGGGCCGAGAAGACAGAAGGCAGGGAAAGGAATGGATGGGGCAACAAACTCAATAAGTGGATCTTCCTTTTGTGTTTCTTTGGGTAGTAAAAAGAGAGACAATGTGCAATCTTTGGGGGTATGGCTCTTTGGTAAGTGCTAGGTTGCCAATTGAAAGTACTAAGGTCATTTATAAGAAAAAGAGTTGTTAGCCCCAATCTTGCAGGACTACGCAGGAGTGCACTTCTTTTTGTCATTTAAATAACACAGAAAGTTACAGTTCTGTCTACAAATGTTTTTAATTGGATCAGTGATCCTAACAGAGCAGCAGTATAAGCAGAGAATTTAAAATATTCTTTCAATCCTTTTGGAATGTAATGCATGGGTTTAACAGTCATGTATTGACATAGCTAACTTGTTCAACATGTCTTTTTGTAAGTTACAAGTGAACAGAAAGTAAAGCTTTGAATTAAACTAACAGATGAGATTTTCATATTAGGAATAATATACTAATATGATATATACTAATAGGATCAATATCCCAAAATGCAGTTATATAATTTTATATAAAGTTGTCTCTTAGTGGGAACTCAAGATTATTTTACAGAAAATATAAATAATGTGAGACTTTCTGGGCACTCAGTAATAGCCTGGGATATGAAGTAACCTGATTTATACTATTGACTGCATAGTTTCTGGTGGTTAAGGATGATAAACATGGGTATGTGGAAAGTGAATTGCAAAGGCTGGAGAATGACCAATTTTTGCTATGTTCATCAGAGATCAAATTTTGTGCAAGGTTGTTTTTATTTTTAGTTGTCCCCTTAGTAAACCAAAAAGATAATGTATATCTGTTTGCATTTGTGGCCTTGAGATTCTGTAATATCCTATTTTCCAGTTGTGTTTTTTTTTTGAAATTTTACTTTTGCAATACAATAATATGTATTGACATATACTAGCATGTACACATACAAAAATTAGATATTTCAAATATTTGACTGTATATGTATCTGAGCTGTAGCTCAGTGGCATAGCTTTAGATATGCTCAAGGCCTGAATTTAAGCCTCATCACCACAAAAATAAATTTAATTTAGAAAATCCTACATTGTCAAAAAGTTAAGGACTATTTGGAAAGAAAAGACATTTAAAGTAAATCAGACATTCCAATAGTTTGCTGTATATACAACACATACTTGTAAATGCTTTAGAAAATACCTCAAAAGAAATGCTACCAGATAATCTTTTAACATTTAGAGTGAGATTTGTCTGAGATTTGTAGATTCGAAGAGGAAAGTTGTATTAATGTATTTTATTGCCGTTTTACTAAAGATATTAACTCTGTACATCAGAAGTAAAACTTTAAAGTCAAGCATCTAAAGGAATTTAAGTATATGTAAATGAATTGTTTAAACTGAAAGAGAATGTTGACAAAAATAGATCACATTCAGAGAGAATTCCCAGGACCTGTTCTCTTTTAGGCAAGCTCCCCTAGTCCTTGAGCAAATATGCGGCTCTTTAAAGCAGTAGCCCACAGAATTTATGGGTTTAGGTCTGTATGCTTCTGTTTATTTTTGTCATAAAATTCTTTGCTTATAGCAAAAAGTTAGGAAAGTGTGGTAGTCCTTTTTGCCTGGCTGAAGAGTTTGAAGTCATAGGTAATTTAGCTAACAATCTGAACATGCAAAGCTCTATTTGTATCTGAGTTGTAAGTCAACACACAGTGACATTAAATTATAGGCATGATTAATCCACATAAACATGTTCTTAAGAATTTCATGAGCTTGGGCCGGGCGGTGGTGGCGCACGCCTTTAATCCCGGCACTTGGGAGGCAGAGGCAGGCGGATTTTTGTGAGTTCGAGACCAGCCTGGTCTACAAGAGCTAGTTCCAGGATAGGCTCCAAAACCACAGAGAAACCCTGTCTCAAAAAAAAAAAAAAAAAAGAATTTCATGAGCTGTGAGGGCAATCTCTAATTTGAGGTATTTGTCTGTCCCTAGACCATGAATTGAAATAGGAAAATCTAAAAACCAAATATCTCAACTCATTTTCCAAATTCATGAAATCATTGTTAATGTTACCTTTTATTCTGTGTTAGTTGTTTCATTGTTTTGACGAAATACCTGACAAAGTATCTTGAAGAAGTATGGGTTTACTTAAGGGGGGCTGTAGTTTTATTTTATTTTATTTCTCTACTCTTTGGGGACCCTCCACCCAGCTCCCAAATAAATACACGGAGACTTATTCTTACTTATGAATGCCCGACCTTCAGCTTAGCTTGTTTCTAGTCAGCTTTTCTAACTTGCATTATCCCATTTCTCTTTAACTATGTTTTACCTCTGGGCTTTTTACCTTTATGTATCTTTCCTTATTACTCTGTGGCTGGGTGACTGGCCCCTGGTGTCCTTCTCTCCTTCTCCTTTTCTTGATTTCCCCCACTTTTCTAAATTTCTCCTCCTATTTATTCTCTCTGCCTGCCAGCCCCGCCTGTTTCTCTCTCCTGCCTAGCTATTGACCATTCAGCTCTTTATTAGATCAATTGGATGTTTTAGACAGGAAAAGTAACACAGCTTTACAGAGTTAAATAATTGCAACACAAAAGAATGCAACACATCTTTGCAGCATTAAACAAATGTTTCACAGCTTAAGTGAATGTAACACATCTTAAACTAATATTCCACAAAAAGGGTCAGTCCATCATGGCAAGGATGTCATGTCAGCAGAATCTTGAAACATCTGGTCATAGTACAGCTACAGTCATGGGGGGGGGGGGGAGAAAAAAGAAGAGAGGAGAGGGGAGGGGAGGGGAGGGGAGGGGAGGGGAGGAGAGGAGAGGAGAGGAGAGGAGAGGAGAGGAGAGGAGAGGAGAGGAGAGGTGGCGGAGTGAGAAGAAATGGGTGACGATGAGAATGACTTACTGGTTCTCAGCTCACATTGTTCTGTATGGAACCCAAAGAGTGGTAGTGGTAGTGTAGTGCGGCATGCTATTGCTCACTTTTAAGTTAGATCTTCCTACCTCAAATAAACTAATCTAATCAGTCCTTCACAGATATGCACAGAGCCTTGCCTCTTCATCTATCTTGTCGGTTTCCCAATATTAATCCGCATGTGCCGCTAATGGTAAATTTGGCTTAAAACGTTGTGTTAGAAATGTAAATTTAGAGCTGTGGCATAGTATCTCATGGCTTTTTTCTCAATATTCAGGAAGCTGGGGCTACAAGTTCAAGACAAGTCCTGGCTGGATAGAAAGTACCAGGTCTGCCTGAGTAATGGTGATACTCTGCATAAAAATTTTCTGAAAAGGAAATACAAGCTTAACCATAGATATGCATGAATTAAAATTATTGGCAAAATAGTACATTTAGGGTTTGCTGGAAAATATTCCCTAGGGTTAGAGAGAGGATGGAAGAAATAAGAAGAAGGTGAAGGAAACAAGAGAAAGTTCTAGTTGATGGATGTTGACACCAAATGAGTACATGGTGGGTCTTTTACGTTCTGACTTCTACTTGTCAGAAAATTTCCATGATACAATTTTTTTCACCCAAGAATGTGAGCCTATTCCACTTTGTCTGAAAACCAGAGAGTTTGAGCTTATTTTGCTTGCTCAAAGTTGTCGACAAGCATGGCTACACACCCTGACCTAGGGTGTGGTTACTTGATATTTTGGAGATTAAGATAGCCCATGGGTCTTCTCCACCTCGACCAACAGTCAGAGAATTCGAGCACACTTCTGCTTCTTCTTTTGAAATAAGAGTTTTGGCCTAGGGAGTGGCTTAACTAATGATGTAGTTGCTTGATGTTTCGAGTATGGGAACAAGTAACTGCTTTGGTCTTCCTTTGTTTTATGTTAAAGCAGTCTTTTGCCTTCTTCCCCCCCCCCTCCCTTTTGTATCGGGGTCTAAAAGTGTATGGAAATTAAACACATGCAAACTCAGAACTCGGTATGCAGAAGGCACTGAATTGACCTCCCGATACTATGCTATGTCTCTGTGTTTCTTTCTTATCTCTGTTCCTGCTACTTAACATTTCTAACTCTCATTCTCCTACCCTGGAACTCACAACATCTCGGCTAGGATCACGCTAGAAGTTACCTCCAAAAGGTGGCTCCTGACATTTCATCAACAAAGGAAATGGACATATAAAGATGGAAGCACTCTAACTGCGGTCAAGCTTAAGCTGGAGGGCCTGCTATTGGACAGGTCTCTCCATGGGTACCAGGGGAAAAAAATGAAATAATTCAGCCAAAGTTTGATTAAGATTACTTTTGCTTCCAATTCAGAATTCCTTCCTCCATTTTACTTCCATTTGTAGTAAGAGAATTTTGAGGTACCCCAGGCTTTGGAAAGGAGTGGATATAGCTTAGGGCAAACTGAATTTAGGATGTAAATGTCTTCATTTACCTTTGCTCACAGATGAAAGATACTAGTTTAAAATTCAAAGCAAGGAAGTACATTTTGACTCCCTCAAAATTGATCCTTTTTTTTTTTTAACTAAGCCTGTCACATATGTTTTCATTACTTGTTTTATCTAATGAGAGAAAAAATTCCAGGAATGCTACCCATTTCTGATGAGATATCTTGTGTTATGGTCGAAGACATAGGGCAGAGTTGTACTAATACATAAAGTATGCCCTATGATAAATCCTGATGATGTTTGCAGATAATAAGGGCAAACAAGATTTAAAGTGTATGAGGCCAGAATCTAGTTTACAGACAATTTTTCTAGTTATCAGAAATGTAAAAAATTTTTTTACTAGATTTGATTCATATTGATACCTATTTAAAATCACAATCATCTCCAGTGGAGACATGCTTGACAATGCTACAAGTACATTACTAAATGCATCATATTTTTGCATTTTCATAGAAATCAATAGAAAAGAATCTACCAATATGTTGGTTTTATAGGACACACTACATCTACTACTGCAATTTTGAGTGTGACTGTGTAATTGCTCAAAGAGCTCCAGCTTGAGTGTTAGCCTCGATAATGCACTTTTGCCCTGACATGGTAGGGACTTCATACATACAAAAGATATGTAAAGCTGTGTTTGATGTCCCACAACGACCCAAAGAGCAGACAACGCACACTGGATTGAACTAGCCATAAGTGATGGTGGCATTCAGACATTAGTAAGTGGATAAAAATGTTGCAATCTAGCAAATACTCCTATGAACTGAAAGATTTTTGGAAGCTGCCTTCAAGAATGTCTTAAAACGTGTAATATGCTCCTTGAGGATAAAATTTAAAATAAAATAAAATCAGATGCGTTTCTAGGTTTGAAACCAAACTTTCTTACTACTTCAAATTTCAGCTCTTTGTGGTTTCAAAGATTTTTTTAAAATGTTGTTTTCTTTTAATAGAGTTTCTCCAGAGAACTGAAGCATAGCCAAATCCCTCAACACAGAAAAAAAAAATCACTTAACAGCAAAAAGCAACTTCATCCTGTTTCACTTCATGGCTTTCACTTCCAAATATGGAATATAAGTATCTGGAAAGCAAGGTAATATTTAGCATGTTCGGCTTGTGTTGGCCTCTATAATACACGTTTCTTAAAGTTCACGTCTGTCTTATTCCTCTATCTTAAAAACCTTACTGCGTTTTTTTTTTTTTTGCTTTCAAGTGAAAATACTATTGTATATTGCTAAGTTTTCTTTCTCTTTTTCCAGACATTGTTCATCATTTTGACCAAGAATCTGCTTACCCAAAGCACTCTGGCAGTATATTTTGTTTTCGAAACAAAATTTAAACACATTAACACACAATCAGTGGTGTGTATAATATGTATGGGTGAATACAATTACATGACCCATTTATAGCTTCCATAGCTAAAAGCAGGATGCCAGTTGTTTGTAAGTGGTTATGCCTTTGATCAAATTATCTCCACTTGCCATGCCTATAACAGCACAGAAGTCCTTTCTCTTTTCCAAATTCTCTAGGATACTGTTATATGTAGTTTCACAAAATCAGAGTTCCTAAATCATTTAGGAAACTTCTAATAAATCTTGTTCTTTTTTTTTTTTGATTTTTTTTTTTTGAGACAGGGTTTCTCCATAGATTTTTGGTTCCTGTCCTGGAACTAGCTCTTGTAGACCAGGTTGGCCTCAAACTCCCAGAGATCCGCCTGCCTCTGCCTCCCGAGTGCTGGGATTAAAGGTGTGCACCACCACCGCCTTTATGATTGCATTTAAATGCAGCTGGATTCGATAGATGAAATGCCTAAGGGTACCAACATCTCTGTGAAATAAGCTAAGCGAAGTTGATATATTGTGGAAGAAGTCCACACTGCATTCAGTCTTTCAGGAAACCTGCTCCATTTCTAGCATGACCGTATACTTGAGGCTTTGGAATTCAGTTGCATCCTGTAACCAACAAGAAAAGGAGAAAAAAGTATATGAAGAATGGTGTAGGGACATGTTAAGAACTATACCTGAGAATACAAGATAGATGTACATCGTGTGGAGCAAAATCAGTAATATGGCCTGCTTACGTCAAAGAGGAGGCCAAGACATTTCTAACATTGATCCTACGAGGACAAGGAAACAGCATTTGATGACTACTGTTTCTATTAGCATACATTTGGACATGCTATGGCACCATGAAGGTCTTTAATATTCCCAAATATTCTCCATTGACAAGCTGGTTCTTTGATCCATCTTGAATCAAGGTTGAATGAAAAAAATCCATTCCTATTAGGTAACTTTTTTTTTTTTAAATATTAGGAATCATAGAAACTAGTGTGTGGATGAAGGCTTTGGGAGCATGTCTTGTTAGGGTTAGTGGTAAAATGTACCAGGAACATGAGGTGTCAGTGGGAATGAGTTGGGTGGGGTAGTTCAGGGTAAAGTCAAAAGAAGTACCTTTAATCTTTTCCTATCTGCAGTGACTTGAGCTGCTGACCTTCAGTAGGTACAGTATTAAAAAAAAAATCCTTCCTGAAGGCTACCAGCATGAATTATTTTTTCCCTCTATAGTCTTAATTCTTCAGGGAGATATTTGTGTGCAAAATATCAGTGGTGCCCAGACACCAACTTATGGAACTATGAATTTAGTCTAGGGCTTTTTGATCTGGGAACTACTGACATTTTGGACATTAAAATTCCTTGTTGAAGGGCTGTCTGGTGCTTTGCATTATTTTTAATATAATTTTTGAGCTCTACCCGCTATATAATCTTCAAGATGTGAGAGCCAAAACTATCTCTATTCATTACTATCTCCCGTGGGAATCTAAATCACCCTGAGCTGAGAAATCCTGGATGGGTCCTTTAGCAGCAGGCAACACCACCCGCGACAGCAGCTTCTCTGTGAACAATGGACATTCCACAAGGAGTGTGTATGATGTTAGTGGAAGGCCAGATGCTGAGGGTCTCTCTTGGGTACAATATATTTATGGTGGGTGTTTTACTATCAATGCTAGATGATCTGTCTACCTCACAAAATATTTCTGCAGTTGAGATCTGGTATATGGACCTAATTTCCCCACAAATTAATAGCTCAGTCTTTTCAAATACTTCTTATGGAGTACATGGTCATAGAATAAAAAGATCATAGTTAATAATCATTTGTTTATTATTTTTTGGAAACTCTGACCAGCAAGGAAGTATGAGGATTTCTAGAAATCACCAGGGTACAGTGAAAGTTGCCAATAAAAATGTAAAATAATACAGATGTTGTTATGAAGCAGAAACATGTTATGTTTTAAATAAATCAGTATCCTTAACTATTAGCAAGAGAACTCAAGGTTTTTATAAAAGAACAATGGTATTATAATTTTATTATCTTTTTCCTACACATCTGGAATTTTAAAAACTTCTTGAATGAAAAAAAAAAGACATTAGATTATTTAGGTTCCCCTTGAGTTCAATAGTAGTTTTGAAAATATATGGAAAAACTCTGTCTCAATATCTTTTCCTTTTATGGATTTTTCTTAATTATTTGAAATAATTTATCTCAGTTAGTACTTGACAGATTTAGGCAACATCCAGAGAGAGAGAGAGAGAGAGAGAGAGTGTTCAGAACTTTACTTTAAAATCATACATTTTTATTATATCACTACATAAATACTTTAAAATATAGACAAATATCAAAAAGCACTTGTCATTTTATAATATTGTGATGCATTTTTCTGGGGTCATTTCTTTGGCTGTGTACATGCCTATGTTGCTATCACATTGATACCATATATTAACTAGTTAAAAGAAGGGAAAAGTTTTGGGGTTTTCTTTTTGTTTTTTTCCATTTTTTAAAAGAGCCCTATCCATGTAAATATCACTCTTTCCACATGTATTAAATTCTATTTAAAATACAATATTCATATTAGTCTTTTGGCACCTTCTGAGGTGATTTTTTTTTGCAGAGAGGCTATCGTTTCATGTTTTCTTAGCTTGTGCTATTTGAACATGTATGTGACTAACCTATTCATGAATTAACAGTATCTTCTGACCTCCTATCCCACTTGGCTTGTAGTTTTTCAGGAGATATATTTGTTCCAGGATTGAGGTCTTGGTGGTAAGAAACAGGCAGGGTTGGTCTGGAAGGAATGGATGAAGTGCACAGACATATATGTCCATGAGGGGCTGAATCTATAGCACATAGCACCTGTGTGATGGTGAGTTGCAAGAAAATATAAAAAAAAACTTATGTTTGGGAACCTGGGGCATCTTATGTGAGATAAATTGGGCTGGAATTTTGGGGTTAAGTCAGACAACAAAAGGGAAGCCTGATGTGTCACTTCCTGGGGAAGTGGGAGTAGGTGTGTATACGGAGTTTATAAATTTGAAACATGCTAGAGAAGTTGATCAAATTTGAAACAAAAAATTGAAGCAAGAGTAGTAAAATGACTAACTATAAATGTGTGAATAATAAGAAGTTAGAGCTTAAAATTATGCTGAAAAGTTTGCCCTCATTTGGAAGCTTGAGGAGGGAAGGAGTGATAAAACAGAAACGAACCAACAAGAAGTAAAAAACAGTCCTGCAGCCAGGGCTATTACATAGAGAAACCCTGTCTCGAAAAACCAACCAACCAAAGAAACAAACAAAACCTGTCCTGCAAGACTTCTGGAAGGGAAAATTGGTCCATTCTCAGCTCACCCTGACATAGCTGAGAAGGGAAGGATAGATACAAAAGTATGGTGGCCAGGTTTTTACATGTCAGTTGAGTAGATATAAATAAAGTGAGAATTTGTGAGCTTGAAGGAGAACTTAAAGTTTAAGAAGAAGGAGAGAAGCTGATTATTCCAAATTCAGTTACTCCTAGGATCCTTGCTTTTGTCATTCTAACTTTTGCCTCCAGAGTATTTACCTATACTTCTCCCTGAATATAACAAATTTAATATGACAAATTTATCCTTCCTAGTGTGCCTCTGAGATCCACATCTGTAGCTCTCTGAGTTACATGGTTCATTTCACCGGAGTCAACTGTTTCAGTTTGCAGCTCATACCCATGACACATAGCCATCTGCTGCTGACCTTTTGATCAAGGGAGGGAGAGACAAACCAAACTTGTGTAATCATTTAACATCCGTAGCAAAGCCAGTCTCCCTTTTGCTCACCTTACACTATAGCAAATATTAAAACCACGAAATTAAGCTTATCAGATGCCCTGGACTCCAAAATAAAATCAGACATTTGGGGGAAACCACACAGCATGCACCTGCTTTATTCTTTTGCAAGATTCAAGGCATACTTTAAACAAACCACCTTCTTTAGGAAGTCTTATTTATATGTTAAGTTTCTCTATTAGAAATAAGAGCGTGCACTTGTATTCAGCTGTGAAAAGCCAAGTACCTTGGACACGCAAAGCTTAATTTGTGCCCTTAAAGCTCCATTTCCATAGATGATAATATTTTTCACTGTTTCATCATAAAACCTTGACAGATTTTCTTTCTCTTCAAATTTTTATTTGTAAGAATGAATAATTAACTTTGTGATATTTTCATGGTACATGCATACAATTGAGCAAACAGTAAATATATAATTAATTCAATTAATTTTATATGAGCTGTCTAAGAATGAAAAATTTCACCTGTTATCTATTCATATTTCATGCTAATAACTAAGAATGAGTCCTGCTTTCCTAACGCAACTCATGATGAGCAGAATAGGGCCACCATGAACTTTCCTTCGGTAGCACATCTCTAATGTTCATCAATATTTTATATAAAGTCAGTTTGTGGAGTTAAATTTCCAAAACCAGCTTGTGAGATCTGGCAGATACTATGTACTTAACATTTTATGTATAAAAGTTGAAAATGCATAATCCAAACACATCATAAATTATTTATATGTAAGCTAATTTTGTTTTTTAACTTTTAGTTGGAACTTGTTTTCATCTCCAGAGAGAAAAGATAATATTGGATCAGGTAAGTTTCATGTATAATTATGTGAAATAGCAACTTGTTTCTAGACTAGGATGTAGAATTGTTTCCATAAAGTACCCCTGTACAATAGTTTGTCTTATTGCTGGATCTGGGTATTCGAAATACAAAGTTGAAGACATCAAGCCTAGGAAAGATACAGGTTTGGTTCTAGACAGTGATTATACCTGCAGAAATGTGGTCTGGTTCCTGAGTCAGAGTGATAGGCACAGAAATGATCATCTTTATGGTTATAGATGATGAGCCCTTATAGAAGAACTCCTCCCTGACAGTAGTTGTGGATCTGTGGGAAATAGCATCCATTACTCAGGCACAATGTTAGCAAGAGCCAGTGGGGGAGGTGTTAGTACCAGCTACATGTGGAGCATTGGAAGGCTCCAATGGTGCTCGTGGAGATCTTTTACTGTAAGGATGACTTCCACAATGGAAATTGTGAGGTCAGTTGAGTAGCATTGTTTCTTCGCGGTTGTAGGATTTGGAGTGTTATACTCGTTCTTTCTGAGTAAGTGGAAAATGCGATGATAACTCCCAGTACAAAGGGCTGGGAAAGAATGACACATACAACTTGTAGGCTACTAGGCTTTGGTGCTACAGTTCCATGATTCTAAAAACTTCATTTCCATGCTTGGAATTTAGTCTCTCAAAAGTCAGAAGAACATAGACTTTGGAGTCAGACTACCTAAGTTCACCTCTGAGTCCTTGACCTCTTTATAGTTCCTTGATTATCGTATTATTTATGTATTTATCTATAATATTTATAATAAATTACTTAGATAATAGTATTTACATCATTAGTTCCAAATGAGGACAAAATGAGTTAATGTTTGTTTTACATAAAGTAAGAGTTCTCTATTAAATTATTCAAATTAAAAACAAAACTATATAGTTTTGATAATAATTGATAATTTTGATAATTTAATCATTTGTATTAGTCTCACACAGGACTGTTGTGACAAATGCAAATTCTAAGACAGATATGATAATAAAAATATTGCTGAGGTTGAAGCCAGTCTGAGCTATGCAGTGAGTTGCAGATCAGCCTGGGCTACCAAATGAGATCTTCTTTCAACTCCCCAAAGATATATATTACAAGACAATGCCCCAGACATTTCACATAGTAAAAGGAGCCCTAAGAATTGCTTTTTCTGATAAATCTTTCAGGAAATTTCATTAGGCAAAAGTCAGATTCTAGAATTAAATATGCCACGTTTCTGATTCTCAGTAGATGTGAGATCATCACTAAGTTATTTTCTTAAGGGAAAAACCTTTCAATTGATTGTACAAATTTTGTTCACTTAGTTCAAATCCTCTTCGAAATACGCAAAGCTCTAAGTCACCCTTTCACGCAACATTTACTTTCACCTCTTTCTTTCAACTTCAGATGTGAATTATCACCCATGAAGTTTGTAAACTACTCTTACATTACTAAAAGTAACCTAGAATTTGACTTGGATCATCAAATGTCCATTGCATAAAATTTAATGGAACTGCACTTATTCTGTGTCAGTAGTCTCTAAGCAGACATCCAAATTTCTGAAGGAAAAATATGACAAGCAATTACTAAATGTTTATGAGCATGATTTTAAAAATCAAAATGCTCCCATAAATATATAGGTCAACATAGCTGAGAGGCAAGTAATGGTTCATCCTAATAATGTGGCCTGTGTTTAGTTATAAACAGAGAATGAACTTGTATTCTATAAATTACTTTCACAGAGAAGTAATGCTAAATGATTTATTTGAAGAGAAAGCAAATTAATACCCTGTCTTGTCACTCATATGTTTATGGATTGCCTCATTTTGGTTTGTTTGTATGTTTGCTACAGGAGAGGTTACTGATGTACTTTTAGTAGATAGGATGTTAGTGAAAATGTATTTGCACCAACTATTCTTTTTATTTTAGTGGTGATAGGAAGATAGGGTCTAGTTGAACTTGTTGGTGCTTGTCTAGACTTGGGGATTTTATCCATTACCTTAAAGCAAATCCGAGTTAATTAATAAAGCAATGGTTACACTAGCACTTGTCTTTCAACTATGAAACACTATCCTGACCAAGAGATTAGTTGTATCTTCTTCTTCTCCTCCTCTTCCACTGTTGTCCTGGAGTTTGATTTTACACATAAATAATAGAAAATTTCTTCTCTTTCTCTTTCCTCCTCTTCTTCTTCATCCTCCTCGTTAGCCTCATCCTCTATTTTTATTATTGTTGTAATTGTGGGGGGAAGACACATGACAAGGTGCATGTGTGGAGGTCACAGAACAATCTGGTCAATTTAGAGGCGTTGATTCTCCTTTCATCATGGTACCTTGGGATTGAATTCAAGCCACTGGGTTTGTGTATCAAGTATTTTTACCCACTGAGTCTTCTCAATGGTCTTTCCTCTTCTTTTTAATGTAGAAAAACAAGTGTGGTCAATTATAGTTTCAAAAACTTGCCACAGCAATTTATTCAATCCCACGAGTTCTACCAGAACCACACCACACTCCCATCAAGAGACAGAATCCATGTATCCTCTCTTGAACCTCAGTGGTACTTTGAGACTCATTCAACAAATAGAATGCAGTCTAAAATGATTGTCCTCTGCTTGGCTCTCTTTTTGGGGAACATTCATTACTAAGAACTAGGAAACCTCAGCTACTCGAAGAGATCAGATATACTGTGACGGAGACTCCTAGCTGACTGACAGCCAGCTTCGGCTATTAATATTATTACAGAGCTAGAGTTTGAATAATTCCATATTCTAGTATTCCAGTTGTCCCGGCTAGTTTTCTGTCAATTTGACCCAAGCTAAAATCATCTGAAAGAGGGAACCTCAATTGAGAAAATGCTTCCCTAAGATCCAGCTGTGAGGCATTTCCTTAATTAGTGACTGATGTGAGAGGGAACAGCCCATTGTGAATGGTGCCACCCCTGAGCTTATGATCCTGGGTTATTTAAGAAAACAGGCTGAGCAAGCCATGAGACAAAAGCCAGTAAGCAGCATCCTTTCATGGCCTCTGCATCAGCTCCTGCCTCCAGTTTCCTGCCCTGTTTTGATTCCTGTCTTGACTTCCATCAATGATGAATAGTGCTGTAGAAATATCAACCAAATAAACCCTTTTCTCCCCAAGTTTCTTTGGTCATGGTGTTTCATCACAGCAACAGTAACCCTAAGACTCCAATCCTCAGCCTTTGAGCTGAGTAATGTAGGGATTGTCATTGTTAAATGTGCAAATTTAACTCTTGTCTGATTATAGGAATCAATGACCCTTGGACTTTTTTCTGATTAACCTATAAGCATATATTCAAAGTAGTTAACCATTTATTCTATTATCATTTATTGGTAAGCTAATTAGCATATCAGTCAATTTTTTGAAGATTAATCATTTTATTTTGTTGATTTTTAATTTTTTATTGATTTTATTGAGCTCTTCACTTTTCTCTGCTCCCGTCCCCTTCAACCCTCTTCCAAGGCTCCCATGCTCCCAATTTACTCAGGAGATCTAATCTTTTTCTACTTCCCATATAGATTAGATCTATGTATGTTTCTCTTAGGGTCCTCATTGTTATCTAGGTTCTCTGGGATTGTGATTTGTGGGTTAGCTTTCTTTGCTTTATGTTTAAAAACCGCTTATGAGTGAGTACATGTGATAATTGTCTTTCTGGGTCTGGGTTACCTCACTCAAAACAATGTTTTCTACCTCCATCCATTTGGCTACAAAATTCAAGATGTTATTTTTTTTTCCTGCTGTGTGGTACTCCATTTTGTAAATGTACCACCACATTTTCCTTATCCACTCTTTGATCGAGGGGTATTTAGGTTGTTTCCAGGTTCTGGCTATGACAAACAAAGCTGCTATGAACATAGTTGAGCACATGTCCTTGTGGCACGATTGAGCATCCTTCGGATATATACCCAAAAGTGCAGAGATGGTTCAACATACAAAAATCTGTCAATGTAATCCACCATATAAACAAACTGAAAAATAAAAACCATATGATCATCTCATTAGATACCAAAAAAGCATTCGACAAAATACAACATCCCTTCATGATAAAGGTCTTGGAGAGAGCAGGGATACAAGGAATATACCTAAACATAATAAAGGCAATATACAGCAAGCCAACAGTCAACATCAAACGAAATGGAGAGAAACTCCCAGCGATCCCACTGAAATCAGGAACAAGACAAGGTTGTCCACTCTCTCCATAACTATTCAATATAGTTCTTGAGGTCCTAACTAGAGCAATAAGACACCAAAAGTAGGTCAAGAGGATATAAACCAGAAAAGAAGTCAAACTCTCACATTTGCTGATAATATGATAGTTTACACAAGTCACCCCAAAAATTCTACCAAAGAACTTCTATCCGTTTTTACTAATAAATTATTTTATGTTAAATATTTTATGCATTTATTTTGCTGTGTTTTATTCCATTAGTGTTTGCAATTGCCAATATGATTTAATTTTAGTGATTATATATTTAATATATCATATATTGTATTATGGGGACAAGCTTGTGAATATTTTTTTACAGAATTTAGCTTTTTATCAATTGTTTTATTAAGTCAGGCTTTTAAATCAGTTGTCGAGTTTCTCCCTTTGATTGGAATTGTCTGCCCTATAAATAGTTAAGAATGGTAGAAAGAACACATTAATAGGTGGATCCTCTCTCTTCAAATAGTCTTATTTATGAGAAAGATGAGTGTTTTTAAAAAACATAAAGATACTGGTTCCCATCTATAATCCCAGTTCTCAGAAACTGAGGCAAGATGATCCCTGTGCTTTTGAGGCCAGCGGGCTATACAGTGAATTCTAAGATTGCGTAGTTACGCTTAATCTAAAAAGAATGGCATGAATATATAAAGACAAAGTATGAGATAGGAGATGATAAAGACAAAATTTTGTCATGATACTAGAAATGGAACTATGAGAGAAGAGGAAATGATCTTAAGGGGATACTTAATGGAATATGACACGAAACCAGGAAGACAGCTATTGGGAGCAAAGAGCACTGGCAGGAGAGAGGTAGGAGGATGAGAAAGGCAGACCAACAAAAGTAATGTTTCACTATGCCATAATGAAAGCCATTATTTTGTAAGCTAACTTTCTGAAACTACTAAAAATTCTGAGTACTAGTAGGCAAAGATATGGGAGTTAGATGACTTAATGGGCTGAAGAAAACTAAATCTTAATTTAAAAGCTGGGTAAAGGGAGAACTAAGCCTAATGTGCAGAATATTTCAAAAGGGGAAGATTTGGCAGGCAGAAAAATTGATTGAAAAAAATCCGTTTTAGAATTCAGTTCCTCACCTCTCCATTCCAAAGTTAGGCGTATGAAGAGACATTCATCCACCATTCTAACAGGAGACTGGACATGGTAAGATCATCTCTGACTACAGCAGTACTGAGCTCAGCTAAAACAGAGGCACCAAAAAAAAGACACTGGACTAATACCAACCTTCTATATAGTACTTGAGGTCTTCAGCCATCTTTTCTCATATGACTCAGGAATATGGTCAGTTAAGAAGTACTTACGATACATGGTGTGAAAAGCATTGTCATTAGAGAACCTGACCTCTAGGATAAAGCAGCTCAAGGCTTTCTGATAAGAGGCTTATCACATAGAATCCTAAATAGAATAGCACTAGAAGACACTACCTACCCCAAAACTCATGTCACCTCTTTAGTGCTCCACACCTAAGCACACACTAGGACACCTGAGATTTTGTGGGGGGAAAATCCAATATAAAATGCCAATAGAAACGGGAAGAAAAACTTCATAACAAACAGAGAAAATAGGAATCTGAAGCAAGAACTGGAGGCTACAAAAGAGAAACATTTGGTTAAGGAATGGTAGAGATGTATCAGCATTTAAGAGTCCGTGCTACTCTTCCAGAGGTCCTGAGTTCAGTTCCCATATTATGTAGCCCACAGCCATCTGTAATTCCAGTTCCAGGGGATCCAAAGTCTTCCTCTGGACTCTATAGGCACCATATATGTGCATGTAGGCACTCACATACATACACAGAATAATATAATATGTTGAGAAGAAACATGTAGTGAACACAAGACCTTAGAAATGGAAATAACATAACTTATTAGAGTTATGTTATTCCTAATGCTGTGACTCTCTAATACAATTCCTTTTGTTGTGGTGATCCCAACCATAAAATTATTTTCATTCATACTTCGTAACTATATTTTTGCTACTGTTATGCATCATAATGTTAATACCTGATATGCAGGATATCTGACATGTAACTCTTTAAGATATATGAATGTAAGGGCTGGCAAGATCAATCAGTGGGTGAAGGCAATTGCCATGCAAGCATGGTAAGCTGAGTTTGACCCAAAAAGACACATGAGAAGGTCAAAGGAGATAACTGATTTCACAAAATTTTCTCTGAACTCCACACAAGTACCATGGCGCGCATACACACAATCACGTGCGTGCTCTCTCTCTCTCTCTCTTTCTTGCTCTCTCTCTCCTTCCCTTCCCTTCCTCCATCCTTTCCTCCCCATCTCTCTTTCCTTCTCTGTGTCTCTCTTTCTCACACACACAGACCAATACTAATAATATACCTCATGAACATGTAAGTAATGAAAATGAGTTGAAAGAATTCAAAGTTCAATAGATTAATTATATTTAAATTAAATATACTGAAGATTAATTCTTGAGATGACATTTTCATTTATTCATATTTCAAGCTCTTTTTCATTATTCACTGTTTATAAATGAACAAGATCATTTAACTTATTAAGATTTAACTTATTAAGATTCATTTAACTTATTCCATGTATGAACACATGACACAAAGGAAGAGAATTTCCTTTCTTAGTCCAAATCACTTTAAAAATACGCTTTAGGGAAAAAATGACCTTCAGGAAATATCCTTATCAAATAATCAAGTACTGCTATTTCTAAGTTTTTAGCATGCTCTAAAGTTAGTGTGTGATTTCTGCTTGCCCAAGTCCATGAGAATAGTTAAAACAGTTTCGCCATATTAGCAACTCTCAGCAAAAGACTGAAACATTGAGTGTTTTTTTTAACAGCCAACTTCTCATTTGGAGTAGCTGGCATCTAAAGTGAACTTTTATCATACATTCTTATCCTCAGATGTTGTCCTTCAAGTAGAATTTTGTCTTATGATTATATTATTTTAATATTTATTTATCATTTTGAGAATTTCATACATGAATAATTTTTTACATCATTTACACTCCACACTCTCCCTTTTCAACTCCTGTGACCCCCCACTCCCTTTCAAATTCATGACTCCTTCTTTAATTACTGTTCTTATACAAACACATGCACACACACAAATTCAACCTGCTGAGTTCATTTATAGTTGTTTTTATGTAGACATATTTAGGGCTGACAGTTTGGGATTGGATAACCTAACAGGGATCTAGTCCCTGGAGAAGACTTGTTCTCCATCTCTCCTCAGTCATTAATCATCTTTAGCTTTCCACCGGAGGGGGCATATGGTATTTCCCCTATCCACATTGGAATATAAAGTGTCATTGTGAAGGTCTTGTTTAGGCTATGATTTTGTTAAGATTTCATGAGTGCAGCTCCCTGTCATATATAGAAGATACTATCTTCATAGCAGATGTCTCGATCCTCTGACTCTTATAATTTTACGACCCCTCTTCTGAGATGTTTCCTGAGTCTTAGGTGTAGGGGTTGGAGTTTAAACTTATCAATTCAGGTAGGTGCCTTATGGTTAGTTGTTAAATGCATTTTGACCACTTGTGGATATCTACAATGGTCTCTGTCCTGTTGTAAAAAGAAGTTTCTTTGATGAGATTAATATTGGGTGGTTTTATTTTGACAATTCTCTATCTTATTTGTTTGATGTAGAGCTCTCCCTGAATCTGAAGCTAACCAATTCTGCTAGGCTGGTTGGACAGTGAGTTCCAGGAATCTACCTGCCTCTGTGTCCAGGATTATAGAGATTTGTAACTATGGTTGTGAGTACTAGGCAACCGAACTCACCAGTCCCCATCTTTGCTATGTAGTTCTTGTTCAAAGCTTTTTAAAGTAGAGATACTTTTGGTCTGGGATGTCCAAAGAGTGAATTATTAACGTTATATTGTAATAGCATGCTTATCAATGGCTCAGGAAACAAATGTCAAGTAAAGAATAACTAGTCATAGTGAGTGGTCAGGGATTAGGAGTACTTGCTATCACACACAAGATCTTCACAGCTTTGAACAGGACAAAATCACAACATTGAGAGCGGGAAGTGGTCATAGAATCCCATTCTGAAACAAAAGCTTTCTGCATTTGATACCTTCTGGTCAAGAGAAAATCAGCTTTTTCAGTGGAGTCTGGGTATAATCACCACATCTAGGACAGGTCTTCTTCCCAGGAGTAGTTGGCCAACACAAAAGAAGCTATGTTCTTTTGTTTGTTTGTTTTTGTTTAGTTTGGGAGATTTTGTTTCAGCATTGTTTTGTCTTACTGGGATTTATTTGTTTTGATTTTTTTGTTTTTTTCTTGAAAGAGAGATATAAGGAGAAGGGGAGAAAGAAAGAGAGAGAAGAAAGATAGAGAGGGAAAAAGTAGATGAGAGAGAGCATAAATTTGGGTGAGTAGGGAAATGGGGAGAATCTAGGATGAGGTGGGGACGGGAAAAGCATGATCAAGGTATATTCCATAAAAATTTAATTAGAAACAAAAAGAAGCACTTGCTCTTCTAGCAGAGAACTGGAGTTCAGTTTTTAATATTAAAAGTCACCCAGCTCACAACCACCTGTAATTCCATCTCCAGGAGGTCCAACTAGACTCAACTCCCTTCCGGATTCAAGAGGTATGAGTACACAAAGATACACACACGGATACCTACCAACACACACAGATACAGACACGCACATACACACATAAACACACCAAAAAAAAAACACGTGCATGCATGCACACATAAAGAAAACATTAAATCTTTCTTTTAAAGTAAATAATAAAACCCTATAGCAACATATTAGCCTTTTGTTTCTAATTGTTTGATTCCATTGTAATCCCATGAAGACACATGACTAAAGGATGTTCAGGTTATGAAATTTTCATTGATTTCCCTAGGATAGTTTCTTTATTCCTTAACCAATGAAAATTAAAAGTAAACATCATACCACCACAATATCTGTGCAAAGCCTAAACTTCAGAACAGTTGTCAGGAAGTTCCAAAAGCTCTACAGCCTAATGATGTTGGTAGACTGTGGCTTGAATATACTTTTTCTATTGCCTTTTCATTATTGAATTTATACCTTCAAGGCAATTCTGTTTATGTGATAAAAAACCTGTATCATATTTTCCCCAAAATATATAGTGTGGCTATGTTCTTCCTGCTTCTAAGATCCTTAATGAGGCATCTCCTGACTTTGTGTTTCTCACCCCTCAATCAATTTTGCATTGAAATACACCATACAAAATATCTGCCTGAAAGAGGAAAAGAAAAAGATTCAAATATACATGAATATATGGCATCTTCAGAAAACAGTTCAATATTTCCATGTTGTTTGAATAACTATGCTTTTTAGGGAAGTGAGTTTGTGCTTGTAAGTTTGGTGAGAGAAGAGAAGGACAAAACTTTAGCATATATAAAAACTGGGCTATGGTCACCTCATTTATCATTCAGCCACAGAATAAAAACTTGGCTCTTTGTTCACTTACAACTCAATTTTTTGCAGCAAGCATGTACATATGTTTAAAGAACTCTTTTTTTCTGAGAGATTAATGTGACACCTTCACATTATATAATTCAGAAAGCAATTTCTACAATGTGAAGAAGTAATTTAACTAAATAAATAATGAGGATCTAGAAAGAGTTTGAAAACTGAGGGAGATCAGCAGTCCACATAAACTGCATTTAATATAAAATCAGTTCTAATATAGTATAAAGTAAAATTGATATTAATATAATTAGTTAATATCATCATTGACAACATATTTTCCCATATGTATAGAAAACTATGATTTATGTCTAAGAGAAAGGGCTTTCTCTCATTTTTAACTTAGTTCTTACCCTCCCCTGCCATCTTTGCTCCCATTTTCTTCTTTCTCTCTTTCTTATACATTATGAAAATGGGCAGAAGTGGTTAGAAGTGATTGGCTTAGCTGCATTGCTTTGTTACCCTTTTTCCATTCTTCCCTAGTGTATCCACTCTAGACATTTACAGATTAACATTATTTTGAACCTCCACATCCAGTTGCTTTTGCCATATTACTACCCAGCCACTGTATATTCTTAAATGTGCAGCTGGCCAAAAGAGGGGCTCTCAGCCCATTGATGCACAGATGTAATCATTTGAGCTTCTTTGTTTGCTCATGGGCATATCTATGATAATAGAGGTGGAATCAAAGTATTTGTGCAGACCACAAAAGGATTCTACCACTTAGCTATGCCCCACCATCTCCTGATCATTTAACCTATTATTCAAGTATTTATTATATATCACATATACCTGCAATATTTATTTCAATATCTGTGGAGGATGACACTTACCAGTTCACTCTGAAACTTCTCAGGGGAATTCAAAGTTTCTTCCACAGACTGGCATGGCTACCAGACTCCTCATTTTAATAATCTTCCACTGTCAATTGCATTCCTTTAGACTTAGGAAACTATCAAACATTTTTGTCAGTTTTTCAACATTTGAATGTTACTATCTTTTCACATGACTCTAAAGAAAAGGCAACTCCATGAAGTGTTTATATTTCTGTGGTTCTGTTTCAGTTCCCTGAACTTACAATTGTCTACTCCACTGTTAGCAGTTCAATGAATAAAACTTCTGTTTTAAGTAATGTCTCCAACTTTCTTTAGTAGAGGGGTGGTCTAAGAATCTAGTGAATCTAGTGTACTCTTACTACCAAAAAATCATTTCCACTTATTTCTCTTATAATGTTAATCTCTTATTTCTAGACAGAATTCACCCATTTACCATCAAATTCCTGGATGTACACTGGTAGTAGACGGTGTACTTGTTGAATCCCAACTTATTAAATTATCTAATAATCTTCTTAGTTGGTTCATATATAAAAGACACCAATTCCACTTATCTCCTGTTATTTTTTCAGTGCTTAATGTTGATGCTATAATAGATGTTCAACAAATAGTTTTTGGTGAATATAGTTGATATTTCTAATAAATTTCATGCCTTAACATTAAATTCAATGTTTTTTTAAAATAATTTTAGGGTAGGCAAGAGACTTGAACCTAGAGGGGCTCCCAGGTCCCAGGGGGATGTCCCCAGTTAGTTCCTTGGGCAGCTGAGGATAGGGAACCTGAAATGGCCCTATCCTATAGCCATACTGATGAATATCTTGCATATCACCATAGAACCTTCATCTGGCGATGGATGGAGATAGAGACAGAGACCCACATTGGAGCACCGGAATGAGCTCCCAAGGTCCCAATGAGGAGCAGAAGGAGGGAGAACATGAACAAGGAAGTCAGGACCATGAGGGGTGCACCCACCCACTGAGACAGAGGGACTGATCTATTGGGAGCTCACCAAGGCCAGCTGGACTGGAACTGAAAAAGCATGGAATAAAACCGGACTCTCTGAACACGGCGGACAATGAGGGATGATGAGAAGCCAAGGACAATGGCACTGGGTTTTGATCCTACTTCATGTTCTGGCTTTGTGGGAGCCAGCCAGTTTGGATGCTCACCTTCCTAGACCTAGGTGGAGGGGGGAGGACCTTGGACTTTCCACAGTGCAGGGAACCCTGACTGCTCTTTGGACTGGAGAGGGAGGGGGAAAGGAGTGGGGGGAGGGGGAGAGGAGTGGGAGGAGGGGGAGGGAAATGGGAGGCTAGGAGGAGGCAGATACGGGAGCAGCGAAGTATATATCCTAACTAAGGGAGCCATCTTAGGGTTGGCAAGAGACTTGACTCTAGAGGGGTTCGCAGGTGTCCAGGGAGATGTCCCCAGCTGGTACCTTGGGCAACTGAGGAGAGGGAACCTGAAATGACCCTATCCTATACTGATGAATATCTTACATATCACCTTAGAACCTTCATCTGGCGATGGATCGAGGTAGAGACAGAGACTCAATTTGGAGCAACGGTCTGAGCTCTTAAGGTCCAAATGAGGAGCAGAAGGAGGGAGAACATGAGCAAGGAAATCAGGACCACGAGGCGTGCACCCACCCACTGTGACAGTGGATCTGATTTATTGGGAGCCCACCAAGGCCAGCTGGTCTGGGACTGAATAAGCATGGGTTGAAACTGGACTCTCTGAGCATGGCGGACAATGAAGGCTGATGAGAAGCCAAGGACAATGGCACTAGGTTTCGATCCTAATACATGAACTGGCTTTGTAGGAGCTTAGCCTGTTTAGAGGCTCACCTTCCTGGACGTAGATAGAAGACCTTCGTCTTCCTGCAGGGCAGGGAATTTGGACTGCTCTTCAGTATCGAGAGGGAGGGGGAATGGTGTGGGGGGTGGAGAAGAGGAGTGGGGAGGGGGCAATATTTGGGAGGAGGGGAGGGAAATGGGAAACGGGGAGCAGGTGGAAATATTAATTAAAAAAGAATTAAAAAAATAAAATAAAAAATAATTAAAAAAAATAAAAAAATTTCATACAATGTATTCTTATCATATTTACCCCCAGCTACTCCCTTTTACTCTTCCCAGATCCACACCCACTTTTCTACCCCCACAACTCATGTCCTCTTTTTAAAAATTCTTTAATAACTCATTGACTTTAATTTGCACTGTGCATGTATTTCTGTATGTAGGGCCCTCCGCCAGAGTATGATGAATCTACCAGGAAACACACCCTTCAAGAAAACTGGCTCTCCTCCTAGAAACTATCAATTTCCATTATGTCCTCTGTTATTCATGTGAGCTCATGGCTCCTTTCCCACTTCATGCTACATTGTTTACTGGCTTGATCTTGCGTTGGTCTTGTGCAAACAACCATAGTTTCTGTGAATTCATGAGCACAGAAATTCTGTCATATCTAGAAGACACCATTTCCCTCTGGTTCTCCTTGGTCTTTGGCTTTTAAAATTTTTCCACTCCCTCTTCCTCAATTGTCCCAGAGCTTGGAGAACAGGTGTGATACAGATTTCCCATTAGTGGCTGAACGCTTCTTATTTTTTATACTTTGGCCAGTTGTTGCATTAATTTCCATCCATGCACAAAGGAACTTATCTAAGAGATTTAAGAACTACACCAAACTATGAGTAAAGAGATATAAATTTTTAGGGCAGTTTGACATTGTACCCTTATAAAAGAATAATAGTATCTTTGACCCCGGGACTCATGAAATCTACAACCATAGATTCTTGGCCATATTAAGTAGTAGGCATAAGCTTCCACTTGTGGAAGGGAGCTTCCATATAATCAGAAAGTGATTTATTACTGCTATAGCTTTCATACCACTATCGTACACAAAGGCATAGCTTGCCATATGGACATTATTATAGTCCAAACAGTTCACAGCTGAAAAAGAGTGTTGATGATTTCTCAACCTGCATCAGCCTACATAGTAGTGCCTGTTGATACTATGTGAGCTAGAGGGTAGACAGGAATCTTCCTATTCAGTACCAACTTTTTCTATAAAAAACTGACTCCATCTAGTTCTTATTGGATCATAAGGGTTCTATGAAATTAGCAATATTGTTATTTTATCTTATATATTGTGCAAGGTATTTTATAAATTGAAACAAATTGCTAAAGTTGATAATAAAGACAGAGGAGGGGAGGGAAAGAGAAAAGGAAGATACAGAGAACAAGGTGAATGTTGGATGAACGTATGAACAAGAGACATCTCATTAGCATATTGAAGGGAAATAGAGATTGGAATTATGTATATCAGAACTTGAACCTCCGATTATATGACAAAGCTGCAAGGATTATCAGATTAGTCATTTGAGGATGAAAAATACGTAAATGACTATTTTTAAATGAACATATAAACATTGCAAAATTTTATAAGAAGTGCTTGAACTTCAACTTAATATTTGGAAGCACAGATATTTCTAAAATGCTCTTTCCTTTAATTAATGGATATATCCTCATTTAAATGTTGTGATGACACGCAGTAAAAATAGTAGTTTAACTAAATAAACAACCGTCTTTTGTATAACTTTTCAGATTTTAATTAATGATTCCTTATAGCTTGTCCTCAGTGAAATTAAGTAAAGAACTAACCTGAGAGCACCAATGACTGCTAGTTCATCCTTCCTCACTAGCCAAGTCTTCCATGAAGTCAAACCGAGGCTTTCATAACTGGAAACTAAGTGGTTTCTACTGGAATGCAACACTCTCCATATGTTTAAAGTGGCTCTGCATACTACCTGCAACATTCAACTTACCATTGCAAGAATTTTAAACTGGATTCTTTTTTTACTCTTTAATGAGAAACTCATGAATATAGTAAATGCCTTAGCCTGGGGAAGTTCATATGACTTTCCTTAAGTTATAGAAGGTTCATTACTTGAGAGGAAATGAATGATCTAGGTTCAGCATCAAGTTTTTTATTTTCTTTTAATTATTTCATTCTTTAAAATGTGAAAGGAAGAGTAGATGAAAATATGAAAATTAACTTTATTCTACCTTCTTATCTGTAATCAGTTTGTAGCAAAAATGTATCTTATTCAAGCCAGTATTTCCTAATGAACTTGACATTTTCCATGTTATTCCTTCTCTGCTTCACCCTCATTCACTGTTCTTTCTCTCAGACTGTATGGACAAAGACTACTGAGGAGATTTTGGGGAGCAGGGCTCATTACTGAGGCTCCATGTAGGTTGTCCTCCTCATAGAATTAAAGAATCTACCTCTATTATTTTCTAAGCCCCAGTTATTTAATCTGTAGCTCTTTGGACTAGAGCTGGCATGTCACAAAAATTGGACAATAGTAAAATAATTTTTTTTTTTTTGGTTCCTGTCCTGGAACTAGCTCTTCTAGACCAGGCTGGCCTTGAACTCACAGAGATCCGCCTGCCTCTGCCACCCGGTTAGTAAAATAATTCTTATTATACAACAATGCCATTTTTTTTACTTTTCACTTCTAAATGCACACCTTTTTATGTTAGAACATTTTATTACTTTATAAATAATACCAATCAAAATTTCCACTTCCTCCCCTCCTCCCACTTCCCTCCCGCTCCCCCACCCTCTCCCTCACCCCTCTCCAGTCCTAAGAGAGGGCAAGGTACCTTGCCCTGTGGGAAGTCCAAGGACCTCCCCCCTCCATCTAGGCTTAGGAAGGTGTACATCCAAATAGAACAGGATCCCAAAAAGCCAGTACATGCAGTAGAGACAAATCCCAGTGCCATTATCATTGGCCCCTCAGTCTGCCCCAATTGTCAGTCATGTTCAGAGGGTCCAATTTGATCCCATGCTTGTTCAGTCCCAGTCCAGCTGGATTTGGTGAGCTCCCATTAGCTCAGGCACACTATCTCAGTGGGTGGACCAATCCCTTGTGGTCCTGACTTCCTTGCTCATATTTTCCCTCCTTCTGCTCTTCAACTGGACCTTTGGAGCTCAGTCCAGTGTTCCAATATGTGTCTCTGTCTCGATCTCCATCCATCGCTGGACAAAGGTTCTATGGTGAAATTCAAGATAGTCATCAGTCTGACTACGGGACAAGGTCAGTTCAGGCACCATCTCTTCCACTGCCCAGGGTCCTAGCTGGGGTCATCCTTGTGGACTTCTGGGAACCCCTCCAGAGCCAAGCCTCTTGCCAATCCCCAAATGGCTCCCTCAATTAAGATATCTCCTTCCCTGCTCCCATATCCACTCTTTCTCCATCTCAACCATCTCATTCCCCCAAGCTCTTCCCAACCCTCTCCTCCCCACCATCTCCTCCTCTCCCCTTCCCCCCACCTCCATGCTCCAAACTTTTGCCTGGTGATCTTGTCTCCTTCCAATTTCCAGGAGGATCTATATATGTTTTTCTTTGAGTTCACCTTATTACTTAACTTCTCTAGGATCACAAACTATAGGCTCAATGTACGTATAACCCCAGTAACACAGACAATAAGAGCAACAATGAATAAATGGGAGGGACCTCCTGAAACTGAGAAGCTTCTATAAAGCAAAGGACACAGTCATTAAGACAGAAAGGTATCCTGCTGAATGGGAGAAGATCTTCACCAACCCCACTTCAGACAAAGGTCTGATATCCAAAATATATAAAGAACACAAGAAACTAGACATTAAAATTCTAAATAGCCCAATCAAAAAATGGGGTACTTAACTGAATAGAGAATTCTCAACAGAAGAGTTTCAAATGGCCAAAAGATACTTAAGGACATGTTCAACTTCCTTACCTGTCAGGGAAGTACAAATCAAAAAAACTTTTGAGATACCATCTTACACCTGTCAGAATGGCTAAAATCAAAAACACTAATGATAGTTTATGCTGGAGAGGATGTGAAGTAAGGGGAACACTCATCCATTGCTGGTGGGAATGCAAACTTGTGCAACCACTTTGAAAATCAGTGGAGCAATTTCTCAGAAAATTGGGAGTCAACCTACCTTAGGATCCAGCCATACCACTCTTGGGAACATACCCAAGAGATGCCCAATTATACTACAAAAGCATTTGTTCAACTATGTTCACTGCAGCATTATTTGTAATAGCTAGAACCTGGAAACAACCTAGATGTCCCTCAATGGAAGAATGGATAAAGAAAGTGTGGCACATCTACACATTAGAGTACTACTCAGCGGTAAAACAACAATGACATCTTGAATTTTGTATGCAAATGGATGAAAGTAGAAAACACTGTCCTGAGTGAGATAACCCAGACCCAAAAATATGAATATGGTATGTACTCATTCATTAATGGATTCTAGCCATAAACAAGAATGCCAAATTTTATCTCAAAATCAAATGGATAATTATTCTGATGTGTTTCTGGCACCACTCATCCCTGTTGCATTGCACAACACTACTGCATGCTTAGTTCTGAACACACAAGAAAGACACAAATGGAATGCACGTGTCTGGTATGAGCAGTTCTAGCTGTCATCTTGAGACCTTGGAGGCAGCAGGCCTTCGTATTTGTGAGGGGTTATCTAGATTAAGGTTAGGGTCTGAGGGTGAGATTGTCTTTATCATGTTAATTGATGTGGGAAGGTCCATCTTAAATGAGGATGGGGCCATTATCTGAGCTGGATTGTGTAAAAGTAGTGAAAGCAAGCCAATTACTATCTTACATGCATTAATTTCTTTGTGGACCTCATATGACCACCAAGTTCCTGATGCCTCAGCTTTCTTGTCTTGACGGACTGGAATTATGAACTTGAATATATCCATTCTCCTTAGTCGGTATTGTGGGTATTTTATTACAGCAACAGAAAAGAAACTAAGAGATTATCGTAACACACAGCTGTAATGAATGCTTTGTAAAATACTATGGCTTAGATCTAAGGTTAGAGTACTTTATAAATTGCATTGTTTTTATTGTGTATACAATAATTTTTGTGCTTATGAAAGCATAGTGGTTTCATTATGAAGGAAAAATTTTAATATTTGAATATCATCATTTCTCTGCATGTAAATATCAAATTGATATATCTTTGGGTTGAATTGTATTGGAATCTTTTATTTTAAAGCTTGCTAACTTCTTTTACATGTAAAATAATATATTTATTTATTTTTGTGTGTCTGGGTCGGGTCTGTGTGCATGTTTTGAGATTAGAAGATGCCTTGTGGGTGTTAGTTCTCTCTTTCCACCATTTGGGTCCTAGGAATTGAGCTCAGGGTATCAAGATTACCAATCAGCGCTCACACCATGTGAGCCATTTTGCCAGGCCACTGGTAGAAACTCTTTCTTAAAAACCCTATTCTGAGTGGCTAGCAAAGACAGATGCTAAATATTTTGAATAGGCTCTGGATAACCAAATGCTCTTTCAATAAGTTAAACATATATTTTTCTAATTATTAACTATTCTCTTTGTGTTCATGTTAAAAGATATATATTCCCTCCTTGCCTATTTCTTTTCATTGGACATAGAGTATTGTCACAATCAGCTCATGAAGCTGTCAGCAAATCTATGGGGACCACTTTATGATGGTAAAGTAAAAGGAAAATAATATCAATGTGAACCCCATGGTCATTAACAAAACATACAGAATTCACTTAAAATGACTTCTACAGTTGAGGTCTCTACTCTGATGTCTTCTCTATTACTCTGTTCCATTTCATAGTTACATCTTTGTTAATGTCGTCAGGGAATCCTGACTGTTTTAGTAAGTCTTGGGAAGACTTGTGCTAGAGTCCAATTTCCCTTGCCCATTTTAGAAAAACCACATACTATTGGTTAAGAACTCTATACATTATTATATTATTAGAATAGAAGTTAATTTTTCTCTTGACCTGGGGGACAGGGAAAATCATTTCAGGTAAACTTATATTACTAAAACATTTATGGATAAAGATAATTTAAATTAGTGCTTCTTTAGGTTTTACTCATGCACCCCTCAAAGAATTCTGTGCCATGTGCTGGGCATTGGTTACATGAGGTAAGAGAATAATGCAAGAAAAATCAGGTAGAGCCATGATAATCAAGGGTTTTATGGAGCTTCTGAAGGAGATGCAAGTGCAGAATTTTAGGAGAGTACGTGAAGGACTGTAGTGGAGGTATGCTCCATAAAGTTGGAAGCCAAATGCTTGAGAAAGCACTGACAAGTTTTAAATTATGAATTAAGTCCACAAAGAGGAAAGAAAACCATGCTTATAACCCCAACACTGAAGAGGCAGAGTCCGAGATGACAAGAAGCTCAAGACCAGGCTAACCTGAGCAACATCTTAAGACTGCCTCAGACGCAAATTTCTTTAAAAAAAGAAAGAATACAAGAACATATAGATGCTTGACAAATTTTCTAGTTGCCTGACTCTACATTCTCTTTAACTCATCGGGAAGTTGCTTTTTCTCCTTAGTACTGAACTTAAAAGTGTTCCGGACTCGCTGAACATAGCAGACAATGAGGACTACTGAGAACTCAAGAACAATGGCAATGGGTTTTTGATCCTACTGCACGTACTGGCTTTGTGGGAGCCTAGGCAGTTTGGATGCTCACCTTTCTAGACCTGGATGGAGGTGGGGGGGCCCTTGGACTTCCCACAGGGCAGGGAACCCTGATTTCTCTTAGGGCTGATGAGGGAGGGGGACTTGATTGGGGGAGGGGAGGGAAATGGGAAGCGGTGGCGAGGAGGAGGCAGAAATCTTTAATAAATAAATAAATTAATTAAAAAAAAGTGTTCTTCTCCTGTGTCACTGAGAGCTCAAAGCTCCTCTGTGGCCTAGGTTCCTGCAGTAAGAGGGTCCCATAGGAAATACTGATGTATAAAAGAGCCAGATAGGTAGCAGATTATGAGTTTTGCTGTTGGGACCAATTAAGTCCTGGCCTTCAGCTGCTCTTCCCTGTCTAGAGCCTTCTAATTGAAGTTACTAGAAGCTGTGCTTTGCCTAGAGGATCAGAGGATGGGATTTTCACCTGTTGGCCATTGACTGCAGGGTATTTAAGCCTCCATGGTGCTATTAAAGAGGGGCTTTTGGGTACCAGTGTTGGAAGGTCTGTGTGTCGGTCTATCTCTGCGTGTGTATTCTCAACCTCCAGCCCCTTGCAGGAAGCTCGCGAACTGGGTTCTAGCGGGTAGAGCGCAGACCAGGGTCGTGGTGCGCGGCAATTGGAGGTCCCTCTGAGATATGGGGAACTAGGGAACGCTGAGAGGTCGCCCTCGGAAGCCCCGCCACCGAGAGAGGTAAGCAGACAGAATCGTTCCTGGCCGATGGGGACATATTGAGGAGTTAAGATGGGAGGTATCTTTTCTCTGTTCAGAAAAAGAGTCAGTCGATAGGGAGGAGTTTGATGATTTAGAGTTTGTGGAGGATAATGAGGATAGTGAGGATTCATCAGAAGAGGAAGAGATCATATGTAAGGAAATATGAAATCTCTTAAGGAAATGGAGAAAACAAAGTAAGAAAAGATTCACACCCAACTCCCTCGGCCTTACCAGCTTATGGTGATGAAGGTTGGTGGTCTCAGTTGAGTAGGGGCTCTGGCACTGAACAAAACAAGGGAGTTTGTTTCCATCCCGTACACGTGGTTGCACTGGTGATGGAGGTGCCAGACACTAACAACCCAGGGCAAATAATTCACCAACATTTAGCAATACAATTTAAAGAAATGAAACAATTAAAGGAAGCTGTAGCTGCATATGGGACTCAAGCACCCTTCACGTTGACTATGGTAGAATCTTTCTCTGCTATGAATTTAACACCAAGTGATTGGCAACAATTATGTCATGATGTCTTATCTGGGGGAGATTATCTCCTATGGCGAGGGGAATATCAGGAAAATTGTAAGCAAACGGCCCAGTTAAATGCTCTAGTGGGTCAAGCTCAACGTAATTTAGATATGTTAACTGGGGCTTGGGCTTATGCCAATTTGCAGCAACAAATTCTGTATGATCCAGGAGTATTCACCCAAATAGCTGCTGCTGCCACTAAAGCGTGGAAGGCCCTACCTAACAAAGCAGCTGGGGATCAATTATCAAAAGTTCTACAAGGACCATCTGAACCATTCCAAGATTTATGTAGACAGACTGTTACAAGTAGCAGGTAGATTGTTTGCAGGTGAGACAACAGCCATGCCTATAATAAAGCAACTTGTGTTTGAAAATGCCAATAGATATTGTAAGGAAGCATTACGCCCTCACAAAACAAAGAGTTTAAATGAATATATCAGGATATGTAGAGATATAGATAGGAATTTCATTCAAGGCCAGGTTATAGCGGCAGCTATTCAACCTTGGAGAAACATAAGAGCACTAGGAGAGAGAGCCGGAGGCCGTCATTGTTTTAATTGCGGAACTCCTGGTCATTTTCAAAAGGAATAGCCCTTGAAATGTTACAATTAGCACACCAGATTGTAACTGTTTTAGCCAAAGGGTTGGTAGAATACCATAGCCCAAATGGGAGGCTGGGTCCAGTGGTAACTGGGGACCCTATTGCTGGCAATCTTAACGCCTGTTGCCATGGGCATTCATCTCTGAATCCTGTGTAAGATCAGACAACCCGTGAGAATGCAGCATATGGTCACTTAGCAAGTCCTTCTGAGCCTATTGGCCAGTAACTTGAACGTACTCTAAGTTTGGTTGCAAATACTGCACCAACAATGAAGACTCCTCCTTAGACGGGCAACTTCTACAGAAGAGGGCCCGCCTAAGACAGGGAAGGGGTCTCCCAAAGAAGGCTCAGGATTTACTCTTCTGAGATGACCTAAGACAGGAGGGTCTTATGTTTTATAAAAAATTTAGGGGGGAGATGTTGGGACCAATTAAGTCCTGGCCTTCAGCTGCTCTTCCCTGTCTAGAGCCTTCTAATTGAAGTTACTAGAAGCTGTGCTTTGCCTAGAGGATCAGAGGATGGGATTTTCACCTGTTGGCCATTGACTGCAGGGTATTTAAGCCTCCATGGTGCTATTAAAGAGGGGCTTTTGGGTACCAGTGTTGGAAGGTCTGTGTGTCGGTCTATCTCTGCGTGTGTATTCTCAACCTCCAGCCCCTTGCAGGAAGCTCGCGCACTGGGTTCTAGCGCATAGAGCGCAGACACGCGGCATTTTGCCTTCTGATGATAGAAGCAGAGCTTTACCGTGAGGTATAAAGGAGTGGGAAGAGCTGCAGTCATATGATGGAAGCTACAGTACTTCAGCAGTTTTCCTGGGAAGAGAGTATATAAGCTGGTTCATGATTCTTCTGGAGATTTTATAGGTTCCCCCATACCACTCAGTATGAGCCATTGATGTCCTCAATGTCCCCTTTGGTGGACATAATTTGGACCTAAGGGCCTTGACTGATAGATATATGTGGGTATTTATGATCTGAATTAGGCAGAGTAAAGAATATATAAAAATAAAACATGGGCTACAGAAGTGGAATAAGTTTGCTCCGCAATAGTGATGCTTTTTGTATGAGCAATTAGTAGGGAGTAATACAAGGACATGAGGTTGAGGAAAGTCTCAGGTTCAGGAGTCAGTAGGATGTAGTTCTAAGTAATCCATAAACAATGGAGAACCATTGGAAAGTTTTCCATGGGAGAGGTGCAGTTTGTATTTTCAAGTGGGAAGCTAGGTGGCTGTAGGAGATGGTGCAAGTGAAAAGGTCCTCACAATGAAAAGACTTTTGGTGGGTTACAATAGGCCATTTGAAAGATGATGATTTTTAGCAAGGCAGTGACAGTGAAGACAATGGAGTGGGATTGGCATTTGAATTTTTGAGAATTTTAGTGAGGGAGAACCAATAGGACATTATGACTTTGAATATGGTCATGAAGAAGGGCAAGAGAGCTAATTTTGGTTCTACTTCACATTACTAGTGGACAACGTAAGGATTACTACAGGTTAGAGCCTGACAAGAGGTCAAAGGGGACAAATTGAAGCATTCTGTCGGGAGAGCCACTAAAATGATTAACTCTGGAGTCCAAATTATGAGGGGAAACTGAGTTTCTTCCATTAGCTGAGTATTGCATTTGTTTTCTCCTTCCTCAAGTTTTTTTTAAAAAAAGAAATAAAAGCAAGAAGGAATTTTATAGATGAGGTTGAGAAGTTGATATGTGTAATGTATGTATAAGCTACTAAAGGAAGGTCTTTGGAACAGAACTAATATGGGAATGTACTGTTATGGGCAGTCCAGTAGAGATGACCACTCAGAAATTTGTAGCCAATTGAAATTCATTACTCTAGCTGACTGGGGCCACACCCAAACATACATTACTAATGTTCAGAAATTAAACATCAAATTAAGAGTACTTGCGTAGTCTTAGGAGCTTTGCATACTTTAAGTACAATGTTCAGCATGTTAACTTTACAATTGCATATGTTTAGAATACAAATCAATGAAAGAATGTGTCCTCTAGTTTTCTCTGATGAATGACTCTCCTTATCTTTCTTCTGTCCTGCTATTATCTCTTTATCAGGTTGGAAGCAAACTAGAAAGTTATCTTCAAATCCATCTCAACCCTGAAAGAGGGTTTGCCTTACATCAACAGTTGGTGAGGATGCAACTATTTATGGCCTTTAAGCAGAAGATTTTATAAGCTCCCTGATAACACAGGTCTGTCTGTGCTGACTATCTCCTGCTTTTAAGTAAACAACATTCTTCACTTTTTCTTTTCTTTCTTTTGGCTTGGCCTTAAATGGAAAAAGAAACAGTTGAAATCCGTGTCTTAAGTTCCAACCATTGTACAATTTTCTCATTAAAGAAATATGTTTAAATCAATTAAAGTTTAAAAACTATTAGCTTTCAACATCCTCCAACTTTTGTGTGTCAAACTATTAAAAACATCTTTATTGTCTTTATTCCCTGTTTTCCATTCACCATTCTCTCTCTCTGTTGAAAGACCATAAGAAAAGGTCATTGTAAAGTCATTGAGTTAAAAAGACAGTAATACTCAATTCTAGAGACATGAAAATGATATTAATGTTAGAGACAATGTAAATTAGTATAAATTTTTATAAGAATCCACTTGGGCAAGTACATTAAGAATGCCTGTATTCCGAGCTCCCAAAGTGCATTTGAAGAGTGGGAGGAGTGAGAATATGAGCAAAGAGGTCAAGACCATGATGGGGTCACCCACTGAAACAGTTGGGGCTTGCCAACTCCAGCCGGACAGGGAAGGAAGAAGCATAGGTCCAAATTAGCCCCTTTAATCTGGTTGACAGTTGCATGGCTGGGACAGACTAAGAGGCCACTGGCAGTGGGACCAGGATTTGTCCCTACTGCATGTACTGGCTTTTGGGGAACATATTCTCTTTGGAGGGATACCTTGCTCAGCCTAGATATAGTAAGGAGGGACTTGGACCTTCCCCAAAGCAATGTGCCTTACCCTCTTTGAAGACTGGATGGGGGGGGGTGAGAGGAGGGGTAGGTGGTGGGAATGGGAGGAGGGGAGGGAGTGGAAACTGAGAATGGTATGTAAAATAAAAACAAAAGTTTGTTTTCTTAAAAAATAAAAGAATAATGTTTTAAAAGAGTGCCTGTATCATTTGGTCTTATTATCTTTCTGGAAATGTATCCCCAAACAGTTTTGAATTTTGAAGGGAATAAAATATTTCTCTTCAGCAGTAACATTTATATACTGAAATAATGAAATAATTGCTGACAGTAAGTATAACTAACCCTATGCAAATGACTAAACAATCTTACCCTGACATAATTCCTGTCACTTGATTGAATCTTAGGTATACTCTGAAGATGGAAATTTTGAAGATTACAAAATAATATTCACCCATTTCCAGTGTATAGTATAGAGAATTGTAGTATTATATATAATCTGTTAGCATAACTCCCATTGAAAAATTACCCTTGTGGCCTTTCAGGGTAAATCACCTGTCCAGCTGCTGGTCTTCTCACTGCAACTAAAGTAGTTCCTTTTCTAGAATTTCACATAAATGAAATAATGGTGTTTATGAGATAATAGTTTTTAAACTTTAATTGATTTAAACATATTTCTTTAATGAGAAAACTGAACAGTGGTTGGAACTTAAGACACGGATTTCAACTGTTTGTTTTTCCATTTAAGGCCAAGCCAAAAGAAAGAAAAGAAAAAGTGAAGAATGTTGTTTACTTAAAAGCAGGAGATAGTCAGCACAGACAGACCTGTGTTATCAGGGAGCTTATAAAATCTTCTGCTTAAAGGCCATAAATAGTTGCATCCTCACCAACTGTTGATGTAAGGCAAACCCTCTTTCAGGGTTGAGATGGATTTGAAGATAACTTTTTCTAGTTTGCTTCCAACCTGATAAAAAGATAATAGCAGGACAGAAAGATAAGGAGAGTCATTCATCAGAGAAAACTAGAGGACACATTCTTTCATTGATTTGTATTCTAAACATATGCAATTGTAAAGTTAACATGCTGAACATTGTACTTAAAGTATGCAAAGCTCCTAAGACTACGCAAGTACTCTTAATTTGATATTTAATTTCTGAACATTAGTAATTATGTTGGGCCATATAATTGTAAGGCAAATGATGCTAGGGTAATTATAACTGAATACTATGAACTTAAAGACATTTTAAATAAAATTGTAGCCTAAAGTTACCACATACAGTCACATGATTATCTGGATGAAATCCTGTGTACATCAGGTTAATGTGAAGTATGGACACAATGTTAAATATTGAATAAAAACCAACATGTGCTTTCATGTGTGTGTATCAGTACATACGTATTTGGAAATGTTAAATGTTTTTTATTTGTTCCTTTTTAAACAGAATGGGAACAGCTTAAATGTTTGACTTTATAATAGTTCCCTAATAGTATACTTTGATTTGATTTTTAAACATTTGTTTAGCTATCAATTAATTAATATACGTACAGATATACATGCGAGGAGTATGTGTGCCACAGTGTGTGTGTATACGTATATATGGAGGCCAGTAGACAATTGTGGAAGTCAGTTTTCTCCTACCATGTAAGACTGAATATTTACCTTCTGATACATTTGCCTGCCCATTTTTTAAAAATTGTGATATAATATACATAAAACTTGAATTAATTTAAAGATAAGTTTCATACATGTGTACAAAGTTTATTGATCATATCTATCCACTATCTCCCTCAAACTTTCTTTGGTGCATCCTACCCCATCTCCTATCCAGTTTCATGTTTTCTTTTTATTATGAATTTTGTTATTAATAACCCTCTTAACCCAACTAGTGCTTCCTAAATGCACATGGATATGTGACTAGCCATTGGGGCATAAGTAACCTACCAGTGGCCAAATCCCCAAAGAGTGACCCTTCCTCAGCAGCTGTCAACTGCCAAGAACTGCTTCAATAGGGTTGGAGCCTCTGGGAGTCTTCCCTTATCCATGCTAAAACTGTAACTGGCTTTAGCTTAGCATTTAATCTTTCTGAATGTGGAGTTTAGTACCTTGGAATTTGTAAATAGCAGAGCATTTCAATAGCACGATTGACACAAAGATGTGTGGCAACAAAGGGAAATTGTCTATTGTCACAAAGATGCGGCAGGATGCTTCTCTATGTATCCTGCTGCTAGATTGTAGTAATTTTCTGTTAACGTGACAAAAATAATCAAGTTATGAGGAAAGCCTTATTTTTCGTTAGTTTTGCAGGTTTCTATCCGTGGTGGTTGGACCCTTTGTATTTGGACCTAGGGCAAGACAACACAAAAAGAGAAAAACACACAGGAGACGATCTGCTTATGTTATAGGAGTGAGAAGGCTGAGAGAAGAAAAGAGGATTTCAATATCCTCTCAAAGACATAACTCCTAATGACCTCATTTCCTGCTTTTAGATCCTACCTCTTATGAGTTTTAGCATTTCCCAGTTGCACCCCAGACTAATGATCAGGTCTTTAAGACATGGACTTTTGGGGAGAACACTTAAACAAAACCACAGTAGACCTAAGAAATTAACTTTTGCATTAAAATATTATCTTCTCTCTTTCTTAATGTTCTAATAATTTAATCTTTAAACTTCCTAATCTTACCTCTAATGCTTTATCTCTAATTTTACCTTTAATTTATAATTTTCCCAGTTTTTGTTCTACATTTGGACAATATTTTTAGCTTTAACTTTTAACCCTCCTAATTTCACAGTTCTATTATAATTATCTTAGTTTCTATGATGCTATTCCTTTATTTTAAAAATATTAACAAGCCGGGCGGTGGTGGCGCACGCCTTTAATCCCAGTACTCGGGAGGCAGAGGCAGGCGGATCTCTGTGAGTTCGAGACCAGCCTGGTCTACAAGAGCTAGTTCCAGGACAGGCTCCAAAACCACAGAGAAACCCTGTCTCGAAAAGACAAAAAGAAAATATTAACAGCTTTTTCTTTATTGAATATATTTTTATATTTCCATAGAATTTATTGAAAGGTTCTGGCTAAGTTACTTCTGCTTTTAGATTCTTTTTTATATTGATCTGCTTTTCATGGTAGAGGTTTTCTTAATATTTTAGAGATTCTTCACTTCCAACATAAAAAAGAGCTAATCAGTTATTCTAGATTTCTGAATGGGTGTTTGGAGAAGAACGTCTTAGAGAGTGGCAAAGTTGGCCAGATCCTACTGGTTCCTAACACAGTCTGCTCTCGGTTTACTTTAACTTTGTTGTTCTTTTTGCCTATTGCCTGAAAATTCTTTTTCTCTCCTTTCTTCCTTTCTCTTCTTTCAAAGTTGGTTTTGAATGTTCATCATTTATCTATGTTTGCATATACCTCTTTGATATCATAGTTAGAAGTTTTTTATACTTAACTGTTTTGTTTTGTTTTGCTTTGGTGTTTGGAGTCATGGTTTCTTTGTGTAGCCTTTGCTGTCCCTAGAACTAACTCTGTAGATCATGCTGGCCTCAAACTCATAGAGATCTGCCTGCCTTAGTGCTGTGATTAAAGGTGTGCACCACCACCACCCAACTATACTTAAATCTTTTTAAAAAATGAAAATATAATTTTTCACTTTTCCTCTTGCTTTTACTCTCTGCAACCCTTTCCTTGAACCCTTCCCCTTGCTCCCTCCTGAAATAATGGCATCTTTTTCTTTAGTTGTTATTGATAACCAACATGTACTTGCACCAATGTATGCATACACAAATGCACCTGAGTTCTCGTGTGTGTGTGTGTGTGTGTGTGTGTATGCTTTCAGAAAAGCTTGTTTGTTCAATGACATCAGGAAATTTGAAAGCAAATGGATGGAACCAGAAAAAAAATTATCCTGAATAAGATAACCCATGCCCAGAAAGACAACAGTGTGTGTACTCATTCGTAAGTGGCTACTAACTATAAAGTAAAGGAAAACCATGTTGCAAAGCACAGACCCAGAGAGGCGTAGGTAACAAGGAGGGCCCAAGATAGGACACTTGTATCTCCCTTGGAAAAGAAAATTGAAGAGATCAAGGAGCATCCAAGGGAGGATGCTTGGATCTCCCTAATAAAGGGGAATAGAGGGTGAATTGGAGGGAGGTAGGTATAGGAATGTGAGGGATGTAGTTGCAGGGTGGAGGGAGGGGGGCAGTACTGAGAGAGATGACTAGAAAGGGAGACTTTATGGGGCCAGGTAGAAGCCTGATACAATCAATGGAAACTCTGTAAGGATGGCCCCAGCTAAGACATCTGATCCCCAGGAGTTTAAGGATGGCCCCAGTTAAGAGTTCTGGCAGTAGTAGATGCATAGCCTGAACCGGCCGTCTCCTGTGACCAGACTGACTACTACTATTGCCATTGAAGAGCCTTCATCCAGTAACTGAAGGAAGCAGATTCAGAGACAAAACATTGGACTGAGCTCAGGAAGTCCTGATAAGGAGAAGGTGGAGGGATTGTAGGAGCCTGGGGGTTCAGGGACATCACAGGAAAACCCACACAAGCAGCTAACGTGGCTCATGGGAACTCAGAGTCTGAACCACGTACCGGGAAGCCTTCATGGGACTGACCTAGGCCCTCTGTATATATGTGACAGTTGTGTAGCTTGTCTATTTGTGAGAATCCTGGGAATGGGAGCAAGTGCTGTTCTTGGTGCTTTGGCTAGCTCTTGGGAACCCATTCCTCATACAGGTGAAGTGCTTGGTCTTATGGCATCTTGATATGCCATGCTTTGCTGATGCTAATGGGAGGCCTGCCCTTTTCTCAGTGAATACAGAGGAGGTGTGAATGAGGAGGGTTGCAGAGGGGAGGAAGGGTAGGGAGTGGAAGAGGAGGGAGAGGAGGCTGTGGTTGAGATGCAAAATTATTTTTTTTAAAAAATGCTAGTATATAGGCACCTAAATCTATAAATAAATCTTCTCAGTCCAGTTACTATTGCACCACTCTGTATTGCATAACCAATTAGGAGACCCATGCCTGGGAAACTATTTCACCCACTCTTGGCATTTCTTACTTGCCTGTAAATTTTTTTCTAGAGTTGAAGCCCCATGATAGCCCCCTCCCCACTTTCATGCTAGCATATCTGGCTGTACTTCTTTGGGTAGCCATATTGCTGAGATATTCATGGGTGAAGCTTCTCTGTCATCTCTAGGAGACATAATCTCATAGGAGCATTCCTGGTACTTTGGCTCTTACAATGTTTCCACCCCTCCCCCACAATGTTCTCCAGCCTCAGGTGTAGGAGTTATGCTGTAGATGTAACAACACCATCACTTGTTATCTGTATCTTGTCTAGCGGTTTTCTGTAATGCTCCCATTCTATTGCAATGAGAAGCTTCTTTGATGAGGGTTAAGAGCTACACTTATCTATGGAGCTGAAGCTGTATATTTAGAAAACCACTAGAAATTGTGCTGGTTTAGTATAGTCTAGTAGTTTCTCCTTTGAAATCCACGACCTCTGTAAATGCAGGAAAACCACAGCTCTCATCTTAAAGGGAAATAAGACATAGTTATTCTGGGCCTATTTTTAGCGAACATGGCCCAGGACCACAGATTTAGGTTACCCTAAATTTCTTGTTCAAATATGTAAGCAGTTACATGAAGTTTTTATTTTGTAGAACAAAGAAAGTAATAAGTCAGAACAAGTTTAAAATGCATTGGTGACCAGATTCTTCCTCCTCCACCAAGGCTGGATGAGGCTATCTGGCAGGAGAAGTGAGTCCCCCAAGCAGACAACAGAGTCAGAGACATCATAACCTGCTCTCACTGCTAGGAATCCTACTGGAGAACCAAGCCACACAACTGTCACACATATGCTGAGGGTCTAGGTCAGTCCCATGCAGGCTCCCTGATTGTCGCTCCAGTCTCTGTGAACCCCTGTGAGCCCAAGTTAGTTGATTCTGTGGGTTTTTTTGTAGTGCCATTGACACCATTACAATCCTCCTTCCCTCTTTGTGTGGGAGGGGCTTGGAAGAGGGGGAGGAAGGGAAAGCTTTGTAATGGCTTTGTGGGAGCCCAGGTAGTTTGGATGCTCACCTTAATAGACCTGGATGGAGGTGGGTGGTCCTTGGACCTCCCACAGGGCAGAGAAACCTGCTTGCTCTTTGGGCTGAGGAGGAAGGAAGACTTGATTGGGGGAGGGGGAGGGAATGGGAGGTGATGGCGGGGAAGAGGCAGAAATCTTTAATAATTAAATTAATTAATTAATAAAAAAAATCAGCAAGAAAAAAAAGAAAATAAATAAAAATAAATTTAAATGCATTGGTACATAGGGGAGGTGAGATGGGTGTAGAGAAATGTGGCGAGGTTTTTTATAGGCCTAGGATGCTATCTGATGTCATTGTTAGCTTTTAGGTTTGTGGAAACTAGTGGCGGACTCAGTTAATAGGTTCCAAAAGACTTTATTGTTAGTTCTGACATAGAGCAGGCCCAAATTTTAGCCCAAGATAAGGTAATTAGACTCTGGACTTGCAACATTTTAATCTTTCCACAGTACTGAAATTCTAATTAGCCAGTCAGTCTCTGCAGACACAGATACCTTTCAGAAGTTTTCCTTCACACTTCCTTATTTCCAGGTGCTGCCTAGTTTTCCAGTATCAGACATGTTCTCCCTTCTGTTGAGCATGCCTTTAGTTCAATTAGATTTTCATTACCACCAAGATATGAGTGCTGCTATTGCATCCTTAGGGTTTTCCCTCCATACTGGTCATCATTGCGGTTTAAGCATTGTCACCATATAGGACTATTGGTTGCCTCCTTTGGAAGCTTACATAGAACCTTCTGGTACTATAAAACTTGTCTTCAGGGAGTAGACATTAAGGTCAGATCTAGCTCAGATACTCTGGAAGTCAACCAGTGGCAATGACAATAACCTATATTGTCAGAGGTCCCTAGACCCCCTTGACCAACAGTGCAAAAAGATTTCCCATGCCTGTGTTACGGCTTTTTTTTTCTTAAGGTAGTTTATTGGTCTATGGCTCTTGTAGGGAGCATTGTCAGCCAAAGTGGAATAACTTCATTTGAACTACATAGGTATATGTGTGTGTGCTGTGTTTGTTTGTGTGTGTAGTATTCAATTTATGTAAAGGAATTATGAAATTCATTTAATGTATGTGAGCGTATGTATACATACATGCAAGTTTGTGTACAATATACCTGTGTGCCTTGACCTGGAGTTTAAGTAGGCTCGGCTAGTTAGCCAGCAAACACTAGAAATGCTTCCATTTTCTATTCTCCAGTGCTGGGGTTAAAAGTACATGCTGTTACGTCCAGCATTTTTACGTGGGTTCTAACGGTTGGATTCTAGTGCTCATGCTTGTAAGAAAAGCACAATACTGACTCAGCCATGTTCCTAGGCTGCTACTCAAATCATACTTTTATATAATTTGTATATGTACACATATAAGTTGAGACTATATATGTCAAATAGCTGTAATTTAATGGATGTCTCCCTTTGTCATTAATGTGTTATGATATATAATAAATTTAACTTAAAATAACCATAAAATCAGTTTATGTATATATTAATTTAATATCAGGTGGTTGATATTTTCTTTCAGTTCTTTGATATCTTCTTTGAAAATTTATTTAGTATTCATATGACGGGTCATTTGTTAACGACTCTTCATGTGTACTGATGGGATTTTAACTGGAATTACAATCCTATTAGGGAAGAATTAATATTTTACCAACTGATTGATTGAAAGCATCACCCATCCCCTGGCATTCATCCTTGGGGTACCAATGGAGCACCAATGGAGCAGAAAGTTTCATCTCATGCCCCCTATCAAGAACTGACCCCTCCCCAGGGAGGGTGAGGACCACTCCCACAAGCTATTTAAGCTGCCTCCGAGAACATGTGGTCTCTTGCCATGCTCTCCTGGCTACCCGGGAGTGCTGCATTTTTTAAACATGGGCATCTTTAATTCAGTCTAATCTGGTCTAATTGGAATTTGTCTATGGAGATGCACATTTTAAGATTATTCCTAACATTAAAATGTTAGGAATATTCCTAAAAACAAGCCTCTCGGCCATCATAAATTCCAATCAGACCAAATCAAACCAAATTAAAAGAGATCCAGGTTTAACTGGATGTCTGCACTCTCAGGTGGCCCAAGGGGGTGAAATGGAAAGCTGACAGGACCACCGAAGAGGAAGAGGGAAGACTACATGCTTATTTTCGGGGGAGCAGTTTAAATAGTCTGTGGGCGTGGTCTTGACCTTTCCTGGAGAGGGGTCAAAGTTTGGCGAGCTCAGGGGAGGGGGCCTTCCAAAGATGGAGACCGGAGGCTGGAATTACATTCCAGACTCTTTGTATATGGGGTGACAAGAAGCTGAGGTGATACTTATGGCCAATATTTTAGGCTCTTGGAATTATTTGCATCGGTGGAGAGGCGCATCTTAAGATTATTCCTAACACTAAATATTCTATCTCAAAAAATAGAATACCTTTAATGTTTTCAAATATTTTCTTATAATATTTTTAAATAATTTACCTATACCCCATATTAAGATTATTTCCAGCAGTCATCAATAATGACTATGACATTTTTGCCATCATGTTAATAAATAGTCCATATTGCTATATTTTTAATCAATGTACTTTATTTCTTTTTTTAATTTGTATCAGTATTGCTTTTGACTTGTGCTTTTGACTAGGTTCTGGGGACCTGAACTTAGGTCATCAGTGTAGTTCAAGGAGTGCTTTAATCACCAAGTAATCTCCCAGTTCTTACTCCCCCCCCCCCTTTTTTTTAAAGCCAGGGTTTTACTATGTAGCCCTGCCTGACCTAGAACTCATGTAGATCATATTGGCCTTGAACTCACAGAGATTTCCTGCTTCTTTCTCTTAAATTCTGGGATTTAAGACCTGCACCTTCAAGGCTCAGACTCCAGTCTTTACTTTTAATACTTTTCGGTAATTTGGTTTATCTTATTGTTTCCTATAAATAATATATGAATCTATTACTGAACTATTTTTAAAATGAGTTTAACAAACTTATGTTTATTTTCATTGTAATATGTTTGATATTTTGACGTCTTGATCTATGGTTTTTAAAACCATTTTCCTATTGTTGCAATGGTTTTCATCTTCTGATCCATGTGTAGAATATTAGTTAAAACCATAAATTCAAGCATATGTCTGCTTGGGCACAGATCCCGTCTGAGCATGTTAAGAATCAGGAACTGTTAATTCTTTGTGCCTACGGGTCCTTCCTTATAAAGTTTGAAAACGGGCCTAAAAATAGCTCCCATGGCACAGGTAACTGAAAGTGCTCTGTGAAAGACGTTTTGAATGTGCTTGCAACATAGTAGGTGCTCATAATTGGTAGTACTCATTTCCTGGGCTTTTTTTTTGCCTCCAGAAATGCTAATGGTTTTTATTAAATTGTTATTATCAAATTAGAAAACATGTGCTGTTTATATATCGCTACTTGTCAGTTACACAGATAAATTCCAAGGAAGATGAAATCATGAACTTTGTTTTATGTACTCCATGCACACCTGATATGTGCATTTCATGATTTTTATTGGCATTATCTAAGATTAGAGGATTGTTATTTAAAAGCCTATCTTAACTCATATAGTTTTGATTTTAAAATGGTCAGTTGTTTGCATTCTGAAATATATTATTTATCTCATCATGTATCTAAATATTGTTCATCACCAGATCTTTTAATTAACTTTAATATTTTCTTGTTCTTTATAATACAACTTTAGCCAAATAGTCTCACACTGTATACATTTGAACTTGCTTTATTTCCTTAACAGTGTTGAGGGGCATTTATCCCAATGGAAAACAGTAATTAGTTCTTAAAATAATTAAGTTTGATAGGCCAAAAACTTAAAATATAAATGCTATCTCCTCCATTTATTGACACTGGTTATATAGCACTTTACTTCTGGGTGATATCCATTTGGTCATTCTATTATGGGTGTGTCACTCTCCACTACCTTTGCTTGGAAGCTAAAATGCAAGTGTTCAATCTACGAGATTCAGTTGTGTTGTCATACAGGATTTCAATTACAATACTAGACGAACTAGACTCTTCAGTTTGCATGTTCAATTCTGGACTCTCTCCCTCTCTACAATCCAATAGTGCCTGGTTTTAATAGGCTATTTCCTCGGGTCTGTTATTCATAACATGTACATTTCTTCATCTGTAAGTAATGAGGTTGGATTAAATGATCTTGAAGGTTTATTCCAGGAATAAAAGTCCATGATCTATAGCTGTTTTTCTTTTACTATTCCATGAGCAATGCTCTTTAAAATTCTTTTCCGTTATTCCCACTGAAAATGTCCTCCCACTATTGATCTGGAAGCTGGCCATTTGTGTAACATATTTAACTGGAGCACAAGTGTTTCTAAAGCATCTATCATCTGTAACTCTAAAATTCCCTCTTTTGTAATTGGTGGCCTCGGTATCCATTGGGAACAGAAATATCACCTCTGTTCACAGCATCTGAGTGCTCATCAATTCCTTTCTTACACACACACACACACACACACACACACACACACTGAATTCTCTAAGATACAGGATAAGTAGCTTTTGGGTACCCTTCAGGATGTGGAGTCACAGTACCAATATCAGAGAAAATAAAATATGTTTTCTATCACTCCATTGTTTTTCCTTTACCTCTTCAAGATTTCCAATGCTCCCTGACTATATTTTATTGCTTCATCTGTTTCTTTGCTCATACATTCTTGAAGAGGTCAAGGCACTTTTCTTTTCCCCTAAATGTCACACCAATAGATGTAGCTCCTGTTAAACTAAGAGAAATTGGAAAAGGTCTCAGGGGCTGAGAACGTCACTCAACCAAAGAACCTTTGGGCTATGAATGCCAATGCTTCTGGTTCCAGTTTCCTTGGTTAATAAAAATTGAGATCATTTCTCTCTCTCTCTCTCTCTCTCTCTCTCTCTCTCTCTCTCTCTCTCTCTCTCTCTCTCCCCTAGCTCCCTGCCTTCCCCCTCCCTCTCTCCTTCTCCCTCCTCCCTTTCTCTCATTTTTTCTCTCCTCATTTTCCCCAGTATCTCTCCTTATTATTGTTAATCTCTAATCACACAAGGAAATTTTCAAGTCTGTTTTCAAATCAGAGTTACTGATGCTGTCTTTTGCCATTACTATTATTTGTGATAGTAATAACTGTCATTCTTGTTTCTCTTAGTCAGTGAAACAAAATGAGTGAAACTCTTTCCATGTATTTATTTCATTTATTATATTCTGTGTTGATATTACTTAGTCTTTTGTGAAGAGAGAAATGAAACAGAATCTTAGGGAAGCTGAACAAATTCCCCAGTGTAAAAGAGATTATAAGTAATGAAGCTATAGTTTTGAACCTTAGTCTAGTTGGCCACAGAGCTCACTCTTAGAGTTTAAATCTGGAGTATTCTTGCACATGAGTTCACTTATCTCTCTCTGGAGTACTAGCAAATGTTGTTAATAGACTTCAGCCTTCTTTCTGCACAGCCCTAGATATAATCTCTCAAAATCCTCCAGGATGTTCTCAGAAGCCCCTAGAGAAAAACTCATCAGATGTAGCATAGGAGTGAAACCCTGTTTATGAGGTCTATATGACAAGACACGAAATGGTGTCTTCCATGCACCTTCCATTCTAGGGTTTTCTCTGATGTGGAGTTGAGAAGGAGCTGAATCCAAAGGCGATTCATCTGAGGAGCTTGCTGTTACACAGCATAGTTCCTTGCGCTGTAGATCTGAATGATGGAATCATGAAAATTTCGGCATCAGTAAAAGCTTTCTGAATGTGCCGTGACCAAATATGAATGCAAACCCAAATGTGTAACAAATTCGAGGTGTTTCTTTCAATACTTGTCTCTACTGTTTTGCACTACTTCTCTGAAACTTTGCCTTTGTACACACAATATGCTGACTTTTCACTGCCCATGCTGCCATAGCACACCTTGCCATTGAAGGCTGCCTGAAACACCAAGGGTCACAGTCAAGACTATTATACATCATGCATTGCAATGGTTTTTTTACTATACACACCATTTTTCTACTCTTACATAAAAACATGACATAATTATGGAAAACTACTTTTAATATTTTTCTATAGTCATTGTCATCAAGTAAGTATCCAATTAATATATTTTTGGATTGTACTGCGTTAGCATGTTTGTTATAAAATTTGCTATATGAGTTGGAAAAAAAAATCACCAAAGGAATTTTTGGATTGTAACTAGAGCAGAATTCCCAACAATTTTTGAAATGGCCATAAACATACATCTATCATTTTGTACTATGTATTTATACAAAATGGTCAAAATAAATGAAAACATCCATTAATATGCAAGACTTTTTTGCCTTTAGTAAATGGCAAACTTACATTTATACCAAATAATATTTTAAAATAGATCTCATTATGATTTATTATCAGTAAATATTTGATTTGTATTTCTATTTTATGTACCTGGGGTTCCATAAAAATTTATCAGGCAGAAAGGAGTCTTCAGGATAAAAAATGTAAGAAGTCCTGCTATGTTGGTGACTGCTCTATATACTTACACATCAGGCATTTTATTATAGGGTCAGGAGTAACCCAAACATTTTTTCCGTATTTCTTCTCAGTAATTTTAGAGTACCAGCAGTTCTATCCTTCCCTATATCATTGCTGTACCATGTCTCTTTACTAGACTCCATTCATGACTGCAGAATAGTTTGTAATATTTAGAAATTCCTGTAACCAGAATGCTTTTGAATCCTGAAGTGCACTTTTATGAGCACCACCAGGAAGATTGAAATAATTATAGTGGATGCCATCAAGCAATGTCAAACTGAAAGTGCACATCTAAAGTTTGTACCCTTAAATATATGCCCACTTATTCTTAAATGTGTTGCTAAAATGTGTCAGTGAAAGAAGGAATTTTTCCTGTTATTATAAAGCATTTCCAAGAAGAAAATATCAATTATTCTCAAGACACATTTAGTTGAGCCTTCCTCCCACATCCTAAATACTTACTTATGTTTATGTGAGTTAACATCTGTACAATGTAGCAATTGTTTCATCTTACTCAAACTAATAGAGATGCTAGAAACATCTGGTAGTTGATAGTTAATTCATTTTTTTCACTGCACTTTTTCATAGGAAGCAGGGAATGCAATTCTATATATCCCTTGAGAGACTCTTGCATTTATGACAGGTGTATATTTCTTAACGAGTCATTGGTTGACACCATTGCCTCTCCTAAGTCCAGCTGGAAGTACATTCATCTGGCAAAGAAGAGTGGGGGAGGAAAAGTAAAATTTGAAAGAAAGTTAGGCTGTCAGGTGGTTGTTGGGAAAAAAAAATCCAATTCTCTCCAGAAATATTTATTCTGCTTATTTTGTGCAATTTCCTGCAACTGCTCTTTACAAGTCTGTCACTGTGATGACTGTCTGTTTTGAGTTATTTAGCTGCATATTACTAATTTACCTAGGACTCTGAAATGAGGTTTTTAGTCAGTGTGGAACTAGGAGTTGGTTGAGCATGCTTCTTGATCTTTATGACAGACACTCCCATCCCAGAATCTCAGCATCTCTGTCTGAGGCTCAGAAAAACGGATGAATGGTCATATCCTGAATTTTCTGACCCTTTCTCAGTAAGAGTTGTTTGATCTTGAGAGACTTTATTTTTTTAGTTCTTTGTGACCTTATAGAGATTATCTCTATCCTTCCCAGCAGTTATGATTTGCTAAGGCTATTTTTACTGACAACATCTCAGGGCTTGAAGTAGAAGGGTGAGGATGCTGCATTCTTGGTAGAGGGCCAGCTTTTAGAATTCTTTCCTTGATGTGACATAATGAATCTTAATTGGCCTGCCCCTGGGCCCTAGCACAGCAGCCTCAGCTGAACAAGTCTGAAGGACTGGTGCTTCTTAAGAAGAGATTCAGTGGTATCTGAAAGAAAAGCCATTAGTAGGTAAACGGTGAATGTAGGGCTGTCTTGCTGACCAAAGACATAGCATCTATATCACTGAATCAATGACTTTCCCCCTTTGAAATCTTGGCTTATAAAGGAGATATAAAATATTTATTCTAATCGTTTCAATGTTTATGGTTTTTTCATGACACTTCCACTCGTCTCAGATTTCTCAGATACCCAGATAGTTTTGAGCTAGTTTAAATTATTGGTACACACACACACACAAGATTAAGCAAATTGAATGTTTCTTTTAACAGCAGAGGCTTTTTTCACTCATTGTGTTTGAGTATGTGTATATGTATGCATGAGTGCACATGCATGTGCAGATGCCAGTGTGTACTCATGAGTGCACATTGTTTGGCTTAATCTTAAGAAAAGCTGCTCTGCCAATGCAAAGAACTCCAATCAAACCAGATTAGACCAAATTGAAATGCCCATGTTTAATGAATGCAGCATTCTTGGATGAACCTAGGCAGCGTGGCAAAAAGAGGAGCCCATGCAACCCTGAAACCATGTGTTCCTTTTTCCAGCACAAGCATAAATACCACGTGGGAGTGGTCCAGACTCTCCCCCAGGGAGGGGTCAGCAACTGGCAGGCTGGGAGTTAGAATTCGGCCTGACCAATGCAACTCCCAGGCCAAGGGCTGGGGTGATGCTTCCAATAATTTATCCCAGACTCCTTGGATATAGGGGTGTTAGAGGGCTGGGATCTCACTTTGAATCAAACACACACACACACACTCACACTCACACACACACATATGTTCCAACTTTAGAATGTTCTTTCTCAGGAGTTGTCCTTCTATCTCATTTTTGGAAAGGAGGTCGGTCACTGAGACGTGAGGCTCCATTGTTTGGCTGGCTGGCTTCCTGTTTCTGCCTTCCTGCATCAGAATTACAAGTACATACCACCATGCTTGCTTTGTTGTTGTTGCTTAATATGGGTTCTTAGGATCAAGTCCAGGTCCTTATGCTTACACAGCAAGCACTTTGCCCACTAAACTATCGCCTTAGCCTTGATTGTTCTCTTTTTAATATTCGATGTTAAGCAAAATGTATATACTGTCTTGATGGTTTCTTGAAGAAGGGATTTAAATATAGACTATTTCTAACTTATTCTTCAGGATAAACATACACCCTCAAAATGTGGTAAAGCAAAACTTAACAATTCTTATCAATTGCTCTCAATTGTCTTACAGTAATAAGTTAGTGATAATATTTTTATTGGACTCATGTCTGTACCTCCATCCATGTTAAATTCTCTGGATAGTCCTGGTCATATAATTCCACTTAACAAATTATTTTGATTTTCTCCAAGCATCATAAAGTGGCAGAGCTAATCCAAATAAGCATTTGGATTTAAGCAGGACCAGGCCACAGTAGGGTGGCCACTAGAACTTTGGTGACCTCAGTGTCCAGGAATCTTCAGCCCTTCCTGCAGATAAGTTTAGAAAGAAGATAATCCAGTTCTCCTGTATCCATTGGTTGACAGACTCTCCCTTATCTTTAGTGCTACTTAGTGACTGTAAAGTGTTTCCTTGGGTTATCCTCCTGGAAATGGAGTTGATAATTGCTGCTTCAACTTCCTGAAGTTGGCCTTTTTTTCTCCTTTTTCTTTGTCTTTCGGGGTGGTCTACTGATGGTCTCAAGAATTCTATGAATGTCAAAAATGTGCAGGAGTCTGGCACTCTGATTTCAAGGCAAATTCACCTGAACTCCATTCCCCTTTGTGACTAAAGTAAAAGAGAACTTTAGTGATTAGGTTAATCTGTTCAGGAAAATTTCTTGTTAAGGTTGTGTGTCAACCCTGGGAAAGTCACTGTGAAAGGTATTCTCATTTATCTTGGCCACTCTGTCTACAAAGTTTCTTTGTCTGCAAATCAATGTAACAGATTTTAGAATGACCCAATAATAAGTGTTATATTTCTTCCATAGCAGGAAAGCGATTTCTTTTCCCAGGTATGGTCTTCTATTCCTCTTTTCTTTAAGTCCCAGAAGTGGTATTTAATCTTTGAGAACATTATATTTTGCATATGGTAACGATTGTTAAAACCATTGGGGAAATTTACCAAGAAATGGATGCATTTTTTTCCTTCTTTCTTTCACAGAAGTAACAACGATCCTAACACTATTTTCTGTGATCTGAGATTCTTGATAATGGGCTCAGCCTTAAGGATTTGGTTGAAATATGTGTATATAGGCTTTGCATAACTATTTGGACATATGCTTAGCAAGAGGGCTCCATCTGATGGAGATGAATCAGAATCAGCTACACGGTTTTTAAAGTTCAGCTTCCTGACAACCCCCTCACTCCCACACACCCAGTTTCTGATTGGTGCTTCTGAGGTAAGCCATACAAATCTGCCTCACCAGTTTCTAGGCAATATTGATGCTGTTTTCTCTGGACCACACTTTCGAGACTGTTTAAAGAAGGGAGTAACAAATGACCAATATCTGAAGCTGCTAGTCCTTCTACTAAAGTCTTCATCAAATCTGCAGGAGTGTTGAAGGAGTTGGAGTAACCCCCGTTGCTATCAGGAAGCTGATAAATCTATCATTATCCCCCAGTTAAAAACCACGAAAGATGGACCAATGTTATAATTAAAACATTAACTCTACTATCATGATTTTTGTTTCAAACTCTCATCTTGGAACTGTTAAGCTGTGAATAAAATGATTACAAAAATCACTTGGATAGTTAGGTTTTAGTGTATCAATTTAACACCTGATTGAGAAGAATGTGCTTTTTCCATGTCACATGGATTAAAATGTTAGTTAAACCAGGACAAGCCTCGATGTGTCTGAACTGAGTTAATGAATAACTGAATAATTTACCCATAAGTGTAGAATAATCCTCACGACCATATGATATAATAGGGAAAGCAATCAGCAGTTTCAAAAACTGCCATCACTGACCTATTGTTTTCTTTTAACTTAACTGATAGTTCCTACATGCCTTAAAGGGGAATCTGGACTAATTAGCTGAGCAGGAAGAAACCACCTGGCAGTGAGACACAGCTCAAATTACATATGCAAGCCCAGTCACAAAGTTAGGTTACAGCTTGCGCAGGATGAGAAAACTGGGTAGGAAGAAGCCATTGCCAGGCAAAAATCCAAGATAGAACCTCTGCCAAGTGACTTAAGGACAAGTTTCAACAATGTTCTGGATGCTTTGTGAGAAGAGCAAACATTGTGATAGGTCAGCCATTATAAATGATGTCAGTATTCATGTCTTCCTCTAAATGGCTGTAGAGGGCTTTATGTAGACATTCCTTCTGAGATCTTAGTGATGATTCAATGGCCTCAAGTGTTAAGACTTTTCAAATGAAAGCGCCTTTCTGTAATTTAGTGACAAGAAGTTGTATAGACTTAACGAAGTGAGAACAGGCTTGAAACCCACTTACTGATATAGAACTACAATTTATGTCTCCCAGCCCAATGCTTATGTGGTACAATTCTAGGAGGAACTGTTGGAAGTAAGGGTGTTTCGACCATTTTGAATTTTCTAAGTGGATTTTCTGAGTTAAAGAACTATTAGACAGCTATCCTGAAAGACCCTACAGACCCCCTCCTCAGAACCCGCAGCTAGCAGGCTCCCGGGAGAATGTCCTGTTTGCTTGAAAGATTCTCAGGATCAGCAGCTAGCCTGCTCTCGTGAGAGGAAAACAGGATATCTATAAGATAGGACATCTACAAAGCAGGATGACTGCAAAGTAGGATATCTATGAGATAAGAACAGGATGTCTGCTGCCAGACATCCATGCTGGGAGAGGAAAAACCATTCATGACCCCCGCCTCATTCCGATAACCATGCTTCTGCTTCTGTAAAACTTGCTTTTGCTGCCCTCTTTCCTATAAAAAGACCTCCTCCCAGTCTGCAGGCGCAGAAGTCCTCCAAAAGACTTTGCTGCCTGCAGGTACCTGTGTCTACCTAATAAACCTCTTGCAGTTTACATCTGACCCGTGGTCTCGGCCTGGTCTTTGGGTCCGGGAGGTCCCTACCGGGGTCTTTCATTCCAGGCTTGGGGTTCTAGAAGTTTCCTCCTAGGAAACACTTCTCATCTTGTTCTCTAGGAGACACCTGAAAGAAAAGCTTGACAGTCATTTCGAAGGAGTCTTATGATTGTCATGTGACATTTTCCACATCCCCTGTCTGCCTGCTCTTGTTTTCTCATGTGCCACCCTCCAGCGTTAACTGGTGCCTTTACCCTGCTTTCTCTTGGCTCTTACTGCCACTACCTGCATCACAGTCAGACGATTTGGAGAATCCCAAAGGTATTACAGTCTGGCCTCTAAGTAACCTCAGTTAAGTAGCTCTTTTGGCTATCCTACCCAAAGGGATTTCCCAATTTCCTTTGTTTTGCCAGTTGCCTCCAGCTAGATTAGAGAAATCTTGTGTACCGTATGCTTTTCAAACACAACTTCTTCATGCCCCTGCTATTAAATATGGAGCAGAAAAAAATAGAAAATCAAATACTGATCACTTAATATGGTGTTTCTGTAAGTACTTGAAAGTATTACTTAGTTTTGCCTGCAACAGCTGCCGAATGTAGTAACTTCAACTCTCATGTTGTGATGAGGGAACAAGAGCATTGGGAGGCTAATTTCCTTAATAGTTCACACATAGTAGGAGGTAGGGCTAGAGCTCAGGGCATCCAGGTCAGAGTTTATGCTCTTAAGTATTTGCTCAAGCTCTTACCACCAACAGAATGACTTTTCCTTCCTCTGGGGAATATATGCTGTTCTTCCTTAAAGTCTGTTCCTGCTCTTAGTAATATTTAAATGGTCTGATCTGTCTACTCCCTTCTAGTACCACAGAATCTGATTTGGTCTCCCAAGACATGACTGCTACACATAAGGTCAGGACACCAGAAAACAGGACTGTGAGAATTCCCTCTGATCTTATAGGCATCCACACAAATAATACCTCTGGTGTTCGTTATCTTCATTTTATCACCGAAAGAAAGGATCAAGGTAGTTTCACATCAGTTATCATATAGCTTGTCCCCCTTCCTTTCCACTTTTAATATCAAGATCATATTCTTTGAAGTTAACATAATCCTAATTAGTCAGAATTTATTAAATAGGTATATTGGAAGGAGGATTACTTATGGCTCTGTTCTCTTTGATTTACTGAGTAAAATTAAAATGGAAATTACTTTTTACATATTAAAACATGCATTACTTCTGAGAAATATATTTATAGCTACAAAGTACTTTCATTTTAGAGAAATATAGAGATAAGAAGTCAGGGTTCAAATACTGAGCTATTTAAGCAGGGGATAAGTGAATCTTGTTAATTTTGATAAAAGTACCTGAAGTAGTATACAAAGTCCAGAAAATCTTAAAACTGAGACGCACTCACTGATTCTCATATCCAGCTTGAGATCATTCGCAGAGACTCCCTGATTCCTACACACACATTGAGATCATTCAGGAGACCAAGAGTCACTGATTCCCATGTACAAATTAAGATCATTTATGGCTTTTCCTAACAAATACTGAGATCCTATTGTATAAGCAGAGACAGAGCTGTGAACTGTAACAGAGAAATGTTTACTGTCCTTATGGTGTTCAAAGGCTAGTGGGACAAATAAACCTTGAAATAAGTAACTCCAGTGAAATCTGTTGTGAATTGTCATGGGAGATGGAGTACAGTACACAGAAATACTCTAGAAGAAAGGACCTAGGCAAGGGAAAAGTGAAAACCTTCCAGAAGATTTGGTATTTATGCTAAGACTTAAAGGATATGGAGGGTCAACACCGTGAGAAGGAAAGTTCAAACATTCCAAGTAAAAGCAATAGCACGTGTGTAAAGCCAGAGGTAGAGAAGTAGGTAACATAGCCAAAGAACTGAAACATCGGCTAAAGCCACATCTCATTTGGCTGAATGAGGACTTTCAGCCACAGGAAGTGTCCATTGGTGCTAGATGTAGAAAGCAGGTCATCTGAAACCATGAACTGGTCTCCTGTTTTTATTATTATTTTGGCATTTTTTTTGGGGGGGCACCACCTAGTTCCCAAATAAATCATATGCTCCCAAATAAATCATACACATGGAGGCTTAATCCTTACTTATAAATGCCAAACCTTAGCTTGACTTGTTTAAGCCAGCTTTTCTTAATTTAAATAATTCTGCCTACCTTCTTTGCTTCTGGGCTTTTACTTTTTTCTATTTCTATATATCTTTTTTTTTTTTTTCTTACTCCAAGGCTTGCTGTGTAGCAGGGTGGCTGGGCCCTTCTTTTCTCACTTCCTGATCTTTTTCTTCCCAAATTTCTCCTTCTACTTAGTCTCTCTGCCAGCCAGCCCCACCTATCCTTTCTACTGCAGCACTATTGGCTCTTCAGCTCTTTATTAGAGCATCAGGTGTTTTAGGCAGGCAAAGTAACACATCTTCACAGAGTTAAGCAAATGGAACATAAAGGAATGCAACACATCTTTACATCATTAAACAAATGTTCTACAGTATAAGCAAATTTAACACATCTTAAACATATTATACAATAGCCTTCTACTATTGTTTCTATGGCCTTGAAGCAAAACTGTTGTTAGACCACATGGTACCTTTGCATGACTCAGGAGTATAACCTCTTTTTGGATTGAGGAAATATTTTGTTAGAGGAAAATGTGCAAAAAGTGTCAAGAAATATGCAAATAGAGCATCTTAATGGTGCTCTGTTAGGACATTACTACACAATTACATTTGTGACTGAAGATTCAAACCAAATATAAATTAGTGATATCTTAAGCATCTGTTGAAGAAGATTTAATAACTCCTGGACTCCAGTGATCTTTTAATGATTCCTGATGAGTTATCCAGAGTTGAACCATAGATGTTGACCTCCTCTCAGGTGTTTAAATTCTCTTAGCTTCTGATTTATGACCCATTGCTGCTGTGACCATCAACATTTCTGTTTATTCTCCTGCCCAATTTCCTGGATACTGGTTCCTGATTTATTGTTTTTGGTGATTGGACTCATTTTCTCCATATGAAGTGAAACTCTCCATCAAATCACAGAATAAGAAATGTAATTTTGAATTTTGCCTCCTTATTGGGTTCCTCTCCTTCCATTTAGAGTTTGTGTTTTATGATTTGTCATATTTACATCCTTGTTTGAGATTATTGGAGTCTCTTCCATAAAGTATATGCTAAGAAGGGGATGGGTGCTAATCATGGGATAGAACAATTTTTCCAAGTATTTTATATACTAGAATACAGGTAATTTCACAGTGCTTATGATGTTGGGGGAAAAATATCCTTAGTTAAATAATCTTCAACAACTATAGAAGAAAAGGGGGTTAGTTACTGCAGAGCCTTCTCAGTCTTTATTATGACAGTGTGCTTATATTAATCAGCAATTATATGCAGCATTTTAAGAATTACTTGACCACATTAACAATAAGATTTTTAAATTGTTTTTTTCTGCTCCCCTCCTTTTCTCTCCCCTCCCCTTCTACCCTCTCCCATGGTCCCCATGCTCCCAATTTACTCAGAAGATCTTGTGGTTTTCTACTTCCCATGTAGATTAGATCCATTTACATCTCACTTGGGGTCCTCTTTGTTGTCTAGGTTCTCTGGGGTTGTGAATTATAGGCTAGTTTTTCCTTTTTTTTGTTTTATGTCTAAAAGCTATTTATGGGTGACTACATCTGATATTTGTCTTTCTGGGTCTGGGTTACCTCACTCAATATGTTTTCTAGATCCATACATTTTCCCACAAATTTCAAAATGTCATTTTTCTCTGCTGTGTAGTACTCCATTGCATAAATGTACCACATTTTCCTTATCTATTCATCAGTCAGGAGCATTTAGGTTGCTTCCAGGTTCTGAATATGATAGACAATGCTGCTATGAACATAGCACGTGTTCTTGTGGTACAATTGAACATATGTACCCAAAAGTGGTATTGCTGGGTCCTGAGATAGGTTGTTTCCTAATTTTCTGAGAAATCACCATACTGATATCTAAAGGGGCTGTACAATTTTGAACTCCCACCAGCAATGGAGGAGTGGTCCCTTTACTCCACATTCTCTCCAGCATAAGTTGTCATCAGTGTTTTTGATCTTGGCCATTCTTACAGGTGTAAGATGGTATCTCAGAGTTGTTTTGATTTGCATTTCTCTGAGGTCTAAGGATGTTGAGCATTTCTTTAAGTGTCTTTCAGCCATTTTAGATTCCTCTGTTATAAGTTCTCTGTTTAGGTCTGTAACCATTTTTTAATTGGATTATTTGTTCTTTTGATGACCAATTTCTTGAGTTCTTAGTATATTTTGGAGATCAGACCTGTCTGATGTGGGGTTAGTGAAGATTTTTTCCCATTCGGTAGGCTGCCATTTTGTCTTGTTGACCATGTTCTTTGCTTTACCGAAACTTTTCAGTTTCAGGAGGTCCCATTTATTGTTTCTCTCAGTGTCTGTGCTACTGGGGTTATATTTAGGAAGTGGTCTCCTGTGCCAATGCGTTCAAATATACATCCCACTTTCTCTTCTATGAGGTTCAGTGTGGTTGGTTTTATGTTGAGGTTTTCCATCCATTTGGACTTTAGTTTTGTCATTGGTGATAGATATGGGTCTATTTTCATTCTTCTACATGTTGATATCCAGTTATGTCAGTGCCATTTGTTGAATATGCTTTCATTTCTCCACTTTATATTTTTTACTTTTCTGTCAAAAATTGTGTTTGTAGGTGTGTGGATTGATATGTGGATCTTTGATTCATTTACATTAGTCCTCCTGTCTGTTTTTATAGAAATACCAAGCTGTTTTCAGTACTGTAGCTCTGTAGTAGTTTAAAGTCAGGGATTGTGATGCCTCCTGAAGTTGCTTAATAATACAGGATTATTTTGGCTATCCTGTTTTTTTGTTTTTTCCATATGAAGTTGAGTATTGTTCTTCCGAGGTCTCTGAAGAATTTTACTGGGATTTTTATAGGCTTTGCATTGAATCAGTAGATTGTTTTAGGTAAGATTGCCATTTTTACTATGTTCATTATACCTACCCAAGAGCATTGAAGATCTTTCTATTTTCTTGTGTCTTCTTCAATTTCTTTCTTCAAAGATTTGAAGTTCTTGTCATACAGGTCTTTCACTTGTTTGGTTAGGATTACTCTAAGATATTTTGTTATTTGTGGCTATTGTGAAGGGTGATGTTTCTCTGATTTCTTTCTCAGCCCATTTATCATATATGTAAAGAAAGGATATTGATTTCAGTGGGATTTCTTTGAGTTTCTCTCCATTTAGTTTCATGTTGGTTGTTGGCTTGCTGTATATTGCCTCTATTATGTTTAGGTATGTTCTTTGTGTCCTTTCTCTCTCCAAGATATTTATCATGAAGGATATTGTATTTTGTCGAAGGCTTTTTCAGCATCTAATTAGATGATCATGTGGGGTTTTTTTTTTTAGTTTGTTTATACGATGGATTACATTGACAGATTTTCATATTTTGAGCCATCCCTGCATCTCTGGAATGAAGCTGACTTGAGCATGGTGAATGATTTTTCTGATGTTTTCTTGGATTTGGTTTGCCAGTAACTTATTGAGTATTTTTGCATCATTGTTCATGAGTGAGATTGGTCTGTAATTCTCTTTCTTGGTAATGTCTTTAGGTGGTTTGTGTATCTGGGTAATTGTAGCCTCATAAAAGGAGTTTGACAATGTTCCTTATGTTTCTATTGTATGGAACAATTTGAGGAGTATTGGTATTAGTTCTTCTTTGAAAATCTTGTAAAAATCTTTGCTGAAATCATTTGGTCCTGGGCTTTATTTGGTTGGGAGACTTTTGATGACTGTTTCTATTTCTTTAGCAGTTATAGGTCTACTTAATTTGCTTATCAGGTCTTAAATTTTGTATGTGTTATTTATCCAGAAAATTGTCCAATTCCTTTAAGTTTTCCAATTTTGTGGAGTACAGGTTTTTGAAATATGATTTGATAACTCTCTAGATTTCCTGTGTCTCTTATGTTCCCCTTTTAATTTCTGATTTTGTTAATTTGGATATTCTCTCTATGCCTTTTGAATAGTTAAAGGTTTGTCTATTTTTTTTTTTTGAAGAACCAACTCTTTGGTTCATTGATTGTTTGTATTGTTTTCTTTGTTTCTATTTTGTTGATTTCAGCTCTCAGTTTGATTATTTCCTGCTATCTAGTCCCCCTGGGTGAGTTTGCTTCTTTTTGTTCCAGAGTTTTCAGGTGTTCTGCTGACTCACTAACGTGGGAAATTTCCAGCTTCTTTATGTAGGCATTTAGTGCTATGAACTTTTCTCTTAACACTGCTTTCATTGTGTTCCATAAATTTGGGTATGTTGTGTGGTCATTTTCATTGAATTTTAGGAAATCTTTAATTTCTTCCTTCACTCAATTGATGATTCAGGTAAGCATTGTTTAATTTCCATGTGTTTGTGAGCTTTCTGAAATTAGTGGTGTTGGTGAACTCTAATTTTAAGCCAGTGTGATCCAATAAAATAGGGTTAGTTCAAGTTGTTTGGTATCTGTGAAGGTTAGCATTGTTACAGAGTATGTGATCAATTTTTGAGTAGGTTCCATGAGGTGCTGAGAAGATATATTCTTTTAAGTTTGGATGGAATGTTCTATATGTCTGTTAAATCCATTTGTGTCATAACATCTGTTATTTCATTTATTACTCTGTTAATTTTCTATCTGATAGACCTGTCCAGTGGTGAGAGTTGGGTATTGATGTCTCCCATTATTAGTGTGTGGGGTTTAATGTGTAATTTAAACTTTAGAAGTATTTTTTTTTTACATGTGGGGGTGCCCTAGTACTCAGGGCATAGATATTCAGTATTGAGATTTCCTCTTGATAGATTTTTCCTGTGACTAATATGAAATGTCCTTCTTTTGTCTCTTTTGAGTGAAATCTATTTTGTTAGATGTTAAGATAGCTACACCAGCTTGTTTCTTAGGTCCATTTGATTAGAAAATTTTTTCCCAGTCCTTTATTCTGAAGCAATGTCTGTCTTTGAGGTTGAAATTTGTTTCTTGAATGCAGCAGAAAGATGGATCTTGTTTTCATATTCAATCTGTTAGACTGTGTGTGATTATAGGAGAGTTGAATCCATTTATAGTAAGGGGTATTAATGACCAGGAATTGCTAGTTTCTGTTAGTTTTCATTGTTGGTGATGTTATTTTGTGTGTTTTCTCCTTCTTTGGGATTTGCCATTGTGAGATCATCTACTGTCTGTGTTTTTGTGGAACAAAAACTTTTGATGTAACTAACTTCCTTGGGTTGGAGTTTTTCTTCTACTTTCTGTAGGACTGGGTTTATGGCTAGGTATTGGTTAAATCTGATTCTGTCATAGTATATCTAGTTTTGTCCATCTATAGTGATTGATAGTTATGCTGATATAGTAGTCTGGGCTGCCATTTCTGGTCTCTTAAAGTCTGCATAACGCTTGACCAGAATCCTCTGGCTTTCATTGTTTCCATTGAGAAGTCAGGTGTAATTCTGATATTTCTGTCTTTATATATTACTTGTCTTTTTCCCTTTTGCATCTTTTAATATTCTTTCTTTAATCTGTATGTTTAGTGTTTTGGTTATTCTTTTGGTCCAGTCTATTGGTATTCTATAAGCTTGTTTCTTCATGTGCATATCTTTATTTAGGTTGAGAAAGTTTTCTTATATGGTTTTGTTAAATATTTTTTCTATTCTTTTGAATTGGACTTCTTCTCCTTCTTCTATTCCTATTATTCATAGGTTTGGTCTTTTCATGGTGTTCCATATTTCCTGGATATTTATGTTGAGCTTTTGTTAGATTTAATGATTTCTTTGATAAGTCTATTTCCTCTATTGTATCTTCAGCACTTGAGATTCTCTCTTCCATCTCTTGTATTCTGCTGTTTATGCTTGCATTTGTGGTTCCTGATTGTTTTCTCATATTTTCCATTTCCAGAATTTCCTCAGTTTGTTTTCTTGTCTCTATTTTGGTTTCAAGTTTTGCTGATTTGGGGATTTGTTTTTTTTTTTTCCAATTTTTTTTTGTCTTTTCCTCCATTTCTTAGAGGGAACCTTTCATTTTCTCTTTAAAGGTCTTAAACATTCTCCTAAAGTTATTTTTCAGGTCATTTTTTCTGTTTCATCTATATTGGGGTGTTCAAGTCTTGCTGTTGTAGAGCCCACTAGGTTTTGTTGTTGTGTTGCTCTTTGTGGTGTTGAGTGTGTTCTTACCTTGCCTGCTCATCTTTTCTTCTGATTGGTGTAGTTGGGGCTGTGTCTCCAGTGATCAGTCTTCCAGGTGCCAGTGAAATCAAGGCTCAGATGTCTGCTCCTCAAGGTGCAGTCAAGGCCATGGTTCTGGTCACCCTGTAGGTCACTCTGCATTCCTGGTGGTCACTTGGGGGTCCTGGAGGTTGCTCTGCAATCCCAGGTGTTTGCTCTGGCCTATTCCCATCATGTTGCTTGCTTGGAACTGCTCCTGCCGAGGTTACTTGATGGAGGAAGGTCATTGGTTAAAAAATAAAGAAACTGCTAGGCCCTCATAGGTTAGAACATAGGTGGGTGGAGTAAACAGAACAGAATGCTGGGAGGAAGAGGAAGTGAGCTCAGATGCCAGGCCGCTGCTCTCCAGGGCAGACACGATGAAGCAAACCGCCAGGTCAGACATGCTGAATCTTTCCCGGTAAGACTGGTGCTACACAGATTATTAGAGATGGGTTGATTGGGATATGAGAATTACCCAGTAAGGGCTAGAGCTAATGGGCCAAGCAGTGTTTAAAAGAATACAGTTTGTTTGTTATTTTGGGGCATAAGCTAGCCAGGCGGCCGGAAGCTGGGAGCTGGGTGGCAGGAACGCCAGCCCACAGCTCCCACTACAGCTACTGGCCTGAACATGGTCAGGTGGAGGTGGCTGGCTTGGGACTACTCTGGTGGAGGTTTCTGGTTCGGGCCTACTCGAACAAAGTAGTGTCTTCTGGATATCACAGGACCACTGCACTTATGAACTCACAGCAGCTGTGCTTGCCAGTATAACACTGGCCCGTCAATCCACTCAGTATTCCAGAATGCATAGAAGAGGGCTCCCAAGGCCGCATTCTTAGCAGAACACTGTTATGGAAACAACCTAGATGCCCCTCAATGGAAGAATGGATAAAGAAAGTGTGGCACATCTACACATTAGAGTACTACTCAGGGGTAAAAAACAATAACATCTTGAATTTTGCATGCAAATGGATGGAAATAGAGAACACTATCCTGAGTGAGGTAACCCAGACCCAAAAAGATGAACATGGGATGTACTCACTCATTAGTGGATTCTAGCCATAACTAAAGGACTTTGAGCCTATAATTCATGATCCCAGAGAAGCTAAATAGGAAGGTGAACGCCCCCCCCCCAAAAAAAAAACCCCATGTAATTATCCTCCTGGATATTGGAAGTAGACAAGATTTACGGGCAAAAATTGAGAGCTTGGGGGTGTGGGGGTGGGACGGGGGTAAGGGGAGATGGGGAGAGAGAAGTGAAAAGGGGAGGATGGAGAGGGCTTGGGGGAATGGGACAATTGGGATGGAGGAGGAGTGGATATGGGAGCAGGGAAGTATATATCTTAAGGGAGCCATTTGAGGGGTGGGTGGCAAGAGACTGGACTCTAGAGGGGTTCCCAGGTGTCCAAGGAGATATCCGCAGCTTGTTTCTTGAGCAGCTGAGGAGAGGGCACCTGAACTGGCTCTATACTATAGCCACTCTGAATATCTTGCATATCACCATAGAACCTTCATCTGGCAATGGATGGAGATAGAGACAGAGACCCACATTGGAGAACTGGACTGAGCTCCCAAGGTCCAAATGAGGAGCAGAAGGAGAGAGAACATTGAGCAAGAAAGTCAGGGCAGTGAGGGGCACGTCCACCCACTGTGACGGTGGGTGGGGCCGATCTAATGGGAGCTCACCAAGGCCAGCTGGACTGGGACTGATGGAGCATGTGATCAAACCAGACTCTCTGAAGGTGGCTGACAAGGAGGGCTGACTGAGAAGCCAAGGACAATGGCACTGGGTTTTGATTCTACTCCATGTACTAGCTTTGTGGGAGCCTAGTCTGTTTGGATCCTCACCTTCCTAGACCTGGATGGAGGGGGGAGGACCTTGGACTTCCCACAGGGCAGGGAACCCTGACTGCTCTTTGGACTGGAGAGGGAGGAGGAATGGGGGCAGGGGGAGGGAAATGGGAGGAGGGGAGGAGGTGAAAATTTGTAGTAATAATAATAATAATAATAATAATAATAATAATAATAATAAATAGATTTTTTTTACCAGTCTTTTTTCTCTCACAGACAGGAAACTGGATAAACTGCCCTCTATTGACAGTTAAATGTTTATTTACTTTCATTATTGAAATCTATCACACTATTTTTCATTTTATGAGATTCTGTCCCTCCTATTTTATTCAGTTTTTCCTTTTTAGTAGCACTATTTGCCCCCTCCTCATTAGGTAATCATGACTAATATATTTGAATCAGGTCCTCATATATATATTTTTGTTCTTGTGAAATATATTTGTGTTCAAGTATAGTACAGTGGACTATGGGAGTCTGTGCTCTGCTAGCTCTACTTCACTGCTTCTAGCAGTGTAAGCTATTTCATGAGAATGCACACACCAGCTTTAGCTTGCTCATTCCCATCCTCTTTCAAGGGAAACCTGTGTTTGATCAATATCCCATGCCACTAATATTTCTGTTCTTTTCATTCTTATTTTTGTCCCTTGTGGACTTTTAACCATATGTATGTGGTTAAGAAGCAACTTGTCTTAGATTAATACAATTGTCTCATTTCAGGGTCCTATAACAGTTAAATTATGATTTTCTACAACACATGCTTATTACCACTATTAAAATACAGCTGATGTTGGAGTAGTTACAATCAGACTTGTAGTTGTAGTTAGACTAGTTATAATGAATACTTTTCTGGGTCTGTCTCAATCTAGCCTTCTTGGTTACTATTCAAACAGACATTTCCCATGAACTGAATTTCTGCATCCTCCTGTTTCAAGAAGGCAGCATAAGCTAGTAGCTAAGACTCATTTGTAACTTTACTTTCTGCCTTTTTTGATGTCAGCTGTTCTGACATCAAGGCAACTGTTTGAGATTCTGCAGCCTTATAGACTACTACAGCCAAGTTTTAACCAAAATTCTAAATTTTCTCATGATCCCCATAAGATTACCTACACCTTCAACTAGCAGGAAGCAGTATAGTATACTATGCCCAAACTCCCAAAATATTATTAATAAATGTTTGTTTTCATTTAAAGAGGGTTGCTTAAATGATTTATGATCATAGTCAATGTCTTTCTAAAGAAAAAGGGGTGTGTAATACAGAAATAGTTTAAAAGTAGATTATTAAATCTATTTTAATCCAAAAAGTAGCTGTTAATCTCAAAATATTTTATATTGGTATGGATTTTGGTTTGTTGATACAAATTTAAGGTATATTCCTACAAGTTTTTAAATCATTATGTTTATACAGCTTATTTAAAATGTAAAGTTAAAATATAATTTAAAAGTCAAACTTAGAGTCATGTTAGGTTTTCTAGATAAGCAGAGATATATTTCAGATGGATAAGTAATCTTCAAACACTTCAACACACTGCAGAATATTACATTTAAAATGTTTTAAGAAATTAGATTTCCCTTGACAGTAGACAAGTCTGCTTCTGGCAGCCACAATTGCTTCAAGAAGATGATGAGCATTGAAGAAGTTCCTTATCAAGTTTGCTTTAATGCAGCAAGGCTAGCCATTAGGGTAAGAAACTGCTCTTTTCTGGACTGCTTGAATGTATGCTGTATAAACTGGATGTGAAGGGCCCACATGAAAATGACCGCTAACCTCTATCAAAACAAGGCAGGATGGTCCTTTCAATTTCCTGCCTCACACAAAAAAATTCCAGATGTTCTGTAGGGCATAGAGGAAAATGATTGACAAACTGCTATTATGGGTAGAACAGTTAATTCAAATTTCCTACTTCACTGAGAAGTATGCCAATACTCTAGGCCAATAGTAAGTATATGGGTGCCTCCATGTTACAGAATTACTTTGGGTGACTGTCAAGGGAATCAGAAGTTCTTGTCATTTCTAGAGTTTTGGAAGTTACTTACAATGCACTTCTTGTTTACTCGGGTAATATTATATCTTTCTGGGATCTTTGATGGAGTTGAAGACTAGATAGTTATAATTATAGTTTTCTTCAGTTATGATAAAAATAAATTAGTTATAAAATTTTAGACAAAAAGATAAGATAGACCATAGAGTATTTTCTTTAATTTTGTCAAATACAAATAGACCAAATGTTCTAACTGTAATTCTTGATTGATAACCATTTTGTTATATGTAATTTTACTATGGTAATGCTAAACCCTTCCTTTTTAATTAGACAGAAAAGGGGAGATATAGTGGGATGCACTTCTGTATGCTGCGAATATGTGTTCCTATTATTGGTTCATGAATAAAACTACTTTGGCCTATGGAAGGGTGTAATATAGCTAGGCAAAAAAGCCAGACTGAATATAGGGAGAAAGAAAGCAGTGTCAGGGAGACGCCAGCAGTTGCAGGATAATCAACATGTAAAGTAAAAAGCCATGAGCCTTGTGGTCAAACGTAATCTAGTAGAAAGGGATTAGTTTAAGTTGTAAGAGTTAGTTAATAATAAGCTTGAGCTAATAGACCAAACAGATGTAATTAATAATTAGCTTCAGAATGATTGTTTGAGACCTTGCAGGTGGGAGAGAAATCTGCAGCTACATTTTACATTCCTTCTTCTACTTTTCTTCCCCACACTCTGCCCTCTCATGGACAGAAACTGATATGATATTTGTCTATACAGAGTAGATTACACATCATATAATTTAATGGCTTCTTACATCATAATTATTTTCAGGATCATCGATACTGTCAAGCACATCTACATTGTACTTCTTTTTATATTAATGTTTCAATAGTATTAAATTGATACAATCAATCCATTTTAAATTTAGCTCCCCCTTTTGGAAAGATAATATTCATTAAGCACCATTGTATTTTGGAAGTATGAAATTTGCTTTTTGCTTTTACAGGAGGTAACAATAAGAGATTGCCTTGAGTATCACCAGAGACTTTGGCCTTTGAACTTTAAAACTGTGTTGAGACTATGAGAGCCTATGGGAACATATGATGTTGGAGAAAATGCATTTTGCATTACATTATGACCAGGGGTCTTTGACAGGTTCTTATATGTAGCCTTGATTGGCCTGAAACTTTCTATGAAGACCAGCCTGGCCTTGAATGTATAGTGATTCACCTGCCTCTGCCTCTTGAGTGCTGGGATTAAAAGTATGTGCCACCACAACCAGCTGATTAATTATTTTTATTTTTTACTGTGTGTTCTGAGGGATCAAACTCAAGTCCTTATGCTTGTAAGGAAACAACTGAGTCACCTGTCCAGCCCCACTTTTCTCTTTCAAAAACAATTATTTGAGAAATCAGTTTCAGGATACTTCCTGAAGGAATTAAAACCAGCATTAAAAACTACACAGTAAAGCTATTTGGAAAGGCAGGTCAATTGTTTTACATTTTCCTATAGATACTGCTGCCTGCTTGGTGGCCAGCCCTGGTTGGCAGACCACTCCTCACTGTCCTGCTCCTCCCCAATTTTCTGAAGGAAGTTAGCTGAATCAGTGCTGTACTTGCAGCTCCCAGTCACCATTACCATCCTTGCAGTATACTGGCACCTTGCAATAGGAGGAGGTCTTTAGCCCTTCTGTGGGCCTTTTAAAATTTTTTAAACTACCTATTTGTAGTTTACATACCAATCCTAGTTCCTCTCCCTCCCCTCCTCCTGCTTCCCTCACTTTCCCTCCACCCCACCCCTATCTATTCTTCAGAGAGGATGAGGCCTTCTATGGGGAGTCAACAAAGTCTGTCACATCACACTGAGGCAGGACCAAGGCCCTCCTGCCTGTATCTAGACTGAGCAATGTATCCCTCCATAGGGAATGGGTTCCAAAAGTCATTTCATGCAGTACGGATAAAGCCAGGCAGTGGTGGTACACACCTTTAATCCTAACTTGGGAAGCAGAGGCAGGAGGATCTCTGATAGTTCAAGGTCAGCCTGGTCTAAAAAGCGATTTCTGGGACTGGCTCCATAGCTATTGAGAAACCCTGCCTTGAGCCCCCCAATCTCCCGAAAAATTCTGGTCCCACTACCAGTGACCCTACCAACTGCTGAAACCACACAACTGCCACCCACATTCAGAGGGCCTAGCTCAGTGTCCTCTGCAGGTTCCCCAGCTGTCAGTCTAGAGTCAGTGAGCTCCCTCTAGCTCGGGTCAGCTGTTTCTTTGGGTTTCCCCAACATGGCCCTTACCCCTTACCTCATATTATTTCCTCTCTTTGACTGAACCCCTGGAGTTTGGCCCAGTGCTTAGCTGTGCATCTCTGCATCTACTTCCTTCAGTTACTGAATAAAGGTTCTATGATGACAATTAAGGTATTCATCAATCTGATTACAGGGGAGGTGAGATCATATGGAGGATTGTAACAAATACCATAAAGACATATGTATCTTAAAGCTGATGGGTTGTCTAAGTCGGGATGGGAACTGCGATCCGCATCTCATTTCCTACAGGTATCTTGTTCTGAGACCTTGCCCCAGCCATACCTAGTGCTTTCCCTCCTACCCTGTGAACCAAATCTTCAAGAGGACATTCCTGTTGGATCAGTTTGACGCTCCAGTGCCTGTTTATCGGGGGCTGTTCATCCCACTCTCAATGTTGTAGAAGCCAATGTTTCTGTTATCATCTACCCATCCTTCCCTTCCTCTTTCCCTTTTCCACAATCAGAGACTGAGAATGGTATACACATTTTCACATCTGATTACTTTTATTGGTACCACCATGAACTTGGCCTTGTGTTAAAATGTGATTTTCACATCACTGACCATGACTCAGCTGCCAGACTTATGCACTTGTGTTTCTTGGGTCTTCATCTGTACCTTGAGTCTTGGAGCTGGTCAGGTCCTCAATGCAAATACGGGAGCTGTCTAAGCCCAGTTGACTCTGCTCTGGTGCGTTTAGGTTGGCATTATCCTCACTGGTTTCTTCAATCAGTAATGCCAATGCTGTTTCGCCAGGCTCCTTTGGAATTCTTATTTGGATGACTTTCCTAGAAGCCTTTCCCCTAGTAGTTCTTCGCAAGGCTTGTTTCTTCTTCTTCTTCTTGGTAATCTGAAAGGATCACACACTAAGGTCACAGGGCACTGCTTTGGGAAAAGATAGATATACATCTGGAGGGGGATTTATGAGAAGGGGCAGAGGTAGAGGAGGGGTTTATAGGGGGGCAGAGAAAGTCCTGGGGGGGGGGGGAATAGCTTCAGAAAGGAGGAAATAAGCTTAGGTCCTCTCACCTTCACAATTTGATGACAAGAACAGCAACACTGGATCTTCTGTGTGGAGCTGTGCTTGGGCCGATGGGCAGCCTTACGCTGCTGCTGCTTCTTCATCTTCGACCCTAGGGTCGAGGGGGATGCATCTGCACTAGGCTCTGGAAGTTTCTTGGGCACCTTTCCCATGCTAGGCTTTCTAGCAGACTGGCCCAGAGTTCTGAGTACCTTGCTTATCTCCTCTGCCAGAACAATGGAGGGCCACACCCTTCAGCCCTGATTGGTCAGCAGAGTCTACCCTAGCCAAGAGCAGCTAAGGTGGGGTTGAGATGTCACAATGCCTCACCTCAGACACCTTTGGGGATGAAGGGAATCCATGGCAGGCTGCCTGAACATCCCAGATATGACTTACACCCTGGAAAAGGGGGAAATGTGCTAGAACTACAATGTCTGGTTGGAAATGGGCAGCTTTAATGAAACTTCGGCAAGAGAAATTTCTTATGCTTCCTCTCTTCTTCATATACCCAAGTTAGACTGTTGTGAACTCAGAGAGTTTGCTACTTTAAACCTGTACTTTTAGTTGCATTGGCTTTCCCTTCATCTTCTGATCATATTTTAGATATTATACCTAATTACTGTACAAAGTAATAGGACCCTATTAAGAGTGCATCAATTATGGGCATCATCCTATAAGCAACAACAGTAAAAACATGTGTCCCATAAAGACATGTCCTTACCACCACAACAGAAGAAAACATGTGCCCTGTAAATAGACATCACCTTACCTATTTGGCATCTAAGACTGCCTATTTTTAATTCCTGGTTTAAAATAGATGTTATCTTTCTACCAGTCTTTTCTCTCACAGACAGGAAACTGGATAAACTGCCCTCTATTGACAGTTAAATATTTATTTACTTTCATTATTGAAATCTATCACACTATTTTTCATTTTATGAGATTCTGTCCCTCCTATTTTATTCATTTTTTTCCTTTTTACCAGCACTATTTGCCCCCTCCTCATTCGGTAACCTTGACTAATATATTTGAATCAGGTCCTCATATATATTTTTGTTCTTGTGAAATATATTTGTACTCAAGTGTAGTACAGTGGACTATGGGACTCTGTGCTCTGTTATCTCTACTTCACTGCTTCTAGCAGTGTAAGCTCTTTCATGAGAATGCACACACCAGCTTTAGCTTGCTCATTCCCATCCTATTTCGAGGTGAACCTATGTTTGATCAATATCCCATGCTACAAATATAGATGTTCTATTCATTGTTATTGATGTCTTTTGTGAACTTCAAAACATATGTATGTGGTCACCAAACAACTGTCTTACTTAGTCTTATATTGATGTAATTGTCTCATTTCAGGGTCATATAACAGTTAAATTATGGTTTTTCTACAAAACAGGCTTATTGGATATTAGTCTTAAAATACAGCTGATGTTAGAGTAGTTATAGTCAGACTTGTAGTTATAGTGACTAGTTATAATGAACACTATATTCCTGGTTTTGTCTTAATCTAGCCTTCTTGACTGAGCTAGTGAAACAAAGATTTCCCATGAACTGAATTTCTACATCCTCCTATTTCAAGAAGGCAGCATAAGCTAGGAGAGAAGACTCATGTGTAACTTCACTTTCTGCCTTCCTTTCTTGATGTCAGCTGTTCTAAAGTGGGAAATGAGCTGGCATTCCCACCAAGCAGCAAGGAAACCATGTGACTCAGATCTCCGCAAATCCTCCATGGGATTCTCAAGATCCAGAGGGTATCTCCTCTCCACTAAGAAGCAAGGTGGCTCTGTTGGTGTATCATTTTAGTAAAAAACTGAGTAGTGACTTGATCTTGCACTCTCTTGTCTGCAATAAGCCAGCATTCTCAATTTCTTGGAGTGGGATTGGTAAGTCCCTTTTAAAAAAATACATTCAGACAGTGGTGGCACACACCTTTAATCCTAGCACTCAGGAGTCAGAGACAAGTAGATCTCTGTGAGTTTGAGACAAGCCTGGACAACAAAGCGGGTTCCAGGACAGGATCCAAAGCTACACGGAAAAACCCTGTCCCCAAAAATGAATATATACAGCAGTATCAGAAACCAACATAAGATTAAGCATTTATTGACGATAACTGCAAACAGTTTAAATCACATTGCAGAAATATTTTTGCAAGTAATTTCAAATCTGTTCTAAAATTCAACAAAAAGATATTAATTAGAAATTATAGCACTGAAGAAAACTAAAAATAAAATAAATTGAGTGCCTTTATCCAAGGTGAAGGAGACAACGAAAAGATCAGTGTACTTGAGGGAACATCAGTGTAATTTATCTAACGTGAACAGAGAGACTAGGAACTTTAAGCAATCATAACAACTTAGAGTCTTGGAGACTAATTAGAAAAGACTTGACTTTCTAGTGATGAGTGTCCAGAAGAAAATGAGAGAGTGAGATTGATGTTTTATTTCTATTTTGTTGCTGTCATAAAACATCATGGCCGAGGCAACTTAAAACGAAAGTTTATTTGGGTTGATGGTCTTAAAGAGTTAGATTCCACAATGACAGGGACAGTATGACAGCTGGTAGGTAGCTAGATTGGGAAGCTGAGAGATCTTTAGTCAGAAGCATGAAACTGGTTCCCTTCAACCACATTACCATCAGCTTTTGTGAATTGAGGCAATTGCTTTCTAAAGCAGAAAATGCCTTAGGATCTCTTTGACAAGTTGGAGGTTTAGGTGGGTGGAGTCTTGTACTCTGAGTACCAGTACAGATCAGGCCTCTCCTGGATGGTACCAATTTCCTTAACAATTACAGTCCCTTTCAGTCCTTACCTTGACTGTTGCACTAAGTTTCCTAGTCCTCTTTTTCTCTCCAAATCACATTTCTTCCCCACTTGCTCATTTTTACTGTGCACTCAAATAAGGGAATGAGTAATAATTAAGCAATAGATTCAATGTTATGTTTTCTTGACATTTCCACCAAAGAAATCAATGCACTATTTTTAATTTGTCCTCAGTAAAGTTCTCAGGACACAAAAAGCAAACAGCCAGAATCTTTGCCATAATATTATAAAAATGGCCTCTAGCCCATTTGCTAATATTATTTCCCTCTGATACTCTTGATCTGGGCCTCCACTGTCCACATTGCTGTTAGTACTACTGTCTTCCAGACTCCTACCATTATGGCCCTTTGAGCTCTGTTTTAAGTGTTCAACTCCTTATCTACTTCAAAGTTGTAAAGTCTTCCTCCAGTCCTCTACAAACAGTCAGGTTTATCGTAGCAACAGTCCACTATCAGGTATTGACTGCTCTATCCATTACTGCTGCTGTGGTAAAACACTATGACCCAGGCAATTTAAGGAAGACTTTATTTGGGCTTATGCTTCTAGAGGGTTAGAATTCTTTTTTTTTTATTGAAAAAAAATTTTTCCGCCTCCTCCCCGCCTCCCATTTCCCTCCCCCTCCTCCCACTCCTCTCCCCCTCCCCCCACTCTTCTCCTCCCTCTCCCGTCCCAGGAGCAGTCAGGGTTCCCTGCCCTGTGGAAAGTCCAAGGTCCTCCCCCCTCCATCCAGATCTAGGAAGTTGAACATCCAAACTGTCTAGGCTCCCACAAAGCCAGAACTTGAAGTAGGATCAAAACCCCATGCCATTGTCCTTGGCCTCTCGTCAGCTCTCATTGTCCGCCATGTTCAGAGAGTCCGGTTTTATCCCATGCTTTTTCAGTCACAGTCCAGCTGGCCTTGGTGAGCTCCCAATAGATCAGACCCACTGTCTCAGTGGGTGGGTGCACCCCTCGTGGTCCTGCCTTCCTTGCTCATATTCTCCCTCCTTCTGCTCCTCGTTAGGACCCTGGGAGCTCAGTCCGGTTAGAATTCTTAAGGGTGGGGACAGCGTAACAGTCAACAGTCAGAACAGGAAACCTACAGATCACATCTTTAACCACGAGCACTTAGAAGGGAGAGTATAATGGATGTAGGGGAAGGATAGGAACTTTCAAATCCTACTCCCAGTGATGTGCCTTTTGTCAAGGCATCACAACCTCCCCAACAGTGCTCCCAACTGGGACATCACATGTTCAAATACCTAAACCTATAAATGATATTTCTCATTCAAACCACAACTCGGATTGGTATTAGATGATTCCATCAGATTTTTCAAACATATAACATAACATGAACCTAAGTTTCAGGAACAACAGAAGTCTAAATGAGAACACCCACACCCACATACATACACAGAGAAATCATTCTAGTATATATCATAATTTATGTTGGCATATGTAGAGACAAAAATATTGAAGTATTTTAGTGTGTATAATTTTGAAACTTGGACAATAAGACTATAACCAATGGGGCAGTTAATTTGCAGAGATCATTTTGTCTGTGCAAGTACTAGAGATAATGATCATGGCCTATAAAAGCTGGGATAGCAAGAATATTTGTGATTTGGTTCACCAAATTCCTACATTCAAGGCTTAGGGATCTATGTGGAAGAGGAGGCAGAATAATTATAAGAGCCAGTGGCGACGGATGACTCCAAGGAAACAGTGTCTTCCATATACTATAGAACTAATGAGCATATATGAACTCAAAAAGCTGTATCAGCATGCATAAGACCTGTGCAGGTTCAACCCAGATAGGATCCCAGCACTGAAAAGAAGGGGACACTAAGTCCATACCTAAACAGGAAGCTATCTGCAATTGATACTTGCTGGCAAAAAGGACATCGGGTTTCTCCAGTGGAGTCTCACTGGGTTTATCATTCACACTTGAGGGCAGGCCCAATGTTCAGAAGCAGTGGGCCAACACAAAACAAACTCAATGATATTTTTGTAACTTTTTGTTTCCAATTTGTTTTGCCTTTTTTTGTCTTATTGGTCTTTTGCTCATTTTGATTTTCATTTCTGTCTTTTGTGGTGGTGGGGCAGTATGTTTCTTTTTTCATTTCTTTTTTTTTTGTTTGTTTTTAAGTAGAGAGAGAGAAAAATAACAAAGTTTGTGGGTAGTAAGGTTGGAAGGGTGTTATAAGAATTGGGAATGAGTAAACATAACCAAAATATATTGTGTGAAAAAGTATTTTTCAGGAGCCGGAGACAAGAGCGGAGGCCGAACTCGGGTTCTGACAAGATGGCCAGGCTGCCCCGCAGGATCATCAAGGAAACCCAGCTTTTGCTGGCAGAACCAGTTCCTGGCATTAAAGCAGAACCAGATGAGAGCAACGCCCGTTATTTTCATGTGGTCATTGCTGGCCCCCAAGATTCCCCCTTTGAGGGAGGGACTTTTAAACTTGAACTATTCCTTCCAGAAGAATACCCAATGGCAGCACCTAAAGTACGTTTCATGACCAAAATTTATCATCCTAATGTAGACAAGTTGGGAAGAATATGTTTAGATATTTTGAAAGATAAATGGTCCCCAGCACTGCAGATTCGCACAGTTATGTTATCAATCCAGGCTTTGTTAAGTGCTCCTAATCCAGATGATCCGTTAGCAAATGATGTAGCCGAGCAGTGGAAGACCAATGAAGCCCAGGCCATAGAAACAGCGAGAGCATGGACTAGGCTGTATGCCATGAATAATATTTAAGTCAATCAGATCATCAAGTGCACATCACTTCTCCTGTTCTGCCAAGACTCTTCCTTTTTTTGTTTGCATTTAATGGACACAGTCTTAGAAACATTACAGAAGAAAAGCCCAGGCATTTTCATCTTTGTTGATTACATGCACATTAGCAAATCTATGTCTTGTCCTGATTCACTGTTGGAAAGCATGAGCAGAGGCTAGAAGTGTCATCCGGGTTGTTGTGAAGTGTTTAAAAGCAGTGACTCTGCTTGGATTCATTTCCCCATCATGGTTTAAGTACAAAGCACTGTGAATAAAGGTAGTTGTCAGGGTTAGCTGCCAGGGGTATGGGTGTTTTTATTTTATTTTTTAGGGGGAAAGTTTTAATTTTATGGTTTCCTTTCTCCTTCCCCCTCTTATGGGATCTAATTGCAGTGGTTAAATGCAGCTAACCAGTTTTTTAGTATATGCTCTCTAGCCAAGTCTAACTTTAGACGCTGTAGATGGACAAGCTTGATTGTCTGAACCAAAATGGGAACATTAAATAAACATCACAACCCTCTCTAATAACATTGTGACTGCTGTCAAGTGTAGATTCTCTGCCCCATCCCCCCAAAAGAAGAAGAAGAAGAAGAAGAAGAAGAAGCAGCAGCAGCAGCTTGTGACCGTTTTGTATGGCTTGTCTGGAAACTTCTGTAAATCTTATGTTTTAGTAAAATCTTATGTTTTAGTAAAATATTTTTTGTTATTCTAAAAAGTATTTTTCAATAATTAAATAAAAATGGGGGTGTATTAATGTATTAGAACTGTCAAGAAATACAGAGTGAGTAGCTTCAGTCAAAATAATTTTACCTTTTGGAAGACGTGTAGTACCTACAGAAAATGGAATTAGGAAATTGCAAACTGTATTCAGAACATGTTTACTGAATCATATTGAAAAGTCTAGTTTTTTGAGATGATTCTTGAATTATAAATCTGTTTGCTGAGCATAAATGTATTTTAAGTGGTTTAGTTTTGCAATCTTGTTTAAAGATAAACATTTATCTGCAACACACACACACGCCAAACTGAAAAAAGAATGAAAGGAAAAGAAGCTCCAGCTCAGAATAAATGATATGGGCATCTTAGCATGAGAGTCTTAGGTCTACTATTTTGCATTCAACAGTAATATGAGAGAAATTCAGGGCTATTTCTCTTTAGATCTTTATTTCCACTGGGTATATTCCAGGCTGTGTTATTTGATGGGAAACCATGAGCATCAATGTTGAGATGAGCAAGGCATATTTGCATATGCCTTTTAGCACCCTGTAAAACATGTTGAATGGCCTTGGTTTTTGTTCCCAAAGCAGAAAGATCTGGACTTGATAAGGTTTCTTAACTAAAGTAAGGAAGCAAGGATGCAGTAACAGCAACATCAATGGGGTTGATAAAGCTAGTAGGAGTGTAGTTCCTTGTGCCCCACCTTCAAGGCCACCTGTGGGCCTGGTCCATCAGTGATTTGCAAACTTAGGTTTAGGCTATTCAGAATTTAAATGGCTCTAGAGACTGAACAAATGTACCAATGTTACTGTTGAAGCCCACTGTCATATTTTGTGGGAACACAGAAGTACTATGGAACAGTTGGGGATATTAGCTGTTCACTCTTTACAACGTAACCTTAGTTATACCTATTTAAATAAGAAGTGTCAAATAATGACCTACAAAAGTATTTCTCTAGCTATTTTGTCTCCACTCTTCAAGTTGTTTCTGCATAATATTGGAATTTCCCAGGACATATGTCCTGTATTTTTACCATGTTTATTCTTAGTGCTATGGGAGTGTGAGCCACATGTCACCTCTCTTTCCCCTTCTCTGGGTCTTTTTTAGGAGTTATTTGATTGCTTTTAATGCCCCCAAATGAACTGCTTCCACTACTGGAAGTTTGTGAAAGTGTTGCTGTAGTTGTAGTCAGTGTTCTTTATTAAGAGTATGAGATGAACAGAGACCACCATACCTTCCACCTGGTCACCAAAATGAAGTTGGGGCCCTTTTTTATCAAAGCTTGTACTAATGCCAACAGCTCCTTTCCGATAATTATGGATCTGATAAATTTTGTCCTTCGTTAGCTTTGGGGAGTTTTCAGAAAAAAAATTAGAGTTTTATGGATATTTATTTATTTATGCTTCCTTCTGCAAAGAGAGTGAATTGATGTGACTGAGGGAGCAGTTCTAATGACAAGATTTACAGTGTGCTTAGAATGACTCTTATCTTTAAAGGCTGTCTGCTGTTTGAAGTATACATTTCCTGTTGACCCTTTGTCTTCTCAGAGTAAACAATGTTCCAAGAGTTTCCTTAAGTCCCTTAAGTTCATAGATCCTTGCTGGCATTATTGTGAGAGTAACCATGTGAAAAAAAGTGTTACTTCAAGCCCTTTTCAAAGTCCATGAATACTGATGGATAGGAAGTCTTACTACTTCTGCAGCAGAAAGAAAAATAAAAGAAGGCAAGAAAGGACCAAGGAGACTGGAAAATGCTGAACCATGGGAAGATCAGTTAATCCTTTTTTTTTCTGCCTATATGATTTTCATTGAAGAGGTTATAAAGAACATGGAAAGTGAAGGGAACTTCTTTGGAAGTCATGGGAATGCTTGATATTTGCGTCACTAGTGACAACTGTTTCATGGTCAATATCTTCTTTAGTCTTTAAAAATTCTTGTGGTGCTGATATTAGGATTCTGACCTTGTTGGTATAGATATTAAGAATGGAAAAAAATTAAGTACTTGGCTGATCTCATACAGCTGATTGGAGGTGCATTCTGGGTTCTAACTGTGAAGCCCTTGACATTTTAGCTATAGAAATCCTACTTTTTGTTCCATGTATACCTTCATTTAGAACTCCTTCTGTAGTTCAGAAATAACCCAACCCTTACTTGGCCCTTCTTGGTTACATAATTAGGCATGATCTGTGTCATTAGGCCAACCTTTAGAAATTGCTTGTTTCATTTTCTTAAAGCCGGGTCTCATGTAGCCCTTAACTAGAACTTACTGTGGAACCAAGGATGACCTTAAACTTCTGGTATTCCTTCCTCCATGTCCTGAAAACTATGATTACATGCTCAATTGGAATTGTTTTTTTGTAGATCAGAGTTTCTATTTAGTAAAAGTCAGTGACGTCTCCCCCTACTTTTGTTGAGTTGTGACAGCCTAAACCAAAAATATCGCCATACACTATCCTATATTGCTTTAGTGATCAAATTGCTCTTGCTTGAAAACCACTGATTGAAGAATTCCAGTCTAAGGTAGCTTATCACAGATGACGCCTCTCCTCTCCTCTGTCCACTGATGCTTTCTTATTATTTACTATAGTTACATTTGTCTGTCATATCAATACCTGGCTTCTTTCAGAGGAGGGTGCAGAAATCTGTGCTTAAGTGTGAATGACAGTGAAGGCCTGCAGGATGACAGATGTCCCAGTTGGAGTTGAATGTCAGGAACCTCTGGGAATGAACAGATGGTACTCCAGTGCCTTCCCTTTTGATTCTTCCATTCAGAGAGGACCATTTAAGAACCTACCTGTTACTGACTCTCTCATCCCCATCTTCCAAGGGTATGAACTTTTTTATCTGAAGTTATTGTGACATCTTAGCCCTGGGTTTCCTGGCTCCCTCATCTTTTTCTTATTTTGTCATTTCTTGGAGATTTTAGGAATCCTGGGCAAAAGGAAAGACCTGTCCTGGTGAGTTGAAATTTATGTATCAAAGAAAGTATTACATACTTTACGTTGGTTTTACTCCCTCCCAATGACAACAGCTCTCTTACCTCAGCCAATGTCATGGCAGCACTTGATAGCTGTGTTTAGGTCCATCAGAGCACACATGGATACATGTGTTTAACACAGTTATCCTTTTGCTCCAAGTAAAACAGTGTATTTTTGTTCCTGTATGTTGTTGCCTTATCTAGACACCTCTTAATGTGAAACAGCTTCAAATTTCACCTTATCTTTAATCAGGTCCTCACCAATCTTTGTAGACAGCATTCCTATGTCTGCTGGGCTGTCTTTAAAGAACACTAGAGAAGAACAATTCAGTTTTGATGACTTGTGTTTACTGGAGGATGAGTGAAAAGGAATTTTGAGTGCTTATTTGATGACCACAAAAATATGGATGACTAATATTTCTGTTAGAGTAACCATTGGTTTCTTAGCAACAGAATTTGATTTCTTCCAACAGAATTTGGAGTTAGCTAGTTTGGAACAATGATGATCTTAGGCACAATTTGTATGTTTACCACAGAGTGTTTTATTATTGTTGTTGTTTTTTCTTTTACTTTAAATTAAATGGGAAATTTTTGATTATTTAAGGCCAAATGCATGCACTATAGTCATAGGCTTATTCCATGCATGATACATAACTTCTGGAATGATGAATAACATGGTATATAAACAAAATATAATCCATGTTGGTGATTTAATGGAGTGTCACTTCCTTGTTTTGTTATAACAACTTGTATTAAATTTGCAAACAATGAGGAATTGAGTTTGGATCCTAAGCAATCATGTAAAAAGTTATGTAGTGGCATATATCTATAATCTTAGTGCTGGAGAAACAAAGATGGGGGTGCCTGCAGCTCTTTGGGCAGTTAAACCATCTGAATGAGTGAAAAAGCCTTCCTCAAAATTTAATTTAGAATAGTGAGATAGATACCTAATGTCAAACTCTGGCCTACACATGTATACACACATGTGAATGCACAAACAAGCACATGTATATACAAACACATGCACACTTACCCACAAATATTGACATCACTGGTTTCATGTTAATGTGGATGGATGCTACCTGTAAAAAGAAAAACACCACCATCAACAAAAACCCCTTTCCTTTGATATTAACAATGATATTTTACTTATGAAAATTCACCATGTTATGAATGATATATTTTCAGAAGATAATGGCTTTCAATAAATAGAGAGAAGTCAGGCATGGTGGTGTACAACTTTAATTCCAGTACTTGGGAGACATATCTCTGTGAATTTGGTCAGCCTGGTCTACAAAGTGAGTTCCAGACCAGCCTAGGGTACATAGTGAGACTGTCTCAAAAAAAAAAAAAAAAAAAGAAAAGAAAAAGAAAATGGGGCTCTCCTGTGTGTATATTTCTGTGTCTGTGTGATAAGTGTTTAGATACTGATAAAGATATGTAACTCTTAAAATTTTTAAATAATTGTAGATGTTTAGGCAGTTGTAAAAATACTAGAGAGATTCCATGTACTCTAGTCTTCCCTCTTTCCTGTTAATTTCAAGTTTACACAAAATGTAGTCAAATCCAGTAAATGAGAAATATGTTTGTTTCATTCTATTACATATCAATGTGTAGTTAACACCATAATCAATATATAAGGCTTTTCTATCACAAACCTCCTCATGCTTCATCTTTATAATCTCACCCATGTGCCACATAATATGGTCTCAAGTCCTTGATAATCACTAACTTGTCCTCTGTCACATTTTTTTTATTATTTTGATCACTTTTTGCTACAGTCAGAATGGTTTCTCCCAAGTTAATACGTTGAAATTTTATTGTTAACATGACAGAAGCAAGAGGTGTGTCCTTCAGGAGATAGTAAAGTCAAAAGGCAAAGTGCTCGCATAAGGGATTAGAAACCTTGTAGAAGGAATTTGGGGACTGGGCTCATGTTCTGCTCTTGTACCACATGAAAACAGTTTTTGCCTTTCTTTCCATTCTTATTCCTTCTCCCAAGTATACTATGTTCAAGGAAAACCTTGTAAATAGAGACCAAACATTTTACTGGACACCAAATCTGTGAGGAAATAAATTTTTGTTTGTATAAATTACCTAATGCTAGTTATCTCATGATGGTGGAATAAATGCACTAAAATGTTCCATAGAAGTGAAATCATGGCATGACCTTTCAAGATGAGCTTTTTTACTCAACATATTTCCATGAATATCCATTCAAGTTGTTGTTGACATTAAGAGTTTGTTAATTGCACAGATATATTTCATAGTACTGATATGTCATCTTTATCTGTTCATCAGGTGACAAATAGAGAAAGTATTCCAACTTTTTTGTTTTTGTTTTGTCAAGACAGCTTTTTTCAAGACAGAGCTGTGTAAGAGCTCTGGCTGTCCTGGAACTAGCTCCGTAGAACAGACTGGCCTGAAACTCAGATCTGCCTGCTTCTGCCTCCCAAGGGATGGGATTACAGGCATGCACCACCACCCAGGTGTTCTCACTTTTTAACTGGTACAAACAAAACCGTTATGAAATTTATATAAAAATGTCTATGTAGACCTTCATTTTCACTTTTTTGAGATGACTGACCAGAAGTGTGATTACAAAAGGTTACCACATCAGTTAATTCTTAAATATTAGCCAGATGGTATAGAACCTTCCTAAAGTGTTTAGACTTTGTTTGAAAAGGTGAATTTAACATTACAGGGATTGATAGTTTCTTCATAATATTCATGTTGTAAGTATTACAGTAGTTTTCAAAATTTATACTATATTTCTAGTCTCTGTTGTAACCTATAATTGTGTGATACTCCTAGAGAATTCCTATGGGATGGTTGCAGTAGGAAACACTATCCTGAGTAGCAGTTTAGCATTAGTTTCCTTAAGTTGGCCATTCCTGTGCAATTAAATATTTCAATAAAACAGTGTTAGAATGTGGTAAAATGGACAATATGTTATTTTCACTTCAAGACACACTACTTTACTTCCCTAATTTAGTGATGAATATTATTTTAAATTCCTTCAAAGCTATCAGTCCTCCTGTTCTAAAGGCATCTCTACTTCAGGGTTATGGTCCTATCTTGTTTTCAAGCTTTTAAACATCGCAGGAATAAAAAAAAAATGTTCTCCCACATGAGAAACTTAAGAAATATGGCTATAATGAAGTTTACCCAATGTTGAGATTCAGCAATATGAAATTCATGGTCTTTGACCCAGAGAAAATTTCTGGGACTGTCGCACTAGGCTTCTGGGATTCTCATCACACAGCAAGTCCAGTGACTGAAGCATGCAGAAGAAAGGTATTGCCAAATGTGTCACAACCGCTGATGTAATTTGCAGCTCACTTTTTTCTTTCATGAACTAACATAGAGCATATGTGGCTAGCTGGGACTTATTTTAAGTCAGTATGTATTCAGAACTGGAAGAAAAAATGAAAGGGGAGAGAGAACCTCATAAATTAATTTGGTGGCACTTTAGATGCAGGTATAGCCTGGCTCTTGGAAGCATACATCTCAACTCTGGAGTCTGTACTCCAGCTCTCAAGCCTTCCTCGACAGCTTTATTGGCTTGCAATCTTAGAATTTATGACTTGCCATTTATGGAGCCCCTATAAAATTTCAGTGGAGAAGACTCTGACCAATGTCATGATTAGAAGACAAGAGTTTAAACAATTTGGCCAAGGTCAAAAAACAATTTAATACTGAAGCTGGGATTAGATATATGGCCCCAGTTCCCATCTTCTCAGTCAGCTGGAAGAACCAGTTTTCTCAACAAAGTCCAGGTTAAATGGTTGCAGTGTAAATGGTAAAAGTACCACTTTCTATGTGAAACTTTCCCAGTTTCAAGAGAAATTCTACTTTTGGCTTAATGCTAAGCTCAGTTGGCATATTAATAATTAATCACCAGGTCATCTATTGCTTGTCCTTTTGCATAAAATAAGTAGAGATCACTGTGTCCCTCAAATCTTCCTACAAATGAAAAAAATCAATTCAATAGTTGATATTGCCTGTTATTCAGTATTAGAATTTCACTCTCGGTTATATAGCTAGGAGAAACAGCTATATATGTTAATAAAATGATCTACACGATGTTTTTCTTTGCAGTTTATTCATAATAGTCCATCCATACAAGTATCTATTGACAAAAGTCTGTTGTATGAAGCAATACAGAATATCAATACAAAAGAACAAGCCAGTTATATGAAAGTGCATACATGAACTTTAGCAACACTGTATGTATGAAAAAAATGTACAAAGAGTATATATTGTGCAACTTAATTATAAAGTAAGAAACAGAACAAACTTATCCTCTTTATAGAAATCATAGAAGCACTTGCCCTGAGTGATGGAAGTGTTATTAGCTAGCTTGGAGGTGCAGGAAAACCTTTTAAAAATAATGAGAATATTTGATATCTTCATCTGGGAGACAGTAGAACAAGTGTATGCACTTGTAAAAATCCATAAAGCGTTATACTTCAGATTTGAGCATTTTATCATAGCATTATATCTTAGGATATAAAATTATAGAGAAAAAATACAAAAAGATATTCATCTATTAAGCATTTCTGTTAAAGTTTTTACAGTGTGGTAACCACAGCTATATTCAAGAAAGTAACACAAGCTGTGACAAAAGTACAACTGTAAGTTTTTTTTCTTTGTCTCTGAGTCAGGATCTTGCTATGTTCCCTGGGCTACACTCTATGTAGCCCAAGATGGCCTGCAACTCACATAAATCCTCCTGCTTTAGCATTCTGTGTGCTATAATTACAGGTATGCACCTCCATGTCCCAGCCCTTCTGTAATTTTGTGTATGTGTATGTGTGATGCACCAAAGAATAACCTTGAATGTCATTCCTCGGGAACATGCACACACCTTTTGTATGTGTGTGCCAGGTTCCTGCACTGGCCTGGAACATGGCAGGTAGTCTAGGATAGCTGGCTGGTCAGTGAGCCCCAGAGATCTGTTTGTCTCCATTTCCCCATCACGGGGATTCTAAATCATACCTTTTTGTTTGTTTTCCCCGAGTGGATTCTAGTAATCCAACTTAAGTCTTCCTCATAGCTATTCTTGATTAAGAAGTATTTGTTACCTGTTTTTCCATCCTTCATTATCACTGAACTTATTGAGTCTTGACCATTTCTTACTCGGGTTTGGTTTAATGTTTGTTTCTGTTTTGTTCTGGGTAAAAGAACTGAACTAATGATACACAGAAGAAATAAGGCAGTTTTTGAGAGTTTATTTTTTTTTCTTTTTTTTCTTTTTTTTTTCTTTTTTTTATTAATTAATTTATTTAATTATTAAAGATTTCTGCCTCTTCCCCGCCACCACCTCCCATTCCCTCCCCCTCCCCCAATCAAGTCTTCCTTCCTCCTCAGCCCAAAGAGCAAGCAGGTTTCTCTGCCCTGAGGGAGGTCCAAGGACCACCCACCTCCATCCAGGTCTATTAAGGTGAGCATCCAAACTACCTGGGCTCCCACAAAGCCATTACATGCAATAGGATCAAGAACCCATTGCCATTGTTCTTCAGTTCTCAGTAGTCCTCATTGTCCATTATGTTCAGCGAGACCGGTTTTGTCCCATGCTTTTTCAGTCCCCGGCCAGCTGGCCTTGGTGAGTTCCCGATAGAACATCCCCATTGCCTCAGTGTGTGGGTGCACCCCTCGCAGTCCTGAGTTCCTTGCTCGTGCTCACTCTCCTTCTGCTCCTCCTTTGGATCGTGAGACTTCAGTCCAGTGCTCCAATGTTGGTCTCTGTCTCTGTCTTCTTTCATCGCCTGATGAAGGTTAATATTCAGGGGGATGCTTATATGTTTTTCTTTGGGTTCACCTTCTTATTTAGCTTCTCTAGAATCACGAATTATAGTCTCAATGTCCTTTATGGCTAGAAACCAAATATGAGTGAGTACATCCCATGTAGTGCAACCACTTTGGAAAGCAGTGTGGCGGTTTCTCAGGAAAGTCGGGTTCAACCTACCTCTCGACCCAGCAATACCACTATTGGGAATATACCCAAGAGATGCCCAAACATACAACAAAAGTATATGCTCAACTATGTTCATAGCAGCATTGTTCGTAATAGCCAGAACCTGGAAACAACCTAGATGTCCTTCAATGGAAGAATGGATGAAGAAAGTATGGAATATATACATATTAGAGTACTACTCAGCAGTAAAAAACAATGACTTCTTGAATTTTGCATACAAATGGACGGAAATAGAAAACACTATCCTGAGTGAGGTAAGCCAGACCCAAAAAGAGGAACATGGGATGTACTCACTCATATTTGGTTTCTAGCCATAAATAAAGGACATTGAGAGTTTATTTGACGGGTGCTGAAGACGTGAAATGTCTATGCTGAGAGCAAGCATCAGGATAAAGCCAGATCTGAGGACACAAATTATTCTTCTTTCATTCCTTCCCACTCCCCAACTCCTGGCTATGGAAGGGAATGAAGAGGAAGAAAATTTTATGTTAGAAGTAGACTCATTAGATAATTTTGTAATTTGACCCATTCACCGCATGATATATGAAGTGTTGGTGAGTTTCTTTTTCTGTCTCCTTTTGTGTCAGTATTTGCTCCCATTTTGTGTCAAGGTTTATATATACACTGAAGGATTTTGACCAGTGGTTTTTAACCTTGGATGATTTGGTCTTATATAAGAGGGAGTAGGGTAGTACTGAAATCTAGTGGGTAGAAGCCAGGGGTGTTGCCAAGCACCCAACAATGAACAGGTTGGCTGCATACCCAAAGAATAGTCTACCCCTGAATTCAATAATATTCATGTTAAGTAATCTAGACCCAGCTGGCTGGTGGTGGTGCACACCTTTAATCCCAGCACTCATGAGGCAGAGGCAAGTGAATCTCTGTGATTTCCGGGCCAGCCTGGTCTACAAGAGCTAGTTCCATGACAGGCTGCAAAGCTACAGAGAAACCCAGTCTTGAAAAAAACAAAGAAATCTAGACCAAACCCTATACTTAGGACTAAGAGTGACTTTAGAATGTGTGAGCATCTAGAACCTTTTCTTAGAGGTGTTTTCATTTTAGATATGACTTACTGTCAAAGGACTTGGGTTAACTTATACCTCACAGCTTGTTTCAGGGTCTGGGTATAAAAATGCCAGGTATGAGAGACATGTGTATAATCCCAGTGCTGGGAAAACAGACACACGTCTATTTCTGGGGTTTGCAGGACTGCCATGACCTAATTGGTAAGTTCCAGGCCAGTGAGAGACATTGTCTCAAGAGACAGTGGAATTTCTGAGCATGGAATCCTAGATTTTCAGCTGGTGTCTATACATGTATGCACACAAAAATACATGGAAATACAAACACAGTTGTACCCACATATATACCCAATGGTTAGGTATTCATACACAGACTGAAAAAACACAATTGAATGAGACATAAAACAACAACAACAACAACAACAAAAAAAAAACAGTCCCACCAGGTGGTGGTGCATGCCTTTAATCCCAGCACTTGGGGACACAAAACACACTCTGTGAGTTCAAGGCCCGCCTGGTTTACCAGAGCTAGTTCCAGGACAGGCATAAAAGCTACACAGAGAAACCAGTCTCCAAAAAACAAAACAAAACAAAATAGTCCTAAGCTTCTGTGAATTTCTGAGTTGGTGACATTGGATTCTGGGAATCTTTTTTGATCTGACTTTCCTCACTCACAATGGGAGAGGTCAAAGTCACTTATTTCAAAATCTTTTTCGATTTCAATATGCAATTACTTGACAGAAGCCAACACATTCTTCACCTTAAAAAATTAATGCCATTACTTTCAGGATATTTCAGACAGTATGAGTAAAATAATGTAAAACCATTTATGTAAGTTACTATGTTTTATCTCTTTAACCTCTTACCATGACTGCCACATAAAGAGGTGCCTTTTTCTCCATAACATAAAAATGTATCTTTATAAATTGGCGATTTAACTGTCTGACAAAATGTTTCAGGTAAAGCAAAATAACCACACAGAACTGTTTAACATTTGTTCCTAATGTTAACTTTTAAACTTTGCTTAGAAAAATAATTGTGTTCAGAAATTTGATCTGTCTGCCTTCCTTTTGTATTGCTTTTGGCTCTTCTAGGACTTCAGAAATGTCAATTTGTTATTCATGTTGGCCTTCACTAATCCTTCTAAAGAATGTGAAAAGGCTCAGTTTTTATATTAGGAAATACCTGAGATTAAAACGGATTAAGTCTGAATGCCTTTCTCTTGCTCCATGCTGATGTAATGAGTGTTATCACAGTATTTATGAAGGCAATAGGGCTTTATGCGCTAAGCTATGACTTCTTTGCATGAGCATTCAGTGTGGACATTGATACAGTTAGGTCTGGTGCCTTTCTACAAGCTATAAATGCTAAGATCCCACTAGGTCTTTGTAAAGTGTTGAATTTAGGTGGTAGATGGGAAAAGGTGAGAAATAGAAGTGCATATAAAATTAAAGAATGATCAGACTTGGCTCTGGATAGTCATGACCAGTGAAGGGAGCATTGCATGGTGGGAACAACTTGTACAAGTACTAATGGATTGTTAGTAGAGGTTTTCATAACCTCTATGTTCTACTGTTTTTGCAAAAAATACCAGAATAACCTCTTCTTCCACAAAGGTGCTACAGAATCCATCTTATAGATGGTATTTTCTTTATCTTTCAGGAATTTCAAAGAAAATATTTTTTCTTTTTTGGTTTTTTTAAGACAGGGTTTCTCTGTGTAACTCTGGCTATCCTGGAACTCACTCTGTAGATCAGCTGTCTTGGAACTCAGAGATCCATCTGCCTCTGACTCTGGGATTAAAGACTTGCATGCCTGGCAAAAATACTTTTTTTTCCACCACACCTCTTCATGGACACCTATTTGGGATAGGACAGTATGTTATGATACTTGGCAAAGTCAGTCAAACCATAGTGATTGAAATACATGCAGTACTAGGCTTCATTTGTAACCCCAAGCAGATAGATTAAAGACTTTAGGGAGAGTATATATCATGTTACATGCTAGCTTTCACTACACTAGATTATTTCACCCAAATCTAAATTATGCTGGAATGAAATCCTCCCAAAGGTTAGGCAAAATTATTTGCCTTTAGAGAATAGATGTGGGGTGCCTGTCACTCACATCAAAATAGAAAAATGATCAATGATTTCTGTAGTTGCATTCCCCCAAATGAACGATTTGCTTCAGTAACTCATATCTGCTTCCACATAATGAGTCATTCCAGGGAGCAATCATACAACGTGACCCTTGTTATGGTTTGATTGTGAAATCTCCCCCCATGGGCTTATGTATTAGTCCCTAGCCATTGACACTCTCTGAGAAAGTTCGAACTCTGTCGAACATTTTGGAATTGATTGGACCTTAGCTGGCAGACATAGGACTGTTAGGGCCAAGGCTAGAGATATAGATGGCTATGCTTGATGCACAATTAATAAAAGCTCAAAGACAGAAATTGGGGTTTAACCTAAAGGTCAGAAAAGCAAAGCATCCAGGCACTGGCTCTTACCTCGACCTCAGTCTGAAATGGCGATCCTGCCTCAAGGAATCTCAGAATGAGACTGAGAATGAGAACTGTCTTCTCCCATTTTATAATCCCCACTAGTGCTTGGATTCAGAGCATGCATCACTACCACCTGGTTTTCACGGCAAGCTAGTGTGGCTACTGGGTTTAAAGGTGTGTGTCATTGCTGCCTGGTCTGTAAGGCTGGTCAGTGTGGCTGTTTTACTTTTCTGATCCTCAGGCAAACTTTATTAAAATACAAATGAAATGCCACTACATATTCTTCCTGCCCAGGCATATGTAGTGGCATTTCCTTCCTAGGCAGAGGCATTCTCTCACTGCAGTACCCTACCACCTTGCTTTCACTACCATGATGGACTGTATCCCCTGAACTGTGAGCCAAAACAAATCCTTCCTTCCTTAGCCTGTTTCTGTCAGGTAGTCTGTCAAAGCAACAAGAAAATAACTAACACACAAACACTACAAGGAGACTGCCTGCTAGGGACCAAGGGAGCAGGCTTCGGTTGAAGGGGGAGGGGAGAAACAGGGAGGGGAACAAAAAAATGTAGAGCTCAATAAAAATCAATAAAAAACACACAAGAAAGAAACAGATTTTCACGCTTGGCTTAATAGTTGGTAGTCTAGTTTGCAACCCACCCTAGAGGAAACAGGCAGCTAAATGAATTGGTTTTTGTAGTTTATGCAAAGAAATAATTGTAATGTCAAATCAATGTAAGGTTCCAGTGGGAGAATCAGACTTAAATTCTTTATACCATTTAGAAAAAAAAAGTGTACAAAACAATCAGCTTGACAGTTGGGTCTTCTCAGGCTAAGCACTGTGGGAGCTCACAGAAGTGGGTCCATTCCACCTTGACTGGAGGTCAGGGAGTTCAGGTCTATTCCTGCTCTCCTTCAAGGATGTGGCAGGAGGTTTGACTCAGGGAGTGGCTGCCTTGGCCTAAGATGTGTTTGCTGCATGTCCTGTCTAAACAGAATACTTAACTCAGGGTATAGCTGTTTGATGCTCAGGTATTGAAGAGGTTATTGTTTGTTCTTTGTATCATATTAAAGCAGTTTTTTGTCGTCTTCCCCCCCTTTTTGGATTGGGTTATATAAGCATATGGAAAAGAAACACAGACAAATTTAGTATTCATTGAATTGCCCTCCAAATTCTATTCTTTGTCTCTGTCTTTTATTTTTTATCTCTTTTCTGTCTGCATGGCATTTCTAATCCACATGCCCCTGCCCTGGAAGATGCAAACCTTATAGAGACTGGACACCTAGAGATGCCCCTCAGCGTAGGGCTCATGACAAAGCACCAATGTAACCAATGATCTTTCTTTCTTTTTGCATTCCATTCATCTCATTTGGTTAAATATTGAGATGTAACTGGCTTTTATTTTATGGATATTGCATGAATATAATTTGAAGGGGAATTGGGGAAGAGGAGAGTACCTAATTTTTATCCCTCTCCCCAGCATAAATATGAGTGTGTGGGTGCCCACAGATATGCAGAGAGCAAGATCAGAATGCCTTATTCTATTAATTACCACCTTATTACTTTGAGACAAGGTCTTTTGGTATACCAAAATTTTGCCTTTTCGTTTTGATTGGTTGTGGTACCATCTATACTGATGTCTTCCTGTTGCAAAGAGATGTTTCCTTGATAAGAAAACACTTATTTGTGAGTCCTACATTATTTTAAATGTTATGCTTTGGGTCTGAAATGTTCCACAAAGAGTCTACATATGGAAGTCTTGGTCCCCAGTATAACAGTTTTCAAAAGTAGAGCCTTTAGAAGAGCATTGGATTATTACGGTGCATCAGTTGATGAGTTTGTAGTTCAATGCAAAATTAGGAGTTGAAGCATAATTTAAAGGGAATAGATTTTTAAGAATATGTTTGTGGACTATATTTTGATCCTGGCTCGTTTATTTTCCTTTGCTCCCTAGTTATCAGGAGTTAATCAGTTTTATTCTACCACATTCTCCTTTCTGTGATGTTCTGCCTTGCCACAGCCAAAAAGCAATGGAGAAAATGGACTACGTTTTGAAACCGTGAGACAAGGAAAATCTTTCTTCCTTTAAAGTTGCTTTTGCTGTTTATTTTGCCACAGCAATGGAAAGTACTAACTATAGTACTTGAAAAGGTCTATTAAAAATTGTTTAAAGCATACAAATTTTAAATTACCAAAGACGGTCTTGCTATTTCAGAGAAGGTTTTGCATGATGTTTTCAGGCCTGATTGGTAGGCATATGATCCATGTTTTCCTGCTGTAGACTTACAAAGAAAGCAAATTAAATGCCGAAACAAAAAGTAGCATCAATTCCTAATACTTCAAGCCATGAAATTCTCTCTAATATCAGTTCACTTAAAGCTTTTATTCAGGGATCACTCATACTGTATGTTTGAATGATCGCATTGCTTTTTCTTAGCTGTCATTCAATTTTCCTGCCCCGGGACAGTATGCTTTGTTGGCCAAATACTTTTAAAAACTGCCCCCTTTATCCTAGACGTGGTGGCACACAGGACACAGAGAAAGGTGGAATGCTGTGAGTTTGAGGCCAGCACAGTATACAAAGTGACTTCAAGAATAGCAAGGACTATGCAGAGAACCTGTCTCAAAAAATCAATAGTCAAGTGCTGGTAGCAATACCTTTAATCCCAGCACTGGGAGGCAGAGACAGTCTGATCTCTGTGAATTCAAGGCCAGCCTGGTCTACAGAGTGAGTTCCAGGACAGGCTCCAAAGCTACAGAGAAACCCTGTCTCGAAAAAACAAACAAATAAACCCTCAAAACTATATCCCTTCCTTTTTTTGCGTGATAATTAACTTTCTCTTACAATTTCTTTAATCAGTTGGTTTTGCCTCCTCTTTGTGTACTTTTCTCCTCTTCTTGTCATTGTCCTTCTTCCCTCTCCCAGAGATTTTGTGCTAATATAAGATCTACTACCTCCCTGAAATAAAGAACCCATGCCTTTATTCATTGCTTATCTATGTCTAAAAGAAAAGGGTTTCTCAACCTTGGTAATACTGGTATTTGGGGACTAGCCTCTCTGTACAATGATATCAATAGCAATTAACTGCCATGGCAACCCAAAAATTTCTCCAAACATCATCATGTGCCAGAGAGGGAAAACTTTCCCCCCATCCAAAAATTACCCTAATAGACATTGTTGAACAATGGATACCAAGAAGTGGACAAAGGACTTGAAATTATATATTTTATCCAGCAATTATTTTCATTGGTATGTTATCCCCTGTATTAATAAATGTAACTGTTTTAAGTTTGCTAACTAATCACAACGAAAATACTTCTTTTGTCCTTTTTTCACAGAAGATAGTCAATTTTTGGAGATTTTTGTTTCATATACTTGGCTAGTAAAAGATAAATGATAATGAAAATAACTGCTGTCCTTAGAACTTTCATCTTATTTCTGCATTAAAGAACATTTGTTTGACTTTTTCCATGTAAGAGCAATAAATTCATTAGCAAGACCCTGGAACTTGTCCAACACCAAAGAAAGAATAATGTGGTTAAAGGTTAGACAGAGTGCAGAGTTAACCTTCAGACCTTCTAGTTAGTCAAGGCAAACATTCTCCTTTAATACAAATGTCTTTCTGTTTAGAGCTCATCAGTTGAAATTCTGTCAGTTTTAACTAACATTATGTGATTTGAAGAGATCCTGTTGATATCAAAATATCAGTATAGTGAAGTCTTTAGTTTTATGGGACAGTGATAATTAGGAAAATAAGAAGTCATCTCTTCTAAGACCTGTGTCCAGTTCTTGGCATCCACTGTCATTCAGGTCTTAACAGTTATAGCCTTTCTACCCAGGGAGTTTTTTGTCAAAATTACAGTTTTCACAGTTAAATTATTTATGTGTAGTAATATAAAACAAAATTGGTATGAATCTTTGATTACATAATCATCCCACTGGTAAATCTTATTTTTTTTTTTTTTTTAGACCAGGCTGGTCTCGAACTCACAGAGATCCGCCTGCCTCTGCCTCCCGAGTGCTGGGATTAAAGGCGTGTGCCACCACCGCCCGGCGGTAAATCTTATTTTCAACTATCTTAGTGCAGTCTTTTTGGATTGTCACTAGCTTTAAATCGATCTGATAAAAGTAAATATTAGTAAGATACTCATACAGTTATTGGTTTCCCATTGCTGCTGGAATGCATTGCCATGGGCATTGACGAGAACAGCACAAAAGTCTCCAGCTCTATAGGAAAAAAGTTAAAGGCAGCATGTCTGCTTTCCCTGCTCAGCAGACAACGTAGCTGAAATCAAGGTGTCAGTGAACTGGGTTTTCCTCGGAAAGGCTTGGAAGGATCTACTTCCAAGCTTATTCAAGTTGTTCAATTCAGCTCCTTGTGTTTGGAGGCCTGAGGCCTTCTTTCATCAGTGGATATCAAGTCGGACCATCCTCTGCTTCCAGAAACTGCCTGTGTTTTTCTTTCATGTTCCTCTAAGTCAGTAGTTCTCATCCTAATACTGCAACCCTTTAATACACGGTTCCTCATGTGGTGCTGACCCTCAACCATAAAATTATTTTTGTTGCTACTTTGTAACTGCAATTTTGCTACTGTTATGAATTGTAATGCAAATATTTTTGGAAATAGAGGTTTGCCAAAAAGATTGCGAACCACACAGGTTGAAAACCACTGCTCTGTGTCCATCGATATGATTGAGTCCTCTTACTTTCAGAATCTCTTCACCTTCCTTTTCTTAAATTGCTAAAGACTGAATGCTTATATATTCAACCTCTTATGTTAAATCATAAGTCCAGGTATAATGTTAAGAGGTGGGTTCAAATAACTAACTCTTACAGGTTTTGTTATTGTTGTTGTTGGTTGGTTTCTTCAAGACAAAGTTTCTCTGTAGCTCTGGTGCCTGTCCTGGAACTAGCTCCTGTAGACCAGTCTGGCCTTGAACTCACGGAGATCTGCCCACCTCTGCCTCGCTAGTGCTGGGATTAAAGGCTTATACCACCACTGCTCAGCTAATCTTACATATTTTCTAAACCAATCTTAGAGCTAAAATTTGGTGTTTTGATTTATACATTCAGTGCAAAAAGACATTTGAACTTTATTACCACAGCTTTTGTTAAGTAGTATAATGTTTAAAAAATTTTTTTATAATAGGGTATTGTTTAGCCGTAAAGGGAACAAAGTACTGATACATGCTGTGACATGGGTAAACTTTAAAAATGTTATGCTAAGTGAAAGAATCCAGTCCTAAAGGATCACATATTATATAAATATATGTATAAGGGTAATATTCAATAGCTAAATCCATACAGATGGAAAGTAGATTAGAAATTGCTTTTATCCTTAAAACATCCCTTCTGGAAACTCTGCCTCCCTTTTACAGAAGAAACACATTTGAGGTTCAGTCAGATTCCATAATTCATTTCATCACATCACACAAACTGCAAAGATTAGGCACAGACTAGACGATTTCTAACAGGTATAATTTATGCACTGTATATGATCTGCTTACAGTACACAGAACTGTTCTGCCTTCCTTCATGTATTATCCACATTCCAGAAGAAGGTCTCATAAGAACATGAATGATACAGTTGTTACATGGAAATAAGTAGAATCAAGGAGAAAGGGCAGAAATTGTCTGGCTTCACTTTCCCAGTGGATTCTTCTAATGAACTGCTTCTGATCTCAGAAAAACCAAACTAGAATCAAATCATAAGTATCTCTTTGGAGAGATAGTGTGGTCATGGATGTTCAAGTGTATGACAGTTTGTGCAGCAGTAGCACAGCTAAAATGGGGTATATTCCCCTTAAATAGCGTGGCTTTTGTTATAAGCCACATGCTTGAGAAGCCACATAGAAGACAACTAATTTAAAAGAAATTAAAAATGTAAAGTTTATTATTTAAAATTGAGGTGCATGTCTTAGGTGAAGGAAATGATTAATTCTGTTGATTTCGAGGGCTCTTCAGTGTGAAGAAAAGCATGTAATGTACATTGCCAAGTAATTTTGAAGACATTGATTTACTCAACAATCATTTATTGAATGTCTGCTTGGTTCGAAGTATGTATTTTGGCACTTTTTGGAAAAAAAATAATTTACACATAGTTCTTGCATAGACATAAGAAGGTAGTCATGTTTTTTGAAAAATCGTGGCTCACTTAAGCCCTCATAACATGTAGAGAAAATGAGAACTACAATATTCTATACAAGATTTTGTGCTAATGGGCTTGACTTTCTTTAAATATTACATAGTGAGTTATAAAAATTTAAATCCAAGCCGGCTGGTGGTGGCACATGATTTTAATCCCAGCACTTGGGAGGCAGAGGCAGGCGGATCTCTCTGAGTTTGAGACCAGCCTGGTCTACAAGAGCTAGTTCCAGGACAGGTTCCAAAGCTACAGAGAAACCCTGTCCCAAAAAACAAAGATAAAAGTGATATAAAAATTACATCTATTTTCTACAAGGTTTATATTTCTACAAGAATTTCATTCTTTATTTTCCTAAAATAGTATTTGACATTGTATAAAATATTTGACATTTTAAAATAAGCAGTGTTTGAAAGAATGTTTACAATTTAACATCCACATATCAGTTAGCTATATATTACATATATGTGTATATACATGTGTACATATGTATGTTGTGTACATGTATATATGCATAAAATTTATTTCACTTTTATGCCTCTTTATCTTCATCTAGGGACTTCAACTACCAGCAAAATTGATTGAAACTAAAATGTAAGGTTTTTTGAAGCCTATGGCAAGCATATGTTAGTGTCAGCTAGAGAGGACATGTAATTGTTTCCAAATGGGAAACAATGACATATAAATCAAATCTTGATTAGAATATTATTGAGACACCAATTTACTGGAATAGTGATGGAATGGTGATCTGTACCTGAAGGCAGAATTCCTCCTACTCAGGACTGAGCACTCTCAGTCTCTGCACATTGCCAAGTTGCACAATTTTGTGTTAATTACCATTGATTGCAAGAAGCTGCTCTGATGAGGACTGAGGATGGCAGCATGCACAAGGCCTACAGAGGTTCAAGCCAGAGTCCCAGCACTGAAAGGGGGAAATGGATATGGGCTTCCACTGCTAATCCAGAAGCTATTTGTAACTGTTACCTGTTTTTAAAAGAAAAATAAGATTTTTTTCCAATAGAGTCTCATTGGGTATATTAACCACACTTCAGGGTAGACCCCATGGCCAGAAGTAGTTGGTCAACACAAAATGAACTTAATGGTGTTTTGTAGACTTTTGTCTCATTTTGTTTTGTTTGGCCTTTATTTTGATTTATTGTTGCTTATTTATTTTTATTTCCATTTTGTATTTTTGTGTGTTTCTTGATTTTTTAATTTTTTGTTTGTTTTAAAGAAGGAGACAAAAAATAATAAAAGAAAAAGAAAACTGGGTAGGGCAGTGGGGAGGCTCTGGGGGCAATTGAAGATGGGAAAATATGATAAAAACACTTTATGTAAATTCTTTCAAGAGCACTAGAGGAAGAAATGCAACTTTGACCTCTGGCTTCCACATGTGCACAAGAGGGTATGCATACCTACACACAGACACACACACATAGCACACACAGAGACAAATATTCAATCTTTCTTATCCATTTCTATCTTTATCTCCAAATCATGGGTTGTACAAAAAGAAACATATCTTTATTGGTAAGGTGCAAGAAGGGATGTCAAGATTGGGCCTTAAGTAGTAGTGAAGAATAAGGGGGCAGACAGGAATTAGAGAATATGAAGTCAGAGAGAGATGTTATCAGTAGACATGGACTTTAAAATATTAACATTGAGTTGTAAAAAAGTTTTTCTGGCTACCAGAGGGAAGACATGAATTTGTCTGGCACAACGTGCTGACACCTGAGTCGGTATCTTTTTTTTTTCCTACAGAGTAGTGAAAGCCAGTGCATTCTTTGACCAAATGGTTCTGAAAACAAAGATGTCTTTGAAAGAAAACTGCTCTTGCACAGCTGCTTTGCACTTACAAAACTTCTTTACCAACTGTCCCACATTTTGACAGTCCATTAATCGAGCAGTTATTAATATTATTGTTTTACAGATAAAGCCTACTGGGCTGTGAAAGACTCCAGGATCAGTCATAGGCCACATGGCCAAAAAAAGGCAGCATTAGGTGGATCCCCAATTTTCATAAACTTAGTATTCTCTCCTCCACCAACTCCAGAAAGGAGAATGGTTTGAAAATGGTGGTACATTTGAAGGGAGTGTGAGAAAAATAAAGGAAGTTTATTAAACCACTAAATAATTTCAAATTTGCTTTTCAACAGAAAAGATAGAAAGTGGTTAAGACAATTTTTCAAGCATAGAAGAAAATGTGAAAATGAGAACACAAAACCTTAGAGAAAAAAACATTGACTTGTGATGTACCAATGTGTTATTTATTTTTCATTTCTGAAAAGAGTTGGCTTAGAAAATGTCCACATTGTGCAAATGCTGCAATTTTGGAAAGGCAAGTGACAGGCAGGAAATGTTTCTAAGAAAATGAGCTGAAGTCATCCTTGCAAAACCCTGAAAGTACAAAGTGACTCACCAGTGTTGCTGCATGTGTGTGTGTTCATGTGTGTGTGTGCACGTGTGCATGTTTTCTTCAGAGCTGTTTAATTAGGGGCCCCAAACTACCATTTTCCAATATATGAGGGTGCCTTGGATGTTCAGATGGATAAGTAGTGTATCACACCCTCTCTGGAATTTTCACTTAGATATTGTGAATAATGAATGGATATAGATATTTTTCCTTTAGTCACTAAAACTTAGTGGGATTTTTGAGAAGCCGTCAGTGAAAAGTTTAAACTTTTTGTAATTGTTTTATTCCTCATTCTGATAAAAACATGGACAAAGAAGAGTGATAAAGAAAAGTTTACAAGAAGAGTGGTTTACATGAAAAAGATACTTTTTTTCTGTCATTATCATGAAGCAAATAATGTCTGAGATTAGGAGAAAATTCCTACAGATGATTACTTTGTCCTTTCAATGAAATATTTTTACCTCAACTCAATTATTCGGCTTATGTTTATGTGGACTACTTTGGGGAAATTTTATATTTTATTTCTGTCAGTGATTTAATTTTATGTCATAAAAATGAGTTTACTTTAGCTCAAAATGGTATTCCTTGGGACATTTTAGTTTTTACCTTTCCTTTGTCAGACTTAGAAGATGTACCTCCAAAAGAGACCAAATGCAGTAAGCACCTATAATAAAATTTAGACATGAGGTAAAAAAAAAAAATCATTCTGTGTTGCTAGAAGAAATTAGGAACTAGTAGAATGGTTACAAATCATATTAATGTTATATTTTCATAGTCAGACAGAAATGCTCCTTGACAAGTAACCAGAGATCATTACCAAACACTTTACAGCTGCAATTCCTAGTGAATTCATGGATATTCTCTTTAATGGGGAAAAATAGCACATCAATTGCTAAGAGACTGGCTTCCAGAAATTCATTTTTCAATTACTAATGGGATGAAATCCATATATCACAAAGGACATGTTGATAGGAAGGGGGTAGGTATATCATTCTGTACATTCCAAGATGAATATGGAAATATCATATGGGGAATTAGTTTAAGGTAGGAATACAAATACATAAAATACTAAAGAAAATCTGAATGATGATTCTGTCCTTTTCTCACAGCAAAGAGTTTTTCCAGTTCAATGTCAAACTACAATAATAAAGGGAGGCATGCAAACTACTATGTTCTCTTTCAGGGTTTTGGTACAGAAAGCAACACTGAATATTCTTACATCGTGTATATTCTTTCCTCATGCTTCTTTGCCATCCTGTTGGCATTGTCCACAAAGCTCAACAAAGACTCCACTTTGGAGGTTCAAACAACAATTTCAAATTTCCATTTCTCCACTGACATAGTCAAGCCTTGGTGCTTAGGTCCTGGTGCATTTATTTCCCTTGAATGAAAACATTGCTTCCTAGAATGACGAAGGAAGGGGAGTGGCAAGACCCAGGAAGATCACAAAATGTACAAGATATGAGAAGCTCAGAAAGTTACAAGATTAGCAAGGTCCCTCTCCAAATTACTAGAGACAGTGAACAACAGCTAAGGGAGAAGACACTAGTCTCTCTAGTCAGGGGAGCTGCCTGAGAGCTCTAGAGTAAATCCCATTGATTCAATTGTCATGAGTCATCGACCCAAGCTACGTGGACTTTTAGGTGACACAACTGCCTTTCTGTCACCCATGCTTATCTCCCATCTAGGGTCCTGCAAGTAACCCTCATAAACTTGTCAGACCACCAAGCTAAATTTGGGTGGAAATTGTTTCTTTAGTCTGTTTTCAGTGCCCTACCTAGAGTGAATAATTGTGTGTTTATATCTTCCTAGGAAAAGTCACATAGCAGGGCTGATCTTCATGGCCTGTGTGTGGCACTTTGGCATCATACATAAATCATTTGAGTCTTCAAATTCAAATCTCCAGCCATGAAAGATCTTTTCTCCATTTCTGTCCCTTTGACTGCCTCTTCCATATATTATAAATATTAACTCATTTCATTCATGAAATGTAATGGCTAGAGCTCCTTTAGAGATGAGGAAAGTGAGAAACAGATGAGTGTGCTATTTCTAAGGTCACATAGCCAGGAAAGAGCAGAGATAGAATTCTGAAGGTTAGCTGGCTGAGGTCTTGGCCTTTGCTTCATGCTATTCTGATTGGAGAAGGTGTTCTACAATTATAGCCTCCAAGTTTTCATTGGGAAACTCAGAACTGAGATTTCCCATCCGTAATGGAAAAATTGAAAATAGCTGAGGATCACCGAGCAGTGGCAGGCAGTGGGCCATGTGGTGGCAGGCAGGGGGCAGGCAGTGGGCCATGTGGTGGCAGGCAGGGGGTAATGGGTCCTGAGAGTAGCCAGTCCCAGACAGGGACAGCACACAATACCGTGTGACAGGTCTCTGAAGGTGGTTGGTCCCTGGCGGGCCATGTAGCAGCAGCAGGTGAGAGACAGACGGATAGGCACACCATTCAGAGTGAGGTTGTATATTTAGTGGTTATGGAAGGGAGGGGAGAAGGGGAGAAGAGCAGAGGTGGGGGTGGGGGGATGGGGGTAATGACTGAATAGGAAGATGGAAAAGAGACAGAACTCAGGCTGGAAGCTGAAGATCAGCTTGCCTCAGCAGATGGGGGAGGGAGTGGGCATGGCTTGTCTCTTAAAGAGACAGATTACACCATCCATCCCTATTTCATCTCTCCCCTTAACCCAAATGACTCATTCAGTGCTTTCATCCAGGCCCCAAGGGTTCTTCTAAGACAGTGGCTCTCAACCTTCCTAATTCTGCAACCCTTTAATACAGTTTCTCATACTGTGGCGACCCTCAACCATCAATTTATTTTCATTGTTACTTCATAATTGCAATTTTGCTACTGTCATGAATTGTAATGTAAATATCCGTGTTTCCCAATGTTCTTAGGTGACCCTGTGAAAGGGTCGTTTGATCCAGACTGAGAACCTCTCTTCTAAGCCATAGATATTCCAATGAGCATGAGATTAGTTTGTTTGCATGGTTACCCTCTCTGTGTGTCTTACACATTATTTTGTTCTCCTGTCTGTCTGTCTGTCTGTCTGTCTATCTGTATTGCCCTTTCCAGTGTAGTCTCTAAATTTTATGTTACTGATTTCCACATTTGCTTTCTCATAGCCACTGCATTTTAAATCTGGCAAAATCACACCCAAGCTTTAAAAGAGATAAGTTCATCCTCTGTGGTTTTATACTAATGAACACACACACTGTCCAGCTTAGATATTGGCTGTCTTACATAATTCCATGTGTCTCCAAGTTGATAATGGTATCTCTAGTCATATTCTCTCTCATCTTTGCCCTATGCCTTTTCATTCTACTGAATTCCAACATTTATGACGGCCTCCCCCTAACTTTTCTGTCTCCAGTGCTCCTGTGTCTATCTTTTGTCCATACAAAGATATGTCTCCAGTGCTGTCTCGAGTGCTCCTGTGTCTATCTTTTGTCCATACAAAAGGGCTGCTCCTTCTGCTGCCCCTCTCCCACTGCAACTGTTACAAAATGTTGTTGGGCAGGCCTGAAAGAGCATATCTAATAGAGAGAATTCCCAGGGTAGGACCAATCAGGAATGAGAGGAAGTCAGGAGCAGCATGCAGGGCACCCAGGAGCCTATAAATACACACCCAGAGGAACTCCTCCTATGGGCTCCTCCCAACTCCTTAATGGGAGCTGTTTGTCTGTTCCAGTGCAGTTTGTCATTTTGTTCCTTTTTTCTCTCTATGACTGATATTTCTCCGTTCCTGTCCATCTGTAAATTTGTGTTCAGTCCTTCCAGATGTCTGTCTATTTTCACTGTGGGAGGTTGTAAGGTTCCGTTCCAGTCTCAGATCTGTAACTGTAACTTTGTATTTGGGACCCAAAGGCTCTTTACTTTTGCTCTGGGGCTGGTGACAGCTACTTTAGTGTTCCTGTATGAGATCTGTAACAGTTACTTTGTGTCTGAAATCATCAGGAACTCTCTCAGGGCAGTGGTGGCTGCCATTTTGGCTCCTGTCTCAAATCTGTAACTGTTGCTTGCTGTCAGGAAGGGACTGTGGGCTTATTTCACTACCTGCCTAAGCTGGCTAGCTGTCACAATCTGTCTGGGGCCTCTCACTCTCCAGCTGTTACTTCACTTCTGTTTGAATGGCTCATCTTTCCAGGATGAACAATTCTTTTTCCTTGCCACTGAATAAACTCTGGCTTATCACCAGATGACCACCCCTCACTCAAGGTCCTCATAATAGCGTGGTGAGACTTACTAGCTGGAATCACCTCCTGGAGGTCACCACTCCTCTGTTGACTTAGAAAAAAAGCACGTCTCTTTGCTTCAGAACGTGCTAAGGGGTCTCAAAGTAGGTAGTGCATTTACTGTTTATTACTAGAAATATGATTTTTCAAATATACAATTTGAACAGTACTTTGAAAATTAATACTCAGACTAAGTAGGAAACTGTGTATTGATCAGGCTCAAATAACATTATTTTAGACGTACTGTGTATGCACTTGGCACCACCTGCAGATCCAGGGCTTTCTTTTTGTATCTCTATATGTAATTACATGTGTGTGTATATATATATATATGTGTGTGTGTGTGTGTTTCTGTGCACATGCGCAAGAAGGATAGAGGTCAATATCAAATGTCTTCTACTTTTGCTATCTTGTGAGACAGGTTCTTTCACTGAACTTGGAGCATACCTAGCCAGCAAGAGCTGCTGGCCAGTGAGTTCCAGGAACTGTCCTGTCTCTGCTTTCCCAGCACTGAGATTGCAAGCATATAGCACTAAAATTTTTAGCAGGGATTCTCCCCGCCCAATACAATACTTTCCAAAGGAAAAGGAAAGATGATCTTGTTTGTTGCTGTCTTAGAAGTAAGACATCTTTAACAGAAGCCCTTACCTGATTTCATTACATCTTCAAATGGCTAGAAGAATACGGTTGCATGCCCATTCTTTGTTGAATTACGGATGACAAGACTAAGATATTTCAGTGGAAATACATTCTTGATCGTCAACTTAGAACATATGAAAACATTAACTTCACTAACACTAGTGTAAATTTATTGTATCATATTTATCATGTTGCTTGAATCTCGAAGTCATGCTTTGACCAACCCTATCCCTTATGTTCAATAAAAAACTAATAAGCTAGTTTTAGATGCATATTCTAGCAACCACATTTAGGAGGGTGGTGTTGAAACAATCTGTGGCAGACTTATTCTATTTCTGCCAGGTGAAAATAAAATCCTCATACACTCTTCATCTTGTTTGTCTCAACTTCTAATATATTGTAGGTTACTTAAAATCAAAGGCCTTTGATTCTTAGAGATGCAGTTGAACCAGGCCATGGTCATCAGAATCTTTTGAGGGAGCTTCTTTACATACTTCTTTAGTATTTTTCCCATCTCTTTCTTAGGATGTCTCTGTTCTTTTTTCTGATTTTGCCAGTCCATCGGGGGCCAGCCTTGACAAAAATACCTTTCTCCAGAGTGGAGGCATGGGAATTTAGAATATGAAATTCTAAAGAATATGAAGACATGAATGAAAATAATAAAATGCAGAAACATAAAGGATAGTATTGGGATGGAATTTTTCAGTGAGTACTGAAAATTCGCCCATGTTTAATTTCCAACTGCTTAATATACCCCTAACCCCAAAGGGCAGGAGTAAGACGAAAAGACAGTATTACCAAACCAATTGAAAGTCGTGGTTACATTCACCCTCACTCCCTAGACTCAGGCCCTAGACCAAACACTCCATAGGCAAACTGCTATCTGGGTGGGATCCCAGGTTATTTCCGTAAAGGGAACTGAAAGTTAGTTGCATCCTTAGACTTTTGTTTTAGGTAGGAGCAAACTACTTCCCTATTCCAGGAGCACAAGGTCTGGCAATTAGTCACACCTGTTGACAATAGCCTTGAGAGAGCTGAACTCTGTTTTACTACTAGGTGGAACCTTCATCAGAGGTGGAAGCACAATAACCTTGAAGGAACTAGAAACAAGTCCCAAACTCTCTGACTTTTGGCCTCCTTGGGCCTCCATACCAGTTTATGGCAAGATATGCATGTTTTCTTATTATGGTACTTTCCTGTGTTTTTACATAAAGTACAGAAAATATGCATCCAAAAATAATGGATTTCTATCAGTGATAGAATCAACATCATCAAATAATTATAATGTGTCTAGTGTCGTGGCAAGTCATTCAGTGCTTGCTGTATCTACACAGATGCAGACTCATCTGTTCCCTGAAGCTCAGGCCTATGTTCTAATTGACAACACTCAGATTCAGGTACTATAGGGAAGGAACTGCTGCAGGCACCTCATTGACCCTGGTATCCAGAAACCGAAAGTTCTTTTTTAAGCTAGCTGGTAACAAATCACAACTTGAAGTCAGATCTACTCAATTCCTAAATCCCAGGATTCTTACCACTACTTACTAACCTATTCGGTCCACTTCTATGATCCCCTGTTTCTTACTTATAAAATAAGGATAACAGACCTGCACAAGATCAAACTAGCACAAATCCTATCATGTTTCAGGAAGGAGCTCAGAAAGTCTCACACCTCTCCTGAGAAGCTATCAACAATTTTGGACAAGGGAGAGTCTATTTTCTTTAGGGATGGAGCCCCTGACAGGCTACCCAAGCTTCAGTAGATGGTCTTACACAGATCACTGTAGTCAGCAGGAAATGGAGTCACTGGGATTTGAAAAAAATGGTAGTACATTAAGTTTGGAGGTAAACATAGAAGGGGCACAGGAAAGAAATTGAAGGAGAAGGAATTAGGGTGGATTTTATCAAAACACATTATGTGCACGTATGAAATCCTCAACAAATTTAAGTACCCCCTTACAAATACAAAAAAAAGTGTAACAAAATTATTCTCATCTGTTTCAATGAGCAAATTGAGATGGGTTGTCCAAATGTACTTTTAAACCACCAAGAATTTTGAACTCTCTGTGTTACTATGACCTTGAACCTTTGAGCCACCTTCCTCCATCTTCCAAGTGCTTGAATTATAGGTTTCTCTCATTGGTGTGGTAGGCAACCCTTCTAAAGACTGAGCTACACCCACAGCCTCCCTTGGGGTCTTTTAAATAATTTTTCAACCATTTTGGTTTCCTGGTTATGTGCCTCTGAATACATTCCAGTGACCATAAATACATTTCAGTTTAGGGGGGCATGTTTTTGCCATTTTTCTTGGTTGATGTGGCTTTGCCTGTCTACATTTTTCTAAGTGTGATTTCAAGAGCATCTACCAGAGTGAGGGTCACTTCCTCAACTTCATACAATGAGAGGCTTTTGAGTGTGTTCTAACCAAAGATGTCACTATTGACATTGTTGCTATTTGCTTTTCCTTTTATTAGTCTTATCATTGTTTCATTTTTTCTAGACATGAAGTTTTACTTCACTGTGCTATACTATGTTATTTTTTCAGTGAGCAAAGAGATGTATTAAGGAAAAGTAAGAAATAACTCCCAAGAGTGGGAGGGCTTATAAGGGAGGTGTAATACCTTTGTTCCAGATTTCTTAAATGCTTTTTGTGTGTGTGTGTGTGTTTTCCTTTTACATCAGCTATCATTTTACTAATACAAACTGTGATGCACATATTACATCACCAGCTGATGAACTATGGCATGAAAACCAAATACAAAGGCTGCTTTAAAAATGGCAAATGTTGTTTTGAAGCATAGATACACCTATGTGTTTAGAGCACATGTGTATTCTTGCTTTGGGCTAGGACGTAGTTGACTAGTTGAGAACGAGACCATATGGTACACAGAGTCAGGCGTATTTACTTTCTAAGCTTTTCCAGGAAATTTGCTAAGTCCTATGCTAAATGAACACATAGATTTGTACATTAACCATAAAGTGTGATAAGGGAATTAACTAGGATGGATGTGTACTTCTTTTTCCTTTTGTACATTTTATATTTAAAATTAGTTTATATATAATAACATTCATTATTAATTTGATATTCCATATGCCATGAACAACTGTGGAAGGATATAGAAAGGGAAAGAATATCTCTTTTCTGTGGGTTTCTATGCTTGTGTCATGATACTGACAAAGTAGCAAAGAAAGACAGTAACCAAACCACTCAAGATGGCAAGGTGGAGAAAGGAAGACCAGTGGTGTAACCAAAAGTGATGCATGCAATGATCCTAGTGTAATCAGGAGAGTACTTGTTGAGCGAATATTTGCATTACATCCGAACATGTGAAAGAGAAGTTGTGTGAAAATTAGCAGTTGTCTAGGTAGAAGACAGAGTAAGAGCTAAGACCTTGAGGAGAAAATAAGCTGGTGTATTCCCCCAAACAAGAAATGTCTCTAGTGTTTGAAGCAGAATTGGACAAAAGTTCAGAGAGATGGATGGATACTAAGTCAGAGGCCAGATACTTTGAGTCCTGTACAGGGTAGGGGAATCTCAAATTTATGTAAAGTGCAATGAAAAGGCTTGGAAGGAGGATGAGTGTGGAAGAGAACTGCTCTGATGTGTCTGTGAGGATAGACATTTGAGGATGAAGGGGTAAGACTGCTACCACTGTTACCTAGAAACACAATACTGTCTGCAGTTATAGAGATAAGTTTGTAACACTTCATGAAACCTGAACTTCTACTAGGAAACGGAGATCCAGTTCCTACGGGAAGAGGCAAAGAGGAGCTTCCATATGGGTGATGGGACTTGAACCTGGGTCCTCTAGAGGAGCACTCAGAGTTGTTAAGCACTGAGAAATCTTTCTGGCCCTTTAGATGAGTAAATTTCCATACAACTTCCAAGAGAAAACACACATGAGGTCCTTTATATTAAGAAGATCTCAGTTACTAGGCACTACTCTTATTGCTCTTGCCAACTGGAAGCTCTGCATTAAACTTCTTGTTTATAGTTCCATTAAAAGAATTATACACTCTTTCTCTCTTCTTCACTCCATAATCTCTCTTTCTTGGTTTATTTAAAATGTATTCTCTTACTTGTAAGCTGTCTCAAATAATACTTTGAAAAAATGGGCAAAATATAAAGTAATGATAAGAGTTTGCAATGCTAAGTCTGCTTAAAAGATTTTTTTCTTTTTGCTCAATTGTTGGCATGTTAGTTTGTGATGATTTTGGAAAAAGAACCTCTACAAGTTTGTTACATAAATCATAAATTACAGTGATAATTAACACCAAACACCCAAACAATTGCTTTGAATTCTTAAGGATGCCATGGACATTTCTTACCTTGAATTAGTTGACGTACTTTGTAAAATTAATTTATTCTCATATATAAAACATAAACTATTTTGTTAGTGAAAAAAACTCTGCCTGTGATACATTGCTATACTAATATCACTATGTAAAATTAACTCATTCTCATATATAAAACATAAACTATTTTGTTAGTGAAAAAAACTCTGCCTGTGATACATTGCTATACTAATATCACTATGTTGGATTTCATAATTAAGAGAAGAAATTAAGTGTGAGTGGCCTATATAAGCAATCCTTTCTAAAGCACAGTTAGCTGTTAGATTCCACAGCAAGACTGGAGTTCTAGGCTTCTTTCTGATGGACATATAGTTTCCAGCTGTACTAGAGAACGAACGTGTAAACAGCATGGTCTAAACTGGAGTTTGCAATCAGAGGTGCCTGACACTTCATTTCTGCAGTTGACATAACAACATCATAGCTTCTTGTCTAAGATTGCACTCTTTCTTTCTTTCTTTTTTTTTTGAGATAGGTTTTCACAGTAGTTATGAAGCCTGTCCTAGAACTTGTTCTATGAACAGAATGGTCTTGAACTCATAGAGATCCTCCTGCCTCTGCCTCCCAAGTACTGGGATTAAGGGCGTGCACCACAGTCACCCGGTTAAGATTGTATTCTTGATGCATGATTCATTTCTTATAACTTTAGAACCAAGAAGTGTGCTCAGCATGATAGCAATGCTGAAAGCTTATTCATTAACTTGGTGAATGAATAAATGACTTTCTAAGAGTGGGGGATGTGTATTTAGATAGCCAAATCTAGGATAGAGTTTGCTGAATCTTGTAAGAGAAATCTAACAGCAAGCTAAAGGAAATGAGTGAATGGTAAATAGTAAACTCAATATTCTTTTTGGGGGGATAAAAGGGTTTATTTGGTTTATACTTCCATATCACAGTCTATCATCAAAGAAGTCAGGCAAGAAACTAAAGCAAGCCAGGATCCTTGAGGCACAATCATGGAGGGATGCTGCTTACTGGCCTGCTCCTCTTGGTTTTCTCAACCTGCTTTCCTCTTTATGTAGTTGTTTCTATTAAGCTATATATTTTTCTCCACTCCACCTCCCTTCTTCCCCCCTCCTTTTCTCTCCTCTCCCTTGGTCCCCATGCTCCCAGTTTACTTAGGAGTTCTTGTCTTTTTCTACTTCCCATGTAGATTAGATCCATGTATGTTTCTCTTAGGGTCCTCATTGTTGTCTAGGTTCTCTGGGTTTATGAAATGTAGGCTGGTTTTTCCTTGCTTTATGTCTAAAAGCTACTTATGAGTAAGTACATATGATATTTGTTTTTCTATGTCTGGATTATCTCACTCAATATGATGTTTTCTAGATCCACCCTTTGCCCACAAATTTCAAGATGTCATTACTTTTTTCACTGTGTAGTACTCCATTGTGTAAATGTACCACATTGTCCTCATCCATTCTTTGGTTTAAGGGCATTTAGGTTGTTTCCAGGTTCTGGTTATGACAAAGAATGCTGTTGTAAACATAGTTGAACACATGCCCTTGTGGTATGATTTTGCATCCAAAAGTGGTGTTGCTGGGTTTTGAGGTAGGTTGTTTCCTAATTTTCTGAGAAATTGCCACACTGATATTCAAAGCAGCTGTACCAGTTTGCACTCCCACCAGCAATGCGGGAGTGTTCCCTCTACCCCACATCCTTTCCAACATAAGTTGTCATCAGTGTTTTTGTTCTAGGCCGGTCTGACAGGTATAAGATGGAATCTCAGAATTGTTTTGATTTGCATTTCTCTGATGGCTAAGGATGTTAAGCATTTCCTTAAGTGTCTTTCAGACATTTTTTAGATCAGTATTATATGGTTTCACCCTAGGTCCCTGGGCTATGTGGTCTCAGGTTCTTGGTCACTTAAGCAATGTCGGGTATGGGTTCCATCTTGTGGAGTGGGCCTTACGTCAATCAGTTATTGATTGGTTACTCCCACAAACTTTGTGCCACCATTGCACTGGTATATCTTGCAGGCAATACATCATTGTAGGTAAAGATTCTGTGACTGGCTTGATGGTTATATGACAGTGTTCTTTGCTGTACAGAGCCTTCTCATTTTCATGAGGTTCCATTTACTGATTGTTGATTTTAGTGCCTGTATTAATGGTATTCAGATCAGAAAGTCTTTCCCTTTACTAATGAGTTCAAAGCTATTCCCCACTTTCTCTTCTATCAAGTTCAGTGTATAAAGTTTTATGTTGAGGTCTTTGATCCCTGTGGAGTTGAGTTTTGTGCAAGGTGTAAGTATGGATCCATCTGCATTCTTTTACATGCACTCATGCAGACTGACCAGCACAATTTGTTGAAGATACTGTGTTTTTTTCCCAGTAACACACATATGTCTTAAAGTGGGAATAGAAATGAAACTTCAGTAAATTTCTTTTGTCTGTTTGTGTATCAATAAAAACTTGTTCGATGTTTTTGCCAAAGTATTTATGGCTCCTTAGTGCTGATGCATCCAGAGAAGTAGCCACCATCTTTCAAATGCCTTTGAACCATTGCACAAGATAGAAATTGTGATTAAAAATGGTTTCCCTGTCAGTGCGTGTCCTTAAGCTTGGGAATAGGATACTAAGGATATATTGAAGCCATTTGGGCTAGAGATTTTAATGGCGAAAAGATAAATATCCACTAATGCTGAATATCCGAAGCTTTCATATTAGTGAGTGTCTTTCAACCAACCAGATGTTTCCTTTGGGTCTTATACCTACAGATTTCTATGATCATCTGTGAAAATGCTTATTCAATTTGAAGAAAGGAAGAGAAAAACATGAGAATTTAGTGCAGTGCCCAAATCTGAAGATCACCAATTCACTAAATCATTGCAGAATTTTTATTGATACACACACATGTGAGGCTCTGAATTATACCCAAGGACAACAGCAAAGAACAGTGTGGTCCCTGCTCTCAGGATAATGGATCATGTGGTGGGAAAACAAAGAGTTAAATATTTTTATTTGCAATTAATTAACACTAAATAGTAATGCTAAGAGTTTTATCTATTTTCTGCATTTCCTGTCATGTCATTCATTATGCTAAAAATCATTATTTCTGCTCCTAGATAAATGATAATGTTACTATGGCCAATGAAGAGCCTTTCATCAGGGGTGAAATAGGCCATCACCTTTGCCATTCACTCTCTACTTAATTAAAAAGCCTCCCGAGTGGCCATCTGGGAAAGCAGAAAATTATATTAAAGACATTATAATGGGGTGAGGTAATATTATTGTTAAATGTACTTAATGACATTAACATTATTAGTAGCTGCACAAATGAGTCCTGTGACATTTTCTTTCTAGTAGAAACTCAAGAAAAATATGAGATTTTTATAATGAAATACATTAAGAGAGAAATAAATTACACCTTCTCAGTTAACATATTTACAGTGTGCCTTAACACGGAAAATTCTGTTCATAAACATTTTAAAGAAACTTTGACTCCTCACACTTAATCCATGCAAGCCTTTCCATAGGACTTCTTCTTAAAGGCCAGTGAAGAACACGTGTTTGGGGAAAATTCTGGCTTATTGCACAAAATGGCATCTGTCAAAAGAAGAGCTCCGCTTCAAGGAAACAAAGCATAAGAGAAACATATTCAGATAGAAAAGGGGAAGAGAGAGTGCTGAACTCCATTCTTACAGTAGCCCTCTCCCTGTAGTGTTGGCCTTTTCAGTGAGTCAAGATATGGAACAAAGTCCTGCTCTGGGCTGCCTTGTTGCTCAAGGAATTTTTAAGAGACAGGGGTGAAGGATTCCAACTGCAAACATATATACATGTGGGTGTAAGAAACATAAACACAAAAGAGCACTTACGGGTAACAGAAGTGCCAGCTGGGACTTTAGAGCTGGGTGGTTTGTGTTTGCACAGTTTTTTTTCCCGTTGAAAGTAGTTCTTAGAGTACATAATCCATATGGTGTGTTTAAAATAGACCACATAGTCTGAAAATGGAGCTCCTGAGAAATTCACAGATAAAAATCTCAACTGTTATTTTCATATGTAAGAGCTGGAATCATCTTGTAAAGATAATTCAAGATGAAATATTTCCATTTCCATCTGAACACAGAATTATTTGGTTTTCATTGCAAAAAGCTCCAGCCGGGTCTTCTAATAAAGTTGCATGCCTGACTCGAGGCATTTTTGAAGTATCTGTTACAATGTTTCAGTGTCTAGCTCACAAGAGAAGATATAAAGAGAAGATAGGAAAATATAATAAGGAAAGACCTGGACTCCAATGTTCTAATAATTAGTTCTACAGGGGTCTAAAGCAGGGGTAACTCATAGAATTTAAGTATGGAGGGCACATGCTACTAAACTGTAAGATGAAAATCCAATGTTACGTTCTTTAATTCATTCCTGAAAATTATTTAATTAAACCTAAGTTCCAAAACTAGATTAAATGTATACTTAAATAGATGAATAAGATGGATATTGAACCAAAAATGTTATAGAGCTTTATTGTGACAATTTTTTTGCTAGCCTCTTTTTCTTTCCAAATTTTAATCATTTAGGCATTATGGTTGCATTATTATCAACAAAGCTGTAACACAGAAATATGCTCTAGGGTAAACATTAAAGTTAAATATGATTATATTTCAAAATAATGAAATTGTACACGTGGTCAACAGCCATCAACATCTTCATCCCTTTTGCTTGGCAAAAAGACTAAGCAAGATTCTTTACGTTCATTCAAACATGGTATACATGAAATTTGTTCCATGCCATTGTATTCTTTGACCAAAATTATGTAAAGTAAAATTTGCCTAACTTTGACAAATCACTTTTTATGGTATTTAGTGCGTTTTAAAATGGATGCTTTCATATTCTGGGGCGAAGAGCAAATTGTACAAAAAAAGCAATATATAACATTTTGAAAGCTGTCATGACCAAAGTTATTAACTATGCAATATTATATATTAAATGTTATGTGCTATATACTATTCTTTTTAAGTCTGAAGTGTAAATGCTTTTCAGCTTACCTTAAAGAGCATTGTACTGTTTGCTTAATGGGAAGGACTGTGAGACAAAAGAATGGAAGTAAATAACTTGCTCAGGGACTTAGGCCAAGTTTATATACCCATAATAAATTAGCCAACACAACTTTACACGGCAGGTTTGGAAAGACTGACTCCAAATAAGTCAAGCAAAGAAAGATTAGTCTGCTGGAAAAATCCCAGGATATTCTAACTGAAGAACTGAACTGTTGTCCAGGATTGGCTGCTAACCAGCTCTGTGGCCTTGGAAAAGTCTCCTGTCCTCAGGGAGACCCTCTTTTCTAATTTGTAATAGAAAGCAAATGGTTGAAGTAGATACTCATTAAAGTCTAAATATCCATGTTCTATAGAGCTAATATCTTGTTTAGCCTCTTAAAGTGGAGACTACAATACATGTGGGATTTCTAATTTGATATGGTCCCCACTGGCTACAGATTGCACCAAAGCTTTTGCTTATATATGCGACACAAGTCCGAAAGAGACATTTTTGGATGTAGTACTCAGTATCATATCCAGAGCTTTATCCATGCCAGGCAAGTGTTCTATCAGGGAGCCAAAATTTAAATATACTCCCAGCCCTTGAGATTGGAGTATTTGAGAATAAAAGCTTTCTAAGTTATCCCACATCACCCTTAATTACAGAAATTATAGAACCCTACTAGACACAAAAAGACTTAAATACATCATGTTGAGAAACATACTGTTAAAATAAACATTAACAAACCACTTAGAAACTATACAATCATACTTTGACTTGGAGTCAATAAGTTACCACACATTGTCTGTCCATACATTCTAGGTGCAATGCACTTTTCTTTGTGCTTTAAGGTTATCTCTAGAGTATCTGTTTGATGGTAGAAGAATGTAGTTGCCACCAATTTTTGGTCAGAGTAGTTCTAGAAATCAATTTATTACCACCTGGATATCATTTAAATGACATATTTTAATATTTATAGCATTTTCAGAAATAAGAAAACAAAGTTGCACCTTCAATGTAAATATCTAAAAGTATATAAAATTTAAAACTTTTAATAAAAATTATTTTAACATCTATGGGTACATAAATTGGTAAGCATATTATTATTATTAAGAGATTTTACTCCTTGATGTTCTTGACATTTGGGACCAGGTAATTTAAGATTATGTTATTATGCTGTCCTGTGTACTATAGGCTACTTAGCAACATTCCTGGTTTCTACACACTAGATTCCAGTAGAACTACAAGCCTCATGTTGACATATAAAAACATGTGTCTACATATTGCCAAATGTCCCTAGTAGGCAGAATTGCCTCCCCCACCTGTTCAAAATCACTGTTTCATGGCAAGGTAAGTTTGATATTACATAGTATTTTTCATTGAATATAATGATGGTATAATCATACATTTGACAAGAGTATGTTATTTGCTGCTAATTGCTAATTGAATTCTGACATTTTTAATGCTGGCATTTTTAACTATTTGTGGTTGTGATTAGTAACATTAAGCTAATTACTTTTTTCTTTATTTTTCATGTGTTTCTCTCTGTAAAAGGTTAATTACTTTTTAAAATATTTAGACAACATGGAATCATTTTGTAAATGTGGAGTAGAAGCTGGACAGGGAATTCGGAGTTAGTCCATATATTAAAATAGATGGGCGAGATTACAATCAAGATTAGACAAAGAACTTGCTCCTTTCCCTTGGAATAGATCAAATAACCTTAATTTATGTGGGTTTTCCCCCAATAGTATTAGAAGCAAAGAAAATAAATGCAGAAAGCAAGTACATTTAAAAATAAATAAATCAAATTCAGTTCTTACGCACTTACTTCATTTGGGAAGGGAAGTTCTAATAACTGATAATGTAATAAACCTTTCCTGAAAGATCATAATGCTTTTGTCTAAGAAACCTTTTATGATATGATGCAAGATAGCAGTTGTGAGAATATCTAAAAAAAGATAAAGTCCAGAGGAGGTCAGGTTTGGGTGTAGAGCATATCTTTTTGTGTTTGTTTGTTTGTTCTTGTGATCCTTGGCAGAATCAGAGAGACCAGTTGGGACCACCATGATCATCCAAATAGGGGCATTGAACTTGAGAAATGAGTGCTGAAAGAAGGTCCCAAAAATAAGTGGCAGGATTTCCAGTGGGTCAACCATGAATATGGGACAAGTCCAGCACGTTTCCAAGTTCTTCAGGAGAAGAAGTTGGTTAAAGGAAAGGAGATGTCATTAACTTCAATGTTCTCTATTGAGTGGCAGTAAAAGGGATGGCAGCAAATGGCAAGTGAAGAAAAAGTAATATTACAGTTTAAAATGAGAAATGGCCTCCTAGGCTCACGAAGTTGAACAATTGACTCCCAGTTCATGGTACTATTTGAAGAAAGTGTAAAACTTTTAGGATATGGGGCTTTGCTGGAGAAAGTGTGTCACTGGGGGCAGGATTTGAGATTGTTATAGCCTTATCCGACCTCTAATTTACTCTGTCGATTTCCTGAGTGTGGTGGTTTGCATAGGTTCATATATTTAAATGCTTAATCATTAGGGAGTGGCACTGTTTGAGGATTAAGAGGTGTGGTGGCCTTGTTGGAGTAAGTATGGCCTTATTGAAGGGAGTATGTCACTGGGGGTGGGCTTTCATCTTTCAAAAGACCATGCCAGACCCAGTTAGTATTCCTCTGCCCCATGTCTGAAGATCAGGATGTACCTTTCAAGTACTTCTCTACAATTATGCCTGCCTGCATACCACCATGCTCCCTGCCATAATCCTGGACTAATCTTCTGAAACTCTAAGTGAGCTCCCAATTAAATACTTTCCCTTTTAAGAATTACCTTGGTCATGGCGTCTCTACACAACAATAGAGCAGTGACTAAGACACTAGTGTGGATAGAAATATATTCTCTCAGTTTAATGCTCCTGCTATCATGTCTTTCCCACCATTGTGGATATCTAGCCCTTTGAACCATAAGCTAAAATAAACTACTCTTTACATTGCCTTTATTCATTATGTTTTATTAAAACAGCAGAACAGTAACTATGTTCCATTTTGAAACTGGGCATGGTGGTGAGTGTCTATAACTTCAACTATTTGCGAGGATGAAATAAGAAGCTAATTCAAGTCCAAGAATTCAAGATAAGTCTGAGCAGTTGAGCAAGATATCAACTTTTAAAATATACTCTTTGTTTAACAATAAATACTGAAAAGGCAGTTAGACGTAAGAGAATGGGTTTTAGAACAGAAATCTAATGTGTATATATATAATTATTTATATATTATGTTATATGACACATAATAAATTATATGTTATATAAAATATATATTACACACAACAATATATTATATAATAAAATATAGTAATAAAATATATAATAAATATATTAATATAATACATTATATTAAATATTTTGAAAAGAGATCTACTAGAGTGAGGTTGGAAAGAGAACAGAAAGAGTAATTTAAGGAGATGATGAGCTCAAAAAGCAGCAATATGAGGAATAGAAAAAAATTTGGTTGGCATGGCATCCTAGCAGCAATGTATATAATGTGTTTTGGTGATGACAAGGAGAACTTTGTAAAAATGCTTCTAATGAACTGCACATGACACAAAAGGGTTGAAAACAACACTGGGATAGTAATGTATATGTGAATGGACCCTTATTAAAATTCAAAAAGAATGACTGGAACAACCTGAAAAGATGGAAACTTAAAACAGAAATCAGGGAGGACAGTTGCAAGAAAAGACGTCTTATAAATGAACTTAGAAAGACACCACAAGATCTGGAGAAGAAGAGAACAAGGAGCAAAACAGTTTCAGGTTTTGAAGATGATTTCAAAGCTTTGGGTTACTCATCTTTACATCCCATAATTAGTCAAATGTTGCTGACAGGGTTTAACATTGAAGACTGAATATTCTTGCGAATCAATCAATCACCTAGCCTACAATTATCATTTAAGGAAACAAGACATTAAGTGAGTATAATTATAGAATTATACAATGATCAAGTGATATTTTTGTACTTAACATGTACACAGAGCACAAATCAACATGCACTGTATTTATTAACCCTGAGTAAAATGGGAAGAAACAAATTATTGTAATTAGGCATGTTGATATGTTTTCTTGATAAAGTACCCTGTTTCGACAAGCTTGTTCATGTTAGGAAATATTGCTGCCTACAAATACTTGCATTAATATTTTTGTGATGGAATAAAGGCATAGTTTGGTTTTTGCTATTCTATTTAAAGAACCACCAGGGAAGAGCACAGAGACAAGATGATAGAAGTGATAGACTTGCTTATTCTAAAGCTTGAAGGGATACACAAGTCTATTCTAAAGTTGGAGTATAGGACTCAAAACTGAGTGTGTGTGCATGTGTGTGTTTGGAGGGAGTTTTTAATGCAAATGGATTTTATTACAAGATAAAGAAATTAAATACATAGAGAATTGAGGCAGGGAACACTGACAGTTCTTTTTTATAAATGACTAGAAACCAAGCATGCAATAACCAGAGGGAAATTGTAGTGAATATATATTTTAAGGTTAGAAGAAATAGTTGTATATTTGTAAAGCTGAGTTGTATAATGTTAACCTACTGCCTTCCAATTTATAGTTTATTAATCACTCTAGTAGATGAATGCACTAACACATCAATATACACCATCCTCTCCTAATTGTACCATGTGAAAGATATAAGGATCATTTTTGGTTCCCTCCCTTCACATGAAAGATTAAAATCATAGATATTTGTCCTCTAATGTATACAAATGAACACTCCTATGAAAATCTTCATTTGGCCAATTTGTGTTTTTCCATGAAAATTCCTCAAATAGAACTGTTGTGTGCCTTGGTTATATCAATGGTAGGGAGAAAGGGTAAACAATAAATTGGGGGCGGGAAGATTCTTTGAATAGCTGGTTTGCTTTCTAAGCTTCAATAAAAGCATACTGTACGGCCATGTCACTGATGAGTGTGGAGGCCTAGCATTAAGGATGTCCTGAATTCACTTTCCTCCAACAAAAATAGGAAAAACATAGAGTGTGTTGCATGGGGAGTCAACCTGCCAAACATCTGCTTTTAATTTTCAACAGCAGTGACCACCCAGGGGGCAACAGCTTCTTCCAGGGGAAACTCAATTACACCAGCATGAGGTGCCTTAACTTCCTGGAGGAAAAATTATACCTTTGGTCAAGCAGAAAAAAATTCTTTGGAAATAGTTTCCCAAAGTGTTGCCACAGCTTGAGTTCAGAAAGGAGCTTTAGAAACACTTTCTTTCCTCCTTTCCCTTTCCTTACTTACTTTCATTTTTTTTAAAAAAATTATTTTACAGGAACTAACTTAATACTTTCCTCTATTCTGTCTCTGGCAAGTTTGAGAGGAGGAGAGGAGGTCAAAGAAGGTTCATTTGGAATAAAGTCAGTCTGTCAGGCATTCATGAGATCACGTGTTTTCTTCCTAGTCTGCTGAAATCATTATCATTTGAGGCCAGAGTATACGAGTTGGGAGATGAGAGAATTCATAATTATATTCCATTAGGTCAGTACTTTCTTTAGTCATCCAGAATGGAGAGGATTTTCAAGCCTGGTCTCCAGATGTTAGTATGTGTTGGCAGCATCCTCAGATGCTCCAAGAGAAGTCATGATGCATTTAGACAGAGACTCAAGTGTCCAGGGTGCTTTGGGTACCATTTTTTAGTCTAACAAGCCTGCTCTGCCTTTCATCCTGAATAATTCTTAATGGCAAATCACATTCCTTTTACTATTATACCAGTTATCTTTGAACTCTATCCCTTCCTCTTCTTTATGCAATACATTTTTTTCCAATTTTAGTCCACTTACATGTTATGAAATTTACCTTTATTAGAACCAATAGTAAGTTTCTTTTCATGATTTTGTATGAACTGATTTGCTGGAATATTTCCTATGATTGCAGCATTCTTTCTTGTTAGACTCTGAGTACCTAGAAGTCAGGGTCCAGGTATTCTGTTTGCATCTTAATCAAATGGTGAACCATGCACGCCACACATACACCACTGCATGAGGATAAAATTTAAGGATCGGTCTGTTTTGTCCCCTACAGCAGTGAATGAACAAATGAATGCTTGAATAGAATGAACAGCAAAGTTATTCCCAATCTCATGCATATTCTCTGTGCCATCTTGGAATCAAATTGTTGACTTTAGTTAGAGGTTGCCTGGGTTTGAATCCCTAATTGCATACCTTGTTAAGCATTCATCCTTCCTTTGTTTCCTCACCTCTTGAATGGTAATCTTTACCTCCCAGGGAGTGAGAAGATTAATGGGTATTATTACAAGGAAAGACCTATAAATTGGACATAGTTAAACCATATAAGAGTTAATCATTTTTATGTGTCATCAGTCCATGTCAGAAAAAAATTCTATACCCAAATCAATGCACTCTTACAATCTGACACTTTGGAAGATGACCACCTGTCTTTTGGAATGCCTTCTTCTTTACAGTTCTTATCACACAAACTACAATATGATGTCTTTCCTGAAGTCTACAATATGTCATAGGTTTAGACTGTGCCAGATAAAATAATATCATAATGTTTATGATGTTTTACAGATGCCTGTCTTCTGTCCTTCCTTCCAGAGTGAATGTATGGACCCAAATGACATTCCCAAGTAAGAATATCTGTCTCTGTTTGACTCCAGGTTTTCAAGGCATTATATGGATAAAACTCTTTAGGTAGCTTTTTTCTAGGTTTCATTAGGAACTTATAAGAGACAAAAGCTGAAAGGCAATATGGAAATTACAAGGAGGTAAAAGAATGTGAAACTACTCAAGATCTTATCAAAGGCCAAGTGCAGTAATTTAAATAAAAGCGGAAGTGATCAAGAAGAATGGTTTTGAAACTGATATGGTTTGCTTGTGAAAGGAGAGGCAAAACAGTCCACACAGTGATAAGACAGTTTTTTAGCAAGCTTTATAACCTTCAAAACTCCTCCCAGACTCAGGAAGGACTATGTGTGACACATAATTACAATCAGCATACTCAGAATGCAGATGAAATACTAAATATGTCCATAATTGATACAGACAAAATGCATCCTATTCTCTAGGTTCACATTTCAGGTATAACTTGATGTCCAGAGCATCTGAAATAGTCTTACACTATTCTTAGTTATTTTTCATGCCTTTAGTCAAATTTGAACTTATTCGGTTCAGTTTTTATCAGTGGTTTAGTTATTTTGAGCACTGTGCTTATGACACTTTTGTAGTAGGTAAGAAGGAGAAATGTTTGCTGTATAGTTAAAGTTGTACGTCACTTGTTTCATATCACTATAACAAAACACTCGAGGCAGGCTAACTTCATTAAGACTAGAAATGTACTTTGTTTACAGTTTTGGAGAGTCAAGAACATGATACTGCCATAAGACCAGTTCTGATTTTGGGAAGGAGCATATGGTGGAGGGAGAGAACCCTTGGCTAATAAGAAAGTGTCAGGCTTAGGCTTTTATGCCAAGTTGCCATTATGAGAACTCACTTGCAAAGAAAAGAATTCCATTCTTAGAGCATTCTTGGGCACTCCCCGCCAAGAACCCAAAGACATCTTATTTAGCTATACCTCTTAAACCTTGCATAATTCCCACATTGTAGACAAAGTTCCTAATATAAGAACCTCACCTAATCTATATTAAGACCATGGGAATTTATTTATTGGAAAGGAATGACTATCATAGATCAGTTAAGATTGGGGCTAGATGATATTTAAATCTAACCTCCCTAATTGAGGACCTTGATAAAGGTTATGAAACTCTCCAAAGTTTTATGCTCTAATATTCTGTAATGTTCCTGTGAATCTCTAATTCTATTAAAACTATAGTGTGACCAAGAGATAACTAACACTTCCACAGTCTCTGATAGCTTAGAACTTGTCTTTTCCAAACTCAGCTGAAAGGTCCACAAAGCTGAAATGCATAAAGCAAAATGAGATCTTTCTCTTTCACTTTTTTGCGATTTTAAATTTCTGTTTATTACATTTTAATTTATGTATTGTATGTACATAATTTAGTGTGTGTGGTGCACAAGTGTACATGTACACACACACCATAGAGTGTTTGTGGAAGTCAGAATACAACTTGCAGCAGTTAGTTCTGTCCTTCCACAATATGGGTTCTTGGGATCAAGCTCAGATTACCAGACTCAATGGCAGTTAACTTTTTGCCATGAGCCATCTTATCCACTTACCCTTTCTGAAGCAGTGTCTCTACCCAAAAACTCACTTTGTAGCACTGTCTAACCTCAAACTCATATCAATCATCCTGCCTCAGACTTCTGCGGGCTGGGATTATAGGTACTCTCATCCTTGGCTTCCCTATAGAATCTACTCTGAGCTTTGAGATGCCTATTCTTGAGCCCCATTTTCTACCAATTATATCATAAACTCAAAAATGAGATACCTGGTTTCCCAACTATTTTTAAGGGTTATAGTTGATTTAAATGTACAAAAAGGTTTCAATAGTTGTGATATTTGTTTGGTGTACTGAGATTGACCTAGATACAAATTACTTAAATTAGGTCTGTAGGGAATTTTCCAAAAGTTAAACACAGCTAACACAACTGAACAGTTCTATTTCTAGATATGTTCTCAAGGTAAATGAAACATGTTGACTGTGGTATTTTTCATAAGAGCCAAGATGATAGAAATAACATGAATGATTATCACTTGATTAATGAATAAATGGGATGTAATCTATTTATCATACAATGGAATATTATTCAACCATATGCAGGAATGAAGTAGTGATTCATGCTACAGCATGAATGAACTTTGAACATAAAGCTAAGTGAACAAAATATTGAATATTGTATAACTTAATTTATAGAAAATATCCCCAAGCGAACAACTGCATAAAGGCAAAAGGTATATTAATAGTTGCCATCAGTTTGGCCATAAGAAGATAGGAAGTAACTGATAATGGGTATAAGGTTCTACTGGGGGCGATGTAAATGTTCTTTAATTTGACAGTAGCTATTTTCATGCAACTTTGTGACTATATTAAAAACCACTGAAGTATATGCTTCAAAGGGTTGAATTCTACAGTGTGTGAATTACATCTTGAAAAACCTGGGTCTAGTTCTTGTTTAAAATGTGACCTGGGCATGTGAATTATTAAGGCAGGTGGAAGCTCAAATGTCGCACTTCTATAAACTGGAAGAGGGACTCACAAGAGATCCCTGACAGATGAAATTTTAGGTTGTGAAACCCCTGTAAAAAATCTGCTCTCAAAACAAAGGAATCTGTGCTTCCCCATCATAATTTGCTACCCCAGTCTCAGAGAGGGGCTTCCATGAAGATATTAGTATTTATGTAAGCAGAGGAATAAGTACTAAGGAGAGGGGGTGGAAACTCTTCAGTCACTTTTCCCTAATTGGGCTGGGATTTATTTTTTTTTTTCCATCTGTGAGCTGCTTGTGGTCTCTGGAGAGTTGGATGTTCGGGACTGAGTCTTTGGATCTCTCTCAAATTTACATGTTGTATTTCTAACCTCCATGCCATAGATATTTAGTGAGCTCTTGGGAGGTAATTAGCTAAGATGAGGTCATAGGGTGGGGTCCTTGTGGCAGGATGAGTTCTGTGTTAAGAAGAGATTTAAAATAAAACAAACCTAGCTCACTGTCTTCCTCTTGTTGTCGGGGTTTCTGTTCTGCCCAGTTCCTGCAATTGTTAAGTCCCAAAAAAATCACATAGAGATCTACATTAGTTATAAACTGATTTGCCCATTAGCTCAGACTTCTTATTGACCCTTATAACTTACATTAGCCCATCATTCTTGTCTATGCTAGCCACGTGGCTCGGTACCTTATTCAGTGAGGCAATCACATCTTACTTCTTCTGTGGCTGGGTTACGACTATGGACCAAGCTTTCCTCTTCCCAGAATTCTCCTGTTCTTGTCACCCTGCCTTTACTTCCTGCCTGGCTACTGACCAATCAGCGTTTTATTACAATACAATTGACAGGATACAAACCATTGTTCCACAGTACCCTTTCTTTTTTTTTTTTTCCTTCCCTCCCTCTCCACTATGTGAGGCCATAGCACAAAGTTGGCCATTTTCAAGACATGAAGACAAACCTCACCAGAAACCAATTGGCCAGAGCCTTGACATTGAATAAAGAATACTAGATATAGGAACTTTCTAAGATTGCTTTTATTTGCAGGAAACTCATACATGTAACATGGCAGCAGCTGTGAGCAAGGCTGACTGATTAACTTGTGATCGCTTTTTTTGAACTTCTGTCATGATTCCTGATTCCGGAAATCCTGACCCTGAGCTTTGATTCTTGGTGTCAGAGTTTCCTGCTCTGACTTTTGGCTTTGTGTCAATGGCTTCCTCCAAATCTGTTCTGTTTCTATGCAGACTATTCTGTTTTAATTTGCAGGGGAAAATTATATCAGCTTTTCTCATTTCCTGGATGTCTCAATTTATTTTTCCCAGAATTTAACTGCTATCACTGAGTTTATGCCTCATTGGTGGAATATTGACCCAGCAAGCATAACCCTTGGGGATGATCCCTAACAGTACGAAAATAATTTTAAAAGCTACATAAAAATAACTTGGGAAGCTGAAAATACTGTTTGTGGTAAGGCTTGACCTAATTGTCTACTGACTTTGCTGGATAAGGCAAGATAGAGAGACTGGAATCTGGGGACAAACCATTCATTTGATGGGTTAGAGTAAGCTGTTGGGGATTTAGATCCAGCTTTTTTGAAGAAAGCTTGGGATGTTATGAAAGCCATGTGTATATACCTAGCAAATTTGCTGCATTGGATTGTATAACTGACTGAAGATGCCCTGCACTCTGATGTTTATTTCTGAGTTTTCACCAGATCTTCTTCCCAGAGTACTCCCTAATGATGCCTAAATGTGATGGGCAGATTCTCAGTCTGACACATGGTATCGTTTAATGGATAACTTATCTTGCCCGATTTTTGGCATAATGTTTCCCTCTCTTCCTTTGAAAGTCAGAGTGTGTTATAACTGAATATACTTCCAGCCTTCTCCATTTCCAGTTCTAGTTCTGTTTGTATAGATGTGTTCCTTTAGTTCTCCCTCACTTCATTCTGTTTCCGAGAGAAACTGAACTAACACAGATGCAGATAACAATAAACAACCATGGTAGCTAGAGAAAACAGGAGTACAAATGGAGATACAGTGGAATGTATAAAATATGGGGGAAATGTTAGTAAAAGGTGCAAGTGCCTTTGAGACATTTAGCATTGTCACTAGCTGGAAGTCAGGAGACAGGTTGAGGTTGTTGGCTGGATGAAGAATACATGGTTCTTAGGAGTCTGAGTTGATTCTGGAGTATAGGCTGCAAACGAGATGATCTTGGAGGGTTCTAGTTGAAGTAACCATACTGGGCACAGAAAAAAAAGTAATTATATGAACTAGGGATTAGATCAGAACCAACGTGGTAGCCCAAAGGTATGAAATGATGTTCTAGAGATTAACCCAGATATCCTTACATCTTCCCACTGGAGATCAAATTTGGTCTAGACACTGGTAGTCTAGACTCAGCATTTAGTTATGGTGAAAGATTTTGGTAAGTAACATGGCGGCTCAGTCCTGGGAGAATAGGGATTTAAGTTGAAGCTTCCTGGTAATGTATGTGGCCTGAGGAATGGGAACATCAACTGAGATGACGATTTTCTGGTGTTGGACCAGCATGCAAAAGAACCAGAGAGACCTCTGAGGACTAAAATTGATAAGTGGGTTAAACTGCATTTTTCCCAAAATTATTATTTGGGAATTTTATACAGTGTACCCCAATCACACTGACTTTCTCCAAGGTCTACCCTCCCACCCTTGTGCCCCACCCCCAAAAACCCACCAAGTCCAGTTTGTGTTGGACATATACTCATTGGAGCTTTATAAAACTCCCAGTGACCAGCCCCTTAAAGAAAACTTAAGTCCTTCCTCACCCCACCCCCACCAAAATCTATCAGCTGTAGAGAGCCATACTTCAGTGTTTTTATCACAATTTTAAGGTCTTTCTTAAATAGCTTTCTGTCTCAAATATTTCTTTTGAGGGGTTTGTCACAGAAGTTTTCAATGTCTTTCATTCTTGGTTATGTGTCCACAATCATCAATACCCCCACAATAGATGCTTTCCTGACCATAGCAGCCTGTTTAAGGGCTGAGGATATAGCTGAGCTGTTAGATTACACACTTAGCATTAATGACGCCCCAGGTTAAGTCCTTAGCACCACATAAACCAGGTTTGGTAGTTCGCACTTGTAATTCTAATATAGGGAATGGAGGATCAGGAATTCATGACCATCCTTGGCTACACAGTTAGTTCCTACCTGCTTGGTCTACATGAAACCCGTTTTAACAACTACACACATGAAACTAAGTTTAATAATAACTTAAGAACTCCCTCCACTCTCACTGGAAACTTTTCAGTGGGGATATGAAGATATTTTATAAAATTTCACAAAAGTTACTTCCATAGGGTCAAGGCAATAGTCATTGTCATTGAGGGTTTACAGTCTAAAATGGCATGTCATTGTCACATTTTGTTTTAACATAAAACTACCCTTGGAATTGTTGCTAGATACATGGGCTATGACAACTGCACATAGTATCTCAATTATATTACCAAATGCTGTACCCAAACTGATCACCTAATGTTACCTCCTGAAAGATAAACATGATTTACTGCCATGTCTGAACCTTTTATTGGAACAGAATACTGTATTTTTTTCTACTGACTGCACAAAACTATAACTTTCTCAGAAATAGCCTGACACCTATAAAGCTACTTTCAAGTCTTTATATGATTGTAATTAAAACATGCCATCATGGGCCTTTAGCTGCAAATACTATTTGCCTAAATGTCTTTTTCTGTCACATTACAATATCAGGAAACCATTTCATATACGTTCACTAATAACATAAGTGGAACCAAGAAAAAGAACTGTCAAACTCTGCTTGGCTTGAAAGTCCATGTGGATTTCATTTATGGAAAGGTTATAAAAAAAAAGAGGGGAAAGCCCCCCCAATTTTATCTTACATTAATTTGCTTTATGATAGATGGCTATTTCATTATTTCCTATCAGCAATTTTGGATACCTACCACATTTGAAGACAACATAAATGACACACTTTGTTTTAGCTGGGCTTCCACCATTGCTTGAGGTGTAAAATAGGGTATAACACACTCCAAGTACTTTGGAACAAGGCATAATATTAGGGATGGTTGTCACAAAGCAGGTGAAAAGGACAATTGCCCGTGTTCTACATAAAGATGTGAGCTTTTTAAGGCTGACCCCCGAGTGGCTCTGACATGGGCACTGTACAAATATAATGGTATACAATAAAACCATGTCAGGAAAGAAGTGATAACTTAATGCCTAACCATGGTTGAGTCTTTGTCAAGAATAAGTTTCTGACTCAACAGTGTCTCCTTCCCTCCTTATACCTCTTGCCCATCCCCACTGTATCAGTTAACTGTCCTAATTCCCATTCATTTCTAATATTTCAAATTAACCATCAGTTCCTCTAGGAATCTAACCTGACTCCTACCCAAATGAGACTTTCTGCCTCTGTACTTACTTCAGCCTGTGTTTGTTGTGCCACCATACCTATTATGTTTTATCATGAGCATTTGCTTATCTTTTAATCTCCTAGTATAGTCTTAATTCCATGTGGACAGAAACTTCATCAATGTAATTTACCACCATCTTGCACAGAGCCAGATCTGTGATCAGCACCCAATAAATGCTTATTTGCATGAACAAATAACATAAAACAAATATAGAAAGATTTTTTTCTTAAGGTGGTCATGAGCAATTGGGCAATACAACTTAAGGAGATACTGATCACATCCAAGGTTTTGTAGATGCCTTTTCTCGTAGTTGTATACTGTACAACTGATACAGTCTTACACGATAGCCTTCCTACCATCTGCTATGAGTTGCAACTAAATTTTTCTTTGCTGAGCTGGTTGAAATACAGACTTTTAGGGTATAATAAAAGACAGAAATGGCATTTTAGCCTGCATATCCATTGAAACTCAATAAAAATTCCTTAGAAAACTGCATGTAACTTACCAATCTAACATTTGCTGGCCCTTCCCGAGGAGTAATGTCTTGGAATCTGGAACAGGAGGAAATTGTTTTTCGTTAGAGAAGGTATTCTGATGGTGGTGAACAAAACAGAAATATAAAGGAAATTAGGACAAAAGATTTATCCAAATCTTTAAAAATACATTTTATAATAGAGTTTGAAGTAGAAAAATAAAAATATAAAAAATATACACACACACACATATATATACATACCCTGTATGCATGTACACACATATGAACACTTACACACATCCACATAGAAACACACACATGCATGTGTGCACACACATACATACAAAGGAAGGAGGGGTTGGGAGTGAGAGAGCAAGGGAAAGAAAAAGAGAAAAACTTGCTATATTCTGGAATAGATACACACACACAGATAATGAAAAACAGAGAGCATTTAGTTTAGATTAATTCGGATTTTTAATATTTAAATGTTTGTAAGCTACAGTGTTATTGATGCCAATTATAAATATAATGCCAGTTTCTCTGACTTTCCCCAAACTAGGAAGAATATTTATGATACTGGCCTAAGTCAATTAGTCATGTGCAAACAGATGACCTAGGAGATAATATTGACAGTGTGTGTGTGAATAGGGAGCTATTCATAGCTTTAGACTGCTTATATATTATTAACTAATAAATGCAGCATCTTGGGATACTATTTTTCCAGCAACTGTCAGCCTTATATTGTATTCCAGGAATGATTTTTCTGTGATCTAAAGTTGTTCTACCTATAAATACTATGTCTTTCCCTTAATGACTGCTGACTTTTTGATTAATAGATTAAAATGTTTAATAAATGACTCATGTATCCTAAAAGAATTCTCTATACTGTTGTCTAATTTGGCTTTAGGCCTTTGAAGAATACTAACGACTTTAGGTTTGGTTTTTCAGTTAATTCATTTGAGATCTCACTTACTTCTGAGTTTACTTCCTACTCAATGCCTTTTTGGGTACCTGAATATTTTAAAAGAAATAACAGCCAGCAATTTCCTTTTGTGAGATACAGTGCTTTTATTAATTCTTAGAGAATTTCATCCAATGTATCCTTATTATCTTCACTCCCACTCTTGCCAGATCCACCTTCCCCCGTTCCCACCTCTCCTGATTTCAGGTCCTTTTTCATCTGAATAACCTACGTAGTCCCATTTGTGGTGCCCATATAATTCTGGGTGTGAACTACGCCATTGAAGAAAACCATTTCCTCCTCCCCCCAGAAAGCATTACCCATCCGTGGCTCCTCAGGTGGGGAAAGGGACTCATTTTCTAAGAGCTGCTGCTTAAGGGGCTGAAGTGCTTTGATCAGCAACGAGCTTTTTTTTATTTAACCAGACGTAGTTTATTAATCTCTCCTCTCTTGATCTTCATACCGATGCTCATTCACTTATACTGCTCTAGGTTTTCATAACTAGTATACACATTATAGGTGTATGTCTTTATCAAGGATATAGAAGCCTGATGCTAGAAGTCTCCTGTAAAGCCAACAATATACTCTTGCCTGGATACAGAGTTGGAATACCGGTATTTTAAAAGTTAAAACACTGTGTTAGTTCTTTGAGAATTTTGTGCAATGTGTTTTGATCATATTCACCCTTCCCCCAACTCTTCCCAATTCCATCCTCCTTTAATACCTACCCAACTTCATACTCTTTTTTTCTTTCTTTTTTTCTTAAAATCTGTCAAGTCCAATTTGTGCTGCCCATATATACCTTTATGTATGGCCTGTCTATATTAAAGAAAACCAAGTCTCCCTCTCCCAGCAGCTATTAATTGGCTTTAGCTTCTTGGAGAGTGGTGGGACTTTGTGCCCATGCAATTATAGAGACTAAAACTGGAGACATGTGTCTTGATTTATACATCTTTTAGCATACCAATTTCTCTCATTTCATATTTTCATTGTGTGTTGGCCTTTTAGGATATAACAAATATGTTCCTAAAAAGTACAGTATATTTTATTACCCTTTAGGCATTTGTGGGCCAGGGTGAGTGTCTTCCCTGAGCAGTCATATAACTAACAATTCTGTTGAATATGTGCTTGAGAAATGTGTAAATACAGAAAGGGGTGCATAATTGCATTGAATTTCATGGAGGATTGTAATTTATCAATAAGAAAAAATATGTGTGCACTGACCACTGGCCTTTTGATTGCCCATATTCTATGAATTTAAGCATCCTTGGAATTACACAGAAAAGTATGTTTGATGTTAGAGCAGCAGAATCCAGTAATGTTTTCTAAAACAATGGGAATGTTTGAAACTATTCTGTTCAATATGGAAACCACTTGTAGCCGTTTAGCAATTAAAATTAGGTTTGGGCATTGAAATGTAATATTATGAAATTTTCATTGATTTTAATTTCAATATCCTCATGTAGCTAGCAGTTTCCTTATTGGACAGAGTTTCTCCCAAGGATGAACAGGTGCCTTTGACACCCAGGTAATAAGCACTTTTATTCATCATTCTCCTCCCCTTCATCCTGACTGGTATTCTAAATTGGTTTATTATTCAGTAATTTTGTTAATTACTTATTGATTGGTTCCTCTTGTTTTTTGTTTGGTTTGGTTTGGTTTTTCAAGACAGGGTTTCTCTGTAACTTTGGAGCCTGTCCTGGAAGTAACTCTTGTAGACCAGGCTGGCCTCAAACTCACAGAGATCTGCCTGCCTTTATTTTCCTTGTGTTGGGAATAAAGGCATGAGCTACCACTGCCTGGCTTCCTCTTATTTTTGGTCTATGTTGTTAATTTTCTTAATCAAAAAAGGTGTTTTCCTCCTGTGATTTTGATCCATCTACTGGATCCTGTTGATGAACCAAATGGACAAAATAGATGTCTTAGGGCCTAAGATGTTGCTTCTTCTTTATAGAAATTTAAAAATATACCACTTCCACAAGTGAAGGAATCAACAAATTCTAATTGAATTTTCTGGGTAATTTCTATATGGATCTCCACTGTCCTTGTCTATCTAGGGACTCTGATCTCAGGTCCCATGTGGACTAGCCATACATGCTCTCTCCTTGCCCAAACTTTGGGCTTAACACCTTTGCTAATTCAACTCTCCCACAAAGCAAATTATTGTACAAAGATGGGCACAGAAATCAGTATCTGATTAAAAAATCTAGACATGCAGTTTAAAATGTCAGACTGTTAAAAAGTAAAAGTAAATGAAGCGAATAATTTTGTGATTTCCTAGCCAGGATTACCCCATGCACACACCTGGAGACCGTTTGTAGATGTTGACAATAGTGTTCATTTGTAATCCTATCCAGCTGAATCTGCTTGTAATGGACTGTGTTGGACAGTTTTTAGTTTTGGATGGTTTGCTTGAATGGCATTAAGGAGAAAGAGGTCATATGGGTCTTAATTTTCTGGCATGTTTAATATATATATCATCTTCTCTCAGAAATGACTTAAGCACTCTGCAGAGTTAGGAGAAGTATTTCAAATATTAGAATGGTGATCCTTAAAGTTGATCATGATGTGAATAGTTTGTAAAATACAGATATTTGGCCCCCTCATTACAGTTTATTTGGCCCCCTCATTACAGTTTCGGAGTGGGACTATATCATTTATATTTTCAACAAATTCCCAGGGTGATCATACTGCTTCAAAAATTACACTTTGAAAAATATTTCCATACGTGATTTATGCTTTATGGTCACCAAAAATCCTGAAATTTTTCAGGATAGTTTTAAGACCTTATCATCTTCTTCTCTAAGGTTGAAGATGTAGTTCAGTTGATTAGGTGCCTTCTATGCACTAAGACATGAGTTCAGTCTCCAGAATACACAAAAAAAGTCTAGGTGTGTAAGCAGGCACTATTGGGAAGTTGAGGCAGATGGGTCCATCGGGCTTGCTGGCAGGCTAATCAATCATACTTGGTAACTTCAAGGTGAAGAAGAAACTGTCTTTTAAAGGCAAGGTGGGCTGGGCTTTGATGGTATACACCTTTAATCTCAGCACTCTGGAGGCAGAGGCAGGCAGGTTTCTGTGAGTTCAAGGCCAGCCTGGTCTACAGAGCAAGTTCCAGGTTAGCTAGGGCTGTTACACAGAGAAACCCTGTCTCATCCATCCCTCCCCTCAAATGGCAAGGTGGGCCATACCTAAGATAGGACATCTTTGGTTGCTGCACTCTGACCTCCACACACGTATACACGCATGTGCATAGGAGCACACCCACATACGCATGCACTTGTTTATATAAAACACCTTCATGAAATCTCTAATTTATCTTGTGTACGTCTGTCAGATATTTTATGCAAACACACACATAAATTAATTCATTGAACATTAAGTTCTGCTATATACCAGATAATATTTAGATTCTGGAGACACAGGCATGAACCTGATACACCATCTGGGATTGTATGATATGAACAGGAAGTGTACTCAAAAAGGGAAGGAGAAAAGAAAAATACAATAACATGGATGTCTGAAGACCTTCTGCAGGAAGTAACAGATATTTCCCATGGCACAATGTGAGGAAGAAAGGCCACACAATTAGAGGGATAACATGATTCAGGCCATGTGAGTACTGGAAAAAATTTAGCTAAGTTTTTATATTCTCCATCCAGATATTTTGGGCTGTTCCATTCTTCATTACAGTTTTGTTTAATTTTGGAAAATATGATCTGCCAGGGTGAGGGAGGGTGGAAGATACATATAAGTCAAATAAGGAAAACCACTATAACTAGCAAAATGCAACATTATTTCTTACTGCTCCCATTGCTGATGGAATTTTATGAGGAAGGCTTAAACATTCCTAGTCTAATATAAATTGATTCTGCTCATTCTTACATGGCATGTAATTCTTGTGGTTATAGACAGTTGCAAACTCTCAGTTCATAAATCTGTATCTAGCCTAAGATAAAATGATAACTGTAAACGATGTACCAAGCTTGAATCCTCCAGAGTACAGGGACATGAACTTGGACTTCTCCTTTAATATTCCAGTACTTCAATGGAACCGATCAAGAGGGAGACATTAGGAAAGAATTGGAAAGGGAAAGGATGTAATTGCTCTTTGCAGCATTAGCTTTGCTTTTTCTGTGCTGGAAGCACATGCTGTTCTTTGTCATGGAGGTATTTTTTTTATGGTACCTTGATGCATCTTGAAGTCTCTGGTTTTGATCCTTCTAGACAAATGCTTCTATTCTCTTTGGCCACATGTGTTAGTTAGCACCTCCCACTATCTTTTCACAGTGTCACCGACTATGTACCCTTACACTAACTGACTTCAGCACAGCTTGAATGGATGGATGGTTCATGCATCCTACGTGCACCCCATGTTTCAGTCTTAGTAATCTCCTTGGTCAGCTACATGGGAATTTCTCCAAAGCAGCAGGGGGCATTTTAGTCCTTAAACAGGCATTGCCCTTAAGTATGACAAAGATGTTACTGACCCAAGGGCAACCACTTTTCTACCTCTATTTACTGTCTTCATTTCTTTATTTCTGTTTCCAAAATTGCCTCACAAATCATTGTCACTCAACTCATTGTCTCTGGTTCTTTTGGGAAGAAATCTAAAAGCTAAACACAGCCTAGAAATCTACATTATCTTTCACTTATTGCCAGGTCTTTTCACCTCATTGGGAGACCAATTAAAGGCAACCCCAAACCAAATCCAGTTCCCTGCCTTGGGCAAAGGAACTGCTAACACACCAATTATTTCACAAACTCCTGCAATGTCCTAATCAATTACAACTGTTTAGCTTCTACAACCAACCCACACTATTTATTTTTAAATCAGGTAACCATTTCTGCCCAATCCCTGTACCAATGCTAAGGGTCTTATTCTTTTCATATATTAAACTGGAGAATCTTAAGACTGGAGGGACACCTTATACCTTAAAATAGAGCTGAGAGTACAGTGTGAGTACCTGGCAATACTAATATCCACCGTTCAGTCACTAACTCCGCATGGTGTCCCCATACCATATAAAAGGCTCATTTGTAGTAGCTGAGATCCATGACCTCTATATATGCCATTCATACTGCTATTACTTCAAATTAAAGGAGCATAACATCCCTCCATCGTAAGACATTGGGGCATAGTCCCTAATGCACATAATATAGGGAATGTGTACCTCACAAAAAGTAAGAAAATAATGAATGTTATAATGGTTTTCCCAGAGATACACAAAATATTCAGTCAGTCAAATAAGAACTGTAAACTATAAAAGGTGAAGAATCAAAGAAAATATTATTGGAAATTAAAATAAATGATGTCTCCACCTTTTCTGTCATTGTTTGTTTATTTTTGAAGAAAGGATTGTATGAAACTTTCTTTTAGAAATATTTTATGTGTATGACTTTTCCCTACATTATGTATGTATACCACATGTGTGCCTGGCACCCGTAGCAGTAGAAGATGGCATGAAATCCCTTAGAACTGAAGTTAGAGATGTGAGCTGCCATGTCAGAGCTGGGAATGAAACCTTGGTCCTCTGTAAGAGCAACACATGCTCTTAAACCCTGAGCCATCTTTCCAGCTCCTGTATGAAAATTTCAAACCAATCTTATTAAAAGTGGTAGAAGGGTTGGGAATGGATATCATGAGAGAAAAGATATGAAAATGGAAAGTTAATCTGTAATGTCTAATATTACAATGATAAACACTGAAGAAACTGGAGAATAGAGAAAGTAGCTAGAAGGATATCTGAAAGAAATAAATCAGTCACAGAACACTTTAAACATCAGTAGCTTAACAAAATTCATAAACTTTTCTTACTTTTTGTAAAGCCCCTTTTCACATAACTAAGGGAACCATCACTTTGCTCAAGTATGCTTTTCTACCATCCCTGCATCTTGGCATTCATGAATTTATCCAGAAAAGGAATGAAAGAAAGAAGAGTAATTCATTCATTTTCTCACTGCCTTAGACCAGAGTAACTCATATTGTTTCTGCCAACCCATTTGTGAGAAGATGCCATTTTGCCTAACTGTGTACAAGGAGTAAGGTCTGAGGAACTAGACTCTTGCAAGAAGGAGAAAATAAATCGCAGTGGAAGTTCAGCTGTCTCTGCTACATGATTCAAGAAGATCTCCAGAGAACATGATTCAAATAATAAAAATAACCTACATCATGATGTATGATTGCGAAGTCACAGATCTTAGATGGTTAGAAAAAAATTCTAACATTATCCAGGGAACAAAGTCAAGTTCAAAATGAAATATGAGGGATAAAACCATTTTTAGCAACTCAGTATCTGGAAGGAGGGGGAGCAGTGCCTTCCAAACATTCTACAGGAAAATAATTTCCAATTAAACTCCTATATAAGCTGTCCTACTCATTGAGCATAAGAATGAAATAAAGGCTACTTTTTCTTTAACCTTTCCTGCATTTTTCTTTAGAAAGTTCTTAGAGCATGAGCCACCCTACAGTAAATCAATAAAGAAATAATGGTTTGAAATAATAGACCAAACACAGAAGGAAGAATTCCCCAAAATAATGGTAAAGAAAAGTTTTGAAAAAGCAATGATTAGAAATTCAAGAAAACCAACTTACCTTAATGGAACATGAAGATGGAGGCTATTAGGGAAGAAGTCAGAGAGAAGAAAAAGACAACTGAAATATGAACTGAGAGATTTGATTAAATGGATTACCTTTGCATTGTCATACTGTAGGATATAGGAAGAATTAACAGTAAGAACAAAGTCAACTAAACAAGGGAAAAAGAGACAGTGATCAGAGCTAGAGGAAAGGGGGCTTACAAGAAAATTAGTTTAATCATAGCATACATTTAGTTTCTATTAGCCCAATAATAGTGGATGGCAATTAACACAAAGTTATCCTTCACCTATATTTGAATGATGAGTTGAGGTGGAGGATATAAGAAACCTACATAATTTTACATCATACACATACACACACACACATGTATGTATCTCGAAATGCCTACTAAATAGGTGATGTCACCCTAAAACTGGCTTTATCATGAAATTAACTTAATCTGAGCCAGTGTGAGGTTTTGAAGATCATTATATTATAAAGACTATTTTCCGTGTTTCCAAAGATGTTTAAACTTTCCAGGAAGATGACTCAGAAAGTTCACATTGGAATAGAGTGTCTACTATCAACATAACAGTGAGGAACTAAAAACATAGAAAAGAGCTCATAATAAAGGAACTATGCTTTTGACCCATGAATATTCAAGAAACATAGAAAATATAAGGCTAGTAAATGTGGAAATAGTGGCTGGATGTGTGCCTCACTGGCAGAGTGCTTGCTTAGCATGTACGAGTCCCCAGCATTACAAGAAGAAAAGGAAATAAACATAACTGTGACAAGAAATATTTTTTGTGAAAGAAATGAAAATGAAATTATAGATACTGATAAAACAGGATATAGAAGTTTCTAGAGAGTTAAAGACTTATTTCCCATAACCTAGAGAAGATGGTGCTATAAAACAACCTGAATGTTGTTATAAGAAATCCATTTTCGATTATTTTTTGCTTTATTAATGAGCACTAACTATATGGAATAACAGTGGTTAGAAACATTTTTGTATCTATGTTAGCATGTGTATCTGCCAAAGTACTATAAGAAAAATTTTATCTATTTAAAAACATACTTTTAAAAGTTAACAATCTACAAAATCAGGAAAGCAAAACTAACATAGTAATACAGAAAAAATGATGAAGAGAAAAAATGTGGGACTGGAGAAATGCCTCTGTGGTTAAGAGAACTGATTTTTTCTTGCAAAGGACTTGGGTTTGATTCTGAGCACCCACATGGTAGCTCAAAACAATATGTAACTCGAGTTCATGGGTCTGTCACCCTCTTCTAGCATTCATGACCACTGGATGTACATGGTATCCAAACGTATATGGAAGAAAATACCAATATAATATAATATAATAATAAATATAATCTAATATATATTATAAAACACAATGTATTTTATATACAATAAAATTAAATAAATAATATGTTATGATACAATAAATATATAATATGTAATTATATAATACGATATAATATACTAAAATAAAAATTAAAAGGGATAGATGATGCAAAGAACTTTATTTTACAGGTAAAAATAATGCAAAAATAATAAATCTGTTACATTTGTTGTATAACTATGATAAAAAATGTCTGTATTCTACATGGAAGACAAGTACCCAAACACAAAATAAAGAAAATACTTAAGAATAAAGGACTATAAAAAGATATCCAGAGAAGGATTCATTTGCTGAAAGAGGAATGTTAATGATTGAAAACAAATTGAAGGAAAATATGTTAAAAGGGAAAATCTGCTAAAGTAATGAATAAGGAGAAAAGAATCATTTTCTAAGATCATTAAAGGGCTTGAGTGTTAAATGTGCTTGACTTGAAGTCAACTGCATGAAGAGTCTCAGGGATTTCTATAGATAGATTCTGCTAAAAAGTTACCAGAATCTCGAACAGAAGGAATATTGCTATCCAGAATAAGAAACATAGTGTTTTACATGAGGCAGTGCAGTGGATAACATACAAATGATGAAAAGCATGCTTTTGTATTTTTTGCAGTTCCCCAATTATAATAAAGACTTTAAGATTGATAATAATGAGGCACTCAGATTTACTCATCTTTGAGTTTTCAATCAGTATAGTGTCTACACAGGAAAGAAAACTTCTTAAAATAGAAATTAAAGTTTTAGAGAATTCTAAATATGACACTATATTGTATGGATATTACACTGTAGAGATACATTGAAAAGGCTTTTCATTATGCATTTTTAATTATATCTTTTACTTTTTTCAGGTTATAATGACAACATTTCCCCCTTACCTTTCCTCCCTTCAAAATGTCCCAGATAACACTTACTTATTTTCCAATTCATGGCCTCCTTTTTTCACTAATTGTTAGTGTGTGTCTAAGCAGTCATGTTGGTGAGACTTTGTAAAAATTGTTTCTGACATTACCAAGAGACCCAATCTCACAGCAAGATCCCTGGTGTCATTAAGCATTTTATGGAAAACATTTATCTTATATAAAAACTAAAGGTTTTGATATGGATTTAATGAGATTAACCTGAAGAATTAATATATAAAACATCATACTTTCAAGGATGCATTATGGAGAATATATGGCATCAAATAAATTTCATGACTATGCATGACAATATTCTTAATATCTTTAAAAGAATGCTGATACTATAGTTATGTCCCTGCTCACTTCCTCAATTTACTATTTGGTGTGTCTGGAAAAGAAGGAAGAGAGTTGTTTTCAGTTGAATTATATGCCAAAGAAGTATTTTTTCAACTTGTCATTAACATATTCAAAGATCAATTGTTAGCCTTTACATGTAAATTCTGTACAAATCTGATGATGGCTTTACAAATTCCTGTCAGTGTTACCAGAGCCTTACATGGAGATATTACCTATCTAAATGCCACAATGACGGTAAGATGATTAAGTAAACTGAGGCAATACCACCAACTGGAGCATCAAACCTAATAATTACAAAGGTATGTTGGTGAACTTGGAATCATGTTCCTAGGATAATGTGGACCAAAGACTGTAGTAAAATGAGTGACGGGCCACTTCCTGCAGCCCAGCTCCCCGCCACCAGGCTAGGAAATAACAACAGACAAATTATATTACTTTAATTTCGGGGAAATATACCCCGAAATAACAACAGACAAATTATATTACTTTAAACACTGCCTGGCCCATTATTTCTAGCCTCATATTGGCTAACTCTCACATCTTAATTAGCCCATTTCTATTAATGTGTATTGCCACTTGACTGTGGCTTACCGGCATGAGTCTAACCAGTGTCCGTCTCGGAGAGGAGAGCCATGGCGTCTGCCACACTTCTCTTCTCCCCAGCATTCTGTTCTGTCTACTCCACCCCTAATCTTCTGCCCTATGAAAAGGCCAAGGCAGTCTCTTTATTTAACCAATGAAAGCAACACATAGAAAGAAGACCCTCTTACACCAAAAGACAGTTTCAGTAAAATTCTATGAACACTATCAGAATAGAATATGTAACACATATTAAAGGAGAATAAAGAGCTGTTGCTATTAATAAGATCAGAAATATTTCTTCTCTTTTCCAAAACTGCAAATTATTACTTTTATAATTAAATGATTTCACTTTTACAAATCCAATATAATTGCATTGTAAAATGACAGTCATTTAAATCACAGAGAAAAAGGCCATCAGCTTTCAAAAGATAAAAAAAATATTCAAGAAATGATGGGAGGCAAAATAATTGGGAAAGATCTCTGTTGCTCTCATCCTTGGTTAGAGATGTTTGTTTTTCTAGTGAGCTACAGTTAATGCAGAGACTCATAACTGGAAAAAGTACTGAGAATGAGTGAATGAAACTGACCAGTCCCAAATGAGACATCAATATTACCCTCTCTTCCAGAGTTCAAAGAACATTATGAAAGAATGGACAGAAAGAATTTAAGAGCCAGAAGGAAGAGAAGAATTCTATGAAACACTGTCTACTGGGCATGACATGTGATCATGACACTCATGAACTCATAAGACCTGCACAAGATCAATTCAGTCAAAATTCTGTAATGAAGAGGAAAGATTATCATACAGCCAGACCTCTCTCTGAGTGATATTAGCAGTTGATGTTACTGGGGAAGGGAAAATCATTTTAGCATGGCAGTGAGGGGATGTGGTCACTAATATGTTATCTATGCTCCAGTACATAGCCCTACACCCACATACATATGGAAAGCAATACTTGTATAATAAAAATGAAAGAAGATATGAAGTGGGGAGGGAGATACTATGGTTAGAGGGTTCCAGGAGAGCTGAAGTGGGGATGACAGTGGTAGTCAGTAAATATAATCACAATATACTGTATACATGTAAAAAATAAACACAACAAATAATCTTTAAAAAGAAAATAAATTACAAACCAATCTAAAAAACACAAGAAACGAGAGAGAGAGAGAGAGAGCAAGAGAACAAGAGAGAGAGAGAAAGAAAGAGAGAATGCACCTAACTTTACAAAGGATATTTGTTAACAATGGCGTGTTTGATGGTAAAAGGGGGATGGGGCTTAAGCCAAGGAACAAATCAAATACTAATGCTCAGAAGAAAAGCAACACTTGAGAGTTAAGCACTTCAGATTTTTATTAGCTCTTAGTAAATAAAGTAAGATTAAAGGAAAGCAACGAAGACAGCCAAGAGATCTTCACTCTTCACCCTGCTCTTAGTCTTGGCCGTGAGCACGAAAGAACTAAATGAAGACCATATGTTCTCTTATTTTACCTGGCCAACAGGCTGTAGGTTTTTGAAGAAAAAGGAAATAAAGAACACTTTCCAGAGCACTCAGGTGCACAGTTCATTTGGGGGAGTTGATTTTTGCTTTTACTGCAAGTGGCCACATTACAATCAAGAGCGGGAAGCACAGGGTAGAGTCATGTTCAGGTTGGTTTCTCATGGGACTTAAGATTTTTCCTCATAACTGCCTCTAGCACAGGCTTGTTATTTTTCACTCTTTAAAGCATAAAGTGCATACTTATTATTTATTCAACCAAACCTCCATTCTGCTTCAGACATGTATTCCATATAGAGCAGGAGACTGAGGCAGAGCAGTAAACATGTTTCTCAAATTTGAAATAAGTAGGGACTCAGAACAGGAATTTTTATGTCACATCTCTATCAAAGGGCTGGGTTTAATAACTTATTCTTTGAAAGTACTGTTGTAGTCATTGTTGCTGTTTTTAAAATTTAGGTAAAATACAAGATAAAAGAAATAGCTAGTCAAAATGTGATGTCAGCCCTGTAACCTTTCCATGTAGTACCTTCCCCTAATTTCAAAGATGGGGTAGGAAGCATCATAATAATGGATTAACTGACACCTGTCCTATATACTACACAGAGCTTCATGAAATGATGTTACAAGGAGAGGGGTCCCTTTGTTTGTCCTGGCTGCCAGACTAGCTTACACCTGAAATAACCACACAGAAACTGTATTAAAATACTGCTTGGCCCATTAGCTCTAGTTTCTTATTGGCTAATTTTTACATCTTAATTTAACCCATTTATATTAATCTATGTATCACCACGTGACTGTGGCTTACTGTTAAGATGTTAACCAGCGTCTGTCTCAGGCAGAAGATCCATGGCGTCTCTCAGTCTGCCCTTCTTCCCAGTATTCAGTTCTGTCTTCTTACCTAAGTTCTGCTCTATCAGGCCCAAAGAAGTTTCTTTATTCATTAACCAATGAAAGCAACACATGATCATAAGAACCTCCTACACCATTTCCCCTTTTCTGTTTAAACAAAAAGGAAGGCTTTAACTTTAACATAATAAAATTACATATAACAAAACAGGTATCAAATAAGAATTACAGTTGTAATACTTATATTTACTTTATCTTTTATCATAACTAAGGAGAGCTATAACTATAAATTCTTCAACTCCATCAAAGACTCCAGAAGGATATAATATTACCTAAGTATACAGGAAGTGCAATATAAACAACTTCCAAAACTCTAGAATTGACAGAGACATCTTGCTACCTGCATAGTCACTCAAACTTATTCTGTACCGTTGGGGCATCCATCTTCAACCTACAGGCCCATAGCATCCAGCAGACTTTTTCATAAAGCAGGAAATTTCAAAAACAGTTCAGTCACTTTCTTCTGAATCCTTCAGAATTTCTCACAGACTCGTTCATGAAGCAGGAACCCTGAAGGACCATCTCACCTTTAGGGAACTTCAGTAGTCATCTCTCTGTGGGTACTACATATCCAGTGAAGCAGTCCAGGCATGAGCAGTTTCATGTCCAAATGGCTAAGGACCCTCTTTGATGCCCATCTTTCTCTTGACATAATTGGTGCTACCAGGAGCAGATGCCTCTCATTGTCATAAAATGTTCTAAACATTTAAATGCCATATTCTGAAGGACTCTGAATGATTTGAAGAATACCTATCTAACTGAAATATACCTCTATTCATCTAGAAAATCTAACTAACACGACTACAATTTTGACTATTATAGATGACTATTAACCTATATTTTATAATTATACATTACATTTTTAAATAAACGATATAATCACAATACCTTAATCAAGAGCAGAAACATACATATAACAAGATTGACCTTAAATTTGTATCAATAAACCAAGATCCATACAAATGCAAATTATTTATATCTATATTATATCCCCCTTTAAATATAAAAGAACATTTATAAATAATATTTGAGTATATGGATGTAGTTTTTTCTATCCAAACTGCTTTGTGTTGTATGGGGGTGCTGTTAATCAGGTTATGGTGTATTCTGTGTGCTAGGTTCATTTCAATCACTAGTTGGGCAAAGTGATATTTTGAGTGTCTTCACGGCAACCTTTCAGGAGGTCTAGGTCCACGAAACCATATTGGTGTAGAAGCAATCTACAGGTTCTCATCTTTTGTGAAAACAAAAGAAGAACTTCTTTTCCAAAGCACCATATCCTTAGACCCAAATTTGGAAGTCCTGATACCTTTAGAACATATATGCTGGTTTAGCTTAGCAGCCCATGCAATGAAATGTTTCTTTGTACTTAGCTCCTTCACAGTCAAAAAATTCAAAGAAAACACAACATACATAATCCAGACTCTCTGTGAATTTTCCATTTTTACATGGCTTATTTTTCCTTATTTTTTTAATCCATGACTATCTGTACTTTGTCTCTTTAAAGACTCTACCCCCTTTTTAAGGATTAACTTTATTTTATGACTCTCTATACTCATTTTCTTCTCTCTCCTGAGCTTATGTACACCCATCCAACACTATGACCCATTTAGAGGTTGTTTATGGCTGAATAAATCCTATTGTGAATCTATAATTCTTTACTGTCCAGGAGCACTTCTTAAAACGCTAAGCACTTAAAAACTTTAGTTGTGCCATTAGTAGGCATAATATGGTAATACCTGTTACTTAAGCTGTGCCATTATTATAAGCAACACATGAACAGAAGAACCTCCTACATGAAAATGAGGCTTCTATATTTTAATAGAGTTCAGTATATATATAGCTTCCTATATATTTTCTTTATTAGCAGAAATCCAAACAGATTTTGCAATTCAACTTCAAATCCTAACCACATCATTTTTTTCACTTAAAATGAAGTTAACTCAGAGTCCAGCATACTATCAACACACAATTAAGAGTCACTTTTAATATTCTGCTTTTTTATTGATTTTATTGAGCATTACATTTTTCTTTGCTCTCCTCCTGTCCTCTCGCTCCCCTTCAACACTCTTCCATGGTCCCCATGCTCTGAATTTACTCAGGATATCTTGTATTTTACTATGTCCCATGTTGATTAGATCCATGTATGTCTCTCTTAGGGTCCTCATTGTTGTATAGGTTTTCTGGGATTGTGATTTGTGGGCTGGTTTTCTTTGCTTCATGTTTAAAACCACTTATGAGTGAGTACATATAATAATTGTCTTTCTGTGTCTGGGTTACCTCAATCAATATGATGTTTTCTAGCTCTACCCATTTGCCTGCAAACTCCGTAAAAAACATATCGTAATTTTTTTCTGCTGTGTAGTACTCCATTGTGTAAATGTACCATATTTTCCTTATCTATTCTTCAGTTGAGGGGAATTTATGTTGTTCCCAGGTTCTGGCTCTGACAAACAATGCTGCTATGAACATAGTTGAGCACATGTCCTTGTGGCATGATTGAGCCGTATATTAATCCTCAAACCTACAAACACCTGATTTTTGACAAAGAAGCAAAACATATAAAATGGAAAAAGGAAGTATGTTTAATATTCTTCTTGAAGACATCCAAGTCAAACTCTTGGCTCAAACTTCATCATGATGGAGTCAATCAAGCTATCTATGGTTCTACCAGCAGTTGCTGTCCTCATTATTAAAAGAATTTCTCAAATTATGTTATTGAAATGAAGTAAAGTTCTTCAGTTCTGGGCAAGTAGAAGTTGAAAATGTATAGAATAGTTTTGACATCAACATTTTTGATATGTAAGCAGTTTCCCTTGGGACTCTTGGCTCCCCAAACTCTTGTGACTAAAATATTAAAGTTATGTCACAATTTTGCTGACTTTCTTTCTATTTTTTGCCTGCTTACTACATTAAGATTTGACTGACCTTCACAATGTCTATGAAATATTTTGCTATAATTCCTAAGAACTAATTGTGAGGCGCTCCCTCCTTTCAGTAGAATAAAGACCCCCCTGACAGTTCATATCCACTAAATAATTTTGTTTTGTTTTTCAAGACAGGGTTTCTCTGTGTAGATTTTTGGAGCCTGTCCTGGAACTGACTCTGTAGACCAGGCTGGCCTTGAACTCACAGTGATCTGCCTACCTCTGCTTTCTAAGTGCTGGACTTAAAGGCAAGTGCTACCCTCACCGAGCTACTAAATAATTTTTATAAAGATCAGTATTAAGCCTGAGCTACTGTTTATAACTATAAAGGCATTATAAATGAGCCCCGTGTTCATTACAAAATAATCAGAATAGTGTTAGTTAAAATTCTTCTATAATTGCCAACTTCTCTTGTTTTAATAATAAATTTCAACAGACAATTATGGGATTGCTATGAGTAAGAAAGTTCTGATATAAACATGACTGATATTTGCTATGTTCTCAAGGATTTCCACAAAATCATTGGTAATCATCACAGAAAACCTGAAAATTACTTTTGACAGTTCACATAGAACCCCCACACTCACACCCACACACAAAGTGCCAAGTAAGCTTGTCTGACAGCTAGTATAGCATTTCAAAGGACATCTTTGCTGAGAAAAACAGCTATAATCATAGAAAAACCAACACTACTATATTATAAATTCATCATTGCTCCTTTTTTTAGACTAGAAATCATAAACCTCATGATCCTTGAAAATATTCATTAAAGTCTGTAAGTTCTCTTGTCCTAGTTAAGGTTTCTATTGCTTTGAAGAGACACCATGACCATGGCAAACTCTTATAAAAGAAAACATTTAATTGGGGCTGGCTTAAAGATTCAGAGTTCTAGTCCATTGTCATCATGGCAGGAAACATGGTAGCATGCAGGCAGACATTATGCTGAAAAGGGGGCTGAGAGTTGTACATCTGGATTGGCACACAGCAAGAAGAGAAAAATGGTGAGGCAGTGTTCATGGCTTGAGCTTCTGAAACCTCAAACCTCACCCCCATTGTCACACTTCATCCAAAATTCCACAACCACCCCAATAAGACAACATCTAATAGTTCTACTTCCTATGAGACTATAGGGGCTGTTTTCATTCAAACATCTCCCAGGAACATCTTAAAATGTATGTGTTTTTGTGTTGTTGATCATCTAAAAGCTATATAACATATTCTGGATCAAAAGAATAATATTAAAACCAAGGGCTCTTATTTAAAAGTTCTGAAACTTTGGGGAAATTGGAGTTACTTTTTGAATTCTTAGTTTCATTAGTAAAAGAAATTAGAAACATAATTCAAAGGAAGTTCCAGGACCATTTTAGCAGAGTTTGAGAGAAAACCAAGACAGGCAAACTATAAATCTCCATAGTTGCTAGAAACCAGGGAGATAGGGAAGAAAAAGAGAAAAAAATCATTCATTTGAGTTAGGGGCTAAGACAACTGATAGATTCAGCAATGGAGATCAACAAGCAGCTGCATGTCAGCGGAAGAGAACATTAGAGAATGAGTGACTAAAGCTCAGAGTGTCAAGGAACTTAATTTTCAATATCCAAAATGAAAAAAAAAAGATGAGAAAGGAAAATTGCAGTTTTGAATTTTTGTTTTTAACTTAGAACTCATTTAGTGAATAATTATCCCTCCCCTCTTCTTAGCATGTCTTCGGTTTAATCAGTTTCTTTGTGGGGTGATCTCTTGACCAGACAATTGGCAAGTCTAACTGGATTAACTCTTAAGGGAGGAAACAATAGTATTAATATTTTATTCTTTGGAATATATCGGCATGTCTTGTTTGTATTTAGGGCCAGTGGTAGAACTTAGACTCTATTTTCTTGACTAGGAGGAAGAAATTTTTTCTTAATGTGCCTTGAAACCTCCATGTTTTATATGGTAATCAAAATATTAAAAAGGCAATTTTAATGACGCCCTTTCTAGGTTACCAGAGAAGTAGGAGAATTATTGAGGATGGACTCTATCATATATCTTCTGCTTCTTTAATAACCTAGAAAGTATGAGGGAGAAATCCATCTTCAATGAAATCCAGACCAGATAATGTTTGTCTAGGTATATAACCATTCTCCTCCAGATCTGGGGATTCTTAAATCACTAAGAAATAGACTAAAATTGAGGAATAGAATAATTTAGGATCTCTACTCTTTCTGACTTTCTGACCTTAGAAGTCAATCAAGGGAAGCCAAATAGAATTAGATTATAGCAAGACTATTCAAGTGGGAACCAACAGTGACTGAAAGAGGATAAAATTAAAATAACAGTTGAGTTTAAAGATTAATAACATTGCTACTAAGATTATGGTGGGTAAAATCAAACCAGCAAGTAGAGCCACCAAACACTTCCAAGAATTTCTGGTCTTTGCATAGGACACAATCAGGACCCATCTAGCTTTTGTCAAAGGATAAGAATTAAGATCCTATCCTTAAACTGTCTGATCAGTTTTCATCTCTTTTTCTTGTCAGAATCATGTGTATTTTAGAAGTCACCTTTGCTCTGACCTTAGGAATGTCAAATGATGCCTGTACTACGTATGGTACAGAGCTCATGATGAAGTCATAGCCCATGAAATCAACAGGTGAGAGAGCTGGCCCTGGAGTCACAAGAGTTGGAGAATTAGCCCTCACCAGCTGCAGCACACAAGAAAGCCAGCCCTGCATCCCATCTGGGCGGCACACTATAGAAATGACCCTGTTGTCCAGAGCACAGATGAGTCAGTCCAGAGAGCAGGAGAGCTGACCCCCTCCCTTGTATGCTCTCTACAGCAGTCAGGAGAGAGGGCACTGCACCTTGCCTGAGAAACAGTAGAGCTGGTCCTGGTATTTTGAGTGTGGATGTCCTGGATTCAAGGACCTGAAAGCAGAACTGCTCCTCGATGCAGGATCCATTGAGTAAGCTAGTTGAGGTAGTGCTGGAGAGCTCACCTGGGTAGTGATAATAAGGCAAAGCTGGTAAGCCAACTAACCCAACTACCAGCCAAACCCAGAACCAGTGCTACGAGTTGACACACCCCAACATCCACCTTATCTATGAACTGTTGGAGCAGGTGAAGGAGACAAACCTACAGAACCAAAACAGTAGGATCTCCAGGACACAGGGCAACAAGAAGATATCCATGAGGAGCCCCAGTGAGATCCCATTAGGGGCATAGCAGAAGCCTCGAGCTATACCAATGACTTGTCACAATGAACACTTTTTTATCTTTTTAAATTTTTTTATTGATTTTTATTGAGCTTTAGATTTTTCACTGCTCCCCTCCCTGTCTCTCCCCTCTTCCCTTCAACCCTCCCCCAAGGTCCCCATGCTCCCAATTTACTCAGGAAGATCTTGGATTTTTCTACTTTCTACTTCCCATGTGTTGTACTAAGAGCGGTGGGCTACCTCCCCGGCACCCGGCCGCCCGCATGGCTAGCCTATGCCCCGAAATAATTACACGGAAACTGTATTCTTTTAAACACTGCCTGGCTCATTAGTTCCAGCCTCTTATTGGCTAGCTCCTACATATTGATCTAACCCATTTCTAATATTCTGTGTAGTACCACGAGCTGACTTACCAGGAAAGATCCTAACCTGCGTCTGTCTGGAGTGGGAGAATCATGGCGACTCCTCACTTGGCTTCTTTCTCCCAGAATTCTCTCTGTTTACTCCACCCACCTAAGGGCTGGCCTATAAATGGGCTAAGGCAGTTTTCTTTATTAGTTAACCAATGAAAGCAACAGATAAAATACAAGAACCACCCCCATCATTTCCCCTTTTTCTGTTTAAAAAAAAAAGGCTTTCACTTTAACATAGTAAGATTACATATAGCAAAACAGTTATCAAGCAAGAATTACAGTTACAATATTTATATCTATTTTATCTCTTATCATAACTAAGGAAAACTATAACTATCTATCCATTCTTCAACTCCATCAAAGACTCCAGAAGGATATAATATTACCTGAGTAAACAAGAAATCCAAAACTCTAGAAATGACAGAAACATTTCGCTGCCTGGACAGTCACCCAAAGTTCTTCTGTACCGTTGGGGCATCCATCTTCGGCCTACAGGCCCATAGTTTTCAGCAGACATTTCCATGAAGCAGGAAATTCCAAAGACAGTTCAGTCACTTTTTGCTGTGTCCTGCAGAATGTCTTGCAGACTCTTTCATGAGTCAGGAACCCCGAAAGACCATCTCACCTTTAGGCAAGTTCAGCAGTCCTCTCTCTGCGGGTTCTTTGTGTCCAGTTTATGCATCAGTCCATGCAAGAGCAGTTTCTTGTCCAAATGGCTATCAAACTCCATAAGGAGCCTCTTCGGTGCCCATCTTTCTCTTGAAGTAGATTGGTGCTGCCAGGAGCAGATGTGTCTCATTAACATGAAAAGCCCTAAGTTATTAAAACATTAAATGCCATATTCTGCAGTCTTTGAAAGATATGAAGAATGCCTATCTAGCTGAAATATATCTATGCACATCTAGAAAATCTAACTAACATGACTAAAAGCTTGACAATTATCAATGATTATCCATTAACAACCTATATACATTACATTTTTAAATGAACTATACAATCACAATACCTTAATCAAGATTAGAAATATGCATATACATATAACAAAATTGACCTTCAAATCCACACCAATGCAAATTATTCATATCTATATCATATCCCCCTTTAAATGTAAAAGAACATTTATAAACCATATTTGGGAACATGGGCGCAGTTTTTTCTCTCCAAACTGCTTCCTGCTGAATGGGGGCGCTGTATTCAGATCTTTCATGGTGTAACCTGTGTCAGGGTCATCTCAGTCGGCAGTTGAATGAAGTAATTTTCTGAAGGTGTTCACAGCAACCTTTCAGGAGGGCGTGGTCTATCATACCATATTGGGATAGAAGCAATTAACAGGGTCTCGTCCTCTGTGAAAACAAAAGAAGACCTTCTCCAAAGCATCATATCCTTAGACACATATTCTGAAATCAAAACACCCTTATATCCATTCTGGTTTAGCTTGGCAGTCCATGTAATGAAATGTCTCTCTGCACTTAGCTCCTTTACAGTCAAAAATTTTAAAGAAAACACAATAATACAAAGAATCCATACTCTCTGTGAATTTTCCATTTTTACGTGGCTTATTTTTCTTTATTTCTTTTAATCTATAACTATCTGTACTCTGTCTCTTTAAAGACTTTACCCTTTTTTTAAGACATTAACTTTATTCTTTATATATATATTTTTTCTCTCTCTCAAGCCTACGTACATTCATCCAACAGTGTCTGAATCAGTTCTATTGTGAATCTGTAATTTTTTTACTATCCAGGAGCACTTCTTAAAAACTTAAGTTGCACCATGTACAGATAATACGGTACTGCCTGTGTCCTGCTCAGTCCAAACCTTAACTGTGCTGTTATTACAGTAATTACGGTAGTTCCTGCCTGAGACCACCACAGTTCAGCATGGCAGAGTTGAGCCGCTCCTGCCTCAGAGCCATTTGGTGCCCCTGAGCCACACACTGTTCCAGGCACACAGCAGTCCACATCGCCATCAAGCAAGCCATAGCACTTTACTCCAAATGCTCCATTCAAAAGCTCTGTCTCCAGCAGGAGCCAAACAGAGATCGCAATGGCGGCACAGCCCAGAAAGCCGGCATTTTAAAACAGCCAGTTTTTTCCTGTTGCTGAGTCAGGACAATTTCTTTGCCGCACGCAACCCATAAACAGCAAAAAGCTGTCTTAAATTCTCTCTGTGTCCTTTTTAAGCCCTCTCAGGTTTTACGTGGAGTTCATTAGCACGTTGGGTGCCACTCTGTTGTACTAAGAGCGGTGGGCTACCTCCCCGGCACCCGGCCGCCCGCATGGCTAGCCTATGCCCCGAAATAATTACACGGAAACTGTATTCTTTTAAACACTGCCTGGCCCATTAGTTCCAGCCTCTTATTGGCTAGCTCCTACATATTGATCTAACCCATTTCTAATATTCTGTGTAGTACCACGAGCTGGCTTACCAGGAAAGATCCTAACCTGTGTCTGTCTGGAGTGGGAGAATCATGGCGACTCCTCACTTGGCTTCTTTCTCCCAGAATTCTCTCTGTTTACTCCACCCACCTAAGGGCTGGCCTATAAATGGGCTAAAGCAGTTTCTTTATTAGTTAACCAATGAAAGCAACAGATAAAATACAAGAACCACCCCCATCACCCATGTAGATTAGATCTATGTATGTTTCTCTTAGTGTTTGTATTGTTGTCTAAGTTATCTGGGGCTATGGTTTGTAGGCTGGTTTTCTTTGATTTAAATTTAAAAACCACGTTTGAATGAGTACATGTGATAATTGTCTTTCTGTATCTGGGTTACCTCACTCAAAATAATATTTTCTAGCTCTATCCATTTTCCTGTGAAATTCAAGATGTCATTTTTTTTCTGCTGTGTTATACTCCATTGTGTAAATGTACCACATTTTCCTTATCCAGTCTTGGGTTGAGGGGCATTTAGGCTGTTTCCAGCTTCTGGCTATGACAAACAATGCTGCTATGAACATTGTTGAGCACATGTCCTTGTGGCACAATTGAGCATCCTTTGGCTATATACACAAAAGTGGTATTACTGGGTCTTGAGGAAGGTTGTTTCCTAATTTTCTGAGAAATTGCCACACTGACATCCAAAGGGGTTGTACCAGCTTGTATTCTCACCAGCAATGCAGAAGTGTTCCCTTTTCCCTACAACCTCTACAACATAAGTTGCCATCAGTGTTTTTGATCTTGACCATTCTTACAGGTGTAAGATGGTATCTCAGAGTTGTTTTGATTTGCATTTCTCTGATGACTAAGGATGCTGAACATTTCCTTAAGTGTCTTTCAGCCATTTTAGATTCCTCTGTTGAAAGAGTTCTCTGTTTAGGTCTGTACTCCATTTTTTATTGGATTATTTGTTCTTTTGATGACCAATTTCTTGAGTTCTTTGTATATTTTGGAGATCAGATCTCTGATGTGGGGTTAGTGAAGATCTTTTCCCATTCTGTAGGCTCTCATTTTGTCTTGTTGATCATGTTCTTTGCTTTACAGAAGCTTTTCAGTTTCAGGAGGTCCCATTTATTAATTGTTTTTCTTAGTATCTGTCCTGCTGGGGTTATATTTAGGAAGTGATCTCCAGTGCCAATGTGTTCAAGTGTATTTCCCACTTTCTCTTCTATAATGTTCAGTGTGGCTGGCTTTATGTTGAGGTCTTTGATCCATTTGGATTTGAGTTTTGTGGATGGTGATAGATATGGATCTATTTTCATTCTTCTACGTGTTTATACCCAGTTATACCAGCACCACTTGTTAAATATGCTTTCTTTTTTCCATTTGATATTTTTTGCTTCTTTGTCAAAAATCAGGTGTTCAAAGATGTGGGGATTAATATCAGGTCTTCTATTCGGTTCTGACAATGAACACTTGCAAGTGAAGATGAATAGACTAACAGATAAATTGTGTGACTCAACTCAACAGGTCATATACCTCAACTTCCACAACAAGACACTTCTGTCTGTCTGTGTGCCTCTTTCTTTTGCTTTATTTGTTTTGTTTTGTTTTTGGCTTTTCTTTATAATTTGGTTTTGTTTTGGGGGTTTGGCAAGGGCAAAGGGTGAATGTGAGGGGACAGGAAGATAAGTGGGATTGGAATACATGATGTTCAATCCACAAAGAATCAATAAATTTTTATATGTTTTTGTAGTAATTGAGTACAATAAACAATACATACATACCTTATTCTGTGCCGTAAATTAGCCTCAACACATGCAATGGATTTTAAAATATACACAAAATAACAGTAACCAAAATTTGAAAGTATATGACACATGATCATATATAGCATATATTATGATCAAGAGGGATATTTCTCAAGGATGCAAAGAAGATTCAACAAATTTAAATTAATAAAGAAAATGTACTACATTAATAGGATAAAGCATAAAATTCATAAAGCATCTCAATATATAAAGAAAAGCGTATTAAAAATAAATCATTCTTTCATCATAAAACTCAACAAACAGTATAGAAATAGTGTACAGCAAAATAGTAAAAGCTCTGTATGACCAGCCCACCTTTTATCAAGGATATCTGAGGATGGAAACAAAACCTACTGCCAATATCTTTTCAACATATTAGTTAAAATCCTAGACAGAATGTATGTGTGTGTGTGTGTGTGTGTGAGAGAGAGAGAGAGAGAGAGAGAGAGAGAGAGAGAGAGAGAGAATGAAAATGTCCAGATTATAGGATTATAAAGGAAGAAATTAAATAGTGTGTTTACAGATGAAATTATTTTATATAAAAAAAACCTTAAAGATTTTAAACCCCAAATTCTTAACATAAATGATTATGGTAAAGTTGCTGAGTACAACAGCAACATTTGTATACACACTGAATTTTTATAGGTAACTATCTGAAAGTAGAATAAAACAGATCCAGGGATATACTTTAGTAGTATACTACTTGTTAACATATGCAAGACCCTGGGTTTGAGTACCAGCACTATAAGAGAGAATGAAAATTTGAAAATCCAATTTATAATACTATAAAATTATAAAATATATAGAAACAAACTGTGCTCAAGAAAAATGTATACCAAGAACTAAAAAAACAAAAAAACTTAAAAAAAAATTTAAAGGAAATTGAAAGCAAAAAGGAGGAGATATCCTTTGTTAAAGACCAGAAGAATTAACATTGCAAAAAAGCACGTAACTACTCAAAGTAATCTGTAGATTTGATGCACTCTCTTACAAGATTCCAATGGCACTTTTTACGGAAATTTTAAAAAATCCTATGAAACCACAATAGATCTCAAATAGTTCAAAGCAATCTTGAGAAAGTACTAAGCTACAGGAATCAAACATCTTAATTTAAATATATTACAAAACTAGAGTCAAAATAATATGATTATGTTATAAATTATACATATATGCAAATAAAATAAAATTTGGGAGAGAAAAAAATAAACCCATGATGATCAACTCATACTTGACAAAACTGCCAAGAATAGAGTTTAAAAGAGAATAGATAGTCTTTTCAAAACATGGTGGTGGAAAATCTGTATATCCGCATACGGAAGAATGAAATTTGACTCTACCATAATGAAAATAATTCATGTACATGCAAGGCATGGCATCATAAGACCCTAGGAAACACAGGGGAAAATTCTTTTAATTTGATTGGTATTGATTTTCAGTTATGATACCAGAAGTATAAACAACTCAAACAAAAATAATGATGGGGTAGTAGCGCAGCAAAGAAAATCATCAATGAAGTGAAATACAACTTAGAAAAGGAGAGATTTGTAAAATATGTATCGGATACAAGGTTACTACCCCAAAATTTGAGAGAAACAGCCCAAATAGCTCTGTTGATCCATTTGATATTTAAAGATGTGAGTGAATACTCCTAAAATTGCTGAACTGCTGTCAAGTTTTAAAATCTTCTCTGTTATATTGCAGCAATAAACCTATTTCCTATAGGCTGGATAATGTAACTAAAAATATTTCCTGAAAAGATAGAAGTACCCAATGGAAAACTTAAAAGAATTTATTCTACATGAATTGCCAAATATCATGGAAATAAAAATGTAATTAAATGTGACTAAATCATGTAATCCTCCATGATTACATCTACATCCCCTTTAGGTAGAGCAGGGAGAGGCGAATGGAAGTAGTTAATCATTCTGCTTTCATTGCAGTTGTGCCTCAGCAGGCGACGCAATAGATGTTATTAAAGCAAGTTCATATTCTAACACTTTCTATAGTAAGCTCTTATGGATAACAGAGTGTACTTTCTGATGAAGCTTGTTTATCAAAGATAGACAAAGCTAAGTGAGGCCTGCTGCAGGAGAAACTTGAATAGGATCAGAGATCTTAGTTGCCAAAGGATGGTTATCTCTGTGTAGTTGAGGGGTCAATGAGCTGATAACCAGAAATCCCTTGGCACTCCCATGAGGACCTTTCAAATGATTGGAACCAGTGTTTAAAACCACAATATTTGCAAAGATCAGGAAACCAAACAACTTCTGTGAAAGAAAGAATTTTAAAAATACATCTTAAGTTGACTGAAAATGTGGCTTTGTTATGCCTTTCTCTTAATGATTAATTTTCACATATTAATTTTTAAATCCCTCCCTTTTGTGGGTTTGATCCAAATATAACAATCTTTAGAATAAGGCTTTTGGAAAATAGTTGCATCATGATGGTTTTGACTTCATCTATAAATTAAACCATTCATATATTCTAGTTTAATGGCTAATTGATGATATAAATTTAGGAGGTGGGGCCTAAGGAGAGGAAATAAGTCACTGGGGCTATCTATGTTTTTGAAGATACATTGAAGTTCTGTCTGTTCCTTTTTCTCATTTCCTTTGGCTCAATGTGTCTTCTTAACTATTTAACACCTCAGTATAAACCCAGAAAAAAATGAAGACAAGAGATCCTTGGCTGAAATCTCTGAAATAATAAGCCAAAGTAAATTTTTACTCCTGTAGTTGATTTTTCTCAGGTATCCTTGTTACAGTGACAGACATATGACCATCATATCTCATTTGAGAAAAGGACTTTCTTTATTCTCATTTCCGACTCTCCAGACTTTAATCTTTATCCCTTTTAAATTTATGGTCTCTATTTCACCTACTTCTGAAGTTTCCCGTACCCATTCTAATAATTTCAGTGAGCTCTTTCTGCTCACAAACTCATTGGTTAGTAGTTAGTTTTGTGATCTCAATTGACCTAAAACCACCATTTAACAAAATTGGCCAACTAATCCCTAGAACACATTCTGGTTTGACTTCTAGGACACATTATTTTCCTGCCTCCCTTTAATACTTGATCTTTTTAAGTCTCCTTACTGGACATCCAAATATTGTGATGCCTCAGGAGTCATTCCATCCACTCTCCCTCGTCTTTCCTTAGGTACTGTCGTATTAACAGAAATGCAAATTAACTGTACCTTAATGCCCCTATGAGGCAAACATAGTAAGTTGACTTATTTAACACTTACTTTGAACCTTTCTAGCTTACCTTCCAATATTGCAGGGACTATAAAACTAAATTTGTATACTTTTATATAGCTAGAGTAATGATAAGTCGCTGAATTTCTCTGACTAAAGTGCTCAAAATCCTCTAATACTTTTTCAAAATCACATTTAGAAAAAAAACTTTATTCCATGGCTTACAAAACCCTGAATGGAATTGTTTCTTCTTAACTTCCTTTCCTCTTCCTGTCATTCATGCTGTTGTAGCCACCTGGCCTCTCACACACTTCCCTAGTGAGCCAAACTGTCCCTTGCACCTGCTGGAATCATTTTGTGCAAAATGATCTTCTTCAGGTCACTGGTTATGAACAGCTTCCTAACCTCTTTCTGATCTCTACTAAACTATCATTTATTTTATTGAAAATAGCGCTTTAGTTGCCTCCTGTCCCATTAGGGTGCGTGAGTTTTCTTCATTGCAGACATGGCTACATGGCACATCACATATTCATTCCTCCATGTGTTTATTGTCCCTCCTATCAGAATGCATCCTCCATGAAGATGAAGTCGAGGCCTTTACTTCATCAGCCACTATATTCCTCGGGTCTAAAAAAATGTTTCAGATACTCACTCATTATTCATTTACTTAAAATTAGTGACTATGACTATGCATTGTAAATCATTATTTTATATTGATAATGGACACTACAACAGTATAACAGACTTTGGGGAAAATTATTACATCTTAAGGAGCACTGCTGAATATGTTGGCGATTTTTCTTTCAGTGTGGAGAGGTAAATAAAGTCATGTGAGTCTCCACACAGATCATCTGCGGATCCAAGCTATGTGAACTGTGAGTCTTAGCTTCTTTCACTTATACTTTATTACTTTATCCATCCTTTTCACATGTACTATTTATTCAAGGGTGATTTTGTCTACCTCCTGTGGATGTTGATCTCAATTTTAGAGTAAAAAGTCCTTGGAATAAATACTATTTTCAAGTGAAGAAAGTTGTATGAAGAATGATAACCTCAGTATGCCAGAACATTTTTAACTGATATCCATATGTCCATTTGTATATGATGGGACAACCATATTTATTAACCCTTTCACTCTAAACTTAAGAATCCCTTTAACTTTACAATACTCTGATATTTTTGTTCCTCTTTTAAAATCTTATTATTTCTCTGAAATGATTGTCCCTTTTATTCTTTAGTTTCTCATCAACATTGCCACTATTCTGGCATTATGTTTTGTGTATCCTTAGGAAGAATATAAAATAATCTCTTTGGCTTCCGGCTTTCTATTATTCAAGTCTTTCCAGGACAATGAATCATCAACATCACTAATAATCAATTGTATCATTCTCTAATTTTAAAATGTCTCGAAACACTTTTAGTGTGGTTGCCAAATTATTCCACAATAATCAACTGAACCAGCCATTCAGACAGACATGCAGGCATCTTTTCTCAAAAGGTTATTAGAAAGATGAGAATGATAAACTATATATAGTGTCTATAAACTAGGAAATACACCATCAAAAGCACACATCCAGTACCCCTAAAGAGCTCAGAACAGTGGGATCATTCCTTGTAGTAATAAGTACAGCAGGCTGCTTCCCGCCACCCGGCTAGCTTTACCCGAAATAATTACACGGAAACTGTATTCTTTTAAACACTGCTTGGCCCATTAGTTATAACCTCTTATTGGCTAGCCTTTACATATTGATCTAACCCATTTCTAATATTTTGTGTAGCACCACGAGCTGGCTTACCAGGAAAGATCTTAACCTGCGTCTGTCTGGAGTGAGAGAATCATGGCGACTGCCTGAATCTGCTTTTTTTTTTCCCAGCATTTTGTTCTGTTTACTCCACCTACCTAAGGGTTGGCCTATCAAATGGGCCTAGGCAGTTTCTTTATTAAGTAACCAATAAAAGCAACAGATTAGAAAAAAATCACTCCCACATCATTTCCCCTTTTTCTGTTTAAACAAAAAAGAAAGGCTTTAACTTTAACATAGTAAAATTACATATAACAAAAGTTATCAAGCAAGAATTACAGTTACAATATTTATATCTATTTTATTCTTTATCATAATTAAGGAAAACTACAACTATCTATCCATTTTTTAACTCCATCAAAGACTCCAGAAGGATATAATATTACCTAAGTAAACAAGAACTAAGAAACTTCAAACTCTAGAAATGTCTTGTTGCCTGGACAGTGCACCCAAAGTTCTTTTGTACCGTTGGGCCATCCATCTTTAGCCTTCAGGCCCAAAGTATCCAGCAGACATTTTCATCAAGCAGGAAATTCCAAAGACAGTTTAGTCACTTTTTGCTGTGTCCTGCAGAATGTTTCACAGACTCTTTCATGAGTCAGGAACCCTGAAAGATCATCTCATCTTTAGGCAAGTTTAGTAGTCCTCTTTCTGTGGGTTCTTTGTGTCCAGTTTATGCATCAGTCCAGGCAAGAGCGGTTTCTTGCCCAAATGGCTATCAAACTCCATAAGGAGCCTCTTTGATGCCCATCTTTCTCTTGAAGTATATTGGTGCTGTCGGGAGCAGATGTGTCTCATTGTCATGAAAAGCCCTAAGTTATTAAAATATTTTAAATGCCATATTTTGCAGTCTTTGAAAGATATGAAGAATGCTTATCTAAAATATATCTATGCACATCTTGAAAATCTAACTAACATGTCTACAAGCTTGACTATTATTGATGATTATCCATTAACAACCTATATACGTTACATTTTTAAATGAACTACACAATCACAATACCTTAATCAATATCAGAAATACATATACATATAACAAAGTTGACCTTAAAATATATACCGAAATAATTACACAGAAACTGTATTCTTTTAAACACTGCTTGGCCCATTAGTTCCAGCCTCTTATTGGCTAGCCTTTACATATTGATCTAACCCATTTCTAATATTTTGTGTAGCACCACGAGCTGGCTTACCAGGAAAGATCTTAACCTGCGTCTGTCTGGAGTGAGAGAATCATGGCGACTGCCTGAATCTGCTTTTTTTTCCCCAGCATTTTGTTCTGTTTACTCCACCTACCTAAGGGTTGGCCTATCAAATGGGCCTAGGCAGTTTCTTTATTAAGTAACCAATAAAAGCAACAGATTAGAAAAAAATCACTCCCACATCAACTCCTCAAGAAGCTTTGAATGAATCCACATCGGAACTCTGGTTTGGAAATTTGTAGAAATATAGGGAGATCATGAGCCAAGGCAAGATGGGAGTTCATAGAATTTGTCCTCACCCATTTTAACCAACTTCAGTACTTTTGCTACAGACATTTTAAGTGAGGTTAAGAGTTTTCAGGTTAGCCTCTGTGAAGACAGGCATTATATAGGGTACCTTTCTAGAAATTCAGTGTGCATACATGTACTAACAAAGTCTATCTATCTATCTATCTATCTATCTATCTATCTATCTATCTATCTATCTATCGTCTATCTATCTATCTATCTATCTGTCTGTCTGTCTGTCTGTCTGTCTGTCTGTGTGTGTGTGTGTGTGTGTGTGTGTGGTGCTTGAAAAGGAACCCCAGAGCACATTCATGGTAAACATCTGCTTTACTGCTTGGGATACTCTAAGCCCAAAGGTCATATCTAACATGCTAACATGTCAGGTACCACTTGTTATACAATACTGGTTAATGTATTAATAAATACATTTACATGAATACCTGACCTGCTGTTTGAAAAATATTTCTCAGAAGATGGAAAATATGACATCCAAGGGACACTTGACAGTTTCTGAAGACATTTGTGGTTGCTGTGACTTGGGGATCTCTATGGCATATAGGTTTTAGAGGCCACTGATGCAACTAAACAACATATAACACACAGAATGCCCTGCTTACAGCAAATAATTATCTGTCTCCAAATGTTCAGAGTTTTTGACGGAATTCTGTAGCTATAAAATATCATTTCAGTAGGACATGGTTGCACACACCTGTAATGTTACCACTTAGAAAGCATAGAAAGGAAAATCAGAATTTTCAAATCAGCCTACGATATTTAGCAAGTCCCAGACTCACCTAGGATATGCAACAAGACCCAGACTTAAAAGAGAAATATATATAAAGAGAAATATATATATATTTCTCTTTTATCTGATAGAAAAATACACTAATAATTAGAAGAAAGCAGTGATTTTTTTGCCAAAATGTTTACTACAAAGAATTTAACAAGTAACATGATATCTCATTGGCTTTGGCACATAGGTGCATTACTCTAATGAAAAACCTGGCATTGTCCTTTCACCAATGAGGACTGAAATAGACATTTTGAATCCTAAAAGGAGAACTTGACAGAGACACAATGTAATTATGAAAAGACCCACTGCCTTGGGAGAAGGCTGCCTTGAGAACAGATATTTAAGAAGAATCTTGGACCTTCAGTTCCTGATGGTCCCTAATGAATCCATGAGAAGTTGGATATATATGCATCTTGAGTCCCCTGGTGCTTAGCTTGCTGCATGTTCTGGGGTTGCCTGAAAAGTAAAACTACAGGATTCTATGAAGCTTGAAGCAAAGCAGTAAACAACTTTATAAAATTGAAAAGGAGCAAGAAGTGCTGTTTCATCTCCTTTAGCTACTCTAAAAAGAAAATATGAACGTTGTTAAATTGCACCATGGTTCAGTAGGAGATTGACCTATCAGTTCCCTCAGTAAAGGGCTGCTCTCCTTGATGATGCATTGCTCATATGTACTCTGAAAATGGATGGACTACATCCAATATTGCACACATTTCTTTTAGGACTCTGCATTTTCCAAGTTTTCTTTATGTCAACTTTACCTCCAGGGATAAAACTCATATTCTTTGGCACAAGACATCCAATGAAGACAGCAACAACGACATACAGCATACACCAAAAGACACTGAAACATTCTTAAAAACATCTCTCTGGAAACCAAAAGCAAGGCTGTATAAAGGACTGAATTGAAAACCAATGTATTTTTTAGACACAGACTTAGAAGTGCACCTTTGTTCCTGCCACATAAAAGAAAAGCAAATCTTTGTTTAATGGTTAACAAATTTTGGCAGCTACTGCCTTTTAAACGACTCCAGGGCCAAGATGACTATCTGGAGAGGCAAATTACAGATCATTTGGACAGCAGATTATGTCACGTTGACCCACTCTGAAGTTGATTTTCAACAGTGATTATACTCTTATTATGCCGTCCGCATTTGCTTGAGCCTTGTTATCTGTACTCAGTGGTTACAGAGCAAGCAAATACATTTGTTCCAATGTCAAAAATTAGCCCAGAAGCTAGAGGGATCCATGTAACACACGACTAAGTTTTAGACTCCAGAAAAGTCTTGTTCAAGCAGAAATTTAAAGTGAACCATCAATTTGAAAAATTTGAAAACACCAAGCTGCTCATCTTCAAACCTGAAGATTGATTTAGTGGTGCTTGTGTGACTTAACTATGAATTAGCTAATGTATAATGATGCGAGTCACTCTAAAATAGAATCATGTCTTCCTCCTAACTATAGTGAAATGAAACTGCTGGGAGAAAAGAAACCCTTTAAGGAAAATAAACTTCAAATTCCATTAGGCTGGAGTCCCTAGTACAATATACAGAGAGACAAGCACAACACTTGTTTGATAGCATGTTTTATCCAATTTATAGTTGTGTTGGGGAGCTACTATGAAGAATATATGTTGGGAAGGATGCCAAGCAGAAGAAGCAAGTCCTTCTGTCTGGTAATACAAAATGAATTCCTTCTTCTGTCCCCCACCACTGAATTTGTCCTCTCTCTGCTACCCAAGGCTAGTAGTGCCAAGCCATGCATTTACTGCCAACAGAATCAATTGGCTACACTGTCCGATTGTAACAGACATCTTTTTACATATTTTGACTTGTGGGTTAGATGATATGCCAACTCAGTATTCTTAATATTTGCCTTATAATCCTCAAATACTGTTGCGCAATAAAAATATAATTTGTGATAGATAAACCATAGCTTGAGTAAAATCTGAATTAACTTCAAATCATTTCTGAAAATTGAGTGTAACCACAATCGTTCGAGAAAAGTAGAACCTTGAAATTTTAGCTTCCACATTATGTCATGAGCAAATTAAATTTAAACAAAGTAATATTTTATAAGATGCTTTTGCTGTTATTGAAGATATTTGAACACAGAGTGCCAGAGGACACTAACAAATTATTATTAGTTTTGATATATGTGATTACATTTTCTTTACTTTTAAAGTCTTTTGGTGGCTTCATACTGAAATATTTACTAGTGAATCTGAACAACGTAGGATGTGTACGTATATGCTGTGGTGCTAGTGATTGAGCCTAAGATCTGGAGCATACGAAGCAATGCTCTCCTACTGAGCTACACTCCTAGACCAAGATAAGCTTTGAAGGATTCCTGTAAAAAAACACAACAAAAGCTGGGCGGTGGTGGCGCACGCCTTTAATCCCAGCACTCGGGAGGCAGAGGCAAGCGGATCTCTGTGAGTTCGAGACCAGCCTGGTCTACAGAGCTAGTTCCAGGACAGGCTCCAAAGCCACAGAGAAACCCTGTCTCGAAAAACAAAACAAAACAAAACAAACAAAAAGCCACAACAAAAAGCAAAAACAGATGGAGATGATTGATAAAATAAATTGATTAATACTGATAATTGTTTAAACTTGTCAGCTCACACTGATTCATATTTTCCTATTTCTGCATATGGTTTTTTTTTTGTTTTTGTTTTGGTTTTTTTTTTTTTTTTGGTTTTTCGAGACAGGGTTTCTCTGTGGTTTTGGAGCCTGTCCTGGAACTAGCTCTTGTAGACCAGGCTGGTCTCGAACTCACAGAGATCCGCCTGCCTCTGCCTCCCGAGTGCTGGGATTAAAGGCATGCGCCACCACCGCCCAGCTCTGCATATGTTTTTAAAAGAAGAATGATATCAAATTAGATTATTTTCTAGAAAGGAACTCCCAGGCTAAAACAATCTAGAATAGTTTATGTAATTAAAACTTCAAGGGATGGATGACACTGAGAAGGTTAAGTGTGTAAAGGTACTTGCCACCAAGCCCGCCAATCTGAGTTCAGTTCCTGTGACTTAGATAGCCTTCACAATTATGATATGCACACATACACACACATAAATAAATAAATTCTAAACTAAAAATACCATATTGTTATACAAAATACACAGGCAGTGGTAGCACATGCTTTTTCAGTACAACAGCATCACTTTGGGGTACTTATTCAGACAAAATGAAATTTATAATCACACAAAAATCAAATAGGAAAACCAAAAGGAAATGTTGGTAAGAAAGGCATAGAAAACCCAGTCTGAGATTCAGCAGGGGATGAGAAGACATTTCTGTTTAAAATAGGTGGTGTGGCAATAACTGTCTTTCTGGTGCAGTTAAAGAGAAGTAACTCTCTGCATCACCAGCCTCAGGACAATGGACACTGCAGTAATATCTTTGTTTATGTATCAGGAGATGAAAGGACTGTGATGGTCCATCTCCATGGCTGTATAAACTCATTAACCAGGAGCCACAGCTCTTAATGACACTTACACAGAACTAGCAGATTCTCACAAATCTACAGCCTTGGAAGTAGCAAAGTCCTGGCATCCCTCTAATTTGTCCATAAGGATCAGATGAAAGCCCATTATTGCAATAATTCTTCAGAATTAAACCTCACTTCAAAGGGAAATTATGAGATACTTGAGAAGTAATTTGAATCCTAAAGAAACCCAGTGAGATGTAAGAGAATTCAGACAAGTAATACAAATAAATCAGAAAACTAGTGAAGAGTATGAATTAGAAATTCATCAAAGAGGTACAAACCATAAAATATAAGGGAGTGATGGCACACACTTTTAATCCTAGCATTTAAGAAGAGTCAGGCATATCTCTCTGAGTTCCAGTCTCATCTACATACGGAGTATCATGGCAGCCAGAGCTACATGGTTAGACTCTGCCTCAAAACAAACAAAATCACAAGAGGAACCAGTTAGAAATCTTTGTAACTAAAGACATACTTTGATTTAGCCTCCATTCCACTATACATCTACCTTAAGACATTTAGGTTCCTTTTTAGGTTCCTGCTTTCTACATTTACTAAAAATGGAACTCCCAAAATTAGAGATTTGAAAAGTGGATATACACAAAGAAAGAACATGCAACATCTGCATTTCTGTGCCTAAGTGACTTCACACAGAATGTAGGTATATGAAAGTAGAGATAGAAAATATGAGGGAATGGAAATTTAAAGCAGCGAGGAGGACCGAAGAATAGAGATGAGAGGGTGGGGAGATAGGGTTAACCAAATCACAAGATAGGTGAAAAAGTCACAAAGAATCCCTTTATCTTGTAACCCAATTAACAAACAAAGTTTATAGCAGGGGAGATCATAGGCCATGTTTGAGAAGCTACTATTATTACATTGCTAAATAGACATAATGTTAAACTGCTCTCTAAATATGTATGTTTATAGCCATAGACTCTTGTCACTCTCAGCCTTTTTCAGAGGAGCTTTTATTTCTAAGGAATGACAGTTCATGCAGAGACTAATACCTGCCTGGTTACTATGCTGAAAGCAAGTGACTGTAAAGAGTGTATCCCTAAATGGGACAATTACATCACCCTTCCAAGGCTCGGGGAGCATTGTGGAAAAGGGGTCCGAAAAAAAAAGATGTAAGAGTTGGAGGATGGGAAAGAATGCTACAGAATGTTCTCTTTTGGACCAAGCACACCTGTTGGTGCCAATGAACTCCCAGGAGCAGTGGCTACCTGCCCAAAATACTAGACTTGGGTCATCAATACTCTACTATGGATGGGAGTGAGCATCATAAGATTCCACCCCTCCCTGGAGAGCTAGAGACAGTTAAAAGTTTGTGGGGGAGGGGAATCATTCCTCACTCAAGGAAAGAAACCTTATCTATGCTTTTTAGACAAAATTCAATTAAACACATGTATTACAAAAGGACATAAAGGTAGAAGAGAGAATTGGGAAGAAGAAGGATTTGATCAGCAGTGGAAGGGGATGCTAGAGAAGAGAACAATTTAGAGAGGAGTTTGATCAAAGAGCAGTATATGTGTGAAATTGTAAATTAAACATTTTGACATTAAAAAATAATCATAACCTGATGATTTTACAGTTGATGAAGAATTAGCAAGGTGGCTGAAAGGGTAAAGATGCTTGCAGTCATGCCTGATCACTACAGTGTGATCCTCAGAATCCACATAGTAGAAAGAGAAAAGGGACTCCTGTATGTTGCCCTCTGATTCCCAAACATGTATGATGGCATGTGTCATATACAAAAACCCCAAATAAATAAAGGCAGTGAAGCATTTTAAAAGAGAATCAGGAAGTAATCTCAATTCTTCTAATAATTAAAATAGAAATAACCTTGGAAAATGCTTTTTATTAGGCATTTCTCTGATGAACAAAACCAGACATCGACAGAACAAAGTACACAACTACTGACCTGTATCTCTCTGGGAGAAGCAAAGGGAGGGAAATTCCTAATCAGGATACATTTTATGAGAAGAAAGTCTATTTTCAACAAAAGATAGAGAAATGAAAAAAATTTAGGAGATTGGAGAGGTGGCTCAATAGTTAAGATCACTTCTTACTTTTGCAGAGGGCCTGTGTTTGGTACCCAGCACGCATGTGATGCAAGTGAATTGAAGAAGCTATCAAGTGAATCATATACCATGATCAGGTAGGATTTATCTTAATGCTATAACAATAATTTGCCATATGTAAATCAATTAATGTGATACAAACATAAACAGAGCAAAGGACCAAAAGTGATCATTACAATTAATTCAGAAAAAGTATCTGATAAGGCTCAACATCATGTTATGATAGAAACTCTCAATGAATTAGGCATATAAAAATGATGCCTCATAATAATAAATGTTATAGATGATAACTACACAGAAAATATCATAGCGCATGGAGAAAATCAAAGTGTCTCTGCTAGATTGGAAATAAAAGAAAATAATGTTCACTTTCATCATTCTTATTTAATATAGCACTTCAAGGCTTAGCAAGTAAACTTAAAAAATAGAGTAGTAAAAAATGTCAGTAAATTGTCCATGTTCATAGATGATGCGATTCTATATATAGGAAAGCCACATTATTCCATCCCAAAATTTTAGAATTTATATATATAAAAAATAAGAATAGCTGGATAAAAAAATCAACATATAAAAACAGTAGCATTTTCTACAGAAGTAATGGAATTTCTAAAAAATAAATGAAACCAATCATGTTCACTAATCACTAAACATATAAAAATATTTAGGAAAATTTTCATCAAGAAAGTGAAAGTCCTATATAGTAAAAGCCATAAAACTGGATGAAATATTATAGGGTACACAGAAATATAACCAATGTTCATGGATCAGAAGTAACAATATTGTTAAAGTAACCATAGTACTGAAAACAATCTCTAGATTGAATCTAATCTCCCTAAAATGACAATGACTTCCTCGCCACAGCCAAGCAAACATTCAAGAGAATTAATAAGCAGTTGCAGAAGGAGAGAAAATACCTGCAAATGGCACATCGAACAAGTAAGTGCATTCAGCAAAGAAATCCAAATAATGACCATCAAAGAGGAAAATCCAACTTTAAAAACTGGCTAAAGAATGAAATATAGGCATCTCAAAAGAACATAACAGAATAGCCACCATTTTTTCTGAATCGGTGCTTCATTTCACCAATCATGAAAGAAACTGAAGCCAGAACTATAATGAGGTTATCATATTCCAGTTAGAATGACTATAATAAAACACACACACACACACACAAATCCTGACAAAGATGTGGAGAAATGGGAACACTTCTACAGTGTTTGTGAGAATGTAAATTAATAGAGCAGTAATGGAAAACGACAGAGATTCTTCAAAACATAAATATAGAACTATTGTATTCTCCAGCAATTCAATTAACAAAGGAGTTGAACCCTTTATACCCAAGAAATACCTGTACCCTATGTTTGTTGTAGTATTACACACAATGACCAAAATATGAAATCAACCCAAATGTCTAACTGCTCTTCCAGAGGGCCCAGGTTTGAATCCCACCACTCACATGGCAGCTAACAACCCTCTGTTAATTCCAGTTCCAGGGGACCTGAACTTCTGGCATCCATAGATGCTGCACAGACATCTACATTAAATAAATATGTCTCAATAAAATAAAATAAAATGGGTCACACACTAGGTTCTTATTCAGTCTGAGGGAGAAAGGAAATCTTATCATTTACAGAAGCCTGGCTGGATCTAGACAACCTTATGCTGTATGAGATTCACGAAGCACAGGAAGACAAATAAAACGATATTATCATGCATTTGTGGAAACCAGTATCAACCATGTAACACAAAAAAATGGAGTAGTGAACATTTGAGACAGGGAAAGAAAAGAAACAAAAAGAAATTTAAAGGAACTATTAGGAACTGGGAAGGGTGTTGGGGGCAAAGGCACTGAGTATTGTAAGAAAGGGAGATGGGCACAGTCAATCTGTACAGTTATGGAAACATCAGAGTGACTTTAAATAACTGGTGTAATTAATACATATTAATAAAACATAAATAAAATAACAGCTATTTGCCACTTTATGAAAATGCAAGATAGCAATTATCTCGTGTGTGGGATCTGTGTTAGTCAACGTTGTGTGTTGATGCATGTAGCTGAGTTTATAGCCATTAGCACTTACTGAGTAAATCATTCTTGGAGATAAGAACAAGCAATGCAGTTGAAAGAGATTGTCAACTTTCTTTTGTTTAGAATTTTCAATTATTTCATTAGAAAATTTTACCTGCATGTTCTTCCAGTTGGGAAGCAGAGTCTGCATTTAAGCTGAAATTTTTTAATCTTAAAACTATTTGCTGGTTGCATGCAACTCTCTGTGAATTCCTTCCAGCTAAATATTCCATCACTCTTTTGTTCATTAAGAGAAATCTATTCCAGCAGTTCAGCTTTATAAACAACTTTTCAATAAAAAACAAGTGTTTGTATCGAAGGAATGAAGCCCATTTTAGACAGGAAATCGGCTCCAGGTTCCAAATTCAGTGCCTATGTTTCAACCAGGAACATAATTGGGAAAATACTGGACTGGGCAGAGGCCTTTTTTGTTCCTTCAAAATTGAAAAAAAAAAAACCCATGAATTTCAAAAGTCCTGGTTTTCTATGATCAAGGGAAGGATTCCTATAGTAAATATCTAGGTGAGAGACTGGGGGAGGAAAAGAGACTGAGACAGAGAGAACCAGAACCTTTTATTTTATTTTATTTTGTTTTATTAAGAAAATATTTTGAGCCTATTTATTTCCTGTGGATATTCCTTCAAAGAACTGATAAATGTGAGAGTATAAATTTTGAGTACAAAGCCATTGGGTTCTATTCTCGATTCTTTTGTTTTCCTGTTATGTGATCTTGGGACCTAACAAGATGAAACTAATGCTGCCTAATTGAAAAGTCATTGTAAATGTCAACTGATAACAAGCAGAAGAAACACATGAATAGGAACTGATAGCCCTAGATAAAACCAATCAAACTAAAATACTTATTGAGCTCCTATATTAGGTGCAAATAAACGTAGTAATGCTGATAATAATGTTCCTCGTGGAGATTAGAGTCTAATGAAGAAACAGATAACTCCTAGACAACAAAAATAAGACTTCTTCCTTGTCTTCACTTATCTGTCCATATGAGTAAGTAAAGTGGGTTCCATACTTTTATTTTCAGTGATACTAAAAATAAATAGAAGCATTACAAAATAAATGGTGTGAGTAGGCAATCAAAGAATCCTAAGGACTTAAACCAGTCATGGGTATTGCTAGCATTCCATGAGTGTAAATCTGAATGTGACAGCACTCAGGAGATTCTGTGGTGGTTTCAACCAGCTCTTTTGAGTTAGCTCCTGTCTCAGGAAGCAGCACACCCTGAACACAGTGCTTCCATCCTGCATCTGATATTTCCTTCACACCTTTTTGTCAAGTTAATTTCTTCAGCACTTTACCTACGTTTAAGGGAAATTTTAGATTGTAATATGACATATGACAACCTAGAAGATTTTATACATTTAACTACTACAATTTCCAAAATGACTGAATAAATGTCAGAATTTTTCCGGTGTATTTTTTTTTCTTTTAAAAATAGAACTCTGAAAATTCACTTTCCCCTTCCAGCCAAGAAATTAAGAGTGGGAAGCTTTGATATAGATCAGACAACATACATATTACTTACCACACAATATACATTATTCAAATAATGTGCTCAAACATTAAGCATCTTTTCCATCATGATGCCTCCTCATGCAGCAAAGAGCCACACCTGTTATTTCCATACCCAGGAGACTGAAACATGGGGATCTCAAGTTTGAGGTCGTCCTGGACAACATGGTGAAACTTCTTTTAAAAAATCAAGAACCAAGATTGTACAACAGTGGCACAGTACTTGTCAGGTAGGCAAATTACCCCATATTGCACTCCAAATATCACCCTAGAAAAAGTCAGCCAAACAAAATGGAAACCCACTCATTATATATACTAAAAGCTTCCTCGGACTATGATTTACAAATAACTAAAAAATCTTATAATTTGGGAAATTGTGTTGATTCACACATAGTTTGTTTGAGACAACTCAGTATATCTGTACCCCAAAGCTAATATAAAGGTAATCCCACTCCTTTTCTATAAAAAAAAGTCCATGTTTTTAAATCAAATCCTTAGAAGTGCTCAAATTGCTTAGTGGTGAATATTTTTCAGTAAAGCCACATCTTACAACCACATTTGCTGAGCCATGAGGCTCGCTGTGGTCACTCCAAATCTGGCCTGTGGCTTATTTCATTTCTGTTCAAGGAATGCATGAATATGATCATTAGAGTGAGTCTCTAGTCTGTTTCCTGTTTGCTGGGGAAAATAATTTTGTTTCTCACAAAGTAAAAACAAATTGCTGACAAAATTCTTAGATGAAAAGCAACTTAGTTAATATTTTGATTCCAATATTGCAAAATAGTACATAAGACATGGAACGTCTATGTCTTATACCAATATTTACTCTAATGAAATATAAGATATAAAAGCAGCTATTTGATATTTTACTAAAATTTATTCTCTTACTGCAAATCAAATGTATATAAAGTGTGGCATGGGTTGAAACTGAATTTCCAGACACCTAACAGAACATTGTGGAAACTGAAAATATTCAATTATTTTTCTCTTTTTGTTGATTCTCTAGTTAATGGCCCCACATTTTTGCCTATCTTGCATTTTGTTTGCTTCTATATAACTTTCAAGTTTGTTAAAATTGTATAATATAATATTAAGCTATCAAAGAATTCTCAGGCATTTTTCTGTGCTACTTGAGAATAAATACACAGCATAGCTTCACAGGGATTCCAGTTCTAGTGAAAGGATTTCAAAGATTCAAGAAAAGCCCAGAGGGTAAAAGAAAAATAGAATTGATATCTCACTCGCAAAAGGGTGAGTTTAACATTTTATATATTTCTAACCCTCCTAGAGTTAAATTATTTGAAGTTCTCCCCTGGTTCATCCTCTTCTATTTAGCCAATATTATACTTTAAAAGCTTATATTTCAAAGGTATAATGTTTAAGAAGAACATTACACAAAACGGCAGGCCAGAGATGATTCAAAGGATGGAGAGAATGTTAGTGTTTGCTTTACTCCATCTTACTGAAATAATTCAAAGCAAGAACTTGGTTCAAATTACTCATATCATAAAATTTCAAGTTAAGAGGTCATTTCATAACAGTGAATTGTTGTCAGTTTGGATCAAACCATCTCAAAAACCCTTCATATAAAGTATTCTTAAGGCTAACTTTCAAATGCGTGTGTAATATATCTTAGGGAAATCAATTATAAACAAATTATTTAGTTAAACTCAAAAGTAATGCTTACTTGTTTATCTAGAAAAAAAATAACTAAAGACCCATTCTTAGCCAGCATTCCCGAATTGCTGAACTTCATCATAAATTACTGCGGTCAATGTTTTTGTTATTATTTTCAGTCTCTTCATAGGCATGCAAGATAATATGGAAAAAATAAGGAGAAAAGTGCAAAGTGGGGGCACAAGGCTTGCTGTTTCAGATTTGACAGACTATGGTCCACCTCCACAGTGTCAACATGCTTATTCCTTCATGTGTTAACTGTAGTAAGTGTTCCAGATTTGAGCTAGTAAAGAGAGGCCCTAAAGCCTACACATATCAGACTACTGACTCACTCTTTGGCTTTTCAAGAGAAGAATTCTGATGATATCAAGAAATCATTTTAATTTTTTCACCTTCCACATTTACACTGCTGTCACTCTCACTCTGCGCTGAGTTCTAATTCCACTGAGATTGTTAGCTATGATCTTTCTAAGATTTTTCCAATGAACCCTGCTTGCTTTTCTTTGAACACTTTTGAAATTATTTTGATATTTTTTAGATGGTGGCGATTGGACTCAGTGTCTTGTGAGTACTAGAACAGTATTAGGTCATTTAGCTACATCACTGCCAGTAACTATTTTTGATCAAGCACCCAATTTCTATTCACCCATTTAGCCTTTTTTACCCATATGTTGTCTTAAGTAGAGAAATTATTTGTCACTGGTTAGCAGTTCCACATTATTTAGATGAACAGCAGGAGCAACATCTTCATCCATTATCTCCACCCTGCCATCCCTGTCCTAGCTCTCTATTTATGTGTAAACTATGCAGGCTTTGCTTGCTTTCAGAGTAGAGTACCATCAGGATGCTGCTATAGCATTGTGTTCTGAGTGGGGAATCCCTGATATATGGTATTCTACTGTTGTACTTCAAATTATGTACTTATTTATATTGTCAATGTTTTCTCTTAAATGAGGGAGAAGCAAAACCTCTTCCATGATGGATTACAATGAATTAAAGTAGAAATGATGTAAATATCTCTAAATTGAATAGTTGAAAGTGTGCTGAAGACCTCAGAATTTCATGAAAAACATCATGACAATAGCAAAATTTTAAAGAGTTTCCTAATATATGACAACAAGCTAAGGATATTATAAAGAGATGTCCTACTTGCTCTTTCTATAACCAAATATGGTTACCTACAGGGACTAACCCAAAGGATACTCAAAGAAACAAGACCTGGTGGATGGATATGTTCTACTTTACAGAATTTGGAAAATTAAAATATGTGCACCACACCATTGATACTTATTCAAGTTTTCAATAGGCAACTGCCTTGGTCTCAGAAAAGGCTGATTCAGTATTCATGCATTTATTAGAAGTTGTGTCATCATGTGTATTCCTGCACAAATAAAGACAGACAATGGTACAGCATATGTATTTAAGAAAATGAAACAGTTTTTTGCTTATAATATAAAGCATATTATAGGTATACCAAACAATCCTACAGGTTAGGCAGTTATAGAAAGGTCAAATCAAAATATAAAGAATATGCTAAACAAAGAGAAAGGGATGGGAAACACCCCCAGAAATAGATTGCATAATGCTTTATTAACCTTAAATTTTCATAATGCTAATGAGAAAAGAACAAGAGCAGCAGAGAGGCATTAGATAATAGAAAAAAAAAACTGAATTAAATCAGCCAGTGTATTTCAGGATGTGCTGACCTCACAATGGAAACCAGGATATGTGCTACATTGGGGAAAGGGTTTTGCTCTTGTTTTCACAGAAGAAGAAAAACTATGGATATCACCAAAATTAATAAAGATTCCCTTTTAAAAGAGAAATGTCTTGAGAAAGAGAAATGACAGCTCATCCACCTAAGTGACAACCATTACTGGTGGTACGGAAACTTCATATAGGGTTGGGGCAGGATTCTGTTCTTATCTTCAAAAAGTCAAGAGATCCTGCACTTTTGGATGCTTAAAGAAGAAAAAATAACTATAAAAAAGGATCACCAAGCAAAAAGAAATATGAATTATAAGGACAGATCTTTTTCCTGGAGTAATCTTTGAAGTTTCTAGAAAGAAGATGGGGCCCCACAACAACAACTCTAGCTGTTTGAGATGGCATTATGATGCTGATAGCACTACTATAAGACCGGTTTTGGGATACCAGGTGCTGAAATGGTGCACCTTCTCACAACATTCTGGTCAGAACTCCAAATAAGAACTTTAAAAAAATCCCTATCGACTACTCAGAAATCATTTGCAATTATACTAGACAGTAATCTTGAAACTTAACCATCACTTTACTTTTATAGGATCCCATGGAAAAAACATTGCTCCCATGACAGCTAGAAGCAATTCTAGAAGACGACATCCCTTCTCCCAGCAAAGTTTATCCATTTAAGTGTTGATTATTACTTGTATAGGGTTGAGGGTTGGTGTAGAAATTATGTAGGTCCAGAGATCTCCTTGAAAAAAAATAGGGAGAGAGAAAAAAATTGAATTGGATAATAGGTAGGTTAGTGTAAACTTATTCATACTAATAATAATAATCGTGAGTAATAAAGGGAATATTTGTGAGCTATTTCTTATGAACAATTTACATTGGTTTAGATTCTTGTATATTGATGCAAGTTCAATTTATATTTGGTATTTCTGTTTACAATATTTATACACCAATGCAAAGTAATTTTTTTAGATTATATGCATGCATGTTTCTACCTCTGTTTAAGACATTTCATATATTGATTCAATTTTTAAAATATATTTATTATATTGTATTATATATTCCTACCTCTCTGATCAAGATACTTATACATTGTTTACATTTTGAGGTCATTGTCCTCATTTACTGCACAGTTGTTTACAGATTATTTAATATTCTGATATGAAGTCTTAGTCTTTAAGTTATACAGGTATTAAGTATTATAGGTCAATAGTCATTCATGTTTGTTATACTTATTGTAAGATTAATTAGGTTCTTTCAATACATAGAGATTGTATTCTGCATAGATAGGTAATCTTCAACGAATTCAAAGATCTGTAGAACATGGCATTTAAATAACTTAGGGTTCTGCTGATGTGAGACACAATTGCTCACCAATCTATTCCCGAGAGAATGTTGAGTACTGAAGACACTCCACTTGGAGTTTGTTTTCTTCTTGGCACAATTGGACTTTGGGCAAGGAACTGCCCATTTCTTGTCCACAAAGTGCATGGTGTCTGGACTGGGTAAAAAGAACACAAGGAAAAAGGCTGCCAAATGTGGCCAAGACAGGGTAAGTCAGTTCTGAAATTTTTCCTGCCTCTGAAAATGGTCTGTCAGTTATTCTAGGCCTTAGCCAAAGTTGGTTGCTTCAACATTGCAAATGAGACTTTGGGTGATTGCTCAGGTAGCCAGTTGTCTCTGTCATATACTGCACATTTTGGACGCTGCTTGATTGTACTTCCTGCCTACTCAAGTAATATTATTTCCCTTCTTAGGCCTTCGATGGGGTTGAAGATTAGGTAGTTACAGTTATCTTCCTCTTATGATGTAACCAAGCCATTTCCAGCACAAGACTTAGACTCCTTGGGATAGAATGCTTATTAAAACATTTAGCATACATTCTTTGCTTAATATTGTTTATGCTGCTTGTAATTCTAATTTTATACCTGATATCTGTTCCTAGTCTATATAGTTTGCATTGAAACTCTCTTATTTAGATAAAAGGGGGAGGTGATGGGGAACCTCCTTCAGCCAATGATCCTTAAGAGGTTGGACCAGGTTGGGGTGTGACCTTTTGGGTACCCAGAGAAAACTGCCAGCCCACTCAGTGCTCTCTCTTTTGTTCCTGCATTCCAAACCTTGAGGTTGGACTTCTCATTTCCTGTTCCATGAGTTTTCCCTTACAATAAAGACTAATAACTGGAATATTTTGGAGTTATCTTGGGATTATTTGACTTGCATCCTCACCCTCTTTTATGTGTTCAGCTACAAATAGTTCAAAATTTGAATTGAAGTTAGAATGTTGTTAATCAAGTTAATATAATAACATTTGGAAATAACTACATATAAAAAGAAAAAAGCTCCCATTAGGGTTATAATGTTAATTCTATAATTGTCTCAGGAAAAAGTCATCTTAAAACACTAGTGATATTAAAGTTAGTGGCTATAGGCCTAGATAAAAATAGGATATTGGTTCAACTAGTATCACTTCCATCCTATATATTCATTTTAAGATCATAAACCAATATTGAAGAATCCTGTTAGACGTCATCTTAATCAAGTGAGCAGGGTTGATACCAATAATAGTGACTATGGACATCTTGAACCTCAGATATAATATATGGCTAAGTAATTTCTTCTATAGTTTTCTTGCCCCAAACATATACCCAAGAAAGTTATGGCATAATATCTAACCAACCTCAATTGAAGGTTGTTCCCCAAAGAAGTAACTGGTATACTTCAAAACTATCAAGGTTCTAAAGGACAAGCAAAACAATGACAAACCCTCAGAGATCAGTTGAGTCTAAAAGAGACATGCTAAATTAATACAAGATGTAGTTCTGAATGGGACCACTAAACAAACAAAAGACTATGGAATGCCTAATGTGATTGTGACTGTATATTTTCTTATTGTTCATTGTGTTCACTGATGTAACATTCAGCGTAAAATGCTTCTAGAACAAACAATAGATTTTATTGAAAACAGAATCAACTTTATCTTCTGAATAAGATAAAGTCTTTCTAAGCTTGTAGGTACAGGAAGGACCTGTACATGGAGTGATGCAAATGGATAAGTAGACTGGTCCAATCAGTCAAAGCATCTGGAGCAAGACTGGAAATTTCGGTACTAATACTTTTTTCCAATAGTTTATTGATTATTTGGAAATATCATAGAATGTACTCTGGTCACAATTTCCATTCCTCCCAGGTCCACCCTCCTGCCTTTGTGTCCCCCTAAAAGAAAGGGGAGAAAAGAAAAAGATACACCAAGTCCAATTTGTATTGCCTATATATTCACTGCAGGATGGTTCAATTCCCAGTGGTCAGCCCCTTAAATATAACCTTCCCCATCATAAACCATGAAGAGCTATACTTCAGCATCCTTTTCACAATTTTTAAGGACTCTCTTCAATGGCTTCCTGTCTGGTCTCTTTCCTTTGGGGGTGGTCACAAAAGCCTTCAATGTCTCTGTCCCTCATTCTCAATTACGAGTCTGCAGTTATCAACATCATTGCAAAAGAAGTTTCCTTGTCCTTAGCAGCTGGCAGTAGCAAAGATTGTGACCATTTACCTATTTTTTGGGAACAACGCAGACCACAGACAAGGCCTCTGATCAAGCACAGAACATCAAATCCTATATGGTCCCCAGTGACCGTATGTACCATGAATATCAATATGATCCAGGCCTCAGACATTCATATATCCTCAAGTGATTATATGAACATCAAACATCAACACAGACCATGAACCTCAACATGTTTTCCAGTGGCAGTATGGACCATGGACATTGACACAATGTATAGTGGCAGCACAGACCACAGACACCAGTACGGCCCCTATCTGCAGGGTGGACCATAGTGGTCTTTTGAGGAGGCCAAATCCAGAAAAACTAACCATTGTTCATCTCAAACATTATGCCCTTGCTCAGAGCCAGGGTGATCTTGTGGCATGCTCAGGGGTAGACCCTATGTGAGCCCCAGGCTACCTCACACCACCATGCCAACTCTATTTCTGCCTCACTCCACCATGTGCCTGTTCTGCCATCTTTTCCACCTCTCCATGCTACATTTATTATTCAAAGCGGCATTGCAAACAGCTGAGAGTCACACGGTATATAGATATTTGCTCAAACAACTTTACATGCAAATACTTATTTCAATGAATCATTGGTTTGGTTCAAGTTTTGTGATTTCTGAAACACCTTAAATATTGGACCATCACTGAGATTCTTCTTAGTCATCCTGCTGTTGTCCAGAGTCAGGGTGATCTTGTGGTTGGGTAGGGTGTCTGGGGCAGGATCTGCAAGTGCTCCAGGCCACTGCACACCTTTCTGCCCTTGGCACTGGCTACCCTGCTGGCACACTGGGTATGACAATCAAGATTGCAGTCCACTGGTAGCACATGGCCCTGTGCTCTCAGGAACTAACATTTTGTAGCAACCATTTCTTTCTATATCATGAGAGCAGAAAAGTGATTTTGCTTTCATAAGATGGTGAGTCCACTTTCAGCATAAAATATATAGATCTCAAGTCACCACTATAACGTACAATTGCCAAAGTCCTTACAATAGACTTAGTTTTATTTGAAGATCTAAGATTTGTGGGAGAGTAGTTATGTGCGAAACCAGGGGGATGGGCAGCAGCTCATGCACACCACTTACAGATCAATAGCATACAGACTATTTGCACTTTGATAACTCCTATATGTTCGATTAACACAGTTTAACCCCAAGGTTTCCAAAGCAGAAATTTTTAAAAACAGAAATACCTATCCATATCTTGAGAATCTGTTCCTTAGAGAAATCTTAAGCAACATTGAATAAATAATCATTGTTTGTACAACTTTCATAATTGTAATAAGGTCTAGAACGTGTGGCATGAATAGCTGTACCAATCATTAAAATTGAACTCACTAATTGGATGGAGACTTGAAGATGTCTTTGAAGACTATTTTTAGATATTTAAAGACTTTTTTATTGTTGCTCTCGGACTATTTCAAGAAATGGAAAAAATAATACACAACAGTATAGTATTCTGGAACTGACAGTGTTTTAAGTATGAAGTGCTTCTCATGATAATGACTGTAGGGTAATTTTGAAGCTGACTTAAAGTTCATTTTAACTGATTATAAATTTATAAAGAATGTTTCACTTGTTTTTCCTTTTCAAATACCACATACCACAGCCGGAGTTGTACTGAGCTAAAACAGTATTTTATGAAGCATTATTTATTTATTTTTATTGATTTTATTGAGCTCTACATTTTTCTTTTCTTCCCTCCCTCTCCGCTCCCCTTCAACCCTCTCCTATGGTCCCCATGCTCCCAAATTTACTCAGGAGAGCTTGTCTTTTTCTACTTCCCATAAATGTCTCTCTTAGGGTCATCATTGTTGTCTAGGTTCTCTGGGGTTGTGACTTGTAGGGTGGTTTTCTTTGCTTTATGTTTAAAAATCACTTATGAGACATGTGATAATTGTCTTTCTGGATCTGGGTTACCTCCCTTGATATGATGTTTTCTAGCTCCATCATCCATTTGCTTGCATATTTCAAGATGTCATTGTTTTTTTTCTGCTATGTAGTACTCCATTGTGTAAATGTACCACATTTTCCTGATCCATTCTTCAGTCTAGGGGCATTTAGGTTGTATGAAGCTTTTTATTACATTTAAAATTCATCAAGATTTTAACATACAGTGTTAACTGAAGTTGAGGGAGTTCTGGTACTTTTGGGAGCATTTTTCATGCATATGTGTAAATGCATCTTTCATCCATTGAAAGAGTAGCTGTATATTTTCTATGTCACAAGGATGCTTATATGAAAATATGAATCTTGTAGCTTTTTCAAAATAATTTCTACCCCTTCCTTCTTCTGTTTCTTCAGCGTGCGTACGCGTTTTCTCTGGCTCTCTTTCTCTCTCCTCTCTCTCTCTCTCTCTTTCTCTCTCTCTCCCTCCCTTTCTCCCCTTTTAATAAATGCTTTTAAAAAAAATAATAATTTCTATTGTTTTGATGTACCATGGCAAAGTATATAAAATTTAAATTTTATCATTTACTAAAATTATAAAAATTTTAGTTAACAGTGGTACATGTATTCGTTAGTCAAAAAATAATATTATAAAGTACTATTTATTAAATATTAAATCATCATTCTATTTCATTTATTTGTTATTCTTTTGAGTTTCCATATTGACTGACTGTTACTTATTTATAAGCTCATTTGTAAATGAGTCTATAAGCAAGTCATGATGTATGTCAAATGAAATACTATGTGTTTTGTATTTTCTCTGTTTTGATACTAGTTTGTACATAAATTACTCATTAAAATACAATCATGCTTTCAAATACAAAAAAGAAACATTGTTTTAATGTTTTTGTTTTTGTCTTTTTTGCTGTTTACAGAATGAACGTTTGTGGGATTAAATACTGATAACAAGGAAAAGAATAGACATTTACTGTGTTTTAAGAAGATAAAATTCAATTTGGAAAGTTAGACACAATTTTAAAATGTACTTAATAACCGATTAAAATAACTACAGGAAAGGAAGCTTACATTTTGTATGTCACAAATTAGAGTGTAGAATGAAGTCAAATGAAGTATGAAGCTCTAATCAATAAATCAATGGGAATTTATTGAGTATATACGAGGCACAAAGGCTATCATAAATTTTTATATTAATATTGTATAGTTATTAAGGTAGTGTTTGCTTTGTGTCTATTCTCTCACTTAGTTTGTATAGCAGTCATATCTGGTAAAAGCCATGCTGTGTGGGTCTGGTTCAAGAAATCATCGTCACAATGATAGTAACATAACTGACATCTGTCTCTCTGTTTCACTGTAGAAACTCTCATTTTTGCTAAATTTAAGATGGCTGTGTGCATATACACACATATGCATGTAGTATACTAATTCAATAAACATACATACAAAAGTCATGCATAACTACTGTATCTCATACATTTGTTTTTCCATTCCTACCTCTTTACAGAATCTCCTGCCTTGTTTTTGTAGCAACTCTTTGCTAACTTAGGAAAGCTTGTCTACATTCCCTTCTACTAACTTTAGTAGCAGACCACATGTGAAATTTCAGTTTTATTTGGGTTCTGTAGATGTATAGATTTCATAGTCTGTCATTACTTACCAGTGACATGGAATCAAGGACCTTTCCTTGTTTTGTTGGCAACTCTTGTTCCCTTGGTCACATGGAGGTATTATAAGCCTGAAGAGATCCTGCTGGCTTACCAGGAGTTCTTGTCTACTGGGCCAGATAATTTCAGGCAAATTCTAGTTGCATCCCCTAGGCCTTTGGCCTTCAATCTTTGGAAATTTATTTATGCTTCTGTTGTTTTAGAATGAGGGCTTCCACTTTTATGATGTCCTTTCAAAATATTAAGTCATCCATGAAAAAGATAAAATATATTTATTGAATTATCTTTTCTTGTGTAGCCTTAGTCATGCAGTTTCTCAGCAGGAGGCTAAGACAAGACTTGCTACTGACAGGGTGCCAAGCTGTCCACCATATCACGTCTGTTGAATACCCACACCACAAGAGTTCATGTACAGGGTTTTGAGCATTCTCTGATACACTCCTTCCCTCCAAAATCCCTCCTAGGATGATTCCTATTTCCTGTCCTGCTGACTGCACCCTTGGAGGAGATTTAAAGTCGGAACCATCTTTGATGTTTTCTTCTAGCCATGCCAAAGCCTCCCCAGGAGAAAACAGGCTCTCTTAAGCTGGTGTAAATGGGGTTTTCAGTGAGAAGCATCTGCCAAGCTGTTGTGTTTTATAGCTCGCTCTTTGATGTCCAGCTAGCATGGTGCCTTGTATGCCCACCCAGTATTTAGTGTGTAGCAAGTCCTCATTACCATCGCCTTACTATGGAAATTTGCATGGAAAATATCTCTGGAACTTGTTCCCACCTTCCTCCTTCTATGTCAAGTTTCTTTCCCTCTTTGTTCCAACATACAGAAATTTGCAAGATGTACAGAGACCTCAGTAAATTGAAGCAAAAAAAAGGCAAATAAAAACGGGATGAGGTAAAATCATGACTCCATTCAATGACAGACTGCAGGACTGAAGTACATTTTAGTACCATATCATCTTTGTATTGAAAACTCTATGTATGACTCTTGGCATCAACAGATCTTCTGAAAAGATTTTGGAATCATCTGTTTAGCTAAGCTTAAATATACTCTTATCTTTTTTGGAGGTTTGGTAAGTATATTTATGGAGGGACTAATCAAAAAATGATGCTAACAAATTAAACAATCTTTTTATCACCTATCTATCTATCTATCTATGCAATTTTTTACTATTTCTTTTTATTTTACTCTATGATAGTTGGGTTTTGAATGAAATAATGTTTTACACAAATGTGGGGATGTAACTTTTCTGGAGGCAATAACAGTGAGAATGCCAGAAGGAAGATGCTAAGACATAGACAGTCCACGAACCTTGAATTTAAGATTTTCTATTGAGCCATCTGCCCATCAAATTTTTCTTTAAGCACTTTTTTCCCTTTTTTTTTTGATGTGGATGATTGGTCTCTGCTATGTGCTTGATTATATTGGGTGATATTTAAAATGGATAACTTGTCAAATGTAGATTCAGACTAGTCTAAAACCGGGCGAGATGCCACATGCCTTTAATTCCAGTACTCTGGAAGCAAAAACATGTAGCAAGGATAAACTAGAGACAGATATTAGGGTTCAACCTGAAGATCAGAAATCAAAGCAGTCAGCCAGTGGCTCTTACCTCTACCTCAGACCGAAAATGGATGAGATTCTGTCTCCACAAATCCTGAAAACTCCACACGCTCCACTCCACATTCCACTGAGTTCCTTCTCTTCTATTCATTCCTCTTTCCACCTAGCTATACCGCTCCTGGATCTACCTTCGTCGTGCTGGGATTTAAGGCCTGTGATCCCAAGTGCTGTGTTCACCTTTGTGTAAACTCTGTTTCTCTTTTAGACAGACTCAATCTTGTGTAGTCTAAGGTGGCCTTAAACTAACAGAGATCCATCGGACTCTGTCTTCCAAATCCTGAGATTAAAGGTTTGGACCACCACTCCCTGGCCTGTATGGCTGACTAGTATGGCTGCTTTGCTCTCTGATCTTCAGGCAAGCTTTATTTATTAAAACACAAATAATATACCACTATATCTGAAGGTGGATTTCTGAGTTTGGGGGCAGCCTGGTCTACAAAATGAGTTCTAATATAGCCAGGGGGACAAAGAGAAATTCATTGTTGAACCCTTCCCCCCTAATAAACCAGGCTGCTGCATCCCCCGTCTGTGCCCTATGCGCTAGAATCCAGTTCGTGAGCTTCGGGCAAGGGGCTGGAGGTTGAGGAAAAACACTCAGAGACAGACCAACACACGGGCCTCTAATCGCTGGTACAAAAGCCCTTCTTTGATTGCACCATGGAGGCTTAAATACCCTGCAGTCAATGACCAACAGGTGAAAATCCTATCCTCTAAACCTCTAGGCAAAGCACAGATTTTAGTAACTTCAATTAGAAGGCTCTAACAGGGAAGAGCAGCTGAAGGCTAGGACTCAACACTAGGCTAGTGATTGTTTTCCAAGGTACTGTTTAGGTTGTATAGAGCCCTAAGATTAACAGTGTCATGTTTTTTACTGCTAATGAAAATGCCATAAAATTGGGGTAAGGATAGAAATCACATTTCTGTTGGCTTGTTACTAACTATGGAATGGAGCAGAACAACAAAAGATACCTAAACATGATGTCTGCATGAGATTTGATACTATTCCTTCTACAATGAAATTTGAATGTGAACTTTTGACTTTCCAACAGACACACTTCCAATATAAGACCTTTAAAACATTGCACTGAAGGACAAGACAAGTTGTTGAGATGACCCCTACTGAAGTCCTTCTCCAAACCTCAGAAGCAGCATCCCACCTCCTAGTGAATTTTATACCCTAAAATCAGTTTTGGAGGAAGATGTTTTGTTCTTCTGGTACAAAGTTTCTTCCAAGAAAAAGAAAGTTCCTTTGGATGTGTTAGCCCAGTCCTTCTGCATCTTCTTCCCAAGGAGATGCAGCATAGAAATTCTTGCTTCAGTAATAGTCAACGTATAGAATATGATATCTGGTGATATCCATTTTTCACAATTATACCAAGATTCCAAAGAGAAAAAATATATACTGCTTACATTTTCTTTATATGTACACATTTGATATGTATTTACTTATTTAAAAGATAATAATTTTTTTGTTTGGTGGAAGAAAAACAAAACTAAATCTCCAATGAACAAAAACTGTTGCACTGAGCACAATTTTTCAAATTCTCAACAAAGATTTATGGAAGGTACCTTAGATGCTGTTTTATGATCTTGAGTATACAAACTCTAAGACATTATTTTTGTAATGAAATACTTATTTTAAAAACAGAAAATGCACTATGCATGCAGATGGCATTCATGTTTGTTGTTCTATTTACAAGAGTTAAACTATGAAAGTAGTTTAAGTATTTACCTGATAAAAGGAAAAGGAATATGTAAAGCTTTGTTCAGTCATAAAGAAGAATAAAACTGTGACACTTTAAGGAACATGGAGGAAATTAGAGGTTCTCAAGGAAGACAGGATAACTTCTCTCTCTCTCTCTCTCTCTCTCTATATATATATATATATATATATATCTTCAATCAAAAAACACATAATGTAAATGTATCTATGCTATGTACAATGAAACTCTATTTAGCTGTAAAGAAAAATGAAATCATGGAAGTAATGGGTAGTCTATAAAGAAGGAAGAATGCAGAATCTAGATTTAATTATTTATGCCGACCTCCACATGTGTGTGTACACATATATAACATGAAAACAGAAAACAGGACTAACTGAAGAAACTGGTTATGGAACAAAAGAATGGGAGAAAGTATGAGTGGATAAAATCAAAATATATATGATGTCATATGCATGTGCAAACGCCACAATGGAATCCATTTTTGTATGCAAACTAAAAATATTCATAAAGTTCCATAAAAGAAGGCCACTTGTCTTAAAATGCTGGTCATATAAAATGGTAGTGAATGTGTTGTTTTCATGTAAAGTTAGAACCAATACTTCTTTTTCTTTTTTGTTTATTAAAATATTCTTAAGTTTTTTTTAACTTTTGAGATTATCATTGTCCCTATCCATTTCCTCTTTCCAAACTCTGTTCCTTGCTTTCTTTCAAATGCATGGCCTCTTTTTTCATTAATTGCTTTCCATAATTATATATTGCTACATATATAGACAAAACCTATTCAGTTTGCATATGTATGTATGTTTTCAGGGCTGACCATTTAGTATTTGATGACCAAGTGATGTGCTCTTCCCTGGGGAAAACTTTCTCCTGCTCTCAGCAGTCCTTAGTTGTCTGTAGTTATTTAACTAGGGCTCAGGATTCATTGGCAATTTAGTATGTCTATTTATTTGGCTCAAGCTTAAGCAATCATGTTGATAAGACTTAATGAGGGTAGCTTCTAACATTCCTAGGAGACACAATCACACATCAAAATCCTTGATCCTCTGGCTCTTACAATCTTTCTGCCCACTCTGAGGCAATGATCTCTGAGCCTTCGGTGTGGCAGTTGTTTTGTAGATTTATCAGTTAGAGGTGTGTTCCATACCTCTAAATTTTTATTGGCTTGGGGTTTTCTGTAGCGGTCTATCTCCATCTGTTGCGAAGGGAAGTTTCCTTGACGATGGTAAGCAATATACTGCTCTGTGGTTATAAGGTCAAATATTTAAAATGTGGTTAATGATTTGCTGGTTTAGTACAGTGGTGGTTGTAGTTTCTCCTCAAGATCCATGAGTTCATTAGCCCAGAGTTGTTTCCTGTGCTTTCAGTACCAGGCATGATTTCCCCCTTGTTAGTGGGTCTTAAGTGAAATTAAAGAGCTGTTGGTTAATGACAAGGTATGCATATCATTATTGTACCATTTGAGATTTTCTTCCATGATGGTTGTTGTTGTGGTTAATAGGTGTTATAGCTCAGTAGAAATTTGGTTGCTTTTCTTTTACGGAAACATGAATGGTGCCCTGTAGGATCATGAAAGCTAATCCTCAGGTAGGAGGTTTTCAAGTCAGTTCCAGCTCAGGATGAATGGAAACTTATTTCCCACCTCTGTGGGGCAACAAGAACAACAAGAACCTGTTAAGTTTAGAAATCTATTCTGGAATCCTGAGCAAAAATTCAAAAGAGGGCTCTCTGGGCCTTGTGATGGGTCTTTGATACATTGCCTTTCATTCTTGGAGGGAGAATTGTGAGCACATATAAGAAAATTTCATTATATAAAGACTTAAATGTGTTATAGATTATTTAAGTTAAATAGTTAATAGTATGACTTTTTATTACTTTTTCTGACATCCTTACTGTTATTTTACCCTCCTCTCTTCTTCTTTTGTATTTATTGGTCCTAACCCCAGCCTCATCTCTTTCCTGGTTTCTGGTTTTTCAAGAGAGTGTTTCTCTGTGTAGCCTGGCTGTCCTGGTACTAGCTCTTGTAGACCAGGCTGGCCTAGAACTCACAGATATCTGTCTGTTTCTGCCTCCCAAGTGCTGGGATTAAAGCTGTACACCACAACCAACCAGCTCTTTCCTGGTTTCTGTAGTTAGTCCAGGATATATATTCACATCTGAAGATTTGGAGCTAGAAACCTCCAATAAGAGAGATGTGATGTTTGTATTTCTGATCCTGGGTTACCTGACTCAATATGATCTTTTCTAGTTCCATCCATTTAACACAAAGTTCATGGTTTCATCTTCTTTACAGCTGAGTAGTGTTTCTTTCTATAGACACACTACATTTACATTAACCATTTGTTGGTCGAAGAAATTTTAGATTGTTTCCATTTTCTAGCTACTGTGAAGAGAGCAGCAATGAACCCAACTGATAAAGCATCTATGGAGTCCTTTGGAAGTATGCCAAGCTGTGGTACAGCAGTGTTATATAGTAGATATATTTTAAGTTTTTGAGAATTCGCCACACTGATTTCCATAGTGTCATTACAAGTTTGCCACGCTACCAACATGGCATGAATGATGGTTCCCTTTGCCCCCCACCTCTATAGCATTTGTTGTGGGATTGCTTTATTGATCTTTGCCATTCTGATTGGGATTAGATGAATTCTCAAAGTTATTTTGATTTGCATTTACATAATTGTTAGGGAAGATGTACATTTTGAGATACTTCTTAGCCGTTTTTCTACTTTTGAAAATGCTCTGCTCAGGTCCCAGGCATATTTTTGTGGTAGTGAGGTGTTGTTTGCTTTTTTTTCCACTAATTTTTAAAATTTTTTATTCCTGGTACTAAACCTCTGTCAAATGGATAGCTGTCAAAGTTTCTCTGCCATTCTGTGGGCTTCTTCTTCACTGGTTTGATTATTTCTTTAACTATGCAGAAACATTTTAGTTATATGAAGTCCAACTTGTCAGTTATTACTGGCCTTAATTCTTGGTCAAATGGAATCCTATTCAGAAAGTTCTTTCCTACACCTATAGCATGTAGGGACCTGCTTAGGTTTTCTTCTAGCAGTTTCGGTGTTTTTGGTTTCATGTTTAAGTCTCTGATGCCTTTGGAGTTAGCTTTCATTTAAGGTGATAAAAATTGATCTAAATTTATTCTTGTGCATGTGTAACTAGTTTTCTCCAAAACCATTTGTTGAAGACACTTTTCTTCTAGTGTGTGTTTATGTTATCTTTTCCAACATTAAATACCTGAATTTATGTGTATTCATAGTGTAGTCTTTGGTTTGTTCCGTTGGTCTACATGCCTGTTTTTGTGCGGGTGCCATATTAATTTTAGTATTATAACTTTGAAATATATCTTAAGTTCTGGAATGATAATCTCTTCGGCATTGTTCTTTTTGCTCAGGATTCTTGTGGCTATCTGGGATTTTTGTTATTTATATGAATTTTAAGATACAGTTGTCTATTTCAGTGAAGAGTGAGATGGGGATTTTGGTTGAGATTACATTCATTCAGCCTATAAATAGCTTTTGATAAAATAATCATGTTTTTAAATATTAATTGCACCAATCTATGAATAAGGTATTTATTTTTATCATGTAATGTCTTTATCTTAAAGAAACTACCTTTTAAAAAGAAAAAAGGAAACAATCTTTTTTGTTTATTTTCTCTTTTATTCATCACTTTAAATGGAAACTATCTTTTATCTACCATGTTTCATTGGATGACTCTCTCTTTAATCACTACAGAAATTCTGGTGAGGTTTTGGGGGGGATGTGCTCACATGCATGTTTATGTGTGAGTATGTATGATGAGGTCAGAGTATGATGTGGGTTGTCCATTCTCTGCCTATTCTCTTAAGACCAGGTCTCTCGCCAAACCTGGAGCCAGGCTGGCAGCATATAGGCCTAGAAATTCTCCTATCCCCAACCTCCAAATTGCTGGGGATTAAATGTTACCATACTCAACTCTTTATGTAGGTGCTGGAGATTCAAACCCAGGTCTTTATACATGAGCAGTAGGTACTTTTACTTACTGAATAATTACCCCAGTGCTCTGCTAGGATTTTTACTAGAATTGCATTAAATCTATAAATCAATGTTGGGGGAAATGATCTTAACTTTCTAAACCTTGAAAAATGCTATAGCTATAGTGATTATCTTAGGAAAGTTGTAGGGTTATTGATGCATATCTTTTATATATTGTATCTGTATTAGTTACATTTTTGTTGCTGTGACAAAATTACCTAACAGAAACTAATGGGAGGAAAGATTGGCTGCTCACTGTTGCAGAGGTTCAATGCATAATCCTCTCTTTCGTTGGTTCTTGACTCTGTGCTGATGCAGGGCGTTATGGCAGTGGGAACATGTAGAAGATAGTATTCTTAACTCATGGAAGACAGGAAGCATGGGAAGTAGAGGAATAAAGAGTTAAAAAACAGAGGTGGGAAAAGGAAGAGTGAGTGAGTGAGGAGAGACGAAATGGTTAGGACAAGAAATAACCCACCAGGAGAGACCTCTATAACGATATCTTTCAGTCGGCCTCACATCCTAAAGTTTATACAATTTCACAAAACAGAGCCACTAACTTTGGACCAAAGCGTTCAGCATATCAGCTTGTAGAGGATATTTCACATTTAACCCATCACATTGTCCAGTCAATTCTTAAGATTTTCATATGTTTATTGTATTCTAGATTATTTTATTTGTTTCTTATTGTTGAATGCCAGTACATAGTACAATTATTTTTTTGGTCTGATACTCTTGTAACCTGCAACTTTGTTCAACTCACTGAATAGTTCTAGTAACTCCTTAGATATATTTCAATGGATTTGGAGTTTTCTTTATCAAGCTACCATGTCATCTGGAATACAATTAGCTTTGCTTCTGCATTTTAACTTGGATGCTTTTATTCTTTTTCTTTAATTTGTTTGTCCATAATTTCCTATACCACGTTACACATGGGTGGTGAAAATGGATATCCTGAACTTATTTATAAAATTTCCACTCTTTCATCATGAAATATAATGGTAACTGTGGATTTTACAATGCTTCCATTATAATATTGAGGAATTTTTCTTCTACTCCTATTTGCTGAGAGTTTTTGTCAGGTATGGACATTGGATTTTGTATCTGTGCATGTTATGACAATCAAATAATTCTTATATTTTTACATCATTAATATAGTCAATTATATTGATTGGTTTTTATTTTTTATTTTTAAAATAATATATTTATTTTCATTTTATGTGCATTGGTGTTTTGCCTGCATATATGTTTGCTGGGTTTTCTGTAACTGGGGTTGCAGACCATTGTGAGCCACCATGTGGAAGAGAAATCAGTGTTCTTAACCACTGAGCCATCTCTCTAGCCCCTGATTGGTTTTTATATTTTATGACAACATACATTGCTGAGATCAATCTTCAATGATCATGGTTATATTTTTAATATGTTACCATGTTTCATTTACTAGCATATCATTGTTTTTGAAGAGCACTGGTATAGCACTAGTGTACTAAGTATGTAAAACTATTAGTTTCTTTGTTACACAAACACACATACGTCTTTCCTAGTTGCCGGGTTTTAGAGCGTGGTGAATAGAACTGTGAAAACATATACTCAGCATTAGGGTTAGACACCTGGGTATATTTATTTGTCTGCTTACGTATTGTCATAGGAGTTTTAGATTCAATTACACTTAAGCTTCAATTAAATTTCTGGGTTTTGGGGGGGACATGAAAAGAATGAGCATATGTTCCTGTCTGTGACAAAGGGATCCAGGTGTGAAAAATCTGCATCCCAAATTTTTGCTTTGATTTTTTATTTTCAAATTTAAACTTATACAAGTAGTAGAACACTCCACTGAACTATAGCTAAAGGCCTTCACATCCATATGGTATTGATAGATCAGACTTCAGTTGGGGAAACCTATGTGACTACACTATAGTCTTTAAAAACTCAAAGGTAACATCTGTTTATCCTTGAACACATAATATATTCATTTGAATCCCAGGTTAGCAGGCTGTTTTGCACATTGACAAACCATGGAAGTTTCAATATTTGTAGCCTTCTAACCTGTTGAAAAATATCTAGAACAACTTGGTAAAAGAACACAATTGGTCTTCGGATTTACTTCTTTGTTTTACCATCTTCCAACATTTTGGGATTAGTGCCCTGCTCTGTACAATATGCCATTCAAATTGCCTCAAAAGTCCTTTATCAAATACAGACTGTTTACAAAACAGATACACCCGTGGACAACAGCTGAGTAATTGGAAGCCTTGGAGAAAGGAGCACTAAATATATCAACAATCAATTGTGGACAGCTGGGCATTATCTGCATCATGAAATATAATTCAATCTGCGCTATAATCCTCTTTGTAGAAAGCATTGTTTAAACTCGGCATATTTGTGTTTAAGAACCTTAATTATTAGGCTGAAACATTCAGGGTGTAGAAGCGATTTTATTCTTAAGGTTTCAAATACTCGTAAGGCAGATTTGTTTGCTCTTCCAATTTGTCTTCTGACTTCCTTCTGAATAATCCCTTTTGAGGATTTAAGAGATGAGAATTTAATATTTTAAAATCAACGTCAGCTATGGTTAAGTGATGGTACATTTCTAAAGTGAATCACGGCCCTAGGGTTAGCCACATTCTCTTTTCCCTTTTCTTGAGGTTCTTTAATTTATTTCTTTTTTTTTTTTTTTTTTTGGTTTTTTCGAGACAGGGTTTCTCTGTGGTTTTGGAGCCTGTCCTGGAACTAGCTCTTGTAGACCAGGTTGGTCTCGAACTCACAGAGATCCACCTGCCTCTGCCTCCCGAGTGCTGGGTTTAATTTATTTCTTATCATATTCTGGGAAAAGATAGAATGATAAATTAGTAGACATTTTGTTGACTAAGGTATGTTACTAAGAAATCACTGAGCTATTTTGCTTGAGAAAATATTTTAAGCCTCCTCCCCAAGGACTAGCTTTCATGAACCAGAAGATGCCCTTCCAAAGGAGGGAAGCAACCAACGGTCTTACTCACTTATAATGCCTATGAACCACAGCAATGACTATCATGACATGAAAACTCTAAAGGTACAGTAGTGGCACTCACACCTTTGTGGTCTCTCATTGCACTTAAGACCCACTAACAAGAGGGAAATCATGCCTATTACTGGAAACCCAGTCAACTGCCCTGGGCTAGTGAACTCAGGGATCTTGGAGGAGAAACTACAAACACCACTCTGTTAATCTGACACAATCATTAACAACTACATTCTAAATACTTGACCTTATACCCACAGATAAGCGTTGTCCTTACTCCTCATCAAGGAAACTTCTCTTTGCAACAGATGAAGAGAAATGACTACAGAAAACCCCAACCAGCCGGGCGATGGTGGCGCACGCCTTTAATCCCAGCACTCGGGAGGCAGAGGCAGGCGGATCTCTGTGAGTTCGAGACCAGCCTGGTCTACAAGAGCTAGTTCCAGGACAGGCTCCAAAAACCACAGAGAAACCCTGTCTCGAAAAACCAAAAAAAAAAAAAAAAAAGAAAACCCCAACCAACATAAAATGTAGAGGTATGGAGCCCAGTTTCAACTAATACATCTCTAAAACAACTCCGACATCTAAAACTCAGGGATCATTGCCTAAAGAGGGGGTAGAAAGTTTGTAAGAGGCAGAGGATCAGGGAGTTTGATGTGAGATTGTGTCTCCTAGGAATTTTATAAAGGCTTACCAATATGATAGCTTAAACATCAGTTGAATAAGAACAAAAACAATAGACATACTAAGTTGGGCAGGGGAAAGACCATGAATCCTCAAGTCTAGTTAAAGAACTACAAACACCTAAGGACTACTGAAAGCAGGAGATATAGTTTTCCCCAGGGAAGAGCACACAACTTGGTTATCTAATACCAAATGGTCAGCCCTAAAAACAAATGCATACAGGTAACATTATAAAGACTAAGCAGGCGTTAGTTATATATGAAGTAATACACATATTATACTAAGACATATATAATTATGAAATGCAATTAATGAAAAAAGAGGCCGTGAATTTGAAATAGAGCAAAAAGGAATTTATGGGAGGGTTTGTGGGGAGGGAAGTGAAGAGTGAAATAATGTAATTATATTATAATATCAAAAAACAAAAAAATGAAAAATAAAATTTAAAAATAGTTTAACATGAAGAAATGATGCTGGCAAAACTGGATGTCCACATCTATAGAAGTGTAATTAAATCTATATTCCTCATGTTATAAAAACAATAAACTGTAAATCAATAAAGTACCTCATTGTAAGACCCAAAATTTTAAAGCTACTGGGAGAAAACAGGAGAAACATTTCAAGATATTGGCATAGACAATGGTTTTCTGAAATGGATTCAAATAGCTCAGGAAAAGCAAAAATTGACATATTGGATTGTGTGAAACAAAAAGCTTCTGAAGAACAAAGGAAACAATAATGGAAAAAACTATAATGATTTGACAATTTTTAATCTGGCAGAAGACTAACATTTAGAATATATAAGTAACTCCAAATCTGAACACCAACTGAACAAGTAATCCAATCAACAATGGGCAAATGATCTGAACAGACACTTCTCAAGAGAAGTTCAAATTGGCAGTAAGTATCTGAAAAAGCATTCCCTTTATCTACACTAGGAGTCTTATCTCACCCCAGTGGAAATGGCTATTATCAAAAAGAAAAAAAATCTAGTGTTGATAAGGATGTGGGGGCAGGAAGCCCACCACAGATGTTTTGACTGGAGATGTAAATTCGTACATCCACTATAGAAGTCAGCTTGGAGATTGCTTAAAATACTAAAAATAGAACCATCGTATAATGCAGATAGATCCCACAACACAAAGCCATCACTTATAAACAATACCTGCATTCCATGTTTATTGAGACAGTATTTGCAATAGCCACACTACAAAATTATCCCCTGTGTCCATAAACAGACAAATGGATAAGAATTATGTTATATATACAAACTGGAATATGGAAAAAGATCTTGTTATTTGCAGGAAAGTCAGTGGGATTCGAGATGATCACATTAAGCATAATATAGGCCCAGACAAACAAGCATCTCATGTTTTCTCCCATTTATGAAATGTGGACTTATTTTTAAAGATGACATAATAGTAGTAGAGAGAGTTCTAGGAACTGTGAGAGGATGGGGGTGGGGTGTTAGATAGCAATTTCCCCTGCAATTGAAACATCCCTGTACTGGATAGTTTTATGTCAACTGACTAATGTCATCTGAGAGGAGAGAACCTTAATTGAGAAAATGCCTCCATAAAATTTGGCTGTAGGCAAGCCTGTAGGGCATTTTCTTAAACTCATGGGGAAGGTTTCACCCAGCCCATTGTGTGTGGTGCTATCTCTGGGCTAGTGGCACTAGGTTCCATAGGAAAGCAGATGGAGTAGGCCATGTGAACGAAGGTCAGTAAGCAGCACCCCTCCACGACTTCTGCAATAGCTCCTCGCTCCAGGTTCCTGCCCGGTTTGAGTTCCTGTACTGACTTCCTTCAATGATTTTTTAAGTGTAAGCCAAATAAAATAATTTCCTTCCCAACCTGCTTTTTGGTCACAGTGTTTCAGCACAGAAATAGGAACCCTAACTAAGACAATGCCCTCCAGGGGCAGACTGGGGGCTTATGAAACTCAAGAAATAAACTTCACACGTTGGGGAAAGCCTTCACAAGGATCCTTCCCGAGGATTAGAGAAGCAGTAAAGAACGGCTGTTGGAGGAGAGTTTGGCCAGCTTTGATCCTGAGAGATTTCTCAAACCTGTTGAACAGCCTGCAAGTTGTTAGGAGAGCTGTAGCCAGTCTTTTTCATTTTGTACACATTAATGGAACAAGTGTCATCAACTTAAAAGCATACTATAAGGGTCTCAAGCAAGACACTTACAAAATGACAGACAGTGAACATGAAATAAGAGGGGCATTAGTTGTTTTAAAAGTATTTAAGATTTTGTTCATAACAGTAAATATCTTTCTGTTAGAGCTCATTGCTTCCCTCCAGATGCCTTCAGAAGTGATTCCCAATTCTGCTTATAGCTGAATGTGGCCAATGATAAGAGTTTCAGACACAGTTGTTTTATTCTTGTTAAGTTTCTTACAGTTATGGTTGACTTTTTCACATAAAATGGGCATTTGGTCATCTTATCGAATAAAATGTTTATGATGATAAAAACTTCCTTTCTAATTTGTTTCTGGACACAGAATTGCAGCTTCACGTATTCCATAAGCTTTATTTTTCCTTCTTTGTAAAACATTAAGTTGATGTGGGCTTTAGATGTGACACTCATGTTATGGGGAGTTTGTTTTCACTTACCGAATTTGATTTATTCCTTGTTTTCACATCAATAGCCTGGCTACTTTGGAGAAATTGAACTACAAATGGACACGTTCTAACCATATGAAATCTTTGGATTTTGCTGTGGTTTCAGGATTCTTTCCTCCATTTAGACACCGTGCTCATTTCCAGGGATGATCTCAGTTCTGGGCACTTGAAGGACGGTTATATGTTCTAATATCAAACCCAGATGAGTGTAATTTGTAACACTCATGACAAGTTTCCCTGCTATAGGCTAACCAACTCATTGTGGTTTGTCAAGACGTTCCTGGGATACTGAAAGTCCCATCTCTTGGAAACTTTTTCAATTCCAAGCTAATAGGATAATTGGTCACCTTACCATACTCTTACCCTCAAAGAAATGGCAGAGTGGCTCCTCTTGACTGGCCAATTACATTCCCAGTTACTTCCAAAGAAAGAGAAGGAATCAAACTCTTAGAAATTTTGGGTTGCAGTTACATTATTTCAAACATATAAGAGTCAAATTGACCTAGAATAGCAGGTAGAATTACCCACTTATTGATTTAGCAGAATGTTTTTTCTCAAATTCAAGTAGCAAATACATAAAAGTATGTTGTTTATTTTCCAGTAGAAATAAAAGGAATAAGCTATCATATGTTAAACACTTAGCATATAAATTTACCCTTTTTTCTTCCTCTCTTAACACTACTTTTATTCAGTATCTTTTACTCTTTGCAATTGCCATTTTTAATTAACAATATGACAGTTTATGTACCTCTTGTGCCCACACATGTCCACACATATAGCAGACATATGCATAAATATGCATTATATATCTATATATATTTCAGTTTATCATGGCATATCTTGAAAAATCATAAGGAATAAAACTGCATAGAAACATATTACTTCAGCTAAACACAGTACAACTGAATTACTGTTTCAGTTCATTATATGAAAAGGTCAATTGAGAATGTCCAGATGCAAAAAAAAAAAAGGATAAAATGCAGACTTTGAATGCTAACTTTATTCATAAGCATGCTAAAGGGAAATGACAGTCTAAAATGTATGAAACTGGGGAAAAAGCTAATTTTTATTTACATTTTTCATACAATGAATTTATTCATATTCTGCCCACCACATATCTTCCGAGATCCTCCCAAATTCCTCTCTCTCTCTCTCCTTTCTCTCTCTCTCTCTCTCTCTCTCTCTCTCTCTCTCTCTCTCCTCTCTCTCTCTCTCTCTCTCTCAAAAATCAAAAGTAAAAAAACATTAAGATGACAAAATAATAACAAAAGTACTCAAAAATCATAGAATCTGACCTGTATTGGCCAACTTCTTCTAGACATGGGGCCTGCTCTAGTGTGAGGCTGATATACCCAATAACACTCATTGAAGGAAACTGGTATTTCTTTTCCCAGAAGGTATCACTTGTAAATAGCTTCTTGTTGAGATCTTTGTGTCTACTTCCACAGAAAAGAATAATTTTGTTTAATGCATAGTATGAAATTCCAGTTTTACATAATTAAAAAGGAAATGTCACTCTTATATAATCATCAAGGGAAAAGAGAAGACCACACTGCAGATTATTAAGAACTGATACATTTTTGTTAATAGTTTGAACTGTAACAAATTTCTACTTAATTGATGTACCTTGTGTTAGGGCCCATGGGCCCTGACATAGTAAACTCTTTTTCCCAACCGGACTGGTACAGAGGCACAAGGAATAACCAGACACAGTTTACACCATCATCATGGAAGAGCATCTCAGACTTCTTTCCATCCTGAAGATCTACCCACGTTTATTCTATCAAACATCTCTTAATCCCTTCCCCCATTAATATTCTCTTTTCGGGGAATATATCTAGGGACAGCACCTGCAATTAAGTCATCAGCTTCAGCAAATCACTCTCCCCAGGTGATCTACATTTATAACAAAAGAGGAGTAACATCCTGGCTATTGTTGAAGGCAGTGACAGGCTGTCTGCAGGTCTTTGTGACCACCTCAGGTGGGCCTATGGCTTCAGAGCCTGGCTGCCATACCATAAAGAAATATGGGCCTACAACCTTGGGAGAGTTCATTAGTTAGATTAAAATATTTTAACAAAGACCAATAAAAGGGAGCTGAGCTACAACTTTGTTTGGAGAAGACAGTATATATCTATATATGTACATATACATATATATTTATTATATGCGTCTACTATATTCATATGGTCCTGCATATTGAACCAAAGAGTAGCCCCAATTTTACAAAATTTTAATAATGTCGTACTGTCTTTCTATAAAGCAAAGAACGCCAATAGTTTTTTCCAGTGATTTAGGAATGATTTCTGTTGGAAAGATGATACACTTCCAGTCTCCAGATGCAGTCATGGGAGCCACATTGTCAAAAAGATCAGATGTTTGAATACTAAAGAAAGTCAGTCTTGCCTGAAGCTGCAGTGTGTTTTTTCTAATAGAGATGCACCAAATATCATGCATGCCTGCAAACATAGAGACCATAGGAAGTAAGAAATTAGAGGTCCTTTGATACATAGTAGAAGAACCATTAAAATAATTGAGTTTGTAGTCAGGTGGGCTTAGGTTCAATTTTCAGCATAATATATTTGAATCTGAAAACCACTCTCCTGACTGCACTCTCTTTGTCCACATAATGAGGCTGATGATTCTGTGTGGATAATAATTAGAAATAGTAATTCTTGGATGCTTAGCTCATCCGCAGGATATAACATTATAGTAAGTACACTGCATTTGTCAGTCATCATAGTTACCCAGTTTCACAGAAAAGAAAATGCAGTCACTGATGGCAAATCATCTTTCACAATAATATAATATATAGTGTGAAGAAGCTGAGACTTAAATCCACAAAAATATGATTGCATATGCCTATCTTCTTAATAAATATTAACAACTAGTCACTGGAGTTATTTCCAAGTAATTATGAGTACTCTATTTATATCCAAGCAAATTTGGACTTTCTACTGCATGGTCCTTAAAGTTTACAGCTACATAGAAACATATCCAGGACATACAGGCCTTCCTATAATTGAGTCTATAGTGTGTACATATACATTTTTAGTTTATAAGATGAAACAAATATCTCCCAAGACTTTTTGTACTAACATTTACTACTCAAGAATATTCTTTGGTCACAAAAATCTTTGGGCTCCATATATTTCATGCTAGTCCAATCATTTACAATAATGCCAGATAAAACCATTTGCCATATTTATCCCTGATGTGGGATTCCCCTCTGTATGTTGTGAATACCACTGGTGAATAAAAAAACTGCCTTGGCCTATTAATAAAGCAGAACTTAGGTAGGCAGGGAAAACTAAACTGAATGCTGGGAGAAAGAAGAGCAGAGTAGAGAAGAAGCCATGTAGCCCCACCAGAGACAAATGCAGGTTGGAATCTTGATGGTAAGTCACAGCCTTGTGGTGATACACAGATTACTAGAAATGGGTGAAATGTAAGATTTAGCCAATAAGAAATTAGAGCTAATGGGCCAAGTAGTGTTTTAAATAATATAGTTTCTGTGTGTTTATTTTGGTTCTGGGCAGCTGAGAAGAACAGGTGGCTGCCTCCTACAAATTGATGCCCAATGTGACCAACTAAAATCCACATAAAAACTTGAGAAAGCTTTAAAAAGAAATCTAGACAAAAAGAACAGAGTTAAAGATGGTTTGGTAGCAGCATTTTCTTGGGTGGGCTCTGTTTGCTAGAAGCAAGCAGGGACATGGCTCCTCTAAGAGAGGTTTTCCTGATTCAGCAGTAGCAAAAAAAAAAGTGCCATTTTGAAATGCTGGCTTTCTAGGCTGTGCTGCCAGCACAACCTCTGGCTTTTTCAGGAGACCAAGCATTTGAATGGGGGTTTGTGAGCAATGTGCTATGGCTTGCTTGGTGGCAACATGGACCAGCTATGTGGCTAAAATTGGGGCAATGTACGTGACTTGCAGAGGCAGTGAACAGACTTCTACCATGTTGGACTGTGCAGAGCAAGCAGTAAGTACCATATATACCCTAGTAATGCCACAGCTTAAGATTTTAAGAAGAGCTTAGCATTTTAAGAAGCACGCCTGAACAGGAAAGAATTACAGATACACAACAGGACAGTTTCAGACATAAAAGACCTCTAAATGAGACACAATGTATTTTTTAAATGTACGTAGACTTGGGAGAGAGAAGAAAAAGAGTATAGAGAGTTGAAAAAGAAGTAAATTGTTTAAAAATATATAAAACATAGTCTTTAAAGAGACAGTACAGACAGTCATAGGTTAAAAGGAATAAAGAAAAATAAGTCACTTAAAGATGGAAAATTCACAGAGAGAGTCTGAATTATGTATATTATTGTGTTTTCTTTGAATTTTTTGGTTGTGTTTGAGCTAAGTACAGAGAGACATTTCATTGTATGGGCTGCTAAGCTAAACCTACATATATATTTTAAAGGTATATTGATTCCAAAATTTGGGTCTAAGGATATGTTGCTTTGGAAAAGAAGTTCTCCTTTTCTTTCCACAGAGGATGAAAACCTGTGAATACATTCCAGGCTAATGTGGTTTGATGGACCAAGACCCCTGAAGGTTGCCTTGAACACCTCTAAAATATTACTTCATCCAATAAACAGCAGGAAGCAGTTTGAAGAACTACACCCATATTCCCAAATATTGTTTATAAATGTTTACATTTAAAGAGGGATATGCTATAGAGATTTGTATTGGTATGGATCTTGGTTTATTGATACAAATCTTAGATCAATTTTGTTATATGTAATATTTCTGCTCTTGATTAAGGTTTTGTGTTTGTGCAGCTCATTTAAAAATGTAATGTTTAATTAAGAAATATAAGTTAGTATAGAGTCATCTACAATATTCAAGCTTCTAGTCATTTTAGTTAGGTTTTCTAGATATATAGAGAAATATTTCAGTTAGGTATTCTTCAAATCTTTCAGAGACCTTCAGAATATGGTATTTAAAATGTTTTAAGGACTTAGGACTTTTCATGATAATGAGACTCGCGTGCTCCTGACCGCACCAATTACTTCAAAAGGAAGATGGGCATCAAAGGCTCCTTATGGAGTTGGTTAGCCATTTGGGCAAGAAACTGCTCTTGCCTGGACTGTTTGATGAACTGGACATGTAGGACCCACAGAGAAATGACTGCTGAACTTGCCTAAAGGTGAGATGATCCTTCAGGGTTCCTGCTTCATGAAAGAGTCTTGCAGACATTCTGCATGACACAGAAGAAAGTGACTGAAAACTCCAAATAAAGGCAGAACTATGGGCCTATAGACTGAAAATGGATACTCCAATGATACAAAAGAACTTTGGGTGACTATCCAGGCAGCGAGATGTTTTTGTCAATTCTAGAGTTTTGGAAGTTGCTTACAATGTACTTTCTGTCTACTTAGGTATTATTATATCCTTCTTGAGTCTTTGAAGAATAGATACTACTAATACAGTTTTCCTTAGTTATGATAAAAGGTAAAGTATATATAAATATTATAACTGTAATTCTTACTTGATACCTGTTTTGTTATATGTAATTTTACTATGTTAAAGTTAAAACCTTCCTTTTTATTTAAACAGAATAGGGAGGTGATGTGGGATTCCCTTCTGTATGCTGTGAATACCATTGGTGAATAGAGACTGCCTTGGCATGTTGATAGGGCAGAACTTAGGTAAACAGGGAAAACTAAACTGAATGTTGGGAGAAAGAAGGGCAGAGCAGAGGAGAAGCCATGTAGCCCCACCAAAGAGAGATGCTGGTTGGAATCTTGCCAGTAAGCCCCAGCTATGTGGCGATACACAGATTACTATAAATGGGTTAAATTAAGATTTAAGAGTTAACCAATAAGAAGTTAGAGCTAATGGGCCAAGCAGTATTTTAAATAATATAGATTCTGTGTAGTTATTTTGGTTCTGGGTGGCTGGGACGAACAGGTGGTCTCCTCCTACATATCCCTAGTTTATAATCCCAAGAAAATACTTTATTATTTATACTCTTAGTGATTTATTACTCTATTATTCAACTACAACAAAAATCTTCCCATGTAATCCTAGCAACTTTTATAGAAAGCAGTATTTTAAAAGGTAGAAGGGACTGGAAAGATGACTCATAGATTAAGGTGCTTGCCACATAAACCCGACACCTGAATTTGGATCTTCAGAACCCACATAAAAGCAAGATGCAGGAGTTCAAGTCTGTGTATTCCCATGTGCCTCAGGAAACAGAAGGCAGAGATAGAAGAATCTCTAAATGTTTGTATGCTCTCACAGTACTGAAGAGACTCTGTCTTAGACATGGAGAAAAGGAAATAATGCATACACAAAAGCTGTCTTTTGACCACCACACCCCAATACATGAACAAGCACACATACACATATACTTATAAACCATACACACACATACACATTTGTTATTTTAAATTCAGTTTTATAATTAAAATAGATTGCACAACAAGGTATAGACTCTTTTAAAAAATACATAAATGGAAACAATTTGGACCCTAATAATAACATAGTATCATCACAAATTAAGAGAAGAAACTCATTTTTATGTTTGTTACATATAGATAATAATGTATGTATTAGTTCATTTTATCATCAAAAGGCCCTTAATATAGCTTTATTCATTAACCAATAAAATAAGCACATATACAGAAGGACTTCCCACACCACCTTAAGGAAGACATTTCCCCTATGCTACACTTTGAAAGCTGAGGGTAGAATAGATCCTAATGGGGGTCAAAAACAGCATTTGAACATAGAAAAACATCTCATTTCTAATTATATAATGTCAAAACCAAAATTTCTCTTGTAGTACTAGATGAAGAACAATTGAATTAAAATAATTTAATTAATAATTAAATTAAATAATTTTTATTGAGCAATACTACCCTCACAAAACATTATGTACTTTTTAGAAAACAAGGTTTCAGTCACAGTCAAAATTAAGAAAATGCACTTTGTTGAAATAACAGAATTTAGTTTTTAGATTAAAATCATGGAGCATACTAGAAGAAATGAGAGCATGTGTCAACAGGCATTTTTATTAATGAAAGGAGCCAATTTTGGGGCCTCTTTTATGTTGTATAAATGATAAGAATGTGAGAACTTTTAGCTGATTCTACAGAATGAATTTGTGTAATTCAGTGACTTCAGTGAATAAAGGTTTTATTTCTTTACAAATTTAGAATTTCAAACTTAGGCCACTGCTAGTTTGGTGGCTCAGCATTGCCACTATCTGTTATGGTTCTTTTGACCTTTCCCTCTCAGTGGCAAGATGTGTCCACAGCACCAGCACCCAGATTTGCTTTGACCAGGACTAAGCAAGGAGCAGAGGAGGGAAGAGTTCTAGTAAATTTGTCTCTTTCAGATGAAGAAAATCTTAACCTCAGTAGACCCCAGTTGACTTTGGTTTACACACCACTGGATAGAACTGTGGAATATTGGGCATACATAGACCAAGAACACACACTATATTGCTGTTAAGAACAAACGTGAGCTGGGCAGTGGTGGCACACACCTTTAATCCCAGCACTTGGGATGCAGAGGTGGGCAGATTTCTGAGAGTTCGAGGCCAGCCTAGTCTACAAGAGCTTGTTCCAGCACAGGCTCCAAAGCTACAGAGAAATCCTGTCTCAAAACAAACAAACAACAACAACAACAAAAAAAAATGAAGGCGAAAGTGATGTGGGATGTTTGGCCAATGGCCTAATAGAGCAAAGGCAGGTGGGAAATCTGAACAGAGATATAGAGAACAGGTGGAGTCGGAGAGAGGCCTTGTAGCTGCTAAAGGAGAAAGATGCTGAAATGCCAGAACATTACTGGTAGACCATAGCCTCATGGTGATAAACAGATTAGTAGAAATGGGTTAAGATATAAGAGTTAGCCAGAAATATGCTTAAGCTATTGGCAAAGCAGTGTTGTAATTAATATAATTTCTGTGTGATTACTCGGGTCTGGATAGCCAGAAATGTATGAACAGTCTCTGGCTACATAAAAGTGGGTGAGAACAGATAATTTCTCATACAGCTAACTAATATGGTTCACCAAATACATACTAAGAGAAAAAAATATTTATCAAAATGCACACTGCAACTGAGTATTTCAAATGTTGCTAAGTAGTTGGAGCAACCAAAACTATCAAACACTGCTGTCAATAATGTGGCATAAGCTTTTACTTTTAAAAAGTTAATTTATGTATATGCATATGTTCCTGAGTATAGTTTTTGTACATTCCATGCCTGTGGAGCTAGAAGAAGTGGTCAGATCCCCTGGAACTGAAACCACAGGTATTTGTGAGCCTTCTGTTATAAATGCTGCAAACTGAATCCAGGTCCTCTGAAAGAGCAGCAAGTACTCTTAACTACTAAGCCATCTCTCCAGTCCCTAAAATTCTTGATCTCTGGCATTTTTGAAGTATAGGAAAATCTATTGACACAAAGAATACTGCTACCTAGCAACCATTGGCCCTGAGTTGAAGAGGAAGTATTGTTCCTTATATGAAGTTTGTGTGGGTGTGAGTGTGCCTGTATGTCAGTGGAGACCAGGAAAGGGGGATTTAGATCCCTTAGAGCTGTAGTTACAGGCATTTGTGTACTGCCTGATGTGAATTCTAGAATTTGAACTTCTGTATAATCTGAACTTCTGTCCTCTGATAGTGCACTAAGTGCTTTTCAACTCCTGACATTTTTAACACCCTGCCCACTTTCTTATAAAGTAAAAGTTATACCCAGAAATTCTCTGGGTGTATTGTATCCATAAAATGTATTGTCAACAAGATTAATAGTAACAATATTCATAAAACCTCAAATAAGAGTAATTTGAATATCTATTGAAGTTGAATTAACCTAAAAATTATGGTATATCTATTCAATAGGATAGAACTCAATAAGGAAGAGAACTATTGATAACTTGCTGTGGGATAATCCTTCTGTACACTATGGATATGTATTGCTCTCATTGGTAATAATAAAGCTGATTTGGCCAGGCTGATTTGGCAAGGCAGAATAAGGCTAGGCAGAAAAGTCAAACTGAAAATACAGAAAAGAAGAAGGGCAGAGTCCAGAGAGAGGCAAGCCAGCTGCCAGGGAAGCAAGATGCCAGAGGACAGGTAAAGCCACGAGCCATGTGGCAAAATGTATATTAATAGAAATGGGTTAATTTAAGTTAAGAGAGCTAGTTAATAATAAGCCTGAGCTATAGGTAATAAGATTTTATGTAATTTGGTAATAAAATTTTATGTAATTATTTAAGACCAGGTGGTCAGGATAGGAAAGCCTCTGTTTATACAAACTATATGAATGAATTTCAAAACATCTTGAGAAATAGAAGTCAGATACAATAATTGGCATAGCATTAAGTTCTAGAAATGGTAAAACTATAGTTATGGATAAATGGTTGTCTGGAATCAAAATTTGGGAATTATTTTTCTTTAAAGTGATATGAGGAATCTTATGTAGTAATAGAAGTTTTATTAACAATGTTTCAAGCTTCTTTAGACCTGGTGGTTTAATATTTATCCTGTATACACACACATGACACATCTTGTTCAAGAGTTTATATTTATATATAAAATTTATATATATAATTGAGCTATTGTACTATAGGCCAAATCAGCATTATTATTAACCAGTGAGAGCAATACATATTCACAACATACAGAAGGATTATCTGACGGCAAGTTTGGTTATCAATACAGTGTGTGTGTGTGTGTGTGTGTATCCTTTTGTGATGATAGTCCTGTGAATAGTGTCAGAATCAAAATATTATCACTTTTTATAGCATTGCTATTTATTATTAAATCATTATATTTGTGAACAAACATAAACATTCTGTCTGTAGACATTTTCTAAGTGTAACAGCATGTCCTTGGTGGTCAGGGAGAGGCTAGTTTTACCATGTGTTTGCTCCCTGGACAGCCAGCTGTGATACTGAATGGAGCAGGAGGAATGGAGTGAGATTCAGGAAAATGAGACACCTATAACTGACTCTTAGGACTGGAGGGGAAGGGGGAAAAGGTGGGGGAGCAGGAGGGAAATGGGAGAAGTGGAGGAAGTGGAAATTTTGAATGGTATTATTTCTAAAGCAATAAAAATTTAAAAAAAATCTTTGGCACTGGCATGCACAGAAAGAAAAAAAAATTAGAAAAAAAAAAAGAAATCACACCTGACTTTTACATGGGCATTGTGGATGAGTGCTTAGGCCCCCAAATTTGCATGATAAACTCTTTACTAACTAACCCTAGCCTCTTAGGATTAAGCTCTTAATGCCAGAAAACACAATGAATTCTGAAAAGTTGGATGTTTTTGAAATTAAAAATGAGAAATTAACATTTTCTCATCTTCAGGGAAAAAAGAGGAAAAAGAAAAAAGAAGATGGTTATGTAGTTCAATTAGCAGAGGGCATGAGTTTCAGTTTCAACAACCACATACACTGGGTGTGGGGACACCTGTCTGTAATTAGAGCACTAGGGAGATAAATGTAGTGCAAGGACATCCCCCACTGCATAGCAAGTTCAAGGCCATAGTATGCTATATATGAGTCCTTGACTCAGAAAGTTTCCGTATTAAGAAGAAATTAAACTATTTGGGTACATATTCAATGACTACAAGATAGGCAGCAGGAGCAGAATATTTGAGTTTCTATCGATTATTTTTTGTAGAATACTGACTTTGCAAATCATTTGGGAAGTTGTCCTCTCAGGATGAGTTATTCGTAGACTTCAATAAAGAATGAAGGAAGTGACGATGTTGATCTTTATGGAGAAGAAAGAAGAGGGCAAAGTGACTAATAGGCTTCTTCACCCCACTTTGCTGTTCTACCCCTGATCAAGTCAGCTTTGTCCTGTTCTGAACCCACCACCTTACCTATATGAAGATTAGCTTTTCACTGACTCCAAACTGTTTAGAACCAGAAATGGTTTTATTAAAATAAATTTGGAATTGATTGATCCCCCAAACTTTCAACCCAGAATTTGCCTTCAGGGAAGAGTTAGGAAATGTAAGAAAGGGATAGAAAAAAATCTCCAGGTAACAATAATCATATCCAAATGTATAGTTTTCATAGCTCATTCTGGCCACTTTTATAAGTTTCTTGTGTCTAGCATGGGCTCTCAAGTGGCATTTAAATAAGTAGTAAATGGTAAATCAACAGGCTTTGAACATATCTTCTTTTCCCACAGTATGAGAAAGTTGACTTCCTTTGAAAGCTATTCTCTTGCAGTTCCCTGTCAATGTGAACGAATGAATGCACAAAAACATAAATAGATACATAAGTACACTACCATTACCACTCCTCAATGACTAGAGCATTTCCTTTCGTAAAACACCACGAAGTTATATATTACCTCAAGAAGAGTTTACATCATAATCTATACATGTGTGCATGATTTTCATACTCAGGATGCTTTCATTAATGGTGTGTAGATGTGTGGTGTATGTGTGTAGCATATGGTCAAGTGTGTATCTGAAGTATTCGTTTTTATTAAATTTATTTATTCATTGACATTCTGGCTGCAGTTTCCCTACCCTCCTCTCCTCCCAATGCTTTAATACACCTCAGTTCCCACCTGCCAATCCACTCCTTCACCATTTCTGTTCAGGAAAGGGCAGGCCTCCAATGGGTATCAGCAAAGCAAGGTGTAACAAGTTGCAGCAGGACTAAAAACCTCACCTTGTACTAAGGCTGGGCAAGACAACCAGTATGAGAAATAGGTTTCCAAAAGCCAGCCAAAGCATGAGGGACAACCCCTGCACCCACTGTTAGGAGACTCATAAGAGGACCAAGCTGCACAACTGTAACATATATGCAGAGGGCCTAAGTCAGTCCCATGTAAGCTCCCTGGTAGTTGGTTGAGACTCTGTGAGCCCCTATGAGCCCAGGTTAGTTGATTCTGTGGGGTTTCTTGTGATGTCTTTAACCCCTCTGGCTCCTACAATCCTTCCTCCCTCTCTTCAGCAGGATTCCCTGAACACAGCCTAATGTTTGGCTGTGAATCCCTGCATCTGTATCCATCAGTTACTTACTAGATGAAGATTCTGATGACAATTGTGATAGTCACCTATTACACTGACATTTTTTCTCCAGTCATATTTGGTTCTATCCTAGGTCTCAGTACCATCCAGCCTCTAGGTCCTGGCACTCCAGGTAGTGTCAGGAGTAGGCTCACTCTTATGGCACGGATCAGTCATTGGTTGGCCACTCCCAAAATCTTTGTGACCCTCCATGGCAGGTTTGTATGTTCCAGGGTAGAAACATTTGTGTTAGAATTATTAGGCAAAAGAAACATAGATATAGGAGAAATAAGAAACTCTCTGACCTTTAGTCGAGATGGAATGGATCCATACCTATGGGCCCTGTCACCCACCTGAGTTAAGTAATGAAATTAACCAGCCCAGAACTACCAGAGGCCCGTGTTGTGGCTGATTCTAGATTTTGTCAAGTTGACAGTTAACACTCATCTTCACAGGTTGCTAGTGAACTTGGGGAAGAATCTCTAGTTTGTAACATAGAATATTTGATTTCACAGTTTATATAAAAACAACCCAAATAATGTAATTAAAAATTACATACACATTCAAAAATCTGTCTCCCTTGAATTAATTTAGAAGATGAAAATATATAGACTATGAAAATGTTTAATGAGCTTTTGAAATCACAGAATAACATCTCAATGATTAATCACAATTATTGCTATTTGGAATATTTATTTTTTCTAATGTTTTAAAATGCATATAAAGTCACATGCGAAATATAGAGAATTATTTTGAAGGCTTTCTTTTATTCTACTTAGGTTAGTCTCTTAAAATTTTTAAAAAATCAAATCCTGTCAAGTGCTTATGTTTATTTCCACCTCAAAAAATAATAGAATGTGTCTTCTGTTCAAGGGTTCTTGTGGCATTCGAAGAAAAAAATTTAAAACATTTAGAAAAATGAATAACAATGTCAATGGTCTTTTGAGTGATTGTAACTCTATTCATATGTGAAAAGACACCAATTAACACAAAGCAATAGTGATATTATAATACACGGAAGGTTAATCCCTAGTCTCCTTTATCTTAAGAACACAGCAAAGACGACCATGCTATATATGGAGTATATGCCGAACGCATGTTGAGTTACCAACCCAAGAAATCTAGATGTCCGTGAATGGTCTTTGAACCTACACCTATTTCCTGGCTTCAGAGTCTGGTGACTGCTGATCTGAAACCTACTTCTAAAATAGAACTTATGGCCTCATAAGCCCAGTATTGTTTCTCAAATAGAATTGATAAAAATAACTTAGGAGATATCTCACCACCCAGAAGTTCAAAGAATTGTGATTCTTCCAGACTCTCAGTGTTCTGGAAGGACTATAATTTTTCTATTAATCAGGTCAAATACTGCTATGCAATCTTCAATGTAGCTTGCCCTGGGAAGAATGATGCTGTAGCAAAATGCTTTACAAACAACTCACATGGAAATCACTGGCAACAATGCATCCTTGGCATATGGCGATGAACATGTATACATACAAAATGAAAACTGTAAACACGGCAAGCTATTTTAATAGTGAAATCATTTTCTTTTCCACTACCACCTCAACACCCCAGGCCTATAGCAGGCATGTGAATTGTGAAGCATTAAGTATGTTCAGTCATTGTACCTGTTTGGGTCTCAACAGGAAACAGATGGCACATCCAAATGAGTTAATATGGAAAGAGATAAATGAATCTTTCACAGACGGGTGAACACAGTTAAAGGATTGACAGAGGATGGGACAGCAGCAACAGATTAGCACCAGTGGAAAACTGTTAGGTCTAAAGGAGAAAGGAAAAGCTATATCTTTGCTGACATTACAGAGCTAGAGCTACAGAAATGTGTTGTCCTGACAAAAGCTTCAGCCTCGTAGCCACTGGCAGAAGCAAGGCAGGGAAGGATGGCAAAGATAATTACAACCCATTACTCCTTGCTGTCACCCATCCATCCATGTCTTACCACAGTCTCTTTTTACCAAAATCCACTAAAACTTCTTAATACTCCTGGTAAATAAGCCATCTAGACATGAAAGTCCTTTCAGGTCTCTCTGGGAGAGACAACTGGCCAAAGCACAATGAGAATAGATAAGACCTATAGATGGAAGACTATGTAGCACAGCTTTTCATTCAATTACTATTTTTATGGCTATGCTCAGAGCTGGAGAAGTGGATCAGCAGTTAAGAGTGCTTGCTGCTCGTCAAGAGGACCTCACAACTGCTTGTTACTTAAACTCTAGGGGCCCTTTTCTGGCCTCAGTGGGTACTGCATATATGTACCCCTCAACACACACAAACATTTTTTCATGTTTTTTTGCTTGGTTGGTTTTGATTTTTTCAAACAGTGTTTCTGTATAACTCTGGATGTTCTGTAGACATCCAGAGAATAGTACATTTATAGACCAGGCTGGTATCAAACTCAAGAGATCCACCTGTCTCTCTCCCAAGTTCTGGGATTAAAAGTGTTCACCATCAAACCCAAAGAAAAACATATATAGACCCACCTGGAAATTGGAAACAGACAAGATCGCCTGACAAAATTGGGAGCATGGGGACAGGGGGGTAGAAGGAAGGGGAGGGGTGGAAGAGAAGGGGAAAAGGGGAGGGTTGAGGAGAACTAGAGGGAATGGGATAGTCGAGATGGAGGAAGGAGAAATATGAGAGCAAGGAAAGAGATATCTTGAGTGACGGAATCATTATGGGGTTAGCAAGAAACTTGGCTCTAGAAAAATTCCCAGGAATCCACAAGGATGACCCCAGCTAAGACCCTAAGCAATAGAGGAGAGGGTGCCCGAACTGGCCTTGCCCTGTATTCAGACTGATGATTATCTTAAATATCACCATAGAACCTTCGTCCAACAACAGATGGAAACAGAGGCAGAATCCCACATCGGAGCACTGGACTGAGCTCCCAAGGTCCAGTTGAAGAGGAAAAGGAATAAGAATATGAGCAAAGAGGCCAAAACCATGACGGGTTCACCCACAGAAATAGTTTACCTGAGCTAATGGGAGCTCACCAACTCCAGCTGGACTGGAAAGGAACAAGCATAGGACCAAACTAGTCCCTCTGAATGTGGTTGACAGTTGTATGGCTGGAGCAGACTGAGGGGCCACTGGCAGTGGCACTGAGATATTTATCTCTACTGCATGTACTGGCTTTTTTGAGATCCTATTCTCTTTGGATGTATACATTGCTCAGCCTAGATGTAGTAGTGAGGGCCTTGGACCTTCCACAAAGCAAAGTGCCTAACCCTCTCTTAGGATTAGAGGGGGGAGGAGTGCGAGGGTGTGTGCAGGGAATGAGAGGAGGGGAGAGAGTGGGAATTAGGATTGGTATTTTTTTTTAAAAAAAGAAAAATCTAATAAAAATGTGTTCACCATCACACCTGGCTTAAAAATAATGGTCATGATCTATATTAAATGATGGGGATTCAAGCACCTTGGTTTTCCTTATAGAAGTTGGATAACAATATAGAAAATAGGTATAAAAATGGACAGTGGCAATATGAATAAAGTATTACAGAAATATTTCAATGAGCAAGCCCATACTTCAGGAATTTGAGGGGGCATCTTGAAACTATGCTGAAACATGAATTCTCTAATTAATTCAGAGGACTATTTGATAAAGTTTACATATTGCAATTCAATGAAACTTTGCAAGAACCCTGAGTTAAGACTTATTATTCATTCTAAATTCAAGATGGAGATTTAATATATAAAGATATTATCCCCCCCAAAGTTACATATCTTTTTGTTGGTGATTTAAACTGTTGAACCCCTGTACCAGGCTTTTTCTTTTGGGACAGCAATCAGCTTCCAAACCATGACAGGGAGACTTTACTAGGCTTGAATGCTTGGCCTAGCTTAGGCTCGTTTCTAGCTATCTATTTTAACTTAAATTAAGATGTTTCTCTTTATCTACCTTTGATTTCTGTGCTTATTAACTTTCTTCCTTCTGTATATCTTACCTTCGCTGTTTTTCCTGTCTGTCTGTCTGATAGCTGCCTAGCTTCTTGCCCCAGGTGTGTCCCTTGAGCTCTCCTTAGTATCTTGTTCTTCCTTTCATTCTTTTTTGTTTTGTTTTCATTTGGTTTTTTAGTTTTTCGAGACAGGGTTTCTCTGTAGCTTTGGGGTCCGTCTCATAACTAATTCTTGTAGCGCAGAATGGCCTCGAACTCATAGAGATCCGCCTGCCTCTGCTTCCCAAGTATCATCCCCTTTTGAACCTAGATTTCTCCTTCTAGTTATTCTCTCTACCTGCCAGCCCTGCCTTTCCTTTCTCTCTGCCTAGCTACTGGCCATTCAGATTTTTATTAGACCAATTAGATGCCTTTGGCAGGCAAGGTGAAACAAATCTATGAAATATCCAGAAAAGACAAATCTGTACAGAAAAAAAAATGTAAATGCCCAGTTGTCTAGGTCATGGAAGGGAGTAGAGAATTGAGATTAACCAAGGAATTTATTTAGGCTAATGGCAATGTTAAAAATAAAAATGGAGGGCTGGAGAGATGGCTCAGCAGTTAAGAGCATTGCCTGCTCTTCCAAGGTCCTGAGTTCAATTCCCAGCAACCACATGGTGGCTCACAACCATCTGTAAAGAGGTCTGGTACCCTCTACTGGCCTTCAGGCGTACACACAGACAGAATATTGTATACATAATAAATAAATAAATATTAAAAAAAGATCTGTCCTTTAAAAAAATAAAAATAAAATAAAAATGGATTAAAGTGATGGTAGTACAATGCAGTTTTCTCAGTATAAATGATCAAAATGATTTGGTTTGAATGTAGAATGTTCCCCACAACATCATATTTTGAATGCTGTGGTCCACAGCCTCTGATGCAAGGGTATACAGTGCTGCGGGAGCATCTTCCGCTTTTTCAGCCAATAGCCACTGAAATACCAGCCTAATGGGGCGTGGTCTATTTCTCTTTAAAAAGAGAGACAGTCTTCTGCTTGCTCTCTTGGTTCCAGCTCTTGCTTCAGCGACTAGACTCCTTTTTCCTGACTATTGGTGTTCTGTAAGTTTTCCCTAAAATAAATACCCCTTTGAATCCAAACTGGTGTGGGATTGTTTCGAGCATTAATACAGTGTGAAGCCTTCTGTTAGTAGGGACTGGCTAGTAGCAGTATGTCACTAGAATGTGCTTTTGAAAATTATACTTATTCCTTGTTCTAGTGTAACTCTCTCTGCTTTCCAATCTGCGCCATGTAATAAGCCTCGTGCCACTGCTGTGGATGGAGACACTTCACTGTGACTTTCCCACCACAGTGTACTGAGACCCATCTGCAGTCATGAGCCAAAATAAGCTCTTCCTTTCTTTAGTTGGTACTGTCAGTGGGAGGAAACCAATGGTACCCACAGAGGATCAGTTTTAGAGTATATAGATGACATCTTCATAATCTCTATCAAAACCAAACGAAAAGGCTACTGTGATAATGTAAAGAATACAGGTGCTGGCTGCAAGTAAAGGAGGTGCCTTGAGACTAAAAACTAGAGAAATGGTTGAAACTGGAGATGTCGTTGTGGTTGGCTATGATGACTGAAAAATTCTGCACCTTGGCCATCTTTGGCATCCTGCTACTTAATGCCTGATCTCTTGGAATAAAGAGATTTCCAAATCTGGAAGGAGTGTTATACCTGCTGACAATGGCTTCAGCCCAAATAGTAGCGCCCTGCTTAAGGGAATGCAGGGAATTATTGCAAATTTTCTAGGATTAGAACAGAGCCTTTGAAAATTAGCTCAATATTTTAGATAGAACTTTGTGAAAATGCTAAGAATATGTGCACTGCAACCTCTGTTAAATAGGACGCTCTTCATGTTTGTCAATATTCTTTTCAAAGCAAGACTAAGTGTATTTGCATTGTGGGGTTAATATGCATTTAAATATCAAAAATAGTGACATTTAGTATCCCTTGAGGTATGTTTCAGTTGTGAGCCCCCCTAAGGTGTCTTTAGAGCCAAGAAAATGTCAGTGTTCTTTCTGCTTTCTCACTTGAGTCACAATAAAATCCAGGTTTTGATTAGCAGTTTAGGTGACACCTAGTCTTGTTTTGATGGAGGTTGGTAAAACAAGTAAGAAGATCCAGTTCTCTCAGACCTGTGAAATACATGAAGTGATAAGAAAATTCTGTCAGACTGTATTTTCCCTGCCAGGACATGGAATTTTCCAAGTAGCCCAATACCCCCTAAGGGATGGTTGAACCTTTCAACATATGGTTAGCTAATCTGTCTTATGCTGGGTTATCAGTAGATCAACTGGAAGGTCAGAAGCCACAACACGAACAGGAGAAGACTAAACTTGGGAGTTCAGAATTAGAAGGTGACTTTTAAGAATTTGAAATAGGACTATGGGGTATCTAGGGCAGGACAAAAAGAGGACACACTTTTCAGGCATTATTTCTCTTTGACAGTTTTTCTCTGCTTCATTCTCTCTTCTAAACATTCAGAATTGTCTACTTTTCTGATTATCAAATTTGGTCAATGTGTATACATTTCTGGTAGCTGGTAGGTAAATAGAGCAGAGTTCTGCTCCATAGCACATTGTCGGTTCTAAGCTGAGACAAGGGGCGCGTAATTTAAAGGGAGATCTTTCCTTCTGCTAAAGTATATTGAAGGAGATGATAAGAATCACCTGCCCAAGCTAAGAGTTCTGTGCAAATGGAGGCAAACATATTCTGGTTCGCTAATGTAGTATTGACTATGAGGTTTAATAACATCAGAAAGTTGAGGTGGTAGAGGCAGAGATCAGGCTGCCCAGACTTGAAATAATCACACCGAAATCTGTATTAATTGCAATACTGTTTGGCCAATGGCATAAGCATATTGCTAGCTAGGTCTTACATCTAGAATTAACCCATTTTCATTATTTCATATTTTGCCATGAGGTTCATGGCCTACAGGCAAGGTTCCAGCTGGCAACTCCTGTCTTTCCCCTCTGGCAGCTACATGGTGTCTTGCAACTCCACTTCCTTTCTCCTAGCATTCAGTTTCATTTTCCCGGCTTAGCTTTACTCTGCCCTATAACAGGCCAAGCCAGCTTCTTTGTTTCTTAACCAATAAAAGAAACACATATACAGAAGGACTTCCCACACCAAGGTGGCAAAGACTTTTTCACATAACTACTGATTAAGATATTCTGTCTGTAGTACCCCATGATATCCCCTTGATAGTTATCCTTTGAACAACCAAGGAAATTCTTTCTTTACGTAAGTTTTTTATTAGACTTATTTTTATGCATATGAGTGCTTTGCCTACATGTATGTCTTTGTATTGTGTGCATGTATGGTGTCTGCAGAGATCAGAAGAAGATGTCAGATCCCTTCGAACTGGAGTTATAGATAGTTGTGAGCCACTACATGAGTGCTGGGAATCAAACCCAGAACCTCTGTAATAATAAACAATTTTAATTGCTAAGGCATTTTTCCAGTCCCTGTATAGATTTCTTTAATTCTTCTTTGCATAGCAAACAGAGTCACATTCCATTGTACTTTGAATAAGACAAACTAAAAAAATGGCATATTGGAATTAATAAGATCTCATTTTCTTTCTTTTCCTTTAATTCCCTATAAATATTCAAGTCACGCCCCCCCCCCAATATACACACACACTTTTCACAATAAGAAGACATTTCTAAAGCTGGACACCTGTGAAGCAAGTGAACAGGCTGCATTCCATACCTCAGGATAAAGCACTGAGTAAAATTGGATTATTGGATTATTGGATTATTAACAGAGGAGCGCTAAGAGGCAGATGGAAGCCAACCCAGCGTTGTCATGCTGGGTTTGAAGATCTTTGGCCTTGAGTCTTGGTTCCAAATAAACTTATTAGTGGATTATTAAGAGAAGATAAGTGTGGACTTCTATGCTGGGAAGACTTTGTGGGCAATAACATTGGGAAGTCTGGATATAGAAGGACAGTTTTCATTGTATGTGTTTCTTTGTTGAAACCATGCCTACTCATGTACTGCATTTATTTTCTTGAAATTTTGATGTGATTTAATTGACAAATAACGTTGAAAATATAGTTTCCTTGGTAAATTCACTAAGTGAACCTATTGATCTCTCTCTTGGAGCAAGAATATTCCTGAGCTGAAATATTCTCCATTAGCATGTATAATGAAGTTTATCCTATATCAGGGGCAAAATTGGAGTTCTTACTTTCCCTAATTTAACAGATTTATTCTGATAGTTTTGAAAATTAAATAAATATGTTGCTACAAATGTCATGGAGATCTTTTTCCCATTGTTTTTAGTTTTCTGAATTTCATACAATGAATTATGATTATATTCACACCTCCATGTTTCCTACTTTGTGTCCTTTTTTTAAAACCCACAAAGTCCAATTTCTTTTACCCACATTCTGTTAGATGTGTGACCTTCACTGGAGCATTGGCAACCCCCCAGGGTTTTAACAAGACTGAATTCCCTAGAAGCTATTAGTCTCCAGTAGCTCATAGCTCAGGATAGGACTCCGTGCCCAACTTCCCTTCTCATGCTAGAATTTTGTCTGACTTGTGCTTTCACAGGTCTTGGGAATGCGCTCTCAACTGCTATAATTTCATGTGTGCAACTGCCCTGATATCATATCTGCCACTGCACGGTTGTGCCCATAAAATACTGTTTCCTTTTAGTCATCCACCATCTGCGTCTATTACATTCTGTTAACCCCCGCTTCTGCAATTATAACTAAACTTGGCAGGGGTGCAGTGATACAGTTGTCCTGTTCAGGGCTGAACATCCCACGGCATATCTGAACCAGTTGTTGGTCTCTGCATTAGTTTCCATTTGCTGCAAAAGAAGGTTCTTTGATGAAGTTTGGTGTACTAATCTAAGATCGCAATGAAACATTAGATTTTCATCTAGGTATAGACAAAATAGAATATTTTCTTGGAAAATTCTGTTAGAAATAAAAGACATATATGCTGAGGAGTTATCTTGGTGGGTACTAAATGTTCCAGTGCAAGTAGGGAAATCTGAATTCAGATCTCCAGTACTCACATAAAAATCTGGGCATGATGCCACTTATAGTCCCCATACTGGAAACCCGGGGATACTTGGAGCTTGGTGGCCAGACAGTCTAGCCAATCTGTGAAATCCAAGTTCAATGAGAGACTATCTCATACAATAAAGAGGAGAGAATTTAAAGAAAATACCAAGGTCAACTTCTGAGCTCCATAAACACAGTATATATGCATATGCACACATGTACATGAACCACCACACATACACGCAGAGGGGGGCACAGAGAGAGAGAGATCATGTATGTTTATCAGATTATCTTTTAGTAACTATTTCATGACCACAAACCAAACTAGTTTAATACTTGTTACTAAACTCTTCAGGAGAAATGCATACCTAGTAAGGAAAACCTAGTCAAAGCCTATGACTGGGTAGGTAATAGGTTCTAGTGGGGAATCTACTACTGTTGTATTGCTTAATGGCCATGGTGTGAAATTTCCGTCTAAGCATTCATGTTTATAACTCATAGATTACTGTGTTTGTCAGAGACACTTCTATTTATAGTGAATGACAGTTAATAAAGAGACTAATACCTGGTCACTATGCTGAAAGTAAGTGACTATTAAGAGCTTATTTCTAAATGAGACAATTATATTCCACTTCCAAGGCTCAGGGTGAATTGTGAAAAAGGGGACCGGAAAAATGTAAGAGCTGGAGAATGGGAAGAAATGCTGTAAAATGTTCACTTCTTGGCATGGCACACCTATTGCACTTAGGAACTCACGGCAACAATGGCTGCCTTCACAAACCTGTCTGAGACTTGGCCCACCAATAATTTACCATGGATGGGGTAGGGGCTAATAATATTCCACCTCTCCATGAGGAACTAGAAACACTTAAGGGTTGCAGGATGAGGAATGTCATAGTCTTCAGGGGTCTAGTCACTGGTACATTGCTCTCTCAAGTAACACTACATTTTTGTCATGGAGGCAACCCCAACTAAATGTGGTAAGTCACCATTGGAAAGAAAAAGGTGTTCTGTAAGAGAAGGAAGGGCATAAAAGAGGACAACAGAGGGTAACGTTGTTCAAAGAGCATTATATATGTATGCATATTTGACATTATGAAATAATAAATAATTTTAAGTAGCTCAAAATGCAGCAATTCATTCTAAAAAATGGTAGACTCTGATATTTGTTAAGAATTCTTCTTTAAATTTTAACTATTGTATTATGAATTATGCTCTTCCCTGAGGCTGGGGATGTTGGTCAGTACTGGAACACTTCCTAGCATGAGGCAAACTCTTGGATTCCATTCCCAATGGGGAAAATATTCCTATGTTCAGAACCAGAAGTTAAACTAGTGGAAAAATTGGAAAAAGACATTGGTAACCTTAGAATTCTTTGTGAAAAAGAGACCCAAGACTACTAAGAATCCAGAAGAAAAGTGTTCTGACTCTCAGTAATATAAGTAGATGAGAGGGAGCAAGTCTAGCCCTAAACAATTGAACACATTTTTTTCATTCGTCCACCACATGACATCATGTTCTTCAGACACATGACTAATCTCACTACAGAACATGCAGCAATGACTAGAGACTTTTTAAAACAGTACTAGAGATTGTATCTAGGGTTTTGTGCATTCTAGGTACCAAAGCTGAGCTCTGAAATACCTCAAGCAGAGACATTTTTAATTTCACAACTTACAGGCTGCTGGTATCTAGTAGGTCATGGCTAGAAAGGTTGTTCAAAGCCCTAAAATATACAAGACAGTTTCCATAGCCAGAGAATATCCAGATCCAAAGGTTAGCAGTATTGAGACTGAAACATCCTGATAACCACATATTGGTTAGAAAATTAAAAACATCCCAGACCTCATTACTTTAAGTCATGTATTGTATAAAAAGGGTCTCTAACCTGGGATTGGACCAAGCAAGAATCAAGAGAGTAGCTCTCTGGTCTGTGGGGCACTGGTTGCAACAGAAGTTTGTAGCACTGTAATATCAGTACTCTGATTATAATTTAGGACAAGCTTTCCATCTCAGGATTCTTAATTGTTAATGACTGTGAACTCTTTTAGTCATATGAGGTAATATTTACAGATATGAATGTTAGGACATGGATATCTTTGGTAGAGGTATTAAGCACTTGTCTTAATTTCTTCTGTAAATTATTTAACAAAAACTTTTTCAGGTAGGAAGGGCTTTTATTGTCTTAAAGTTCAAAGGGATAAATTCCATCATAGCACAGAAGGTATGACAACAGGATCTTGAGGAATCTGGTTATATCACAGTGTCAACTAAGAAGCAGAGATATAAATGTTAGTGCTCAGCTCGCCTCCTCTTTATTCTTTGTGGGACATCTGCCTGTGGAACGCAGCTACAGTTATATATTCCCCCCTCATTTAACCCAAGATAGATAATACCCCACAGAAATACCCAGAGGTTTGTTTCTCTTCTAAATCCTGTCACGTTAAAAAATCAAGATTAGCCATCACAGAAGGGATATTATTCTGCATAATAATAGATAGCTACGGATTTATGGTACGAAAGCGTTCAATTATTTGTGTATTTCATTGAACCTGTGTAACTTATTTTCTTTGGACCTTGGTTACTATGGCTCTCAGAGGTAAGCACTATGTTCAGCCCTAATGACTCTGCTACACTTGCTTCCTCTTTCTTTGTTATTTATTTAATTGGATCTATTTTGATTGCATCACTTACTAAATTGATTTTGAAACAGAATTAGGATATATAAATTCCTACATTTAGGTTTAACCCCTAGATCTCCTGATTCCTAATCTCTTACCTTCAATCTTCCAATTCAACAATTTCTTACTTTTTGTCTCCCCCACACTTTCTCTGTTCTATATCTGACTTCAATTTTCTTTCTCTATTCATCTCACAGTCATCCCTAGCCCTCTAAACCATTATACAACCCACTGTCAATTTCCCTCAAAGGACTGTGCACGAAGAGTTCACTTTCCACCCATTAGGTAGATTCTGTTAAGACCCTTTATGCTCTGATGAATTAAGTGGGTCTTGAACTCTTGGTCTGCTTGCCCATGAAAGAAATATCTTCTGAACTGATTTCAAATACACTGGACTCATTAAAGTACTTGAACAAATTGCCCTAGAATCTCAAGTAATAATCACATACCTCAGGGGGATGAATAATATTATCCATATGTTATAAGAGGAAATACTGAGCAAAGAACACAGAAAACAGTACAGACTCTATTTCTTTGAGAAAATTATCTTGGTTTTAGGGTCTTCGATGACTTAGATGGATGAATCCCTCTCAGTTTTCCATTTTATCAGCACACCCAATTATTGTCAGAAGGGCTTGACAAAGTAATTTTGTTAGCCTAATTAAAATATATATATAAAATATCACATTTCGGAATGTTCAAAAGTGCACAGACAGCAATGCCAACTCAAGAAATGTAATGATTCACATTTATATCTGCCACAATGTTTTGTAGTTAAGCATATATATGCATATATGTGCAACTTCTTTTTATAGAATGAATACCTGCAAAACCACTTTCTCTTTACACTCGAATGTGTTATTTGTAATCATTTCTTATCTAAATTTAAGGGTACTTTATTCGTATTCTTCTTGTCTCATGTATTATCTGTATATGTATACATAAATATAATGTTTTGTAGTACAAATATACGCCAACTATCTTTACCTTTCATGTTCTGATGTGTGCGATGGCTTAACGAGTCTCTAAATTATGCTTGAATCTCCCACAAGACTCTATGTCACTGTATAACTATAATTTCAGTAAAATTTATTAGTGAAAAAATGACTAAATCAACAAGGAAGTGCTTAAATGAAGCCATAAAGGTCATTTAAACCAGGGGTCAAATTTTTGGAGGTCACATAGTAGAGGAAGGAACAATCAAGTATTTCATATACACTAGTTTATGCAAAAGCCAGTAATGTTTGGAAAGCCAGAACCACTTGAAACAAATGGTTCTGTCCTGAATTTATGCTAATGATGGTCTCTGCTCTGTATCCTAAGATTACTTGGCCTGTGGGTCCTTAAACAATTCTCACTGTTTAAATATTGTTCAATATTTTCCAGTAGTCTGTTCCTATTTAAAGAGTGATGGAATAGAAGAATGACCTGGAAGTGGTAGGGCCACTGCCTACATTTATACGATGCATTATACTTGTTAGCAGGCTTTCTCCTGTGTGTTCATGATTGAAACAAACGAATTTAATTGTTTTCATCAATGTAGATGACCATCGAAACTGGTTTCCAGGACAATTAAACGCCTAACAAAAGTTAAGATAAGACACTTTCTCTACTTAATATTTAATCTTCAGAAGGGGGCGGGACTTGAGATGTAAAAAGTAACATTCTTTTTTTTTTTAAAGCAAATTATAAAGTTAAAGACTCACAACCAATTTTGATGGCCTACCCAAAGCCATTTGTCTACCTCAGAGTCTAATGTCTATATTCTACTCGTTAGGGACACTAATGAAAACACAGACCCAGAGATTTTGATTCAAATAAAAATATCTAAGTTATTTAAATTATGATTTTGCTTAGGATGAAATGTTAAGAGTAACAATACCAATTAAGCATTCTTTGAAGTGTCTGATTGTTTTCTAGATTGAGAATTTTGCTGTGTAGTTCAGTTCATAATCTTTCTGCTTCATCCTTCCAGTAACTAAAAATAGAGGCTCATTCCACTACACCTGTCCTCTGATTTACTTTAAATGGTTTGAGTATGTTCAGTGGCTAATCTGTTGAGGTGAATATTTTCCATAGTCTTTTATTTCATCCCCATAGTGTTTGTAAGCATAAATGTGATTCCTATTTTCTAAACAAAGAATCTAAGCCCCAGAGTCATTGAGTAACTTATTCAAAACTTTCAAATAGAGGTGTTGGAGTGGTAGCTTCATGGGTAACATGTTTGTTGTGCAAACATGAGGACAATGTTTAATTCCAGAAGCCACTTTTTAAAAGAGGCAGTGTGGTGAGTCATGCTTTAAAAAAAATCCCTATTTTGGGGAGGAATAGACACAGGTGTATCCCTGGGGTATTCTCTACAGCCCTCCTTTCTTACTTCATGAGTCCAAGGTTCCAGTGAGTCTGTCTCAAAAAAACAATATGGACAGCTCCTGTGAAACAACAGTAGAGGTTGATCTCTTTGTATACCCATGTACACACACACACACACACACACACACACCAAACTAAATGAGCAGGAAAAGAAAAATAAACACAAGTACTCTAACTCGGTCCACCTGCTTACTTTTACCAACTGTGCTTTAATTTAAAGAATGAATTGAAATCTTACAGATTACCAGAAAGTGTTTTAGGTATTTGAGGATATAGTGTGTAGGCCAGAATTATCTTTTGTATATGTTATTCTCTAACATTTTTGGATTAAAATCTGTATTAGTAAGAAATTTGAAAACCATCACATCCTTAATGTGAAAAGTCTCTCCCTTAAAGTCAACTCAACTGCCGTCTCTGTTTCGGTTTAGCATAAGAATTCTTTGTTAATTCAATGGAAAAGGTAGCTTTTCTTTCAAAATATGACCCATTTAGACTTAAAATTAAACTTACTTGAGAATTTCTCTTTTAATGAGCAGTTAAGTTATCCTAAGAGGCCAGTCTTACTGTGAGAAGGCAGTAGAGGAAAGCTAATTCATTGGCAGAGCATGTATGAAGTATGAAGGTAGGGCTGCCAGTGCTCTTGACGTTTAGCTTCATCCTATCATTCCTCCCAGCCTGCAATGCCCTCCTCAGAGCAGCGTTTGGCATAGTACCTCTTTTCTAGAGTTACACCACAAATAATTCTTAGCATGTTCCCAGTTCTCCATTCCAGGCACTCCATCCATAGCACTCATGGTGACACAGGAATATCTCCAATTTCCTCCTCATCAAGGGGTAGCCAAGAAAAACTTGAGGCCAGCCAGCTGAAACCTTTCCTCCGTTTCTGCTCCATTCTGGCTACCCTTTAATGAGACAGAGTACCCTACAAGTCTAACTCCTCTCAGCATTTCAGACTGGAAATAGAACATACTCTCTTGGCTTTCAGAAGCCAAATCTCATTTTTCACACCACTATAGTCTGAATCAACTAGCGTTCAGTCTCGTGATATTTAAAGAAAAACCTTTTTTATAAAAATCACCTGGTTTTCCTCTAAGACCATCCTAGTTCTTATAATGCAACAATCTTTGGCTTTCAGATTATTATGATCTGTTATGTATTTACTAAGCAGAGTCAGCAAAACAATCACTTTTGTATCCCAAGGAGAATCTGAGAACTATGTAGAGAAAAAATAGGCAGGAGAATAAAATATATAGGGCATGGAGATGCATGGGAGGTGTCAAAAACTTTCTAGTATTTAATGCATATTAATAACATATTTTAATATGTACTAAAACTCACTCATCTTTCTTATTTATCCAGTTGATCATACCTAATGGAGACCTGAATATTTTACTTCAAAATCTATTCTTTCATGTATTTTTATAGAGATGTACATTGACAGATACAGATGTAGAGAGAGATATCAATGTTTGCTTATTTTTTATTTTTATTTATTTACTTTTTTCCGAGACAGGGTTTTGCTGTAGTTTTAGAGCCTGTCCTGGAACTAGCTATTGTAGACCAGGCTGACCTCGAACTCACAGAGATCTGCCTGCCTCTGCTTCCCGAGTGCTGGGTTTAAAGATGTGCACCACCACCGCCTAGCTTTGCTTGTTTTTAAAATATATTTGTTTATTATAGGACCAGGAGGTACACATATACCACGGCATGCATATGGAGCTCAGAGGACAGCTTGCAGGCATCAATTCTCTCCTTCTAGCATGTAGGTTTAAACTCAGGTTGCGGGCCTTAGAGGAAAATGTCTTTACTCTTTAAACCATATAGCCAACCTGACACTAGTGGTTTTTAACAGGTAAAATTTTGTACCCCATGGAAAATTTGGAATTTTCTAGAGATATATTTGGTTATTATTAGACGTATGTGTGGGTAGAGGTGCCATTTGCCTACAGTGTGTGGAGACCAGGAATTCTGCTTAATATCCTGCAATACTCAGAACATGCTTCTAGCAAAACGCAAAACTCATTCAGCAAAGAACTATGGGAACTAAAATGTAAATAATATTAAGGTTGATAAACTTGAAGCTATAGAAATAATGCTGAGTATCTCCTAAGTGCTAAATTCCATGCTAGGCAGAGAAGAACCAGAGCTATCCTTCATGAGCAGCTTAATTGGATGTAAAGGTCACTTTGAGTCTTCATACCTTAGAATCACAACTTTGTTTTCAGCTCACTGGCAAACCTTATTATTTATCAGGAAAAATGAAGTTTGGTTTCTTGCCTTTCTGGTCATCTTTTGTTTTTATAGTAAGACTATCAAAACATACATTTCTAAGTGAAGTTAATTTTCTGGACAGAATACATAGTTCCTGATACTGATAACAAATTCAACAGGCTTAATCAGATACAGATTTGGTATGCTGTATCAGTGGAAAAGAGCAATTTAGAACTTTGGCTCTTGCTAAAGAGTTTATGTAATTGGCTGCATTAAACTTTAAATCCAAGCTCACAAGAACTCTGTATTTACCATAGAAAACTAATGGAAAGGAAATTGGCATTTTCTGTCATATATTCACAGATTTATCTCTGTATTCTTCTAATTACAACACATCAAAAACTACCAAAATCTCAATTCCTAGATAAAGAATTCATATTGCATTGTATGCAGGTTCTCTGATAACATCCGTGAAAGACGGGTGTTGAAAGAGTTCTGGATGTGAGTAGTGACTTACCCATGATATTCATATTTGAACTTACTTATGTGATACACCAATTAAATCTCTTTGATTGTCCTCTAATAATTCACAATTTTGTAAAGACTATCTTGATTTATGCTTCATAATGTTTCAAGTCTCTTGTGTAAAACTTTCCACCCTGGAATGTATGAGTGCATGAATTCACATGTTGGTCTGTAGAAATGCTTCATATGTGTGAACTAGATATGAATTGTAAAACTAAATGTAGGGGAAATCTGTTAAATCCTGGAACACCTCTATTAATAGTGCAGTTCCCAAAAGATTTTATATATATAATGTATATATACACAAACTATGAATTATATACATTACATATAATATAACTGTGAAACTTTGATCTCTGAGAAATAAAAAAAATTGTCTATTTTGTTTCCATTATTTCTATTCCAAAATAGATTAAAGAAAGGAAAACTAAAAAGTAGATGGATTTCTAAATGGAACTACCTGTTAGTATGGCACATGGAAGTTTTCATTATCAAAAGTTTGGTAATCAGTGTCTTCAAGAATCCTAAAACACTTGCGAAATTGAAATTCTCAAAACGCAAAGTATGTAAACTATCAAAATTACATAGAAAAATAAGACCTAAAATTGAAAGTAAAAAAAATGTCAGACCAAAAACTTCCTGTTCTCTGATGTATGCTTTGAGACTACATCAACTTGCCTGGTCTTAAAAGAATCATACTTCTCTGATCTATAGTATAAGACAGTATCAAGGAGTCACATAACTAAGCCACTAAGCTCTGACACACCAAGTAGCCCATCAGTCTACTTCCATTTCTGTCTGTTTCGCTTTGCCTGTCTCTGCTTGTGTGTAGCTGCTCTTCATGTTCCCAGTGGATCATTCTCTACTTTCTTTTTCTTTCTCTGACCACAATGTAAAACTAATATGGTACAGATGATCCTTGACTTACAATAGGGTTATTTACTGATGAAATCATCACAAGTTTTAACTATGACACACACACACACACACACACTATCAAATAAAATAGGTTAGCTGCATAGAATGCAGTAGAATATACAATGTCCACCATCTTGATCATGAAACTGACCGCAGATTGTAGCTCTCTGCTTTTACTCAGTGTCAAAAGTGGATTATATTAGCTAGAGAGATAGTTTAGGGAAATAGACAGATATCTGCAAATCTTTCTCTAATATCCCAGTGAAACTGATGACAAATGGGGTAGGCACCAATCTGATCACAAGGGATGGCCAGTTCAGGCTATGCATTCACTGATGCCATCCTTCTAAGGCTGGCAGTAGGACCAAACTTTAGATAATAAGTTGATGCAAGAAATATGAACAATTTCTAGTACTTAGTCTTCATTTCATTTGGTTCAAAAATATAATGAAAATCATGACTGACAAGAAGGGCTTTTGCCGGGAATCAAACACCTGAAAATCAATTTAAAAGAGAAGATAAATCCCTCAAGACAATTCAAACACTACGGTAAATTTGGCACTAGGTACTTGGACACAGGACTGCAAAGGAAGGGCTTCTTAAGATAAGCATTTGTGTTTCAAATTTCCCCCACTCGGCTCTTTATGATAACAGCTTTCGTAAATAGCGTAGCAGTTGAAACATTTATTATTGGAACAGAAATGCAATTACATGCAGATGTTGTCCTGTGAGTCATTGCTTTGTGTTACATGCATTTTCAAGCTGGAGGAAGAAGAAGCAGGCCATCGAGTAAATGCTGCAGGCTGAGCTCCACTGACTCTCTAGACTTGCATTATCTAATCTCTGTTGCGAGTGTTGCCACAATCTCGGCCTCTGTGGCCCTTCCTGGCAGCGTGTTTCCTTGTGCAATTTCTCCAACTACCGTCAAAAATTTCTTTTCATCCAACACAAACGTTCTTTACTTAATCCAAACCTGGTTCTTTCTCCAGCATTCCTGACCCAAGGCGTATAAAATTACCACCACATTTATTTTATTTTTCCAAGTTTGTCATTATTTTCTACTTTCTGTTCAGGTGGATTTGAGATTTTTTTTTCTTTTGGTTTTACTTTGCAATGAATGCACTCTATTGATGTCTAACAGTGGCCAGAAGTATCAGGAGGAATGTATGAGAAAGACTGATGTGAAACTACTGGAGTTGGGATGGAGAATAAAGTCAGTAATGGTTATCATAGAAGGCAATATACTGGAGAAGATATTTGTATTGAACCTTGGGGTAGAGGTATTAGCATGGGAGTAGCTGATGTATCATTTCTTATGGCCACTGTAACAATGTATTACAAATTCAATGGTTAAATATGTTACCTTACAGTTGTCAGGGTCAAAAATCCTACACTAGTCTCCTTGGCTTAAAGTCACGGTGTCAACTAAGTTGTGTTCTTATGTGACTCTTCTTCTAGGAGAAAATCTGGTCCTTGGCCTTTGCCAGCTTTTAGAGACCACCCTGATCCTTTAGATTGGAGTTCCTTTTTCTATGTTGGAACTAGCAATAGTGAATAGGTTGTTTATTACAATACTGGTTGGTATGTCAACAGTACGTGGAGAAGCAGAGACCTGAAAGCTACTCTGTCCATAAGGCTCGATAGTTCCATCATCCAAATCTAGGCCTAGAGGCCTGGAGGATTCCTGGAAAGTTGTTAGTCTTCAGTCTATGTTGTCCAGGAGATCTTAAAGCCCATTCATTAAGAACCTTAATTCCATGGACAACTTTGGTATCCTTTACCACACACAGTGACTGGGACAATTTATGAGGTCAGCATTCTGCCTAACACAGGAAGGTGTACATTTCAGACTTTGGCAACAGCATGGGCAAAGTTTCTTCCCATCTGAACAACATGAATATGTTGGAGAAATAGAAGAAATCCCAGTGTGAGCACATGCAGTACTACAGTTTTGGTTTGGAGTTCTAGCTCGGGACAAATTGGGAAGAAATGTAGGACCATGGGAATGAAATGACATTGCATTCTGTCTTACTCAATAATTAACATAAGCTTGCATATGCCCTTACAAGATATTATTTTTATATGCCTCTCAATGTAGAATATAGAGAAAGAATGGCAGAAGTAGGAAAGACAATTAAGCTAACATATTAATTCAGTTCTCAAAGCAGATAATTTTTGCCCCCTTGAGGGTATTTGGTGATGTCTAAAAGTCTTTGTTGTGGTTATGACTTTGAATATGAGTACAATTTACCAATTTACCAGAGATGTTGTTTTATTATTTTCCAATTTTCAGGATAGGCCTTTGATGATGAATTATCTAGCCCAATAATGATGGCATAGTGAAACTGATCTGGGCAGGTGGTGCAATAGGATTGAGGTAAAAGCGATGCATGGAAATGATCACCATTAAGATTCAAGAGTATTTGCCATTCATTCATGACTATGCTCAGCTTTCAGAGTTTCATCAAAAGGGAGAGCTTGTGGCTAACTACAAACCAGACTGAATTAAAGATGAAGAGTCTATGGAGACCATTTTAGGTAGGGAAGAAAGGTGGCATATGGAATCCTGGGCTTTCCTTGAGGCAACCCCCAAATTATTCAATTCGGTGGATCACACACACACATAGATGATATGTAAGTTCAAGGAGTCTTGCAGGGGAGAAGAGTTTCAGAAGGGCAGAGAGAGGATGAGAGGAGAATGGATGTGTGTGTGAAAATGATTATAGAAATGCATGAATGAAACATCATAGAATTTAGAAAGGTAGACAACACGTAACCTCCACATGTGCAAATTGTGTTTATTATTGCATTCAATTTCACCTTTATAAGAAATATATCTGGCTAATGTATTCCTGTGCCTCTGCCATTGCACACTTGTCAGTCTCAAGGACTGGAAACTGAAGGGATCTAGTTCTTTCTGTCTCCATCACCACTATCTTGATATTGGACAAGTGACAACTTCTTGTCTCAGTCTTCACTTGTATCTAAAGATGACATTTGCTTCATTGTCCTTGGCTAATTATAAAGAACTTAGAAAAATGTTCAAAATATTTTGCAAATATATTCTGCTTCTTTAGTTTTTCTTCTTTGTAATCTCATTACTATAATACTCTTCTGTGTTTTATCATATTTTCTTGTAAGTAATATTTTTGTTCTTTAAGGAAAATATGATTAATAACTATTTGACATATTGGAAAGGTAAAATATATTTTGAATTTCATATTTACGACACTTTCAAGAATAATACAATTTGTTTTGGAATATTTTGGGACTTTCATGCAGTGGTGGCATTCTGGATAATTTAATATACTTTATTTAATCATCTTATTCACTGAGATCTTTGTAGAAAGCATTGTGCAAAGAACAAGACACATAAGAAAATGACTCACGTTGGATTCCTCCTGCACTCGTGGCATTTGCAATCATGATACCTTATTATTCTGAAAGACTTATAATGGAGAAAACAGGGGTCTGTGTATAGTCAAAGTCTGGTGCCTAGTTTGGTTAATAAAGTTTTGTTGGCACACAAGCACACATTTACTTAATATAGCTGCTCTGGACCTCAGTGACAGAGTAGAGTTGAATAGTTACAAAAGAGAAGGTTTTGCTGGCAAAAATTTAAAGTATTTATTGTCTCTTATAGAAAACCTTTTCACACTCATCCATTGCTGGTGGGAATGCAAACTTGTGCAACCACTTTGGAAATCAGTGTGGCGGTTTCTCAGGAAATTCGGGATCAACCTACCTCTGGACCCAGCAATACCACTCTTTGGAATATACCCAAGAGATGCCTTATCATACAACAAAAGTATATGCTCAACTATGTTCATAGCAGCATTGTTTGTAATAGCCAGAACCTGGAAACAACCTAGATGCCCTTCAATGGAAGAATGGATGAAGAAAGTATGGAATATATACATATTAGAGTACTACTCAGCAGTAAAAAAAAATGACTTCTTGAATTTTGCATGCAAATGGATGGAAATAGAAAACACTATCCTGAGTGAGGTAAGCTAGACCCAAAAAGAGGAACATGGGATGTACTCACTCATATTTGGTTTCTAGCCATAAATAAAGGACATTGAGCCTATAATTTGTGATCCTAGAGAAGCTAAATAAGAAGGTGAACCCAAAGAAAAACATATAGGCATCCTCCTGAATATTAAACTTCATCAGGCAATGAAAGGAGACAGAGACAGAGTCCCACATTGGAGCACCAGACTAAAATCTCAAGGTCCAAATCAGGAGCAGAAGAAGAGAGAGCACGAGCAAGAAACTCAGGACCGTGAGGGGTGCACCCACACACTGAGACAATGGGGATGTTCTATCAGGAACTCACCAAGGCCAGCTGGCCTGGGTCTGAAAAAGTATGGGATAAAACTGGACTTGCTGAACATAGCGGACAATGAGGACTACTGAGAACTCAAGAACAATGGCAATGGGTTTTGATCCAACTGCACGTACTGGCTTTGTGGGAGCCTAGGCAGTTTGGATGCTCACCTTACTAGACCTGGAAGGAGGTGGGAGGTCCTTGGACTTCCCAAAGGGCAGGGAACCCTGACTGCTCTTTGGGCTGATGAGGGAGGGGGACTTGATTGGGGGAGGGGGAGGGAAATGGGAGGCGGTGGCGGGGAGGAGGCAGAAATCTTTAATAAATAAATAATAAATAAATAAATGAATAAATAAATAAACCTTTTCTGTCCTCTAATCTGCAATTTTTGGAAATCTCTGCTTTTGCTTCTGAATATGTTGATTTACTGAATTGTGGATCTAAAAATCAGTATTTGGAAACAACTTATCTTTATACTAGTGCTCACATGGTTAATACCACTATATTTCTATAAAGATTGTATGTGTTTGAATGTTTGTCTGCATTTATGTATGTACACATGCATGTTCTTAGTGCCTGTGGAGGCCAGAAGAGGGCAATGGATTCCCTGGAACTGAATTTATAGATGGTTGTGCCCTACTATGTGGGTAGTAGACAACAAACCCAGGTCCTTTGCAAGAGCAGTAAGCTCTTAACTGATGAGCTATCTCTCCAGCTCATATTTATAATACATCCTAAGAAACTTTACAGGTAAAAGTGGTAGACTGTGAATATTTATTTAATTCACAGGATAATGCTAGCTCATTATAATTTTTCTATCACATATATTTTATGTTTTTAATTCCAACCTGTTATTTATCACCACTGAACAAAAGCTCTTAACATCATTTAATTCCCTACTAGTGAAGGTCAGTTTGAACTATAATTACCCAAGATACTAGCTATCCAATTTGTTACTCTCTTCAAATTAATTCAGTTTATCTTATATTTCATCTCCCAAGTGACTGACTGGGATAAATTACGTATGCATCCTCCAAATCATTTTTTAAAAAATACTGGCATTTTAAGGTAGGGAATGACTGACTAGGTTCCATTGCACTCAGCATAAGAGCTGAATGGTGAACTCAGATATGATCAATGGTTTTAGGTGAACCCATTAAAGCTTGGAAAGCTAGTACAAGTTCCTCAAGTTCCTATTTCCTGTCTCATCAACCATAAAAGTAGACGTTGCAAACAATGACACATTCACACATTTTCTGAGTAGGTATGAATAGATCTCCCTGTTGCCTTGTGGAGACATGCAACATAATGAGAAGTATACCCTTCTTCTTCTAAAGCATTGAGATTTGGGGATTGCTTGTTACTCAGGCATAGTCTCACCTATCCCGCTTGATACAATTATCATATTATTTGTTCTAGACAGTTTTATTCAAATTAAAGACCATTGTTATTCTCTGTGCATCCTTTTTTGTATGTGTCCTTCATGGGCCCCTTAAGCACAAAACATGCCAATGAAATATTTTTGGCAAAAGAGTAAATTAAAAAGTATATTTTAATTAAGTGGCTATAAAGTTGGGGTTTTTCATTACTTTTTTTTATAATTCCACTGAGTATCCAACATTTTGAGCACCACGAACTTGCTTTTTGAATGAACTGACCCTCCTTAACTGTTAGAAAAACAACAACATCATGATATGACTAATGAATTATATTTCACTCTTCTCTGGTATTTATTTGACTCAGCTCAGGTCTACAAGGCTTAATCATGATAAGATCAGCCTTTCAATGGCTTAAATACTTGAACCATTTGTAGTGAGATAGACAGCATGAATGGCGTCCATGTAATAATATTCCTGTACTCATGTAGATATTCAGTTATACATTCTCGCGTTCCAGTTTCACATTGCACAGTATAGATGTAAATAGTATTTCCTTCAAGTCGGCTAGCTCCATGAGCAGCATATACGTAGACTGTTGATGATTGTTTACTTTGATTGTTGATGGATACTTGACACTAAAAGAAGCATCAGTGTAATGTGTGGATTCATTGACATGAAATCTCATAAGATACTTCCAGAAATCTGTGAAATGTAGAAGTTTCTTCTTTCATTTTGTATGTGAGAGTCATAAATTTTAAGCAAATTGCCCAAAGTCATATATCCAAGAAGTAAAACTAGACCAGATTGATCTTCAGCCGCTGTACTTTGGGTGCAGTAGAAACAGGGAGCATCTCAGTGTCTCATATGAGGACCAAGGTTTGAAATGTAGCTCATTGACTCATTAGATATAAATCATTGTGAATTTTGAAAATGTATTCCTGATATTTTCCTTAGACCACAATGGTGTTTTCTGTACTTCTCGTAAGACCCGTATTTTATTTAGTTTCCCATAAGTGAGGTTTTGTTTTATTTTTTTTGGCACACTTTAATTTCTCAGCTGTAAGTACTCTCTCATTGGGTCCTATATGGCAAGGTGGAATTCATGCTACCTCATTGACACAGCTTTTCTCAAACAATTTCTTGAAGTATTCAAACTGGATTTCACAGAGAATTATGTTTCCTCTTTGAAATAAGTTACTTCAATATCCTAATTTCAAATCTTGAACTTGTAATTTGATAATTATAGTCTATAGTATTTTATGTTTGAAACCTAAACAATTGTTTATGAAGAATTTCAAAAATAAATTTGGAGGCCAACTTAAGACATTTAAAGCTTTACACTCCCCTGGGGAAAAAAAATGCATTCTTTGTCTTGCAACAACATGTTAATAAATTCTAACAATCCTGCATAAACAGAACTTGCTTCAGCGGGAATTATGAGGATATAAAGGGTACATGATCATACATAAACTGTATTAATAAAAGCAAATACCTGGCATGACACCAAATATTAAATATTAGTGAAAACCCTATAAAGCGAACACATTAATATTCCTTCCAGTGGAGGAATCAAGATGGGTCTTAACTTGATATAGTAAAGCTGTGTATCCTGAAAACAGAATGTGTGCAGTACTTTCCAAGTCATATTTCCATAGTATTTTACAACTCAAACTCATAGTCAATAAACGTGCACTTCTGAACTCATTTTATGCTGTTTGATATTCAAATGCAGTCATATTATCAAAAATTATGATTTTATAGAAAGTATTTTAGTTAGTTTGTAATTCTATTTAAAAATATGAACATATTATTATTAAAAATAAATTGGGGTATGGGAAAGTGCCATGTTAATGTTTTTATGTGTCTTAAAATGGATTTTATTTCCAAAATGCTATTGTAATTAAATTTTAGACTATCTGGGGAATGGGATCTCTGACAAACTGATCCTGAGATGTTGGAGGACTAATCACTTTATCTTTCTATGCCCATTTTATTGGTGTGAAAAGGAAATAAACACACTTTTCAGCATTCCTATGGAGATAAAAAGAGTGATTGACTTTGCCCAAAGTGAAATGCTTTTCAAAGTTTAGTTATTGTTCTTGACTGTGCAATTAGAGAGATTCTTTGTGATAGTTTGCATTGGTGCTGTCTTCAATGGCGTGTCAACATCTATTGTCTCTCCTTTCTGAATCAGGGAACCAAAACAGCACTAAGGTATTTTTAATAAGATTGTCACTACTCGAGGAGCAGTCAGCTGGTGGACATAATAATAGCAAGAGATTCTTTTAAGGACTGCTTATACTTATTAGACAGTCTTCATCTCCATTAAGCATGGGAAAATCTTACATCTAATTATGTCAACTTCTCATTAAGTCTTTAGTGAAATGGATTACAATGAAAAATAATTGCTACTTTACTATGATGTAGAAAAAGTAAAGAGAAAAAGTCAAGTATTAGAAACCCTAAATGTCTTTTAAACTGTATTTCAAAGTGGAGTTAACCCTCCCATCTATAGAGTTCACTGGCACGTGTATTTTTTTCTTCTTAGATCTGTAAAATTGCTTGTAATTTTTACATGTAGTAATGCGAATTCACAAATCTTACATGTTTTGAACAAATCAAATAATATGTGGGTTGGGAAAGATTATTACTGCCATAGATATCATTAAACTGAAATTCCATCCATCAAAAATACATTAGCAATCATTGCATTGCAAAGTAAATAAACATTAAATGTTTATATTGTATTATCTACTAAAGGCCTGGGAAAGTTTAATAGCTTAGTTACTGTGCTCCAATAAGTCAGTTGTGCCTTGTTTCATGGAAGTTTATTCTCTTCTCATTCCCTTTCTGCCACAATTTTTACCTCTTTGAAAATAATCTCAAAATTAATTTCCCTACTTTGAAAATCATGAAAGACAAATTATGACATCCTATACTTTGATTTTTTTCCCTACGATGCCTTATGATAATATAATGGTCACAGTGTGTGATATAAAATACTAGTTATTAACTCTCAGTTATACTAAAAGGGCCATTTTTTGCAGACTGCCAGGATAAAGACACTTTTAATTAAATCTCACAAATTCCTTTGTACTGCAACCAAACCCTCTGCAGGGCAACTGATTCTGAGCCCTTCTGGCATGTATAGGGTTAACCAGGTTACCGAGGGCTCCTAGTTAACTTCTTTCACCAGGAATGCAATTCATGTTTACCTATATAAGGAAACCTGTTAGGCTGACCTGAGTTTGGTATTTTTTTTTTCTTTGCTCTGACTGAGAGGCATGTAAGCACACACCCTGGAGAGGGGGAGCGATTCCCAGCTGGACAGAGCAAGCTTCCTGAACGCCCCAGCCATTCAGCTGATCCGAGGCGAAGAGCAGAGCCGGTACTCGCCCGAGCAGCCTGCGTGGAGGACTCTCAGGTTTGCCTCTTCCAGCTCTCAATTGAGGAACAAACTCCCGATCCTGAGAAAAATGGGGAAGCCGGTGAGTCTCACTGCTCTCCCTCTCTGCTCGCTTCTGCTAAGGGGCACGCCTCGCCGCTCTCACCCAGGAAGCAGAGGGAGAGGCGTTGCTCAGCCTCTAACCCCACAGCTCCTTCCTGAACAAACACAATGCTTTGCCGTACCTCCAGCCAACTTTCTCTGTGGGTTTTGCACATTAAAAATCTACCGAGGCAATAATTCTAGCACCTTAGACATCTCAGAAAGTGTTTTTTACTGAACAAGAATTTCCAGACCATCGGGATGAGCAAACTTTCTCATCTTTCTTGCACTCTGAAACAGTGCAGATGAGTTTGGCGGCGGCGGGGTGGTGGGGGGGGGGTGCTTTGAGAGGAACGCTGAATCCTCAAGGAAGTAAGAGTAAATCTCAGAGGGATTCTTAAATCCACAAGCAGGGTGATAGTCTGCAGAAACAGAATTTGTCATTTTTTTTAAAGGCAGTCTGAAGCTATCATTTTTCATTCCCGAGGAGCAAAATACTTGGATCCTGTACATGTAATAAAGGACACCTTCTGAGTCAGCAAGGAGAGGAAGAAGCAGAGCTAGCTCCTTTGTTCTAAACAACATATAGAAATTCCCTTTTGCATTTTGACAACTAGCATGTGCCTGCTTATATATAAGGTGGGAGTGATGAATAAGGCATTATGGCAAGGGCACTGCGGTCAATTGAGTTAGAAATTGGCTGTGCACTATACATATATAAAACATTCAGTCTGAATGGAATTAAATATGGGAATGTGAAAGTGCTTAGAAAAGTTAGAGGGAAATTTTAGTTATACTTGGGAACAGTCAATTAGAAAAGGCAACTGTGAAAGGAAATTTGAAAAACCAAAAACCTGTTCCCACCGAGGTCTGAGGCATACAGAGAAGTTTTGAACTGAAAGTTAGTTCTCTTATGCTTGTCAAAAGGGATTTAAAGTAAGGTACAAATTTGTAAATTTTATTTTTGTAAGGCAAGGTGGTTTTCTGAATTGACTTACATTGGATAGTTTTGTTAAATGGCATGGTTGCTCATCTTTCAAAGGAATACCATCCTTTTCTGCCATGCACAAACTTAATTCTAAAAATTTGTGCGGCAGGATTCTGCTTCTTACTGCAACAGGTGGCAACGAGGACCTGGTTGAAGATTTGTGAGGATGAGGAGTTAATTTCCTAAATTAATATGAAGGAAAGTAATCGACGCAAACCAATGTGAAAGAAGCAAATTGAAAAAAGAATTTTATTGTTAATTGTAGATCATATTCTACTCTTCTGTTTGTAGCAATCGTCTTAAGACAGATTGGCAGCTCGCTATTCATAAGGACAAAAGCTCTGGCCAGTTTTACTTAGGGCTCGGGACTCTAAACAGTCCAACTATGCTAAGTAACACAGTTCAAAAGCTGCTTGCTCACTGCCATGAGAAAACAGTGAGAAAGCCGGTGCATTATATGGGAGACATTTCATTAAATAAAATTCTAGATAGCATGAACAGTGAGGGAACAATGCAAATGTTTAAAGCTTGTTATCTGCACACTGCTGCTAGGAAAAAATGGGAGTCTTAATATTGCGCTGCTATCAGTGGGAGTGAGTAACCCAGGAGACACAAAACACTATTTTAAAATATACCCTTAATAACAGATGGTTTAATACCAGGTTGTCTCACCATGCTGCCAATGAGATGGCCCCAAGCCAAATCAACTGGCATGTCTACCATTTTTCCTGTGAGTGGATGTGTAGTACATTGTTATTACATACTAATTGCATTAACAGCCAAGGGAATATATAACCAAGAAAACATAAAAGTCTCCTGGGCCACAGAGAGTGAGGGTCTTTATAAGGATTTTAGGTTTCACAATTAGAAACCTCCTTGCCTGTGACGTTAGTTGCTGCAGATGATTGGGAGGGTTATCTGTAGAATCTATGCATTCCAGGCTCCTCACGAGCTCATGTCGGGGTAACAATACTGATTATGGCATGGGATACCTTGGCATTCTCAGAGTTCCCGGTGGATTTCATCTTGGAGATTAAATTCATTTAGTGTCCAAATTTTCCTCCAATGAAAAACAATTAGGATGCTATATTTTTACATTAACTCTTTAAAGTCATGGTTCTATGTTCTGGTGTGAAGGGTGCCTCCATTTAACAACATCCTTAGAACTATGAGATGGTAGTAATTTTCCTGAGTTTTGAAATTTAAAAAAAAAAGGCTAAAAAATCTTGGTCATGGGGAGGGATAGTTCTTCTGATAACTTCGATAGTTCATAAATTGTGAATTCCTAAAAGAAGTGTGGTATGCATCCTACAAATTATAGTTAACTACAAACTTCTAATGGTTCATGAACAGAACCTGTTTTTGTGGGGCATCTGGTTATCTCGGGGCACATACTTTAAGGAAAAAAAACTGGCAAGTAGGTGGGCTGCCGAGCACTGCCCATGAGTGGGTTGCACACCTGCCTACTCGTTTGTACTTCTTGGCATCTTGGGCAGCAAGCTGGACTTGGATGCAGCATACCTAGAAGATGGTTTCTGGACCTCCATTTTCCCGATATACTGCATAAATCTGATCATTTTCTATACTTAATGTAATGTGGAAAAGAAAGAAAACTGTTAATAACAATTCCTGCCCATGAACCTGACTAAGCAAATTAAAATGCTACAAATTTGTTCTCCTTAGGTATATAATTTTTAATTTTTATTCTCTTTCTTGAGATCATTGGAGTTTTCAAATCCTGTCTATGTCATTTAATTTCAGACAGAATATATATAATATATATAATTTCTCAGTGTTGTTGTTGTTTTAACCTTAAAGATCTTTTGCAAATCTAATGGCAGTTTTTGTTCTTGAGATTTTTTTTTGTAGCTAGCATTTGGTTATTGCATCTATTATCCTTTTTCAAGTTGGTGTTTAGCTGGGATTCTTCTGCTATCAATGTAGATTTAGTCCAAGGACAATGAACATAAATAAAATAATGGATTTTAAGAAGTTCTTTATCAAATGAAATTTTCTTACTTGGACACTGTACCAAAATCTGTACTAAGTTCTGTTATCTTTGTGATCTTTGGTGAGTTTTCTCTCCCTGCCATTTGACATCAATTAACTTTTAAAAACATTTTACATTATTAATTCCCATAACATTCCTTCAGCAAATATTTATCAAACACCTTCTGAAGTCGTGTGTTATGTACTCTGAAGGAAATGTATGTATATGAAAGACAGATGAACTTGAACTGTGTCTTTGTGTGACAGATAACAACATCCCTGTAAAAAGAAATCTCATAATGTAAATGGTATGCAGCCTGTGACATGTGGTTTACTGCTGAATTATTTGGTTATTCGCTTCTTCTGTTGAGCCACGTTTAAATCAGAGCTTCCTATCTCAAAGGTACAACACACTGCTATGCAATGGATAGCTAACAGACGTGGTGAGATAATTCGAATAACAATGTAAGAGCCATGTAAGAGGATGCCAAGTGAATGCCAAGAAGCTTCATGTACTGACAGAGGAAAGAAATCACTATAATTTCCTCTCAGAGTAATTCTAAAATGACAGGACTGGGTGGTACTACCTTATATTTTGTAAATGTAATTTTCAATACCACTATGTCACACTAGGGGGAGGGTTCTTTGGTAGAGTGTTTGATTAGCAAACTGTTCTCTCTTGGGTTGTCAGGTATTCATAGCAAAGAGGTAATTCTAGAGCACGAAGTAGATCACGAGGTTTGGATAGTGGCTCAGCAACACTGGTAGTCCTGAAGGTAGGAGTTTCAGTTGTAGATCTCATGAAATAGACAAGAGCCACTGCCGTGGCATCGAACACAATAGAATTCACACCTTAAATGAAAAACGTTTAGATAATGCTGAAACATTTTAAAAGAAAAATAAAAGTAAACTACCATGCTCTGAGGAATAGAGCATTTTCAGATATGCCTGGGACATAATGGCCTCATCTGTATTGAGGATGCCTTGGCTTGTGTATGACAGAGTATGCTCACACTCTCTCATGGGTTGCTTTTCACTTGTTTCAACTTGAGACAGAAATAAAATTAACCAAAGCCACTCAATTTGACAGTTTTAGTTTTAACACGTGACAGACTTGAAATTTTTGTCAAAGGGCCTAAGCCCAGAAATGCTGTATTATTTATAGGTATTGTTCTACAACAGAGGCCTTGATTATTTAAGCTAAAATTATTCTCCCCTCCCCCTAGTATCTAATTGTACAGTTATTTATATCCACACTGACACACTCATCATGTACTGCCTTAGGGAACAAAACAATATATAAACTACCAGAGAACAGATAGCAAGTTTACTCCAACTGATAGCCTTGGCTTAAACTTACGAAATAAAACAGTGATAGTGTTTCCCAAGTTTCTTCTGAAGCTGTGGATGATGGGTTGTGCCATGTGATTTTTTTTTTAAAAACTTTTTGGGAATTTGATTTCCTCAGTTATTGGTGGGTATACAGATTATTAGGCATTTGTACATATTAAAATAGTCATGCCTGAGAACACATATGATGCTGAATATGAAGTCAGTCAATATATATTGGTTGACTCTGGATGGGTGCAAGTGTATTAGGCATTGTTCTAAAATTAACCAATTCTAGGATTGAAGAAGTAGAAGCAGACACGCTGATGGTCCACTTAACTCATTTGAAAATTGTGCTTCAATGAAACATGAGGTACCTTCTAGTGTCTGCACCAAGGTATTTTGATTCTTTATTCTTGTTGTTGCTACTTATTTATCTCCTGTGTATTGTCAGGGTTCTCAAGTTGACCAGAATATATATATATATATATATATATATATATATATATATATATATATAGAGAGAGAGAGAGAGAGAGAGAGAGAGAGAGGGAGAGAGAGAGCGAGAGCTTTTATAGCACCTTACATGCTGCTATACAGCTAGTGTCTTACAGGCTGTGATCCAGCTAATCCATCAATGGCTGTCTACCAATGGAAAGTTCAAGAATACAAGAGTTGTTCAGTCCAAACTGCTGTTATTCCAGCTGGTCAAGAGATCTGTATTAAAGGTGAATCCTCTCACCTCAAAGATCCAGGCTATACATGGGTCTTCTGACTTCAAATGATTTAATTAAGAAAAAAATCCCTCACAGGTATACCCAACTGCTTGGGTTTTAGTTAATTCCAGATGTAGTCAGAGTGTGACTAGCCATCACACTCTGTAAGGTTTGGGGTTTGACTCATTTTCTAAATTCTTCTTTAATAGTCTATGTTATTAAAATATGGGTTTCTACCTTTAAAGGCTTTCTCCCAAAGTCACATATTTTATAAGCAAGGAAAAATGCTTGCTTCATCTTTATTAATTTAACACTTAGAAAACTTTACAACAGCAATTACAGGAAGGACTCGGTTAGAAAATTCATTGGGAAAAAAACCAATAGTTTTTTCTTAAAAACAAAAATAGAATGTCTTTCTAACTTTAGGAATGATTTTTTAGGAGTATTTAGGGTTGTCTTTTCTCATGGTATCATGCCTCCAAGGTCACTTTTAGTTCTCATACAAGACACCCATCCTAGCAGAATGAAACATTTAATCTGATGTGACTCCCAAGACAGAGAAATATGTCCTGTGGGCTGATACGCACTAGCAAGAGTTCACTGCTTATTAAGGGAAGTGGGAATCATATGGTACTCAAGTGATGAAGTAGTACAGCTTCATCAAATGTAAAGCAAGTGCCCCTATATTAGAAATATTTTCACTGACTCTCAGACACTATCTCTTACAATTATATACCCTTTCGAAAGAAAAAAAAATTGAACCTGTGGTATAATGTTTTCTAGACTGCAGTACATAAACCTACATTTATTGAAAGCACTCTCTTAGGTATATTTAGACTGAATATTTAAGATTGTATCTGCTTCATCTGCATACATAAAATGAAAATTATAGGTGAGATAAATCTCTTCAGTAGTTTCAGATTTCAAGTACAAAGGGAACACTCAATGTCCATTTAATGATATTTACTACCTTACAAACTAAGACCTAATAGGAGTCTGCATTTATGTAGATAATGTTTCATTGCAAGAGATAACCATGAATAAAATATCATGAAATCAATAGTAAAGGTGCTATGAAAGAAATAAAAGCTCTGATCTGAGTCATGTGTGTCAGAATCACAGTAGGAAGGTTTAGCTAATCAGCCTAGAAGTTAGGAAACTCATATATAAGAAAGGGAAACATAGAGAATAAGAAGGAAAGAACAATGTCATGGTGTTTAGAAGAAGAGAAAATGACCAGATTCTACTAGAGAATTTTCAATAATGGCTGACATTTGTCTTTGAAAAAGTCCACATTGGCAGCAACATGGAAAACAGAAATAAGGGTTTATCAGTATGATTTGATTATATGGGACCAAAGAAAGCTGCCAGACATAGAAGACATCTGCTTATTTTTGTGCCATGCTTATAGAGGTGAAAAGAAACATAAATTTTCATAATATTTTATGATCGAAATCAACAGGGGTGAATAAAAAATGAAACAGGAAAGTGGTGACTGACAAGGCTATATCAAAGAGAGCTTTCAGTACAAACTTAGTTCACATAACTATACAAATAGTGCAGTATCATTGAAGTTGGGAGTAAGGCAAGATAACCTGGCCTTGAGAAGGCAGCTTAATTATTTGTAGTCTGATGAAGCAGAAAAGGCATAAGTTTTGAGGTTGAACACCATGGTACGGTTCCATTCACAAGCTGTATAATAGCTCAGCTTTTATATGGTTAAAAACTATGTCATAAACATCTGTATTAAGTGATGCTAGTACAAAGGGATGTGTGGTAATCACTTCTCTGTATGTCTTATGCAGGTGTTAATATTATAATCTCACAAATCCATTCCTGTTGCAAGTTGAAAGGAGATTAGTAACTTTATAGAGGTAGAACAGGGATGGTGTTGTATGGTGAGGTAGAAGAGAGCTTAACACTGTACCTTTTCCTAAGTAAAGACTTCTCCTTGTTGATAATATCCAGGGAATCTGTTACCTTTAATTGTTTGGTGAATTCCTTCCTTTTCACTCCAGCTTCTCCTCTTCTTGGTTTAAGGTATCCCGTATAAGAACAAGCTAGACTCTTATCATGTGAGGTCCTTTATCACTTGTAAGAGGACTGACTCTAAGATTTAGGAACGTGTAATGCAAGTGTTTACACAGACTCATGGGCACATGCTTAACCTCATGCTCTCTGCAGGGTTTGCCATTCTGTTTTTCTAGCATTCTTTCCTCAGAAGAATTTATATATGACATGTGTACTCCCTGTGTTTGTTCTCAGGAAATTCCTCTCCAGGTTCTCAATATTCTCTTATTAAAGAGAGTCTTCGGGTTGCAAAAGCTACAGCCAGGCAGATAGAAAACCTAGTGAATGGGCATGTGATGGGGAAGAAAGGGTTAAGCTCTATAGATTCCAAGTATTAGCTTCTCTCTCTCTCTCTCTCTCTCTCTCTCTCTCTCTCTCTCTCTCTCTCTCTCTCTCTCTCTGCAGGTGTTCTGGCATTGTAGGATGCAAGTCACTACCAATATTCTCCCACTGTCTTGCTCTGTTTATTTCCCTTTGTTCTTGGCACATGTTATTTAAGTCCCTTTTTATTGTTAGACCTCAGTGAATGCTTCCAATTTGGGGTATACTTATGTATAAATGTAGTACAAGCCACATTTATGATTCACTGGATTATTAAAATGTCTGAATTTCTCATCAAGATCCTATTCAGTTATTTTTATGTACAACAAATGATTATTTTCATATAGAAATATGTGGTGCAGCATAGGAGATTTTTCCATTCTGTCGTCTTATTTGTAAAGTGTTTGAGTGGAATATTGTGAGCTCTCTATGAACTCCCAGGTAACTGGATGGTCCGTGGTTCTTGATTCTGGTATTTGATATGTGACTGTAGACATTCTATCTGGGATTTGGGTGGAGGCGGGTGAGTAAGAAAGCAGACTGGAAGTTGTTATCTGTAATAGAAATCTCAGACATGTTTGGAAAGTGTTTCTTCCTCTTCCTAATCCATCCCTTCTTCAGCCCTCAGTAATTTGTCCTCTATAGGACCCATTTTGGTACAAATGCATTTCAAGGTATAAGGGCACTGTAAAGCATTCATTTCAAATCTGAATAGTATCTCACAGAGAGACTGCCACTTTCACATTTTAGTGACCCACTTGGCTTTGCTGACATTAAAGCAGAAATACCCAGTCCACAGAAACTTCCAGTCAGCATGTGCAGTGGTAATTCACAATGCAAAAAAATAAATAAATAACCCACCACCAACAAAAAACAAAACAAAAAACAAGTAGGAAGTCAGACCTTGACAGTGTTAAATCAGAGGACAAGTTTATTTTGTCCAAGAATTCAGGTACCTGCCCATAAATCATTGGCTAGTAGACTGAAGATAATGAAGGAAGCCCCAGAATGATCCAGGGTGAAGGTCACATCAAACACTGCAATCAATGAAAAATGGTGAGAATTTCTATTTCCAGACCCCAGAGTCAAGCTCCTGCCGAGATAAAGGTGTGAGCTTTGCACAGCATCAAACCTTCTTGTCTGTTTATTCTGCTTAGAAAGAGTAAAGTAGGGAGGAAGAAGGCTTCTGCCAACAGACTATAGGTCATAAATTAGCTAATAAAATATGTCCCCAGTTATCTCTTAAATAGCCTATTTTATATAAACTTGTCTATTTGATTTACTTTTTTCTCCACTCACTCAAGGTTGCATTTTGGTAGCCTTAGTCAGTATATGAGTTTTAAGTTGCAAAATCATAGATGACCTACCTTGTGTTTTGAGGAAAATATTAGTATATATGTATTACTGTGTGTGTGTGTGGTATATGTAGCTTGTTGCTATTGATCAGAAACCTAAAAGTCAACTTCAAATGTCTATATGTAATATTAGTTAGTTTGATGAAATAGGCATATTATCATAAAATATATTTAGTTTTATTAAAAATAAATTTTAATAATGCCTCCAAGATTTTGTAGTTCTAATTTATTATTTCCACTAGGGCTAGAATAGCCAATTCTTATTTTATCTAGTAGAGGCACAGTCAATGCTAATACAACACTACACATATTTCTGTACATTTCTGTGTACATTAAACATGCATTTACATATGTTTGTGTTATATGTGATTATATAAATATATCTACATACACAACCATATATATACAAATATATATGCCCGTTTAAAGTTGTCTTTGAGAGTAAAATTTCAGCCATTGTTTATTATTTTCAATGTCAGACAAATGATAAAACAAGAAAAGAAAATGACATTTTTATGACTGTATATAATGGCTTAGATAATAGCTGGATAATCAAAGAGGCAGGTGGGGCAGAGGCATAAACAGGAAATTAAGAAGGGAGGTGCTAAAGCAACAAAATCTGCTCTCCCCTGCCCACCTGCTTCGACACAGAGACAAAATCCCAAACAACGAGATACATGATGAAAGGATCAAGTAAACTGGCAAAGCATGCATTGTTAGAAAACAGAAACTACAGGAGGCAGAAAATGAAAGAATAAAAAGGATATGAAAGATACTTCAGGGGAAATGCTTTTAAATTTTAAGAAATGGGCAAAAGAGGTAAATGAAGTAAGAAATGAAAAGGTTAAATTAAAAATAACCAAAAACATCATCCAAGGGAAGTTGAGAAATTAGAAGAAAGAACAATTGAGGAGCAGAGGGCACTGTTAGTTCTCATTCAAAAGTGCCTGGCCAATTGTAGGTCCCTGAGAATAATTTAATAACCCTGAGATAATATATACATGGGATATATCCAGTGAAACTGACCTTGAAGATGATAGAATTTGTCTTACTGCCTTGTAAGTATAAAGGCAGTATGCTTTTTTAAAAAACTTCCCTTCCTCAAAAAGACATGAATGGCAGGAATCCAGGACTTCTTAGATGTGAGGTGGCACAGAGGAGACTGGCCTTTCCAGAGTTAGTAAATGGTTATTCTAGGTCAGGAACAATAGGCCAGAGGCCTTAAGAGCTGATCCTCCACATGCCTCCCCTAGTCCTCAGAGTCATTCATTAAACCAGCAGCAGCACCTGGCTTAATGTTTATAAAATACTTTCCACTTCTGCAGGGGAGAGGGAAGTAAAGGCTGAGATCTGCGAATTCATTTCTATTGTTAAGTATTACCAAAGTCCCAGAGCTTCACTTGGTAACTGCCAGGCAGCTTGTGCATGAAATCTCAAATCCAACTCACTGTGATTTTGCTCACAATAACTTATGCTTATAACTCAGTGCCCTGAGTAACTGTTTCTTTCAGGACAAGTGAGCATATTATAGTATATCACACATCTCAAGGCCTGTTTCAGAAAACTGTTTTGACACAACGTGTTAACAGTGAATTATTGATTTTTACCTGCAGCAAGGAGTAATGCTCAGAGTGGCTGGGGAAAGCTTCCCAGTTGTTGGCTAGTTGAGCAGCTCTATTTAAGGCTCTAGTGGGTAATTCAGATGATGGCAAACTTCACTTTGACACAGTGCCATAGCGCTTCCATTAGTGCCCTGGGTAGAGCACAAACATCTGCTTGCTTTTATTGTCCATGTGTTACTTAAGATAGTCTGTTCCTTTATGACGTAAATCGCTGGAATCTGCTGACTATTTATAAAGCCTCTTTTAGTGTTTCCTTGAAATGATCACTCTTTACAGTTGTTTAAAAGATAATTGGCCTTTTCGGTACACAAAAATTAGAAAGATCATATTTTCTACTCCTCTGACCTTTTCCAGAGATGGCATTATGACTAAAGCATACTGGCTTGTTGTAAAATTCTTTGTCTTGGGGATTGTGTGATTCACGGGTTCACATTATCACATCAAGTCAAAAGAAACTACATTTCCAATTATTTGATCAAAGGTAACTAGCCTGTTGGTTTTTTGTTTTGTTTTTTCCTCTCTTCCCAGAGCTTTGTGGATTTACTTATTTCAGTTTTCCTTGAAAGGGTTTGCTATTGCCTTCCCCCCATATTTATCTTGTCCTGACAAGACGCTAAGCAATTTGTTTGCCCTCTAGTATATTCATGTGTCCACTACAGATGTTTCAAGACAGCCAGGGACAGCATTTTCATTCCAATGAATTGGCTATATTCCAGGGCTTCTTCGATTGACAGTTTTGTCTTACTTTTATTATAGATGAAGGCCTGAGGCCAAGGAACTTCTCAAGAACATGAGGGCCATGATATGAAGAATCTAGCATATGAAAAACAAACACCACCACTTATGATCCCAAATTTGAGCAAAGATTGGCTTGAGGTGTAATGAATACTAAAATGATTCTCCTCAGCCCAGTGATTAGAGAATCTTGGGAGGACATAGCCATGCACATTGGGTTTTGTAACTTGTAAAATTTTCCAAAATAATCCATCTGGAAGAGCACTTTTATATTATGCCAGTAAATAGGGCTCTTACTTGGGTCCTGGAATGTCATGGAGCCAGAAAGTTTCCGGGATATTCCTAAGGGAAGGATATTGGAAGATGATATGTGAGGATCGTGAGAGTTCTTGAGACTTGCCAGAGAATGGAGACAAGGACTAATTGGGAGTTTTTGAGAGTGCAGAAAGAATCCATGTGGATATGTGAGGTTGGAGTGATTTCTTTCCAATTGAGATCTATGTGTTTCTTGCTCTCTCTGAGTTCTGAATATTGAATTTATGAAAATGCAAAAGAGAAAAAGATTGTGTCCCAAAGGGAAACATTTAGAGAGTTGGGGGAAAAGAACATCCACTGCCTCATTACTGAGAAAGGAAAGAATGCAATGAAGAAATCTGGTCACTAATTGCAAATAAAATTAACAATTCCTGCGAGCTGTTAAAAACAAAAATATCATGTTCCATAAGTTACAAATAAAGGGCCATGAATAAAGAAGATTCTCAGAGTAAATTTCAGCTCAAATTCATTTCATCTGCAGACAACAATGGCTCAGTGAATGAAGGTACTTAACCACCAAGCCTGATGATCTGAGTTGGATCCTTGAACCCACATTGTGGAAAAGAACTGACTCTCCCAATTCATCCTCTGATTTCTCCATGCTCGCCAAGGCACAATATGGTGCCCATACACATATGCATGTGCAAATATGTGCATGTGCATATATGTGCATACACACATGCGCGCGTGCGCACACACACACACACACACACACACACAGAGACTTTCTCATTTCAGTCAAGGAAAGTGTAGAAAGTAAGAACTCACCTTGGCTTGTCTGTAGTTTGCCACAGCCACCATCACTAGCTGTTTAATGCCCTCTAAGGTTGAACAAAATACACAGAAATTATTATGTCAAAATCTGGCGCTACACAAACCTAACTTAGAATCTCCGCTGCGACACTTGCTAGCTGGACGACCTTCTCTCAAAGTCCTTTGTTGATTTTGTCATCAGCCTTTCCAGGGCACATGGTAAGACAAGCAGGCACAATATTCTAAGCAGAGTAAACACCTGGGAAATCCTGGCTAGCATCATCCTCTCTGAGAACATAGGGAGTGATGGTTCAGTGTCTGATAAATTGGTGCCCCCAAGAAGTTGTCATTCTGGACAAAGCATGCAAAATATGCCACCTCTAGGAGAGAAAAGCCCATTGAACTTGTTAATAGGCCTTTTACTCCAAATCACTCCAAATTGTTTAGACTTCCTTCAGAGACCTGTGGACTTAGACAAGACTTAAGATGTCCATTAACATACCCAAGGAAATGGATTGATAATACATCGAAACAATAACTTACTAAAGGGGAAGGCAAGCAGTTGTTTTACACTACCCTGTTCTTTTGATTCAAAATGAGCAACTTTATACCTTCAAAGAATTTTCCTATACTAGACCTGACTGAAGTTTTGCATATGAACTGTCTTACAAATGAATTTAAGTTAATGCTACTAAAATATTTAGTGATTTCAGGGAACCATTCTAACATATGTTGGCTTAAAGCTAACTTTTAAGAGTTTTGCCTGGAGACAAATTCTCTTTAAAAAAAAAAAAACACATGAACAAATTAAACACAAAGTAAAATTTGTTTGGAAGATGATGTTTCACCCAGACTGGTTTTGTATTTCCTCTTGGACTAGAAACATGTTAGTCATTTAAAAAATATACATGTCCTTAAGACATATTTCAATAGGGCAAAACCCCTAATCAACAACAAAACCCTATTTCTATAAATATACAAAGATCGCAGCAATGCATAATGAAATAAATTAGTGTCTGTGGCCATTTCTTCTTCCTGACACTTTGGAGGAAGTGTTCTTTTGATAGAAAAGAAAACATGTTGACCTCATCTGAAAACTTAGTAACAACAGCAGCTTTACAATGCATTACATTGCTAAAGTCTACTTATCATAAACACACCCAATTTTGACTTTTTCATTTTCTTAAAGTCTAAAACATAATTTTTTGTTTGTTTTATTCAAAGACAGTTATATTATCTATCTCTCTAAAATGTTTAAACAAAAAGACTGATGAAAAAACACAGCATTTCCCATCCTTCTGATAAAAATTAAGGAACACGACCTTAACTTATATTCTTGAACAGGATGTTGTATTTTCCTACTCCCGCATCTGACGCTTCAATGTATTTTTCATATGTTCCAATTTCAATCCACAGATTAACCAATAGTGCAGAAAATCCTAAAAGATCAGCATCAAAGGATTATGATAACCCTATTTTGACAGTTTAATTTGAATCATCTAGTAAGGTCACATAATTTGCTTTCTTAGAGTACAATAAATAAATAAACAAATATCTCTGTAGAAGTCAGGGCACGTCTCATCACTTGGATGGGTTTCCAGTGCTGCCTTTCTCCTACATTTCTTTCTAAGGGATCTTTTTGATAAGAGATGTCTCTGTCGAGATACCTGTACTCATCTATGAATCTCCCTGAATATACTTCAAAGTGTCATTTTCAGGTAGTGATGTCTGTTAAATAATATCCAATATGGCACTTACTAAATTAGTTTGCTCCACATTACTTGGGAATAATGACCACAGTAAATTTATTTAGATTCTGTGTGATAACACCAAAGATGCAGTTTATTTAGGTATTGATGTAGTATAGTTAATTTTTTATTATTATTTATAATTATTAGCCTTAGTATGTTCAGGAATGTCTGGTAGCTATTTAAATACAGTGAGAAGAATTCAGCATGAACAAAATAATATCTTCGCCACCATGAAAGTGCACTGTATATTGGATGAAGCAACTATAATACAACATATTACATTCGTTTGCTCCACAATCATTTATTACACATCTATTTATTAGGCTATGGGGATACCCATTTCCTGCCCTCAAGGAAATTATGATTTGATAAAGAATTTTAAATAGGTGCTAAGTAGAATGCAAACGAAATTTTTTATTTAAAACATAACAAATATAACATAAATGAAGAAAGGTATGATCTATTGACTGTCCTAAGCAATAATTCTGGTTTATGTTAACATTAATATTGACCTCAAAAAGACTGCATAATTGACAGAAAATGATGACAATGTCTTAATGTTTGGGCTTTTAAGTTTTTTGTTTTAGTTTTTATTTATTAATGGTCTTTCCTGCATCTATGTATGTTCACCTTGTATTCTAAAAGTAAATCACCATGTGAGGTCTGGAAACTGAAGCTTGACAAGCGCCCTTATAACTGCTGAGTCATCTCTCCAGTCCTGCTGTTTGGCCTTTATTAGTATGATTTCATGCTCAGTGATCTAAATTTCTGGTGTCTACATGAAAGGTTCTGAGGTGATTGAAGACAGCAATGTATCATAGCAAGCTTCAGAATTTCCAGGTACAAACTACTGGAGAAAAGCAGACTACTGAGACTTGCCTGCAAAAACTACGATAGCTGGTCTTGAGATAGGGTTGAAAAGTCTGCATGTCTAACATGCTTGCAGGTGATGTCGATACTGTCGATAAGAAAACTCTGTTTTGTAGTGTTGGTGTCAGATATACTCACAGAGTTACAATACCTCCTATATGTGGAGGAGAATTAAATATGGTATACACCAACATGAGGTAGTAGACAGTGTAGTGACCAAACCAAGTGCCAAGTGTAAGGTAGATATTAAAAGGGTTCTTCTTTGGACCATTCAGGTAACTTCTCTGGTGAGATTAAGATTAGAGAAACTGCAGTTTATTAAAACTAGCTCAACACTCTCATATGAGTACAGGCAACTTTGAACCACACAGCTGCAGAAACCCGGGGGCCTGGTGAACGATTTTAGTTTTTAGTTCCCATGTACACCCTAGAGTGCTCCAAATGTGTTTGAATGTTCACACTTTTCTGTCGCTTATCAATTGTCTTTGCAGTGAGGCAGGTTCACAAGGCTCCATTAGGGGAGCCTGTGACAAGAACATGACTTCATAAAGTCCGCAAAGCCAAGCTACCCTTGCTTTTCCTTTCATGTCGAGAAGCTATGTATTGTTGGCAGCTCTGTTGTATAGTAGTTTTATGGGTACAGCATGTTGAGATGAGAGAACAGGAAAGGCAGAAGTGATTTCTTGTCGACTCAGTTAAAACTGACCATTCTGTCCCTGGTTACCAACTCTTTGAGGGAGCAGTTAAGTTTTTTCTGCTTGGATTTCTGAATCTAGAAAACAAGAGTGCAAAATTTCAGGGAATTTTAAAAGAATTTTTGTATTTTAGTCTGTAGTGTTTTGTGGTAATGCTTTATTAAAGCATATTAAATATATACAAGGAATTTTTAAATAATCATAGTTATGTACTTATATATGTGCCTTAAATGCACACTTTGGCATCTATTTCAAAGAAATGAAATGGTCCCAAAACCCCGTACACATTCATGCAAGCTTTATTTATGTGAGCCTGAACCTAGAAGAAGCCCAAATATTCTCCAACAAGTAAAGTGTTAAACAAACTTTGATACCTTTTTACTGGAGAATACTATGGAGTAGTGAGAAGGAATGGATTATTCATGTCTAGCAACCTTAAGGAATATCCAGTGGATTATTCTGACTAATAAAATGTGAATGCTGGAAGGCTACATACTCTATGATTTTCTTAATTTGATTTGGTAGGGTAAAAAAATATAAATAGAAAACAATTAATGGTTTCCTAGGTGTAGATATTGGAAAAGTGAGGGAGATGGTTGTGTTTAAAGGGGTAACATAAGGGATCTTTGTAGAGATTGAGCTAAACACATGTATGTGCCTATTTACTCACATATCAGTACTAGAAAACTAGGGAAATCTCAATAAAACTGACAGGTTGCATCTGTTTCAGTGTTCTGGTTGAAATATTGTATTATAGTTTAACAAAATAGCACTAAATTGTAGAGAGAAACTGGGAAAGAAGGTAAAGGTCATTTCTATATTATATATTTTTTTGAATTTTGAATAAATGGGACCTCCTAAAATAGAGAAGCTTCTGTAAAGCAAAGGACACAGTCAATTAGACAAAAAGGCAGCCTACTGAGTGGGAAAAGATCTTAACCAACCCCATGTCAGGCAGAGGATTGATCTCCAAAATATATAAAGAACTCATGAAACTAGACATCAAAATACAAAGTAACCTAATTTGAAAATGGGGTACAGAACTAAACAGAGAATTCTCAACAGAAGAATCTCAAATGGCCAAAAGATACTTAAGGAAATGTTCAACATCCTTAGCCATCAGGGAAATGCAAATCAAAACAACTCTGAGAAATCATCTTATGTCGGTCAGAAATCAAAAACACTAATAATAGCTTATGCTGGAGAGGATGTGGAGCAAGGGGAACACTCCTCCATTGCTGCTGGGAATGCAAACTTATACAACCACTTTGGAAATCAGTTTGGCGGTTTCTCAGAAAATTGGGAAACAACCTAACTCAGAACAAAGAAATACTAGTCTTGAAATATACCCAAAAGATGCTCAATCATACTACAAGGTCAGTTGCTCAGCTATGTTCATAGCAGCATTATTTGTAATAGCCAGAACCTGGAAACAACCTAGATGCCCCTCAACCGAAGAATGGATAAATAAAATATGGCACATTTACACATTAGCGTACTATTCAGCAGTTAAAAAAAAAATGACATCTTGAAATTTACATGCAAATGGATGGAACTAAAAAAAAAATCCTGAGTGAGGTAACCCAGACCCAGAAAAATGAACATGGTTTATACTCACTCATAAGTGATTTCTAGCTGTAAAGTAAAGAATATTGAGCTGATAGTTCATGATTTTAGAGAAGCTAAGTAACAAGATGAGCCCTAAAAAAATCATACATAGATCTACCTAGAAAGGGGAAATAGACAAGATTGCATGAAAAAATTGGGAGCATGGGAGTAAGGAAAGTAGGGAGGGTGGAAGGGGAAGATGAGTGGAGAAGGAAGGGGAAGCAGAACTTGAGGGAACGGGATAGTCAAGATGCAGGAAGCACAGAGAAAGATGGAGAAAGCAAGGAAAGAGATATTTTGATTGAAGGAGCCATTATAGGGCTAGCAAGAAACCTGGCACTAGAGAAATTCCCAGGAATCCACAAGGATGACCTCAGTTAAGACTCTATATTATATCTTACAATTGCATATGATCAACAATTATAACAATAAAAGCTTCTCATTAAAAGAAAACATTCTTAGCAAACTGGTGGTGGTGGCAGCAGCACAGGCCTTTAATCCCCAGCACTCAGGAGGCAGAGGCAGGTGGATCTCTATGAGTTTAAGGCCAGCCTGATCTACAGAGTGAGCTCTAGGACAGCCAGGACTACACAAAGAAACCTTGTCTGAAAAATCAAAACAATCAAATGAAAAGAAAGAAAGGGAGAGAGAGAGAGAGAGAGAGAGAGAGAGAGAGAGAGAGAGAAGCAATCTTGTCCAGTGAGATGGTTCAGTTGTTAAAGCTCCTTGCTGCCAAACCTACACAACCTGAGCTCAATCCCCAGGAGTCACATGGTGAGAGGATAGAACTAATTCTAACCCTGTGACATACAGACACAGATACACACACAGAGACACACACACACTTACACACAACTAAATACATTCAGGAAAATAAAGAAATGAAATATTCTTTTAAAAGTAGCAAAAATTAATCTTGAGCAAGCCTAGTAACCAACAGTTTGTGTTAATGTGATTTCAAGTTGCATACAGTAGTGTTTATTAAGTAGTTTCAATGCCTCTTCTACTTATGTGAGTTTTCTCAAATTAAATCATACCATACATAGGGCAAAATAAAATGCAATGTGATTCCCTACAGCAAAGATTAGCAAGCTATGACTCACGGTTAAATCTAGTTCTCTGTCTGTTTTCATGACTCTCGACCAAAAATGGTTCTTTTATTTCCAAGTTTGAAAAGCTTCAAAAGAAGAAGTACTATTTTATGACAGGTGAAAGTAATATGAATTTCCAACTTTAGTGTTCATAAAGAGAGTGTTATGAGAACACAGCCATACCCACTGACTTTATATTATTGTCTCTGGCATTTTTCATGGCCCAACAGCAGAGCAAGATAGTTGCAATGGGATTGCTAGGCCCATGAAGCCAAAACTAGGAACTATCTAAGATTTTTACAGGAAAGTTTACCTACCTTTGCACTTGGTGCATTAACTCTGGATTTTCTAGGCTAAGGTAACTCTGATAAGTGATCATCTTAGCATCAAAGCATTCCATGAGGGAAATAATATTTATAGTTTATAGCATAAACCCACAGGAAAATGTCACTGCCCAAATTAATTCTGGGAGTCTTAGATTATTCATATATTCTGTCCTTCTGGAGGAATCATAAAACCCATAAACTCAGTTCATACTTAAAGAGAACAAAAGAATGTGTGTTTCTTAGGACAATCACAAAAAAGAATGAGACCTCATGGCAAGACATAATCAGATCAAGTTCAAGTCATTACTCTTGCAACCTGGGCAAGTCATTCACCTTTCTGGGCTTTATAACAATCAAGATGAATATGTCTACTCCCATGGATTTTCTGAGTACACAACTAACCTGTACATCAAGAACCTTGAATGTTGGAGTAGGCAAATTCCTACTTATGCTCCCTCCAAGCTGTTTCAAGACAGGAATCATTCCTCTGGTTTTGTGTCTTATTTTTCTGTGCTACCCATATCTCATTCTGACTTCGAAATCTGCAAGGAAGAGAGTTTGACCCCTTTTATAAACATCTACCTCCGTCTTTGCAGTTTCTCTGTAAGTATCTGTGGAGGGACAAAAAAAAAAAAAACTCACCAGCCCACCTCCCTGCTGCCAGGATTTCTCTTCAGATTTCTCTCTCAGGAGACCTAAGTGGAGGCTCTGATACAATGGAATATAATCAAATCTATTTTTCAGTTATAGGATGAAATGTGTCTGCAGTGCTGGTGGAACCTGCAGGTAGATGTGATCCCAGTAGTTTCAAATCTAGTCTCCAGTAACAGGTCAGTTGCTGTCTGAAAGCCCTTTAAGTTATAAAGAAAAACTTCTTATTAAAATCCTAAAGTCAGAGAGGAAACATGAGAAGAAACTTACTTGCCTATTGATCATTGCTGAACATTCAAAGTGCTCAGTTCATGATTATCTCTACACATTGATTCAGTGGGGACTTGGGTGTGATTGCCATGACATTTCTTTCAACGCATGCCAAACTGACAGCCACGAGGATTAAATTCAGTGTTGTACTATTCTAGGAAGGGACACAAAATCCAGACTTAGGAGTCATGGCCAATCTGGTCAGACAGAGCAAGACTGAAGTGGGCAGTGCATCCCTGAATGTGACTTAGATCCTTCTTAGTGATGCCCAGAAAGAAGGCTTAAGGAGTTGTTATTGAGCTAGTTCCCAATCTAGAAAGATTTTTAGCATTACTGAAAGAGAAAGGGAAACAGACAGAAAAAGAAAAAAACAAGTTGAATGATTTTTGTTGTTGTTGTTGTTGTTCATCAGGTCAAATTTTTTTTTAATTAATAAATTTGTTTGAGTAAGTTCTGTGATTTAAATCACTTAGTTTCCTTGTCAATCTTTTTCCAACTACATATAAAGTATAATACCATAACACTCAGTAGAATGTAAGCATATGCACGCAATGAGCCAATATGTACTTCCCCCTTTGTGTAATTCATACTTGTCTGAGGGAAAAGATGGTACACTTACATCACCCAACTCAAACTGCCCCCCAGTAATGTTTTAGTGATAGCTTCTTGCATGGTTGAATCCACTGTGGATGCCCTATTTTACACAACCCATCCTTTCTTCACTTAGGCAGATTAAACTGCCTTGCTCTTAGCAAAGCTTCCAGTACATTGAATTTTCTAGATGTCTCATGTAAGGATAATTTTGAAGCATAAAGTTTCTAGAACCATCTCTAAAGATGCCCCACATTAATGCTGAGATGATGGGTGATGGACCTGAGAATACTGAGATATCACTCTAATATTTGCATTAGTTTGTACAGCACACCTTATCTTAATAGACAAATCATCTAGGTAGGTGTGGCATTATCTTGTGAGCCTTAAAAGCAGAGAACATTCTTTGCCTGGGACAGAAGTCAGAGAAACTGGAAGTATAAAAAGTAATCTTGAGTATCACCGCATTTGGCTTTAAGTATGGACAGAGTCATACCAAAGATAGAAAAGCAGCATGTAATTGGTGAGCAATCATCCTATGACGGAAGCATGTAAATGGAGACCTCAGGCCAACAAACTCTAAGATCCAGGGTCAACCAATGACTAGAATCACCATGGGAGCAGACCCTTTTACAGGGACTGTAGATGAGATTTCAGGCTTACCAGTGTTTTCATCTCATCAATGTGAGTCTGTGAGCGTAGAGAAAGTTGACTAGTTGAATCTATCCCATCTTCAAGCCTGCATCCCCATGAACTAATAAAACATATCTTCATTTACTAACGTTTTACGATTTGTTATAAAGCAAGAGAAAACCAGTAAACTGTTCATTGCTATCTTTCCTTTGAAGTTCCTGGACTGATTTTTTTTTTTAAATGAGTGTTCTAAGTAAATGTCTCTTTCATTTCTAAGTAGAAAATAATTCCATCCTTCTTTCACCACTTAGACTTGAGGAAATGTTTCATTTCTTATTTCAGCTCACTGTCAGGCAACTTGATGGGAATATTTTTTAAATGAACTATGTTAACATTTGTAATTTCCTAAAGAAGCAGTTGATATGCTTCTTATTTGTTTCATGCAATAATATTTGATTGGTAATGTGAGGAACTTCAGTGTCGCTACAGCAATACTTTGGACAATTGGAGCTCTAGATCTTTAGATTCATATATTATTCCAGTTGAGAAGAATATAATGTATTCATAAATCTGAAATATAGTAACATTAGACACATCTGGTTACTATTCCAACATGTAAAGAATTTAGAAGTCATGATTTCTGTTATCTCAACAAGATAAAAGAAGACCAATAAGAAAACCAACATCTTGTCTTAAATCCATGAGAGAATTGGGGTCACAGGTCTAACGCTAACCTCTAAAACCTGAGAGGCAGGAATATCTAAAGAATATAGATTACTTTCCCAGAAGCAAAAGCTGTTCGACTCAGTCACTAGTGGGAACGTTTAAATGATATCTTCAATGAATTTCTGTTGGCTGGTTGTAAGATACCTTGAAAGATTCAAAACTGCAGGGTGTATAGTATAACTAGGTATAATCCTTTCCCAGGTTATCCCTTGAAATTTTCTACCAGTATTATGGTGAAGATCAGAAAAAATAAATAAACCTGGAACTTGGCTAGATCAAGGGGGAAAGTAACCATTGTGAAATACAAACTGGCTCTTACAAATAAGCCCAGAGCATCCATCAAAACAAGCCTCAGCAACAAGGGGGAATAAAAGAATGCCTTATCTGACTTAGTGAAAGGAATATCACCTATTTCTATCTGGCTTTTAAATTTTCTGTCTCACCTAGAAGTGACAATATAAACTGAGAAGCACTCACGGTAGTCCACACTTCAGGGTCACAGGCAAAATCGTAATCAGAGAATTACAGAACGCTTCCCCTTCACCTAACTGTATCCCCACATCATGAAGGTGGACTACAAAAAGTAAAGTAACTTCAATGTTCAAACCCTAAGAAAGAGTTTCTAGGGAAACATAGAGACCGTGGTAATGAACAGCAAGGATACTTCAAAAAATTGGAAGCTCTAACACTTCTACTTGTAGTAAACAATAAAGGTATCCCAACTCTTAGCCTGATCATCATATAGCCTCACAATAAAAGCCTATCTACTTAAGTTCCTAGAACACAACTCATAACGCCCAGCTTTTAGCAAGAAAATTCAAGGCATTCCAAAAGACAAGAGAAATCTCTCAACCTCAAAGACAAACAAGGCATTAGAAACAGACTCCAATATGATGAGGACATAAAACAAAGTAATTGGTACACAAAGGTTCTATTAAGGAAAGTGAACAAGAAATTGTCCCAGAATTTAGAGATGTAAAATACTTCACATTTATTATCTTACAGGTTTTATGAATCGTGAGTCATGGCACATCTTCACTGTGCCTACAGCTAAGGGTCTAGACATGTTCTGTGCAACCTGGGATCTCATCTGTGGGCCCAGCTGGTAAAGAATGTCTTCCTGAGCTGACTCATGGGGTGGTTGGATGGGGTCAGTCCATTAAGAGCTTTTGGGCAGAGAACTCTGTTTGGTCACTAGATGTTGGTGTGGGGACCACCCTCCACTCCTTGCTCTCCTTGCTGTATGGACCTAACATGCCGTTTTACTTCATCTAAGCCAGCTAGGCAGAGAGTCTGCTAAGCAACATAGTTGTCATAATTTCCTTTTGACAAAACATGGAAATGACTTCTCAGTGTAGCCATATTTTGCTAGCTAAAAAGCAGTTAAAGAAGGTGAATTATAATATTGTAAATAGCAGGGGGAAAAGGACCATTTAGGGTCAGCTTAAAGATGCTTAGTATTTTAATTATGGTCATTTAAAAGGCAATATAAACCATAGTGTCACACAGCTTTAATCCCAGAGGCAGAGGCATGCAGTTCTCTGGGAGTTTGAGGACAGCTTGGTCTACAAAGTGAGTTCCAGGACACCCAAAACTGTTACACAGAGAAACCCTGTCTCTGAAATAGGAAGAAATAGGAAGGAAGGAAGGAAGGAAGGAAGGAAGGAAGGAAGGAAGGAAGGAAGGAAGGAAGGAAGGAAGGAGAAGGGAAGGAAAATGAAAGAAAAGAAAGAGGGATGGAGGGAGGAGGGAAGGAGATAGGCAATATAATTAGCTAAGTGCTGTGCCCAGTTAATCAAATAGGCTGAGAAAGCAAAATTAATTCTCATCTCTTTCTTTCCTTTATCCATCACCTCATCTCGTTACAAATGAAAAAGAAGATCCTGATAAACTTGGAGACGTTAAAAATGCCCAACAGCCTATAACTTGCTAGAGACCCCAATACCAAAGTCTTTCTTCTTCATCTTTTTGAGTCTAATGCCAAAAGAAATTAAATTAACAGTAGAAACAAAGTTAAGTGAGAATAAGTCGTAAGTTGCTTTTGTTAAGTTGGATACTTAAGTCAATGACATTTCAAGAATTCAGATGAAAAATTTCAGGAGACATAAAGCAAAAGAGGAGAGGGGACAGCATGAAGCATGCCAGGAAAGGCTGCCAGACCCTGAGGCAATCCAAACTAATGAGTAGCATGCCTGCTCTTGAGTGGCTTGTTCTCTGGACAAAGGAGACTAGACTGGAGATGCTTGAATGCAAGAAGACAAGTATTATAGCAAAAAATATGAACCTGGTGAAAATCAAGCAAGAAAAAGGAATTATGCAGAGACATCATGGGGATAAAGAGCCTCAGAACAATTGCTCTCGAGGACTAACAAGAACTTCCCATGCCACAGCCACAGCCACAGTTCACAAGTCCTAATCAGGAAAGCCCAACTGCCAGTGCAACCTCCTGACTTGTCCACTCACTCTAAGCATTAGATAACAATACAGACTCCTGTTTGTGAATGGCAGTGAGAGGCTGCGGCTCACTACTGTACTTGAAGGCACTTTCAAAGCCTTGCCCACTATGTGATGCCTACTCTCTGCTTGTTTAAAGTGCGGATAGAATAAAGAACAGGTGATGAAAAGTCTACAGAGGAAATTAGGATTACCTAAACTGCACTGGGGAGATTTTAAAAGAGGGATATGGTATTTTGCATAAGTCCTTGACTTGTGAGGAACACATAGGGATGACAATCGCTAATAACTACTGCTGGTAACTCATGATTCTCTTACTGCCTTGGTTCCTATCAAACTGAAGTGTGATTTCAAATCAGGGCATAGAAAATCCTATCCAACTATTGCTGGATAGGATATTTATGATCCTAGTTCCTGTGTCATCTCAAATTAGTGGTTCTCAATCTGTGGGTCAAGACCCCTTTGGGCAAACCGCTACCTCCAAAAATATTTACATTATAATTCACAACAGTAGAAAAATTACAATTATGAAGCAGCAATGAAAACAATTTTATGGTTGGGGGTCAGCACAACATGAGGAACTGTATTAAAGGGTTGCAGTAATAGGATGGTTGAGAACCACTATCTCAAAATAATCCATCTAGCAACTCACAAGCTAAGGAATATGTCCCGCTCTTTCAGGTGCAAAGGAACATTACTTAGGTCATGTAGGTCATTTCAAGGCTGTATTGAATCAGATGGAGATATAGCTCACTGGTAGAGGGCTTGTCTAACATGCTCAAAGTCCAGAGTTCCATCCTAAGTATTGGAAACATAAAGAGGCGGGGAGAAGTTTCAAGGCTTGCTTAAATTCATTGCTGGCCACATAAATCCAGGAAATTATTTAAACTCTGAGTGAAATTGGAATTGTTTCACCTCTTCCCATGTTAAGATGAGTGGAGGGCTGAATGAAGTCATGTATACAGTAGTACTCCCTCGTCACGAAGCATCTGTTTAGTAGTGTTAGTCAATTGACATATTTCCCAGTGAGCACTGAAGTTGTGCTGGAGATCACAGGTGGACTGCAAAACGTTCTGCCAGCCATTTGCAATAGCACAACTAGGCAAGCCAAAGAGAAGTTCTCAACTGGACAGGCTTAATTCATTCAGCCCCACTCTGAATATAAATCTTACTGCCAGTCTTCACAGTTCTTAAACACACTTTTGAAGTTATTTTAATCTGACCACAGAAGATAAAACAGAGTCAATACCTGGCTCTCCATTACATTCATTATGTAGCAGTTCAGAATGATTAATTTATTTTAAATTGTCTTTAATTTAACAATAAAATTTTTGCAAAGAAGAAATACTGATAGGTTCATTTTTATCTAATAAGGAGAGAATGCAATAATACACCTTAGTCAAATGGATTTTAAGCCATTGGTTTTCCTGACTTAATAACTATAAGATGCTCGTCTATTGTCAAGAGTTATTTTAGAAATTCCAAGTTAATTTGGAAGCATTTAGTCACTATCTCCTGAACTGAATCTGTAATGTCAACATGCCTCTAAATACCTACTGAAGAACAGCTTCAAAGGCCCCTTCCGGCATTTGACTAAATTCTGGGACTTTCCACCTACCTCACCTTCATATTTGCGGTAAACGATGTCATTTTAAGAGAAGAATAATAAGCACACACCTACCATTGTGAATTAGCCACATTTTCACCAGCAAATCACCCTGAACATGGTCTCATTTGAGTGTTTTTATGGGAAAAGCAGTATTAAGTAGATATCAAAGGAAGTACTTGAGTAATAAAGTGAAACCACAGTTTGTACTAAGATAGACTATGTCAGTTTTTTCACTAAGGTCCCCAAACAATTTTTGTAGCTAGTTCCACACAGATAATTTAACAGGATAACAATCATCAAAAATAATACTAGTGGACTCTGTAAAAAAAACTTTAAAATTATATCATTTATGCCAAATAGTTATGTGGTATAAAATAATCGTAAACCTTTCAAATTGTGTTAGTTACTTTTCTCATTGTTGTGATAATATGCAAAAAAATGAATTTTTAACCTATACTTGAGAGGTTCGTGACTTAAGAGAGCATACTCCATCATGGCAAGAAAGGCATAGCAGGGTTCATGATGGCAGCAGCTTGCAGCAGCCAAACATGAAAACATGCAAAACATGAAACAGAAGAGGCAGAGAGCAAACAGGAAGCAAAGCAAAGCTTAAAAGCTCAAAACACAGCTATTGTAAACCACTTCCTCCATTGAGGCTTATCTTAGTCATGTCTCTGTGTTAGAGACAGTGAAGAAAAGCAGCTAGAGGAGGAAAGGATTTATTTGGCTTATATATTCCAAGTCACTGTCCATTGAGGGAGGGGGCAGGGCAGGAACCTGGAGACAAGAACTGAATCAAAAGTCTTGAAAGAGTGCTGCTTACTGGCTTGCTCTCCATGAATTTGACTTGCTTTCTTATGCAACATAGAGCTATCTACTTAGAGGCAGCACAGTCCCCAAGTAGGCTGGGTCCTCTCACATCAACCATTAAGAAACTACCCAACAGATTTGTGTGTCAGGCTTTCTCAGACCACCAGAAACCAAATCATGACATGGAGACTTACTATTATATATAAATTGTTGGCCTTAGCTTATGCCTATCCCACTAGTTCCTATAGTTTAACCCAACCTGGTTTTCTTCATTTATGTTTTGCCTCAGGGCTTTTTGCCTTTTTTTCATTCTGTATGTCCTCTGTAAATGGAAACTGCAGTTTTGTTTCCCAGACACCCAAACATGAATAATCAGACAGAAACTATATTAATTGCAACACTGTTTGGCCAATGGCTCAGGCATATTTCTAGCTATCTCTTACATATTAAAGTAACCCATTTCTATGAGTCTATGTATTGCCATGTAGCCCTGGAATTACCTCCTTTTCTACATGTCTATTTCCTCAGTGGCTGGCTGGCATCTGACCTGACTTCACCATCTTTTTCTCTGCATCTCATCTCTGCTCAGAGTTCACATCTGGCTTTACTCTACTAAGTCATTGTCCAAAACAGCTTTATTCATTAGCCAATAAAAGCAACACATATACAGAAGGACATGCTACATCATTTCCCCTTCTCTGTCTAAATGAAAAGGAGGGTTTAAACTTTAATGTAGTAAAATTATATATAACAAAAAAGTTACCAAGCAAAAATTACAGTTAAAATATTTTTAACTGTTTGTATTTGACAAAATTAAAGAAAATATTTCATCATCTATTTTACTTTGTGAGTCTAAAGTTTTATATTTAATATATGTTTTATCACAATTAAGGAAAACTATAACTGTCTTTAACTCCATCAAAGACCCTAGAAGGATATAGTTGTAACATGGAGGGTCCTGTTTGTTGTTGGGGTTTTTGTCCTGCCCGGTACCCCACATCTGTTTAGGCCCAAAGAAAATCACATGTAGGTCTCCATAAATTATAAGCTGATTGGTCCATTAGCTCTAGCCTCTCACTGGCTAACTCTCACATCTGGATTAACCCATTTTTCTGATCTATGTTAACCATGTGGCTCAGTACCTTTTTCAGTGGGGCAGATCACATCCTGCTGCTTTGGTGGTCTGGGCAGGAGTGGGAGGAATCAACATCCTCCTTCCCAGAATTCTCCTGTTTTCGCTGCATCATTTCTACTTCCTGTCTGGTTTTCCCACCTATACTTCCTGCCTGGCCAATCAGGGTTTATTTAAAACATGATTGACAGAATACAGACAATTTTCCCACACCACTTCCCCCTCTTTTTTAAAAAAAGAAAACAAAGGAAAATATTCATAGTCCATTTTTTGTGAATGTGGGCGTAGTATTCCAGGCTACTTCCAGCTGGTTGGGGGCGCTGATAATCTTATAGGGACTTAAGAAAATTTAGAGTTATGATCAAGTCCTGACTAAAGTATCCTGTGAGTCTTGATCATCTCAGGCAGCAATCTTGAACCTGTTCTGGATGAAGAACTCAGACATCTGGGCCATCTATTTCTGCCAGAGATTTTTCAGGTAGTCTTCCTTGATCAAAGTTGATTTTTCTAAACTCTAAATAAATCCATAGCCTCTCATTTTCTGTGGAAACAAAAGCAAAATCTCTTCTTCAAAGTAACGTACCTTTTGACTTCAATTTTGAAGCCAAGGTATTTTAAAAATACCTATCTTGAATTAATTCTGCAGCATTTATAAGCAAATATATTTTAGCAGCTGTTGCTCCTTCCTCAGCATTCAAACAATTCAAAGAGAGCATAATAACATACAGTATCAAGATTCTCTGTGTATTTTCCATCTTTACGTGGCTTTATTTTAACCTCTATTTCTTTTATTTTTACTTTTAACTTTTGGCTTTTTGAGACAGGTTCTCTGTGTATCTTTGTCCTGGAACTCCCTCTGTAAATCAGGCTATCCTTGAACTCAAAGAGATCTGCCTGTCTCTGCCTCCCAGGCTCCTCTTTTCTTTTCTTTTCTTTTTTTTTTTTTGAGAAATTTAATCTTTAGCCTGTATATATTTTTAACACACTGTAAACCATTTAGAGGTTTGCTTACTCTTCGAATTTCTCTTTACTGTATATCTCTCTTTTTCTGACCACATGGGTCTTTAATTTGCTGAGGAATATGGAGAAGCTTTTTGCCACAACTCTCTGTTTTTTTAAGGTCCTTGTCAGGAAGCAAGCTGCAACAGTGTGTCCATAAACAACAATTAAAAGCTCCTCTGGGGTTTCAAGGTCCTTGCCAGGAAGTAAGCTGCAACATTGTGTCCATAGTTCCATAGTCTGGACCGCCTGCTTGAAAGAGTCAGAGTTTTCCCTGGCAGGGTGACCCAGAAAGCCAGCATTTTAAAACAGCGCAGTTTTTTTAATGCTATGCCTGAAAACTGAAATGCTTTACTCTAGTCTTTCCCAAGCTTTCTTGGGCTTTCTGTGGATGTAGTTATCCACGTGGGTGCCATTCTGTAACATGAACGGGGCCTGCTTGTTGTTGGGGTTTTTGTCACGCCCGGTACCCCACAACTGTTTAGCCCCAAAGAAAATCACACATAGGTCTCTGTAAATTATAAGCTGATTGGCCCATTAGCTCTAGCCTCTCACTGGCTAACTCTCACATCTGGATTAACCCATTTTTCTGATCTTTGTTAGCCATGTGGCTCAGTACCTTTTTCAGTGGGGCAGATCACATCCTGCTGCTTTGGTGGTCTGGGCAGGAGTGGGAGGAATCAACATCCTCCTTTCCAGAATTCTCCTGTTTTCATTGCATCATTTCTACTTCCTTTCTGGTTTTCCTGCCTATACTTCCTGCCTGGCCAATCAGGGTTTATTTAAAACATGATTGACAGAATACAGACAATTCTCCCACACCATATAGTATTAACTAAGTCAACTGCAAGTCCATTATAAACACTTCTAGAATTGACAGAGACATCTTGCTGCCTGGACAGTTCTTCTTTTTTAAACTTTGGGGTATCCATCTTTAACCTACAAGTCCATAGTATTTGGAAGACTTTTACATGAGGCAGAAAATTTGAAAGACTCTTTTACCTTTATGGGCAGTTTGCCAGTCAATTTTTTGTGTGTCCTGTAGAATGTCTCAGACTCTTTTATGAAGCAGGGACCCTGAAGGACTGTCTCATCTCCCCCCCCCCTTTTTTTGGCAAGTTTAGCAGTCATTTTTGTGTAGATCCTGCATGTCCGGTTCATACAGCAAACCATCAAGCAGTCCAGGCAAGAGCAGTTTCTTGCCAAAATGACTAGCCTTTTTAGAACTCAAAGCAGTTCACTTCACAGCCCCAGCACGTGTAGAGCAGAAGCATGCAGTGGTTTTCTATTGTGAGTGATCTCCAATAAACATTTGTTATCTTTTATTACATGCTCTTGAGGACCTCAATTAATTATGCAACAGTCCTACTTTCACTGCTTCTTCTGTGCCTGGCTGGCTGGAGCCTGTCTGTTTGGCTGGTGACTGCCTGGCTAGCTGGCCCCAGGCATCACCCTCCTTCTTTTCCTCATTAGCTTCTTCCTCCAACCTAGATTCTTTCTCCTATTTATTCTCTCCACCCACCAACCCACCTAGCCTATTTCTCTACTGCCTAGGTATTGGCTGTTCCGCTTTTTATTAGACCAGTCATGTGCCTTATGCAAGCAAGGTAAAACAGCAACACATCATGACATCATTAAATAAGTTAAACATAACAAAATGTGGCATATCTTTGCCTAGTTAAAGTAATATTCCACAACATAAACAAAATGTAACACATTTTTACATAGTTAAAGTAATATCCACAATATTTGCCTACAGGCAATCTGATGGAGGCATTTTCTAAGACAAGGCTCCTCTTACCAAATAACTCTATATTTGTGTCCTCCTTCCACCCCTAAAACCCTAAGAAAACCAACGAGGAGGAGAATGCTCTATTTCCTGAAAGTTCTGCTATCTCCCCAAACAGCATTGCCAACACGGATCAAATATCCAAACTCAAGAGTCAATGGCAGACTTTTCATATACAAATCAAAACAAAGGATTTAGGTTGTAACTCAGTAGCAGAGTCCTTGCCTAACATACCTGAGGTTCTGGGTTCAATCTTCAAAAAAACTGCATTACTTTGACAGTCTTTGACTGTCTGCCTGTCTGTGTGTGTGTGATACAAGAAAAATAGTTAAAGCAAGCAAAAATCAAATGACCCTGTGATACTGTGACTATGTCATAGAAGTGTGTTACACTGACCAACATCCTATATGATGTCAAATATCCTCTATTATTATGGACAGCTTTTAAAATGTACTATTTCAGTTATAATAAATTATGCCTGGGCAAATAGTAAAGTTTATGAAACCACTGAAGAAAAGCTTTTTCTAAATCCATGTCAGATTTACAAGAGGAGGCCCAAGAAGATTTATGGTAGATTTCTTGTTCATTCTTTCTTCCCACCTAGTGCCTCTTGGTGAACAAACATTTAGCCTCATTCCTTTTTGGGAAAACAGTTTACGGAGATTTTGTTGATGGCCTTTCCTGAGGAGAAGCAGATAAGACATTTTATGGTAGTGAGATTTAGACTTGGAGGATTTGCTCTTGGATTGTAACCAAGGCAAGAAAATGAGGCAGTTCTCCAACAACATGTGTTCTTTAGGTTGGCTTTATAGGTTGCTTGCTGATTAATGGACTTTGTGGAGTTGTAAACTCTCATAAGGCTGATACCAAGGCTAGTTCTGCTTTTTCAGTACACTGTCATTAAGGTTGGTTGTTTTAGCAAAAGACAGAGACAAATGACTTGTTTTTTCATTGGTTTCAAACTAAAACCAGCCCTCCATTTTCTTTCCAGAAAAGAATTCTTCATACAAATATTATGATCTTCAAATGTCTAATTTGAAACTTGGTTTAAAGTTGTTCTGCCCAATCCAAAAAATGCTCAGACTCAGAAGAGATTACTTATGAACACTGGTTGTTTTTATTAAAGGGTGTAATCTTGGCATACAGTATTTAATGAGTGAATCAAATTGTGCAATGAATTTCAAGAACTCTTCCTATAAGAGCAATTCTAGCCACATGCGATTTCAGTACAATAAGGAACATTAAGCACAACTCACACACAATATGTTAGTTTTGATACTACCATGTCCTGAACAGTGGTTTTAACCGAGGGCGTTTTTGCCTTATGGTCATTTTGGATTATCTGTAAACAGTTTTAGTTGTTCAAGCCTTGAGTACTGTTGGAATCTTATAAATAGAGACCAGAGATACTGATGAATATCCTACTAGACACAAGTTAGCTTTCATAATAAAGATTTATCTGGTTCAAAATGTCAGTAGTTCTAAAGCGTAGAAATCCTGACCTAGAATCATGGCTGAGTCTGGAGAATGTACTCATGCTGAGGTGAGGAAGGAGGGAGGGGGTGTTCATTGCCTCAGCATGAGTGTGAATTGAGAAAAGGTCAAGGGCTTGACATTTTTCACTTTTGAGTGCCTTAATGGAGCAATTGTTATTTCAAAGATTAAAGGGGGAAAACTAAGTAAAGGCTGAATTTATAATGAGGTCATGTCTCTTCTTGTTTCTTGATCTGCTTCCAAAGAAAAAGAGAAAGGAAATCACCCACAGACTGAAGTTACCACTTTTTAGTGCCTGGGTTAATTAAACAAGAATGGGTATTACTATCCGGGGAGAGTGATGTCTATATCTTAATTACAGATTTACCGAAATGCACAGAGCTCTCTGGGCAGCAAGTTGGTTGCTCTGAGGTACTGGGACAAACTGTCATCTTAATCTATGATTTATAGGGTGTGTCACTTCAGTCACTCAGTGTTCCTTAGCTGTGTGCTTGCTGGCCCGTTTCTATGCGACGGTTGCTCTTGGGTTGGGAGCAGCTGCTTTCTCTTAAATGCCTATGCCTATGTTTTCAACATTTCTATGACAATGTGTTCACACCAATATAATTATGACTGCATTAACACTTGCCCTGTAAAGCATATGATTCAGGGGTTTATGAGAAGGTAATAAAAACTCACTTCAAGCTTAAACTTGTCTCTGGGTGGGGGTAGTTGTAAATGGTCATTGTTGGTTAGGGCCTTCTGAAGTTTATGGTCATTAGTCCTATTTATGGATTATTTTTCTGCAGAGCCAAAACTATGTGCTGTGGGATTTAGAGCTTTAATCATTTAGCAAAACACAGGACCCTTGCCAAGTTTCATTGGCATTCATTAATTCTTTCAACAAATATTTGAGTGCTTAAAATGGGCCAGGGGCAGGTAAACAATCCTGAGTTCATGTTCTCATAGAGTTTGTATTTTACACAGGGAAAAGAAACAAGAGGGTTAGGGAGAAAGAGGCCAAGGAGCAAGAAGAAATAGAAAGAAGAGTGAAGGGAAGGAGTAAAAGGAAGAGGAGGAAGAAGAGGGAAGAGAGAGAAAGAATGAACAAATGAAGAGAAGAGAGGTGAAAATGGAAATGACACATGCCAAGAGTTTGACAAAGCATTTAAATAGGGTGATTTGTGGCTAGAAAAGTAGACAAAGATGGTGTCTTTAGGAGGCTATGGGAAAGCAGTCTTTTCTGCCCAAGGCATTCCAGGCAGAAGCATCATTTGGCATAAACCGGCAAGGCTGTGTGGGTAGGCAGGGCCATGGGCTGGGGCAGGAAGGGCAAAGGCAGGATGTGGCAGATGTGATAGCGAGAGGAAGCAGGCCAACCAAGCTCTTCTAAACTAGGATTTGGGACTTGGCTTTTAAAACAGGGGAGGAACGTGGGCTGATCTGAGTTTGAAATAGATCCTTCTGATAGTTTTGGTTTGTAGAGGGAGCAGAGAGCCTAGTTGGAAAATCCAGATGATGACATTATGAACCTGTTTGCAGGGCTGCCTATGCAACCCCCTTCCAGGGGCGATCAAATGGCTGAGCAATGTCCAGAGAGTGAGATTCAGGCTAACACTATTCTCTTACTGGAGTAAACTCCTGCAGGAAATCTATTAAACTAGAAAGGATTGAGGGAAAAAATAAAGCCTTTGTCAATCAATTTGTTCACCTGTAAAATGGGCTTTATAATGCATGATTTTGCAGAATTGTCCTCAATTGATAACATATGAAAAGCTCTTAGTTCCAGGCATATCAGCTGTTAACTCATAAACACATCAACTACCACACAGACGTTGGAAGGCAAGGAATTTTCTTGTTAATCTTTTTATTTTACTTACCTATTCTTTGAGAATTTCCTACATCTCTTCAAAGCATGGTAATCATATCCAATTGCTCTCAAGACACAACTAAAATTCTTTTGTACTTTTCTTGAAAAACAGTGACCACCCCAGAAGCTGAAATATTTTTTCTCTATTCTTGAGTTTTGACATCTTCTTTTCCTACTCATTTCTGCTGTGTTTTCTTATTGCCTCCAATTGCTGTCCAGAAAGATGGCACCCATCTGGGCATGTGCACTGCAGTGGATTTCAGAGTGAAGAAAGGCTTCTGCACGCTTTACAGGCTAATAAAAATAATGAGACAACGAGGTGGAGGGAGGGAGGGAGGGAGGAGAGAGAGGGAGAGTTCTGCAGCCATCACCAATGCCTAATTAAAACATTTTCCACACTCGAAAGTGAAATCCTGTACGCATTAGCCCTTCCTCCCTACCCTCCCCTTCTCCACAGCCTGTGGCAACCACTAATATGCTTCCTGTCTCTCTGCATTGGCCTCTTCTGGATTTTTTCTATCTGTGAAATCATAAACTATTTATCATTTCCTGGCCTGCTTCCTTCACTAGGCCTAATGTTTTCAAGGCTCATCCCTACTATAATTAGCTTCCTATTGCTGAGATAGATATCTATATATTTTGATCAAAATGGAAATCTTTTTGCACAGTAGTTATAGCAGATAGCAAATTATTCAAGTACATTTTCATAATAAAGAATTTGATAAAGTGTAAGAAAAAATATGGCGTAAGCCGTAAGAAAAAAATGGATAATAAGAGTTCTGGAGTTTGTTGATGATTGCTCTTACCTTAGAATGGTTCATAAATAGAATATTCTCCTTTTGATACTATTATGGTGCTGCCACAATTGGTCTACTTCTACTCCCTCTTATCAAGCTGTCTTTCTGGTTTGTAGTTCACTCCCTACCCCCCACTTTTTCCTTTTCTGTAGTCTGTAACAAGCCTGGCAAACTACAGCCCATAGGCCAAATCTGGCTTGAAGCATACTTTTGTAATCAAATTTTTATTGGGTGGTGGCCACACCCATTCATTTACATATTATCTGTGACTGTTTTCACTTACCATAATAATGTTGAATTGTGGCAAGGGAAATCATATGGTTCACAAAATCTAAGTTATTAATTATCTGGCCCCATATGTCCCAAAAGATTACTGACCCCTAGTCTAATGAGTGAGCAAGGACAGGACCTCAGAATTTATTTGTATCTAATCAGAATAATTTGTGGTTTACTGTGAGTTCTCTGAGCTAAAGCAACTCATTCCCAAAACCATGAAAATGATATAATTATTTGTAGAAATAATTTTACCTTTATATGAGGTTTAAAATATTTCAATGAAAAGTGGTGTTGGATTATTTCTAAATATTCCAGGCCTGTGAGTAAATGTGACTGCTACTTTGTGGATTACAAATGTCACATTATAATCACATATATTCAACCCAGGGCTGCACACAAGCGTATCACACTTGACAATATGCATACTATGTGTGCCTTTCTGAACACAGGAATTTTTAAGTTCCCAGAAACTCCAGCCAAAAGCTTTGGAAACTGTCCTCTTTGATCGGCTTTTATCTAAATCTGGACTCACAGATTTAGAGTCTTGTAATAAAAGCCAGGCAATTTTCATGTCCTTGCCTCTTTACCTGCCAGTACCAACTGTACCATTTTATCTGAGCAGAGGCATTACCTCGAGGCAACCTATTTGCCTTACATGTGTCTTCCTTCCTGTCATACTTAGAGAGTTAATGGGGGGAAACAGAAAAGATTATCGTTAGAGCATCTTGTTTTCTGAACAAAATCGAAATATAATCCTACTTCCAAATGTGTTCCTGATAAAGCTCATCCCTTAATAGCACTTGTCTTCTTGACCCGGTTGTACCAATGGCTCATGTTTCTCATGTGCTCCATTCTCGCTATGCTTCCTTCTATCTTATCCACTAGTCTATGAGCTTTCAAATGAGAACAACTCTTGTTTCTGTGCTCAGCAGAGTATGGTACAAATGAGGCAGTGAACAAAAGGCAATTGAATCACACATCCACAACCTCTTTTCACTCCAGTATACTCAACTTTAATGGCATACCTGTGTTTGCTAGTTCTCTACTGAGCATGACTATGATATAAGCTGAACCAAATTCTTTTCTTGGAAATGTCAAGTATATATTTTTACAGTAGAGGAACAGAAGGAGCACTTTTTGGTGACCCTGGCATACACAAGCCCCACAAGTTCATGGTCTGGAACTTCTGTTGCTCTCTTGGTTCTGACCAGACCTTCAGTTGCTTAACAATTTTTATTTTTATTTCATACACATATCTTTTAAACCTTCAAGCATTCTCCTTCATGTGTGTTGTATTTTTTCATCCATAAATTCCCCACATTAGCACTGTTTATTTGTTTGCTTGTTTTTAATATTGAGTCTTTCTATGTTATCCAGGCTGATGTGGAACTGACTTTGTAACCCAATCTGACCGCAAACGTTTTGCATCCCTGCCTCAGCCACCAGAGTGCTGGGACTCCAGGTGTGCACCACTGTGCCTGGTTAACACTGTTTTTTGTTTTGTTTGTTTGTTTGTTTGTTTGTTTTATTTGGGGTTTGTTTTGTTTGCTTTTGTTTTTGGCTTTTCTTTTTTCTTTCTTCCCTCCCTCTCCGTCTCCCAAAGGGAGAGAAGAGAAGAACGATCCTTAGTTGAAAGAGGCAGCTCCATGAAAGTGGCCTAGAGCCGTCTTCACACTCAGGAGGGAATGCTATGTCTCCTCCTCCTCGTGGTCTTGGGGGCTCTGCAAGTCAAGGAAACTTCGCCAGTAATGAATTATAGAAATGATCCCTGAAAGGATAGTTAGTGTTAACATTGGTGTTTTAAATTATGATTTCTTTCATGAAGTGCTCTGTTTTTTTCTACAGTGGTGATTATTTCCTACCTTTTAATCCATGAATTTAATTGTTATTAACAAATCAACTCTAGGTCCTGTGGGAGATATAAGATACTTTCAGATCAGGTGCCAGGTATTAAAGTATCAAAATATGGATATTCATACATACATTTATTAAACACGATAAGATTTCAAAGAAAAAATGATTGGGTGTTGTGGAGGAAATATCAGGAAGGGCAGGTGCTGCAGACTGAGGAGTACGAATGCCCGAATGCTGACTGGACAGAGAACTCATTTCACAAGGTAAAACGAAACAAAACAAAACAAAAACTGTGTTGGTAAAGGAGCTGTTTCTAGAGATGAGGCAGAATCAAGGGAACACAGGAAACATGCTCATTTGCTTGTGTGGTGGAGGGGAAGGGGAAGAGAATGTGCCAGTGAAAACTGGTGTGCTGTGCTACTGGCAAGAGGCTGGACCCGGAGTGGCACCCAAGAGAGGGAGTGAAAACACGTGGATGCTTGAAACCCTTGCAGCTCTTCTTGGGGCTTTCCAGTGCCTGAGCCCAACACAAGCCAGACAGATGGAGGGATAGAGTCACATAGAGAGGTGCATGGGGTTCGGGATACAGAGCAAGATGTAGGGCTAGACAATGGATAATGGAAGCAGATTGTGAAAAGAAGTGAGAGAAGACGAGGGCAGCCTTTCCTGGGTGTGGTACTGAAGTGATGAGATTAACCCATAAAGGTTCACTGGTCACGAGAGGAACTTTCCAGTTAGATGGAGCAAACTATGTAAAGTCTTTGAGCTAAGAAAACTCTTAGGGAACATAGTAGCTAAAGAAGAGGGAATAAGGTTGGGGGGGAGGGGCAGGCTTCAGGTCATGGATGCCTTGACCTTCTGAAGTTTGAATGTTAGTTTGAATGTTACTCCTAGTGCTGTGGCTGTCTGTTGAAAAGAATGAAGCATTCTCATTGAGGACTGCGGCAGTTGGGGGTGGGGGAGAAAATGAGAGGTTACAGTCAGGCATGGGGCAGAATAATGGGCAGATATTTCACTATAAAAGATAATCTCTTTTTTCGCTCCATTCTTGACTGTGATGCGGTGTGACTAGCTGTCTCAAGCTCTGACATTTGTGACTTTCTTGAAATGGTGGGCTGTAGCTTGAAACTCTAAGTTGAAATAAAGCCTTCCTGCCTTGTGTTTCTTTAGGTCAGAGGGTTTGATCACAGCACCAGAAAAGAAACTAAGACAAAATGCAACTGGAAGGTCATGATAGTAGTGCTGATATCAGTTGAGAGCAGAGCTGCATTGCTTTGCCTTCTGTCACATAGTACTAGTACCTTTGACTCTTTTCTCCAAGACCTTTCTGTTCACTGAAGCCAGGAATGATATGCCCTTCCCTTTAACCCTGTGTTCTACACACACAATAAACAAAATAGCAGTGAATCAGTACATATATGAAGAGCAAGTGAATAAACAAAGAATAGGCCTTAAATGTGATAGAATGTAAAGATGTGATTGGGAGGCAAAGATATTTAAGTCTTCACTCCCTCTGATGCTTTCTCCATCTCAAGAAGAAATCACTAGAAAGAGTGTTGAGAGAAGTTAATTTGGGACCCCTCAGACTACAAGAATATTGCTTACATATGGTTAATGTTGCCTGTCAACTTGAAAGGGCCTAGACTCACTTAGGAAACAAGCCTCTGGGAATACCTGTGAGGAATTTTCTAGACTTAGTTAATTGAAGTAGGAAGACCCACCCTGAATATGGGTGGTATTACTTCTAAGGCTTTGGTGCTGGACTGCATTAAGTGAGCTGAACACCAGCATTCAACGTTCTCTGCTTCTTAACTCTGGATGTAATGCGACCAGCTATGCCATATCTTTCGGCCAGGACTTTCCCATGCTCAAACTGTCAGTCAAAGTAGACAACTCCTTTCTTAGATTGCTCTTGTAATGTGTTCTGCAGCAATGAGAAAAGTCACTAAAACATATATAAAATTCAAGTATGAACACTAGATTTTACAAAGCCATTAACTATGTAGATTCTCTATCCAAATTCAGCTAGTTTGTTTATGTCATCTGGATCTCCTTTAGATGAAAGAACATTGCATCTAGTCCTCAGCTTTGGAACCAAGAGTTTTAGTCTAGTTGTAGCTTTGCTATAAACAGTCAGGGTGATACTAGCCAAGTGGCTTTAACATGCTTGAATTTTGTTTTGTTCATCTGTGAAATGACAATGGTGATACCCATCTCACCACCAAATTGAAAACTGGGAAAATGTATGTAAAAGTGCAACTTTGAAGCTACAAATTATTATATGTCTTCATCATCATTTATTCATATTAATCAGATAGTATAAATAAATCCTGATTGATTTTTATTTCATGTTTCTTTAGAATATTTTTGATACATTTTATTTTTGAAATTGAAATGTAATTACATCGTATCCCTCTTCCCTTTCCTCCTCCTAACCATTTTCATTTAACCCCCTTGCTTGCTCTTAAATTCATGGCCTCTGTTTCTTTAATTGTTGTTACACATGTGTGTGTTTGTGTGTGCGTTTCTAAATATATAAGTGCCACTTGCTCAGTTGTTTAGTTTTACTTCTATGTATATATTATCAGAGGCGACCACTTGGTATTAGATAACCAATTAGTATGTTTTTCCCTGGGCAAAACTATTTCTTCCTCTCTTCTTCTTGCCTATGGTTCTTTGTCTAGGGGTGAGGTCTGTGAGATTTTCCAGTTTCATGTTAGCATGGAATGTTGTCCTCATTCAGGTCATATAGTTATATATATTTGTTTTTTGGTTTTGGGTTTTTTTGAGACAGGGTTTCTCTGTAGCTTTGGAGACTGTTCTGGAACTCTCTCTGTAGAACAGGCTGGCTCAAACTCATAGAAATTTGCTTGCCTCTGCCTCCTGAGTCCTGAGATTAAAGGCGTGTGTTACCACTGCCCAGCCAGGTCTCGTGTATTTTAAAAAATTACTTTTATATATGTTATAAAAGAAATGCCTTTCCTTCTTCCTTTTTGTTTTTATTATTTTATTTCTTCTTGTTTTGGTTGGTTGGTTGGTTGGTTGAAGACCCTGAAGCCCAGACTGGCCTAGAATTCTTCAGTTTATGGCAATTCTCCCGCTGCAGTCTTCTATAATGCTAAGATTATGGACATGAGCCACCACCTCTGATGCCTTTTCTTCAATAGGATGTTATTTTTCTTTCTTAAAATAATTCTAACTTTGAGATCAGAGATATAAGTCATTCAGTTATGAGAAGTTGGCTAACCATATTTGAGGCTCAAGTTCCATCTCCAGCACTGCAAGCAATTATAACTTTACATTTGATTTTAAGTAGTGCATTGAAAACATTGTTGCCAGAAATTATTGGCACTAACAAAAGTATTTAAAGCTGCTGTATAAAAATAATCTCCACATCGCCCTCTCTACCTTTGTCCTTGTTCAAGCGAAACATGTTGTGACAGTTTGGTGTTTAAGTTCTTTTTATATGATTTCACATATATTTGCTTTATCTTATATAGCTATGATCATATATTTTGTGTTATGGAATCTTTTTTCTATCTTAATATTTTATTTTACCATTTGCTCTAGTAAATTATAGATTATTAAGATTAATAGATTTTTTTCTTAGACACACCAGCATATTAGTTGTTATTTGCCCGCAATACGCCTTTGCTTTTCCCAAACATTTTAGAACAGATTAAGAAAAACATCAACTGTGTCATACGTGAATCTTCAGCACTTCTGGAATCATGATCCTCTTTCATCACTGCCCTGTCAGTCAACCTAAAATTTTTGAAAATACAAATCCTCAGAGGAATTGGTACTGGGGTTAGTTGCTGAGTTCTCATAATGAAAGGCACACAACAAATTGTCAATGGGGTTTAACGTTCAGTTTTTCAAATCTAATGTGAATACTGCCATTTCCCATTGTTGAAAAATAACCCATTTCCCATTGACTTTTGTGTGGCGGTGTTGTCAAATATGAGTTTGGGAACCTGTATTTGTGAGTCAGTGTGGGTATGTAATCCCTATAAAAGTCTAATGAGGTTGCTACATTAATGGTTGAATATACTTATTAACCACCTTAGTGTTTGGTTTGGTGTGGTTAATTTCCTGTATTTTAATTTTATAGCTGTGTAAAAATCAGGATCAAATCTAGAACTCAGAAATAAAGCAGAGTATATTGCAGTTTTCTTCTCACTTTTTCTGTAAACGCAAGCAAGTTTTTTTCACAAAATATTGATTCATTCAGAATTCTAAAATCTTGCATGAAATTAATGTAAATCTCTGTTACACAAAGCAAAAATATGCTTCTGCCAGTAGGAGTGCCATCCGTAAAAGGCTACAAGTCTGTTTTTAATCTCACATTTAGTTAAGGAACCTTTGTGATGGAGGTAAAGAATTGCCAAAGGAAAATGCTTTCCTGCTGCTGAAGAAATGATGAAGCAGGCAGTGGGTTTATTTTTATAACAACGTGTTTTGATCCTGTGACAAATGTTTCACTATAGCCTTAACATTTTTCCTATTCTAAACTAAACTGTGTATGTTAGCATTCTGATCTGTCTCAACTTCTAAGAATACTAAGATGGATTGTTGGTGTTGAGGACTTTTCTATCTGCTTTCCTGTAAATTTAATTCAATTACATGGCTGTTGAGTGTTTCCCATTTGCAAAGTACCAGCTAGCGTACTGCATAGTCAAAGAAAGTTGGCTAAACCAACAGCTCTCTCTCAAGAGAAAGTGAAACTACCCCAGAATTATTGAGGTATAAAGAAGAGGGCAATGTAATATGTATATTGCTAAAAAGGAAACCAAGGAGAGAAATAAATTTAAATAAGAAAGATACTGGAGGTCTTGGAAAACAAAGACTTACATTTAAAGATGGGTAACTTTTGATATGTTTCTGTGAGGGTTCTGGGGCAAGAAACCATGTCTAGAGGAACTGAACAGGAGGTTGAAATACAGCACAAATATTACATTGTGACTGTCTACTGAAGGATTTAGTACTGAGACCAGACCTGTGCTGTCCAATATGGCAATCACTAGCAACATACAACTGTTTATATTTATATTTAAAAATAAAATTAAGTATTCAATTCTTCAGCCACACTAGACACTTATTAAGTGTTTTTAAAGCACACCGATTGGGGGATACTGTAGGAGAGGGAATGGTAGAAAGATTGCTGTACATACTACATGTCACATTTTTGCATCTTCTTGGAGGGATGTTAAAACACCAGTTGCTAGCACCCGTCCCTAGAAATTCTTCATTAGTAAGTCTGGTGTCCAACTTGATTTTCTGCTTTTCTAGTAAGTTTGCAAATGATGCTTATGCTGTCAGACAAGGGACCTTGTTGAGAGTAACTCCACAGGCGATTACTACTCTAAAGTTTCAATTTTATTACAGACCAATATACAAACTTTTCAGCAGTAAAAAGATTAGGACAGAAATGTCTGAAAATCATTTAAACAGTACAAAATTAAAAGCTAGTAAATCCTGTATGTGTATATTTAGAGTTCAATAACTGCAATTAGAAACAAAATAGTTTAGGGGAAAAAAGGAAGGAATGTTTAGGGGTTTTCTAAATGTTCAATCTCTATGTGTACATATGTAATGTGTGTGTGTGAAAAAGAAAGAGAGAGAGAGGTGCATATGATTAGAGGTTCCCACTTGTTACAGTGAAGATGTGGTAATCAGATAGCAAACATAGGTATTTGTCCTTGAGTTCCACCTTATTTAAGACAGACTTTCCTGTTTTCCTTGGTGTATACCATTTCAGGGACTTTCCTGCCACCATCTCTAATCTCTTTGGAGTGCCACTTTCTATATGTTCTGGGGATTCGAATTCAAATCTTAGCACTGTGTAGCAAGTGCTTTACCCACTGAGATCTCTTACCAAGCATGCTATTTTTATTTCTTCACATCTCTCCATTATAAATCTTACTAAGAGATTCACAGGTAGCCTTGGTCTATACGCCACACTGTAGTTTGAAAATCAACTTAAAAAGTTGGCATTTCAGGCTGCTTATAATGGCAATTTCTCATGGTGTTTGAGACATATTTAAAAAGCAATGATAAAGTCCATATTATGAAAAAAGAAATGAAGTGGCAATGGAGATGGCTCTCTTCCCAACTAAGGAAATCAATTCCAAGGCCATGACAAAACCACGCAGAAAGAAGTAACTGTGGCAGACAGGAATGGTCAGATGCCAAGTGTGTTGAGATCATAGAGTCAACATGATCGGCAGCTAATTGGATGTGGGGTATGAGGAAAAGGCAGATTTAATGATGTTGTAAAGTTTTAGTCCTGAGTAACTGGAATGGTGGCAATGGGTGTCACCAAAATAGGAAATACACAAGCACCTAAGTTACTTTACAATGAAACACACATACTAACCATTTTAGCTTCCCTAATAAGCACTCCACTCACCTGTGTGGTTTTTCCTGTAGGTTCTTAATAGATCTTTGTTTGAGAGATATACATAATTATTGTACGTATCAGAAAGGCATCCTGTTGGATGAGTGACTCGTACACAGATTATTTGTGTGTGAGGTGGGCATTCAAAATGGAACAAACAAGTAATATTCTACCCACTCAAAGAAGTGGGAAAGGCATGATATGAGTTGCCAATTTAGAAGTAATCAAGACTTCTTGAAACACTTTGAGAGCTTTTTAAAGCAACTTAATCTCTGTGTGTTCGGGAAATGTGTTTTTGTTTTATATATGCAAAATCACATCTACAAGAACAACTTATCATCCTGATAAATCTTACTGGCATTTCTTGTCTCACATCATCATTTACCCCAAAGAATACTATCCTCATTTAAATATTGGAAGTCATTATGTGGGAACAATTTTAAATCTACCAAAACGTCTGGAGAAATTACCTTTAGACTAGCAGATGTTACAGAAAATTGGAGAACTTTAGTAACATGAATAAATCAGTGTTATGGTACACTGAAGAGGTTGTGGGAAATAGTCTTAGATTACTAAGCAGAAGTTGATATTTTCCTTTCTTGTTCAATATTCTCACACCTCTAACATATTTAAACCCACAAACAGAATCATGAAACGGTCATCTTAAGACTAGAATTTCAGAGTCCTACACATCACAAGATATATAATATACACTACAAATGTCATTTTTCTAGGAGTTTGAGGCCAGTTCCCTTAATGTCAAAGAAGCAGGGTTTTTTTTATTTATGTCTTACTCCTCATGCCTTTTTAAAGGTTGAAAATAAATTATTTAATTCTTATATTCTTCTAAATTCATATGTTCAGAAACTAATACTTTGTTGGGGTTTCTTGAGAGCTGATATTATACCCAACATGACTGACAAAATATGAGCTGAACAAAGACAATGCTATTAGACATGCCAAAATGGACAGGAAAAATCCAAGAGGCCTCAACCCTATCTAAAGAACTATAGGCAACTAAAGAATGTTGAGAAATAGTTCTCCTCAGGGCACAGCACATCCAGTACTATATATTCAGCTCTAAAAACATACGTTCAAGTAACATTGTACAGACTAATAAGGCTATATTTATGAATATATGTATAAATATATGCATGTAATAAAATTTGTGAAAAAAAGAGGTCATGAATTTGAAGGAGAGCTAGATGGGGCTTATGGGAGGGCTTGGAGAGAGGAAAGTAAAGGGAGAAATGTAATGATTGGTGACGTCTTCATTAATATATACCTTGTGAATTAGCAAATATCTCTTCCCTAATAGGAAGGAAGTCATTCTTACAAATAGTAATTTCCTGTTGTCTAGAGGTTTTCTGTCCTGCCTGGTTTCTGTCCTCCTACCATTTGTAACACGAGGGCCTGCTTGTTGTAGTTTCTGTCCTGCCCAGTTCCCACAGCTGGTAAGCCCCAAAGAAAATCACACAGAGGTCTACATAAGTTATAAACTGATTGGCCCATTAGCTCAGGCTTCTTATTAACTCTTGTAACTTATATTAACCCATTATTGTTATCTATGTTAGCCACATGGCTCAGTACCTTTTTCAGCAGGGTAGGTCATATCTTGCTTCTTCGGTGTCTGTACAGGACTGCAGAGCTATAGGCTTCCTCCTTCCCAGAATTCTCCTGTTCTCATTGACCTGCCTCTACTTCCTGTCTGGTTGTCATGCCTATACTTCCTGCCTGACTACTGACCAATCAGCGTTTATTTAAAACATAATTAACAGAATACAGAATTGTCCTGCACCAATTTCCCTTACAAAACAGAAGTTTTTCTTACAAAAAAAAAAATGGTAACATATCTTCTTTCCAAAGTTTCCCCTATATCTGATGCTTCTCAAAGTAGTCGTTCAAAGAAATTTTGAAGGCATTTGGCATGGCATAGTCTGATCTCCTATGGTCAGTTTTTGAGTTGGTATATTTTGATATCTTAAAATAAGATGGTCACAATTTTCAGAAATTAGAACATGAACATCATGCCAGACAGTGGTGGCATACATCTTCAATCCCAGCACTCTGTAGGCAGAGACAAGCAGATCTCTGTGAATTCAAGGCCAGTCTAATCTACAGAGTGAGTTCCAGGACAGCCAGAGCTACATAGTAAGACCCCGTATAAAAATGAAAAAAAAAAAAAGAAAAGAAATGGACATCATTGAGGGGCACTGCTCTGCCTATTACACCTTGGACCATTCCTCCCTATATGTCTTATCTCAGCAGTGCTTCATCATCCATCCAGCCAATAAAAATGGAAGTTTCAAGCTACCTTCCCTGTCTCTTTTTCTTTCCTACTCTACACAGATAATTTTCTAGGTCCTATAGCTTCAATGCTGTAAGCTTTTCATCAGATTACAGTCTCTTCACTTTCGTTATCATGGCCTTAATTTGGACCCTTTATTTTTCTTACCCTGATTCCCCAAGATATGATTTTGCCTTCCTAAATCCCCTCTTCGTCACCTAGTTGGCCACTTTTCTGATTGAATTTCCAAACTCTGTGCCTTCCTGCTTCACAATCCCAGTGTTCACTCATGTTCATGTTATGATGCCTTTGATTCTATGTTCCTGTATGCCAGAAAAATCTTTCCCCTTTCTTTGTCTAGTAGATTCCAACTGATGTTCAGAATCCGACAGCTACCTCAGTTCTTAACGCTATACATTTCCTTGCATAATGACTCCTGTGGTATCACTAGAAGATGCAACTTTCCTCTCTGCTAGTGTGATCTCATTGCTACATTTATTTGCCCTACAAGTAGTATGACTACATGATATAAATAATTGGAAATAAAGACATTATCTGGTAAAGCAATTGCAACATTCTACACCTTGGGAAAAAACAGCTATTTAACTGTATGTTTTCTTATTTGTAAGACCCACAAGAACCTTAAAATTCGAGTTTCTGTCTCGTTCACTGTGACCTCAACCATTAGAATAGAATCTAGAGCACAAGAGGTGTGTAATAATTGTGTGTAGTGGAGTTAGGTAGGTTGTTTGACCACTGTTGCAATAATTTTATTCAGTGAACAAATACAGGAAACTTAATTTTCATGGAAATTCTGGAATTGAGTAATCTGACATCACGTCTGCTAGAATAGACATCAAAACTTCTAAACTCTGTCTGGATTCTGTAACTAATTTGTTCTCCATGCCATGAGGCTGATCAGCTGACCATTAAGAACATTTGTGATTTCATTTTTAGAAATTACTTTACAGAAGTGCATGAAGAAATGCACAAACCACTCTGCAAGTACAGTTTGTCACTGTGATTCAGCATTGCACAAAATGGCATTTTGCTAGATTTTGTGAATTAAGACTCTTAAAAAGTCTTCTTCTTTCTGATGGAGATGGAGTGAAAGCAGGCCCTCAGGTCTTTCAGTAATTTGGACAGCTACTACAGGGAGGTACCTCTTCTCTCCCACCAGTTCTCCTACTGCATAATTAAGCTCTAAAGCAGAACAGAATTCCTCCGCTATTACTTGACATGAGTTGTTCCTTTAGGAACCTGAGGTTTAAGAATCCTTGAAGCTGTCACCGATTAAGTGAATGAAAGAACTGTCATTTTTCTAGAAGCCACCTGGTTTTCAATGAACCTTATTATACTTGTTGACATCCTTTAGTCTTATTTCTCACAACATAAAACCCATGGGATTGTCAGTTTTAAATAAGGCAAAACTAGCTTATAGAGTAGTACCTATTACAATCCCTTGACAAGTAGAAACAAATATGTAACATGTCTGCCAGACACAAGGGTTTTCCTAATGCCTGCATAATTCTATAGTGTTTGATGCTATGCTACCATCATGAAAGTTCTCAGTGTAACATATGGAAATAATTCAACCATAGCAATTAATGAATGTTACACTTGACCAGAATATAAAAAAATCCTTCTATACCAACTGTCTCCTTGCCTCATTTACCCTTTTCTCTTCAGTACTTTGAAGAAACTAAAACTAATTTGGACTCTATGGTTTCTGTGTTCAGTGTGGAAAATTTTCTAAAGGGAAGTTTCTCAAACAAGTTTATTTACCTTTCTCTTTCTTTCCAATCTCCCCCTCTTACTTTTTCTCATCCAACTTCCATCTTCCTTTCATTTTCATTCTTCTATATAAGGTCTCATATATTTCAAGCTGGCCTGGAACTTGCTATAGAGCTGAGAATGGCCTCAAACTTCTAATCGTTTTTGCCTCTACTTCCAGAGTACTGCAATTACAGGCATGTCCCATCAGGGCCTCATATGCTAAGCAAGCACTGTATTGACTGAGATATCTCTAGACTCCAAATTAGCCCTTTATGTGTCTTGATTCATCATACCCTATTCTCATATGTGGCCTCCGTAGTCCTCGTTCTTTAATTTTTCTAATGCCTCATGATGTCAGTCAAACTTTTATCTTTCTCAGTCTTTCTATCTTTATTTGTCTCTTCTCAACTTTATCCTTTCCTCCTGCCACACCTCCCAGTGCCATTCACCCCCCCCAATTTTTCATCATGTTATTTGCTTCTTAGTACAAAAACTACCATTGCAGAGCAAAAGGAACAGTCTCCCTCCCCAGCAAACAAAAAAGAGCTTCAATTATGTTTTATTAGCAAAGAAAACAGTACTATTGAAATGTAAAATAGATTTAACAATAACAAAGAGCCAAATATACTTCTCTGCAACACTCTTGAATGTGCTGAGAAACCCTCTTCTGTATTTTACAAAAGCCTTTTAGCACATCTATATTCTGTTCAAATTATAGCATCTGTTCAAGTACATCAAAGGTAAATTAACTTGAGAAACTTTTCATGATAAAGTGTATTTTTCCATTTTGTATTATTTTCTCACAGATAGTCAATAATACTGCATTTCTTCTGTATTGTTTTCTCATAGATAGTAAGACTGCATTCTTATTATTTGTAAAATAGCTATGAAGGAACTTTGAAAATGACTCCAAAACTCCTGAAAAAGTCTATCTTAATTGGAATTTGCATTGAGATTTCCAAGATAACTCTTCTAAAGAACCAGTGGTTATTTAGGGGTGTGGGTTCCAATGTGTGCATTAGTAATCATTCTGAAGTTCTATGAGTTTATTCTTTTTAAAGATTTGTTTATTTATTATGTATACAGAGTTCTATCAGCATGCATGCCTGCAAACCAGAAGAAAGCATCAGATCTCATTATAGATGGTTTTAAGTCACTTGTGGTTACTGGGAATTGAACTCAAGACCTCTGAAAGATCTGGCAGTGCTTTCAACCTCTGAACAATCTCGTCAGCTCTATGTGTTTATTCTTACTTTTGTTTAATGTGGCACATGCTCTCTGTTCTAGATGACCAGCATCAGCTCAGCTTCCATTCTTTGCCCTGTTGCAGTCTCTGACTTATTTTTGCAACAGTTACTAAGAGTTTATGTCTTCATGCCTTCTGTGATGACAAAGTAGGTATATTAAATCAGACATGGAGATACAGGAAGTAAAGCAGGGCAGATGTGATCAAGAAAGGTGAGAAGGGGAATAAACACAGACATGTTTTAATGGTATGCAAACTGGCTTTTAGAGAAAGAGTTAATCCTAGAGTGCCATTTATTATAACATTACATTTTAGACAGTTTACTTAATCTCCCCAGACCTTGGCTTCCTTGTCCAGAAAAATGAAGTAGAAAATAAGTAATCAACACAGTACAGTAGTCCTGTTAAAATGAACTGAGATAGATTACCTAACATGGTTCTTGCTTTCCTTTAGGGAGAGAGTGCCTAATGTTAGTCTGAGAAGGAAGAGGAGAGGGCCTTCAAAGACATCTGTATAATATGCTCCAATATGTTTGTGCTATCATTTACTCAATAGGCTATAATGTATCTTTTGGTTTTGATATCTAAAAACAGTTTTTAATTTTTGAGTGCCATTTTGAATATCATTACTTCTTGCTATTTTCCTACTTTAGATATTGCTGTCATATGTTGATACTATTGACTTAAAACTAACTCTTAACTAAACTTTGCACAACTCTAAGACTAGCTTGCCAAATGTGACACCTTTTGGATTTTCTAGATAGAATTTTGTGATTTTTGTGAAATGTTTGAAAAGTTCTTTTTAGAATTTTTTTTTGGGGGGGGGGCGTTGAGGCAGGGTTTCTCTGTAGCTTGGAGCCTGTCCTGGAACTAGCTTTTGTAGACCAGGCTGGCCTTGAACTCACGAAGATCTGCCTGCCTCTGTCTTACGAGTGTGCCAGCACTGCCTGGCTAGGAATATTTCTTTCACATTGCTACCACATTGCTTTTATCCACTCATCCAAACTTGGGATGCCAGATCGATTCCACATCTCTGGAATTCAGTATAACATTTCAATACATACATTCAAGGTGCACTGATCAAATACAGTCTCCCTTTACTCATCTAATCATTGTTCAGCAACCAGATCAGATTTTAGTTTTTAATCTCCACTTCTGGGTATGTATCTAAAAAACCACGGGATCAGTATGCCAGAGAGATAGTTGTACAGCCTTGCGAATAGCACTGTGATAAGCAAGGCTATACAACTATGAATTGAAATGTTATACTGAATTCCAGAGATCCTTACAATTTATATTTATCAAAAAATTAAAAAGTAACACCATAAAAGTTACAGATGGATATATATTTATCTTCTTAGAAATTGGTTCTCAATAAGTACTAAGACATTAATAATAATGTTTAAAATGACCACCTTGAATTTGAAAACAGAATTACCAAGGGACTGGGCTGTAGTATAAGGTGCTTCTAGCCCTTCTTTTGGTAAATTTATTTTAGATTTTTAAACTTTATGTATATGAATATTTTGCCTGCATGTATGTGTATGCACAACACATATGCCTGATACATGCAGACATCAGAAGAGGGTGTTATATTCCCCTGGAATTGGCATTAAGAATGGTTGTGGACCACCACATGAGTACTAGTAATGGAGCCTGGATCGACTGCAAGAGCAATGCCTGCTTTAACTGAGCCAGCTTCACAATATTATAAGTGACTTTTGAAATTTAGATGAATAAAATGTAAAGCCCACTTCTGCCGACACACCCACTGCATGTCAAATGCTCTCTTGCTTTATGTGGTCAGCGTCTGCTCTATGGAACAACACAGATGAAGCCCATTTCCCTCACCACAGAAAGTTGTACCGGGCAGCCCTCCCTGTTGTAAAGCATCTCCGTAGGCTTTCAGTCCCAGATGAGTGCTCACGTGATGACACGCTAGTGGCTACTATCTAGTCTTTATTTTTAGGAGCATTATTTTCATGTGCTTTTTAAAAGTTTGTAATTTTTGAGAATTGAACATATGAATACTGTATTGACATTATTTACCCCCTCCAACTCTCCCATGCCCCTACTTCTCAACTTGATGATTTATTATTCTTTATTATTATGCACACACACAAAAGTATAAACATAACCTACATAATTCATTTAGCATTGCTTATAAGCATATGTGTTTAGTGCTGACCATTTGGGCTCTAAGGAGTCTCCTCTCTGCAGAAAACCAAATCTCTCTCAACAGCCATGAGTCCTTATTACTCTTCATGTAGGAGTTGGGCCCTGTACTGGCTGGTTTGGGATGTCAACTTGACACAAGCTAGAGTCACCAGAGGAAGGATCCACAGTTGAGGAAACGCCTCCGTGAGACCCAACTATAAGGCATTTTCTCAGTGATTAATGGGGAGGGCCCAGCCCACGGTGGGTTGTGCCATCCCTAGGCTGGTGGTTCCGAGTTCTATAAGAAAGCAGGCTGACGGTTTGGATGCTCACCTTCCTAGACATGAATGGAGTGGGGAGGGCTTTGGACTGCCCACAGGGCGGGGAACCCTGACTGCTCTTTGGACTGGAGAGGGAGGGGGAGGGGAGGGGGACATGGGGAGTGGGGGGAGGGAAAAGGGAGGCGGGGAGGAGGTGGAAATTTTTAATTAAAAAAAATGAATAATAAAAAAAAACTAAAAATAAAAAAAAGAAAGCAGGCTGATAGAGCCATCCTGATCTGAGTGACGGAGGTTAATACTTGAAGCTAGGGTGCTGACCAGATTGAGCTACTACTTGTGGCCATGTCTGGGTTTATGGCCCACCTGCAGCTGAGATCTGTGCTGAAGTACATGGCCCAGGCTGCCACTAGAGCCCATACGGAGACCCAGGATCTGGGAGGAACCTGCAGCTTGGTAGGAGTCTGGAGGCTACATCACAGCAGGGCCATAAACATGGGTGGTCTGTGCTGCCAACCAGAGCCATGGTGTGATCCGCCGCCATCGTGTCATCTGGGCTCAGGCTGCTGCTAAGGGCCATGTCTAGTTCCATGGCCCTATAGCAGCCAGGGTCTGGATTGTCAGATGTGCCTTCTGTTGCTACCGAATGCCATGGGGATGCCAAGTGTCAGATCAACCATCTGAGTCAAGGTTGGTGTCTGAGGGCCAGGATGCATGGAGAACTGAGTGACCTGCACTGGTTGGTATTCAGTGTCATGGTGAGGTCCAGGCCAGAGCTGCTGCTGAGGGCCATGTCAAGGCCCGTGGTCCTACTGCATCCAGGCTCTGTACTGATGTCATATATTCCTTTTTCCATCGAAGGCCATGTAAACACCAGAGATAGAGGGCCATATTGGTGTCTGAGGGCCATGCTACTGCTGGAACAGTGGTGACATCCAGACCCAGCTGTTGCCAAGGACCATGCCAGGGTCTGTGGTCCCATCACTGCTGGGGTATGTGCTAAAGTCCAGGTCCTGTATTGCAACCAAAGGTCACATAGAGTCCCAGGCTTGGAGTTGCAACCTGCAACCTTGGTGATGTCTGGCAGCCGTATGGTTGCCAGAACCATTGTTACCTAAGTGTTCATTCCCTCCACCCAGAGCCAGGATGTCATCCAGGCCCAAGCTGCTGCCGAGGGCCATGTCTGGGTCCGTGGTCCAGCTGCAGTTGGGGTCTGCATTAATGTCTGTGGCCTGTGCCACCTCAAGAGGCCTTAGGAACCATAAAAAATGAGATCAGGGGGTCATGCTAAGCCAGCCCCATACTTTGCTGGTCCTGGAAAAGCTGGCCTTGTCTCTTGCCAGACACCACAGCAAAAGAGCTGGCTGGCCCTTGCACTTGGGAAAGATGGCCCACATGCCTTACCACAGGCGAGGGCAAATATATAGGGGAGGTGACTCCATGCTCTTGCCAGAGTTGGGTGGCCCCAGTGGCCCAGACTGACCAGCTCAGCTATCCCCAGACTCACAGCTAGGCCTTGGGTTGGACCTGCTGGAGCTTGTGAAGGGATTGGTCTTGTGGAATACTACTCACAGGATCTCCAAGACTCAGGGCAGCCACGGGATATCCAAGAGGATTTCTGGTGAGGATGTAGTCATGATGTGTACCAGAACGAAGGAGAGGCCTTGAATATCAGACTAGTGACTTCATTGCGATGAACATTTGCTAGTAAAACTGATGGGACAAAGGGGTATACTATATGACACACTGAGGCCCACAAAACAACCAGGACAAATGAAGAAGTATTGGAGAGACAGTAACAAAGAGATTTTTTTGTTGTTGTTGTGTTGTTGCTTTGGTTTGGTTTTGCGGGGGGAGGTGGGGAGAGACTTGTTTGCTTGCATAGTTTGTTTTCTTTTCTTTTCTTTTGGGGGATTGTGGCAGGGGTGAGGAGAGAAAATGGGAGGACCAGGAGGAGAGCAGAAATGGGGGGGCATGATGTGAAACTCCCAAAGAATCAATAAAGAAACAAAACTTTTAAAAAAAAATCAGGCTGAGCAAGTCATGGGAAGCAAGCTAGTATGCAGCACCCTTCTATGGCTTCCACATCAGCTTCTATCTCCAGGATCCTGCCCTGTTTGAGTTCCTGTTTGACTTCCTTCAATGATAAACATCAATATGGAAGTGTAAGCCAGATAAATTCCCTACTTGCTTTTTGATCATGGTGTTTTGTCAAAGCAATAGAAACCCTAACACAGGCCTTGAGACAGTTTTCTATGCATGTTGGCATGTCAAATAGTGTTGGCATTAAGCAGGTCTGACTTAGGCTATCATATTGCTGCAATTGCATGGGTGTAGCCCCTAGAAGATACTATTCCACACCAGATGTCTTCTTCCCCTGATGCTTACAATCTTTCCACATACACCCCTTCAGCGACCTATTCTTAGCCTTACTTGTAGAGGTTGAGTTGTTGTTGCATCAGTTGAGGATGGGCACCCTATAGTCAGTTGTTTTCTGTGTTTTTGATTAGTTGTGGCTTTTTGTACAGGTCTCTTTCTATGGAAATAGAAGCTTCTTGTTTATTAATATCAAGTAGCTACTTTATATTAAAATGTTTGAGTTGTTTCCTTAGTATGATGTACAATACTATATTTGGTTACCTTGTTACTGAGCCATTTATATATTTCTGAAATAAATCATATTGGGTTTGTGACTAATTTTTAAAGGTTTATTACATTCTATTTATTACTTTATTTGAGGATTTAGCTTTCAAATTTACTAAGACTTAATTTTTTTCTTGTTCAAGTTATCAAAATTTTAAAATAGAGACAATAGTTGTCTCCTAACATGGTTTTGTCGACATGAAGACTAATCAGGGGCTCCAGAAGAACTCACCAGTAAAACAGTGATTTCTAGTATCTATTAGATTTCTGAAATTGAGATAGAAATGTTCAGTCTCTTCAACAGTTGGTGCTTTTTCCTTCTTGTTATCCAACTTTCTATTATTGCTTTTTCAATTATGATGAGTTATCAGTACACTGAACATAAATGAAACTGAAATATACCTACAACTCTAATAAAATATAATTTTAAATTTTTGTTATTTTACCTAAACATGAGGTATTTGATTATGATGATAGTTACAGCTAAGGTATTTATAAAATTCATGTTAATGAAGATATGCTTTATATATAATATTCTGCTTCCACTAAGAGGAATAATTTTTATCAGACAGTTTTCATTTTGGTTTTTAATTAACTTGGCATCATTTGTGGATTAATTAAGATTTTGCCAAAATGTTGTTTGTAAGTACATTATTCTTTCATTTTAGTAATTTGATGTTAGACACATAACGTTAAAATATGAAAATATTAATTAGAAAGATTTCAATAACTGGAATCTTAGGACATTGAAGATTTACTCCTGCTGAGCATAGGGAAACTTGAATGGATGAGCACATGGTGAATCTCACAGCCATCTCCTTGATTTCATAAGAAATTTTTAATAAAGCAGAACATAGTTTACTAATACTCAGCAAACAATGAAATCCAGTGTTTAAAGCAAAACAAAATGTGACCAGAAAACAAAAAGATTAACTACACACCTGCAGATTCAGGAAGATATGGATTCACTTCCGTTCCAGTAAATAGTATTTGGGAGCTTCCATTAACTAAAAACTCTAAAATAAAGAAGAAACCAAACAATGCACTCAGATGCTTAGTTGATAAATCACAACATCTGCAGAGGAAGTCATTAAAGCTGCTCTTCTCTGCATTGGTTAGAACACAATGGCTGAGAAATAAGAAATGTCCAGGTTTAAAGCACACACATGCACATGTATATGCACACACATACACAATAGCTATGCCAATTCACCAAACATAAGATAATTTTCCCTATTTATTTATTCATTTTAGAATATTATGTGTCAGGTTATTTTGACTACATTAATGTCTGTGTACCATGTGAACACGGTGCTAGATAAAAAACATTAGATCACCTTGAACTGGAGCTGCAAATGGTTAGAAATCACTATTTGGGTGTTGAGAATCCATCCTGGGTCATCTGGAAAAGCAACCAGTGCTCTTAACCACCGAGCAATCTCTCCATTTCCTCCCTGTTTATTTTAAAGAGATGGCTATACGACATACATAGCATTTCTATAATCCTAGCCCTCAGGAAGCTGAGGCAGGACTTCCAAATGTCCAAATGTAGACAAGCTGGGCTACAGAGTAAGCCTTTGTTTCAAAAACAGAACCATTAAAGTGGTTATATTCACAATAGGTAAATTCCAGTGAATTTACTTTTTGGAAAATTAGCACCTGTTTAATTGGCCTCCTTTCTTGAAGATAGGTAGAGACTCAAATTTATGAAGCTTATGAAGTGTAGAAAGGATCTTTTTTAAAAATTTGGAACCTGATTGTTGGAGCTGGTAGGAGACAGGGCAGCTCTCCAGTTCTTCTGTCCTTAGGGCCAGCTCTCCCACCTGCCTCAGGCATTGATGATCTGGGAAGGGGGCATCTCTCCCTGTCCGTGTTGCCACGTGACAGATGAGTAATGGGGGCAGCGCTCCCATGCTCACAACTTTGTGGCTGGCTCGCCCTCACCTCTGCCAACAGGAATGGCCCTATTATGCTGCCCATGGGAGGCACAGGGCCTGCTTTCCTGAGTGTTGCAGTTGGTGGGAGACAGGAGCAGCTTTACCCGCTCTTATGACCTCAGGGTCAGCTCTCCCACCTGCCTCTGCCTCAGGTATTGATGGGTTGTGGGAGAGGGCATCTCTCCTCCAGCCAAACCACCATAAGGCAGATGAGGGGTGGGGCTAGTTCTCTAATGTTCACGTTTTTGAGGAGGTTCACCTGCTCCTTCTACACCAGCACCACATGGCAGACAAGGGAGGTGTGGAGAGCTATCCCACCCTCACATCCTCAGGGCTCTCTCACCCACTCATTTGCCAGCCGAGTCAGCTCTACTGTGCTGCCCAGGTGAGGAGCAGGACCTGCTTTCCCGAGCACTGTAACTGGTAAGGGGAAGGGTCAACCCGCTTGTCTGTCATAGGTGATGATGGGTGAGGGATAAGAGGTGATTATCTCCCCCGCCCACATTGTCACATGAAAGATGAGTCATTGGGACATCTCTCCTACTCTCACAACTTTGGGACTGGCTCCCCCACACCTCCACCAACAGGGTTGGCTCTATTGTGCTGCCCAGGTGAGGTGCAGGGCCTGCTCTCCCAAGTGTTGATGGTGGGGGGCAGGGACAGCTCTTCCACTCCTATGACTCCAGGACGGGTTCTCACACCTGTCTCGGGCATTGGGGTGAAGGGAGAACATCTCTGCCTAGCCCATGCTGCCATATCAGCCCATGCTGCCATATGGCAGAAGAGAGATGGGGCCAGGTCTCTCATGTTCACACTCCCAGGGCTGGCTTATCTGTGCCGTGTCAACAGGATCACCTTTGTTGTATTGCCCAGATGAGGTGCAGGGCCCACCTTCCCAAATTTTGCAGCTGCAAAAGGGGACAGCTCTCTCAACAGCTGGAGGTGGTGGAGGGAGAGGGAAAGCCATCTTTCCCTCGTCCCCACCCCCACACAGTAGACAAGGGTACCAGCTATGCCCCTTTCACACATTCAGGGCTGGCTCACTCCCACCCCTCTCTACAGGGTCAACTTTACTATGCTGCCCAGGCAAGGCAGAGGATCTGTTCTCCTGAGTGCTGCAGCTGGTGAAGGATTGGGTCAGATCTCCCACCTGCCGCAGGTGCTGAGGCATAAGAGGAGACATCTTTCCCTCACCACATGCAGGTATCTGCCATGTCCCATCCTCAGGTCAGCTCTATTGTGCTTCCCAGATGAGATGTAAGACCCTCTCGGCAGAGTGCTTCAGCTGGTGAGGGGCAAGATCAGTTCTCCCTAGTGTTGTAGCCAGTGAGGGAACGGGGCCAACTCTGTACAGCACTCTTTTCTCAGCTTTTGATGGCATCGGGAGCTGTGAACATCAAAACAGACAATGGTTGCATCAGGGTCATGAACTTAGACATGGACTCAAAACAGTAGAGTCAATCCTGTTGGCAGAGATGTGGGTGAACCATCCCAGAAGCTGTGAGCATGGGAGAGCTGTCCTCAATACTTATCTTTCATGTGGCAATGTGGGCAGAAAAAGTTGCGGTCCCACACCACATCCCCAACAATCAATGCCTGAGGAAGATGGGAGAGCTAGCCCTGAGATCATATGAGTGGGAGATCTGCCCCTGGTCCCCCACCAGTTGCAACACTAGGACCTGCCTATCCCCTAGGCAGCACAATAGAGCCAACACCATTGGCAAAAGTGTGGGTAAGTCAGTCCTGAAGTTGTGAGTTATCCTCATTATTCATCTGTCATGTGGCAGTATGGGTGGGGGAGAGATGCCCTCCCCCCACCCCACTTGTACCCAGCAATGCCTGAGGCAGGTGCAAGAGCTGGCCCTGAGGCCCTAAGAACAGGAGGACTGTCACTGCACCTCATCAGCTGCAGCACTGCAGAGTGGCCCCTGTACCGTGCCTGGGTAATACAGTAGAGCTGCCCTTGAAGGTGTAGGTGTGGGAGAACCAACCCTGAGGATGTGAGCATAGGAGAACTGGCCCTGCCCCTTGCTCATTGCTGCAAGGGGGAACAGCTGGGGCAAGGCAGGAGAGCTCATGCTGGTGGTGAGAACAGGGGAGAACTAGAGAGCTGACCAACCCAGCAACTACCCAGCCCCAGAACCAAGATTATGAGTTGGCCCATCCCAACATCCACAACATCTGGGATCTACTGGAGCATGTAAAGGGGCAGGTCCTGCAGACTCAAAGCTGCAAAATCTCCATGACACAGGACAACAACAGTACAACGAAGGGAAGTTCCACAAAGGGCTCAGCATCAATAGTGTAGCAGAAACCAGAGGCCTCAAATCAGTTATTCTTTGTAATAGCATGTGTAAGTAAAGCTATATGGATATAAAGGTTTATTGCACGACTCACTGTGTTACAGTATAGCTTCCATGACGAGATTGATTTTTTTTTCCCTTTTCTTTTTTCTCTTCTATTTTTTCTCTTAAATTTTATTTTATTTTATTTGGGGGAGAGGTTGCAAGGGCAGATATGAAAGGGCGGGGCAATGAATGGGATGGAAATGTATGATATGAAAGACACAAAGAATAAATAAAGAAGTTTTTACAAACTACAAAACCATTGTGAACAAATTTAAGAGTAGACAGAAGTTGTTAATTAGGATAAAATGAAAGATATAGAGTAGCTTTGCAGATTAATTTTTCTCACATAAGGAAAGGAATATCAGACATATAACTGATGAAAGGGACATTTCCCCTGGGATTTCAAATTAATTGACTGCCTGCACAAATGCTAGCATTGAAACGCTCCATCAAAGAGCTGTAACATAGCCATCCACGTGTGATCTTCCAATGACAAGAGAATCTTCTGCACACCTATTTAAATATGGTCAAAAATTAGTTCCCTGGTGTATGCACTAACCTAACCTCTGCTTTGTAGCTCCTCTGAAGTTTATCCAGTTCTAGGATTCCAGGTGCAAATGCTCACTGTCATCTCCCAGAACAAAGAGCTCTGCATCATGGTATCCTCTGACAGTGAAGGAGCCAGTGAGAAAAACCCATTGTATGAAGCAAGGACCCAGGAGCTAATTAGATTTGAAGAAAACAACAACAAAAAAATCTAGGAGAGGGGCATACATGAATGGCTTCAGTCTTGAGACCCTTCCTCACTGCCCCAAGCTAGCTGTTTTTCTAGTGTTTGCCACATTAATTCATTAGCAATGACAAGTCTGAGGAAAGAGATGAGGGCAGACCTGGGCTGACACGTTGCCATAGTGATGATATTTGAGCTTCTTTGGAGTGGTGAATCTGATTAGGCAGTTCAGCATTTTTCATCATTTCACTTCATTTGAGAAGGAAAGAAGCCCCTAAAGTGACTGTTTCATATGTGTTTATATTACATTTAAAATATAAATATATTTCATACATGCTTATCAGTATAAACAACAGGACAGTTAAAAATTCAGCTTTATCATCTCAGCTGGCTTTATAAAAATCAATTGCCCTAATGCCATAATGAATTGCAACATGAAGCCAGTGATTAGAAAGAAATGGCATGCTTCATGATCAATTTTTTTTCTTCCTTCTGTCTAGGGCTTATGGAGCTCCATCGAAAGATTCAAAGTCTCTGTGTACTTGTCTTGATTCATTGGCAAGCTTGTAGTTAATCTCTTTATTGGAAAGAACAGGAGTGGGAAAAGAAGATGAAGGAATTGAACTTGATCTTTGTTTAGAAAGGTCATTTGTTGAAAGCCAAGGCAAATATAAAATATCTTTGGTTCATATGTGCTTCTTTAAAAGAAAGGGAAAGCCAGGCCGTCCTTGAAATGGGAGAAATTTATTGTTGAAGAAAGCCTTATCACTTCCGAATTTTAGAAGGCAGGCATGTGGCAGGGAATGTCAGGGACAAAGGAAATCTCAGACACAAAGGACAGAGCTTGCTTCTCCCTTATCTCAGTATCAAATGGCTTTGTTAGGAGATTCTACTTGTAGGGCACATATAATCAAATAGCCAATAGATGGCACTAGGTAGTTTCATGCTAAGTGGAGAGTGGGGAGAGTCCTGGTTTTTCATTACTATTATTATTATTATTATTATTATTACTGCAAGATTGAAGAAGGGTTAACTCTTTGCTTTTCCTATCCTATCATTCAGGCTGCTGAAAATACCAATTCTAGCTATTGTAAAGTTCCATTTTAGGCCATTTACATACATTTTGAAAATGGGCAGAACAGAAAAGGAAAATAAAATAGTAGGCGTCCTTAAAGATCTGCATGCCATAATTCTAGATATTACAGGCTTGGTATCATTTGAAAATAGTAGAAAATTATTGGGGAAAGTAGATTCCCTATACTAATGGTTCCCTGAAAATGTCTTCTCTCTTTATACTTTGTTTCATGGTACTTTGGTGCTATTGTGCTGGAAAAAGGTTTCATTGAGGTTTCTCACTATAAAAATTGGCAAATATTGTGAAATGATCCCTAATGAAGTAACTGTAGGGAAGGAACGTGTGAGTAGCCCTGCTGTAAGCATCCTCTAACTTGGTGCTCTAGAAGGAGACTTGGCATCCCTCTCAGGGATGACTCCTAGCCACACCTCCTCTCAGGAAAAAGGCTTTTCACTTGGAAAAAAGGAGAGGAGAATGAGTGTGATCATTGCTAAAGATTCATCTACAACTAGCATTTCTAGAATGTCCATAATGGTGGCTGAGTTCCACGAAGAAAGGACCATAGTCAGAACCGTTGTGTATCTGCCTAGAGTCAAGAAGTGCTCTGTGGTTTCCTAGAGGTAAGTTGTAAACACAAAGTGGGCTGCAGACAACATGTCGCTTTGGGGCCAGTAACACAGGATAACAAGTTGTGCATGATCTGTGTCCTCCTTCAACTGTCCTACAATGTGCATATTTAAAGTGGCACATTCCCTTTTTTCAGTAAAACATTATTTCGTGATTGTTGAAAAATAAGTTTGGTTGTCACTGGCGATTTTTTAGTATCATGTTGGGTATTTTTCTATTTGTTCTTTTCTTTTCTTTTCGTAGAAAGAGCTCTTTGTGTTAACGTAAGCTTTAAATAGATATTACCATATTGACATTATAAAATCAGAATATTCTTCAAACTTTTAGACTCGGCTTAAAAGTCTTATTTTTCTGCTTATAACTTTATTACTTTTTAGTAATAGATGTTTTCACCAAGGATTTGGGTTAGGATTCAATTTGAGTTAATCTGAATTCAAACAGTTGTTCTCTTTATAAACTAGCCAAAACTTCTTATACATTTTAGCCTACAATGATAAGGACACTATATTCAGTTTTTGTCCAAACACTCAAGTACCTATCAAATTGGGCAAATATAATTTCAATGTACAAATTTTCTTTAGAAACTTTAGCAGTCTTTATAAATTTAATAAACATGTTTATTCATTAAATAAATGTGTGCATTTAATCTGATTAGTACTTAAAATTTAAATATTTCAACTTATTACCATTAAGATTTTCAAATTTTTATTCTGCCATTTAAACTTTCAAGCATTCTCACGTAATAAATATTCTAAATACCCAAGGTTATTTAGAGAATTGAAAGGTGACCTAAAGAGTCTAATATTATTTACCAAACAGTCAAATTTTCTTATATTTTTCAACTTAAAATCATAAATCTAAGACAAATTTCATATTTGGAATTACTATCAAAAATTTAATAGACTTCATTATTTGAGAAATATTTATTGACTAAGCAGATATGCCCATTTTTTAATGTGCCAGAGTCTCTTAAACATTAAAAATATTTCAGTCACATACCTAAATTGTCCCTATGTTTACTAAATGTATTCATAAACTTAAAACAAAAGAACTAACTGAAGTTAATAGATGAAGTTAATAAATGAATGCAGTTAATAAGTGAAGTCCATTTATTATCCACAGTGAGTTTTTCTGGTAGGCTAACTGAGGACACCGTTGGGTTGTAAGTTTTGATTAAAGGTACAGGGTGTGAAGACCATTGTCATCCAAGATATGTACACTGAACCCCAAGAGACATCTGTTTCTTATAGTCATTGTGTCAGCTTGCCACTCCAAATGTGTTTCTGTACATAATGCTTTAATCTGATTGAGACTGGAAAAGGCCCCTTTTCTTTGTTTTGCTTTCCTGGAAAAAAACAAACAAACAAACAAAAAAACACTGAAGATATTTGAGTTCTTCTCTACTAGTTGTAAAGATAACCCAAAATTATTCTGTTCCATTGTAATCAAGTCTCTGGTTCAGTTCCTGCATGCAGGCTTTCCCCAGGGCCACATCAGCTGTTGTCTGAGAATTACTTGTTCTTATAGAGTAGAGCTGTTCTGCAGCTCATCATAGATCTCCAAATATTTCCTCAGCCCTGGGCCAGGCTTGACACTTGCACTTGTCCTATGCTCAGCAGGAAGGATCTGTAGCAGACTCCAATACCTCTTCAATCCCCTGGATAACAATAGTACCTTCTCAAGATGTGACAACCAAAATGTTTCTACACAGGGCCTGGTGGTACATACATATAATCTCAGCACTCAGGAGGATCATGAGTTCCAGGCCAGTCTGGGCTATAAAGTGTGAACCTATCTCAAAAATACAAATCTCTGTAGGCACTGACAAATGTCATATGATAGCAAATTCACCCTTTTACAATTATATATGCATAAATGTTGAAAGCCGCTCATTTGGGATGGCTACCTATCTACCACCCAAGGCAAAAAGCATAATTGTTGGTTCTTTTTTATTACATCTCTTTCTGTCTTCTGCCTGTCTCCCCTGAATATTGGAAAGTGTGTGAGAGCATGCCCTGCTCTGACCCTAAGGCAGTATTCTCTGTTTCCAGGAATTGAACATTGACTATTTTTGTGTTCTTCATCTTTTGGAATTCATTACATTAGACAGTCCACTACCTAGATGAAGACATTCTATGTCAGATTTTAGACTTTTTATGAAGAACTCTTACACAAATACTACTTTTAAGATGTTTTATTTTTATTCACTTGTATATATATTTGTATGTACTTGTGGATTTGTGTTTATGAGTGCAGTTGCTTTTCAGACGCCAGAAGAGGGTGCCAGATCTCAGGAGCTGTTGTGTGTAGCCCAACATTGGTGCTGGGAATTGAACTTTGGTCCTCTGGAAGACCAATAAGTTTTCTTAACAACTGAGCCATCTCTCTAGACCATAAATTTTGCTTTTAAAACATTCACTTATTGTCATATGATGTGAGGGAAATAAAGTATAAAAAACAATGCTTATTGTTCAAATCAGGACTTCAGTTTATGTAAATTTCTTGTCTCATCTTTACACTAAGAGTGGTGAATTAGAATTTTTAAAGCTCAAATTGACAGCATTTTTGTCTATAATGGTTTAAAACAATAAACAATCAAAATATTTCAGTAAAAGAAAATATTGTCTTAAAACTGAGAGTATAGAGCTGGAGAGATGGTTCAGAGGTTAAGAGACTACTCTTTCAGAGGTCCCGAGTTCAATTCGCAGAAACCACATGGTGGCTCACAACCACCTGTAATGAGATCTGGTACCCTCTACGCCATGCAGGAACACATGCATGAAGAACACTGTATATATAATAGATAAATAAATCTTTTAAAAAATGTCTCTGGGAGTATAGGCAGGCTCAGAAATTAAAGGAAACCCTATGGCTTGATCAATCACATACTACTTAATTTCTCCTTGTAGCTATTATATGGAAACAGGCAACACCTGTATTTTGCCTTGCAAGAAGAATCAACTGGGCAGCTTCTCACTGTCTCTCAGACTACCACTGTTAGAAATTAAGAACTGTAGACTGAGGTTTCAGTCCTGCCCAGTTCCCACAGTCGTTAAGTTCCAAAGAAATCACACAGAGGTCTACATTAGTTATAAACTGATTGACCTATTAGCTCAGGCTTCTGAACTCTTATAACTTATATTAGCCCATTATTCTTGTCTATGCTAGCCACGTGACTTAGTACCTTATTCAATGAGGCAGTCATATCTTGCTTCTTCTGTGGCTGGGTCAGGACTGTGGACCAAGCTTTCCTCTTCCCAGAATTCTCCTATTCTTGTTGACCCACTTCTACTTCTTGTCTGGTTGTCCCACCTATACTTCCTGCCTGGCTACTGGCCAATCAGCGTTTATTTAAAATATAATTGACAGAATACAGACCATTGTCTCATACCACTTCCCCCTCTTTAAAAAAAAAAAAAAAAAAAAAAAAAAACAAGAACTCTGAATCTAATATCCTTTGTTTAGCTTTTCTCCTGACCATTAGCCATAACAACTTGTAACAGATATTCTAAACAAAGGAAAATATCCATAGGCCATTTTTGGGGCAATGTGGGCACAGTTTTCCGGGCTACTTCCTGCTGGTTGGGGACACTGATAATCTTATGGGGACCTAAAGAAAATTTAGAATTACAATCAAGTCCTGACTGGAGTATCCTATGAGGCTTGATCATCTCAGGCAGCATCTTGAATCTGTTCTGGATCTAAAACTCAGACATCTGGGCCATCTGTTCCTACCAGAGATTTCTCAGGTGCTCTTCCTTGATCAAACCTGAGTTTTCTTAACTCAGAATAAATCCATAGCCTCTCATTTTTTGTGGAAACAAAAGGAAAACCTCTTCTCCAAAGTAACATATCTTTTTACTTCAATTTTAAAGTCAAGGTATTTTTAAAATACCTATCTTGAATTATTTCAGCAGCATTTATAAGCAAATATCTTTTAGCAGCTGTTACTCCTTCCTCAGCATTCAAACAATTCAAAGAGAACATAGGAACATACAGTATCCAGACTCTCTGTGTATTTTCATCTTTACGTGGCTTTATTTTAACCTCTATTTCTTTTATTTTTAATATTTTGCTTTTTGAGACAGGTTCTCTGTGTATCTTTGGCTGTCCTGTAACTCCCTCTGTAGACCTGACTGTTCTTGAACTCACAGAGATCCACCTGCCTCTGCCTCCCAAGTTCTGGGATTAAAGTTGTGTGCCACCACACCTTGAATTCACAGAGGTCTACCTGCCTCTGTCTCCCAAGTATAGGGATTAAAGGCATGTGCCACCAAATCTTGAACTTGCAGATGTCTACCTCTGCCTCCCAAGTGTTGGGATTAAAGGTATATGCAACCACACCCAACTATTCTCTTTTTTTCTTTTTTTCTCCCAAGCCTACATATATTTTTAAACACAGTAAACCATTTAGAGGTTTTTTTCATCTTTGAATCTATCTTAACTGTATATCTCTCTCTTTTTCTGACCACATGAGTCTATAATTTGCTAAGCAATATGGGTAGGTTTAAAGCCATGGCTTTGATGGCTGGATCCAGTCCATTCTTTAGCTTTCTGAAATTCCAGCTTCATGGCAGAGGTACCAGCTGGAACCATGTTTATTGCCACAACTCTATGGCATTTCAAGGTCCCTGCCAGCAAGCAAGCTGCAACAGTGTACTCACAAACCACATTCAAATGCTCTGTAGCTGGACCTCCTGCCTGAAAGAGTCAGAGTTTGCACTGGCAAGACAGCCCAGAAATCTGGCATTTTAAAATGGTGCAGCTTTTTTTTCCTGCTACAGCTGAAAACCAAGAAGCATGCAGTCAGCTTTCCATCAAGACCTTTTAAGTGTTTCTTGACAGGATTTCTTAAAAAGGTTTTACAGCTAAAGCTGAGTCAGGAAGCCTCTCTTAAATGAGAGCACTTGCCTCTAGCAAGCAGAGCCCACCTGAGAAAATGCTGCTATCGATAAGCTATGCTTAACTCTATTCTTTTATGTCTAAACTTACTTCCCAAACTTTCTCAGGCTTTATGTTGATGCAGTTGTCCACGTGGGTGTCATTCTGTAGACTGAGGTTTCTGTCCTGCCCAGTTCCCACATTCATTAAGTCCCACAGTATTTACACAGAAGTCCACATTAGTTATAAACTGATTGACCTATTAGCTCAGGCTTCTGAACTCTTATAACTTATATTAGCCCATTATTCTTGTCTATGTTAGCCATGTGGCTCCGTACCTTATTTAGCGAGGCAGTCACATCTTGTTTCTTCTGTGGCTGGGTCAGGACTGCGGATCAAGCTTTCCTTTTCCCAGAATTCTCCTGTTATTGTCTACCTGCCTCTACTTCCTGTCTGGTTGTCCCACCTATACTTCCTGCCTGGCTACTGGCCAATCAGCATTTATCTAAAATATAATTGACAGAAAAGAACAGATTAAATTACATATTAAAATCAATGTCACATAGTGAGATTACTGAAACCTATTTCAGTAAATGAAACATTTTGAACAAAGGAAAACTGGAGGGAAAAATCACCCAGATTGAGTTTACTCTGCATTAGACTTTGTTATCATGGAGGTCTTTGTGAACCATTCACCAACATCTGCACACCAAACCGAGCTTGTGTATGAACACTTGCTTAGTATGTTACAGCAGCTGAGGAATGTGAACTCAAACACTGTGTGTGCCTCTGCCTAACATTTCTTGTAGACTGAATGTGTTAGCCAGAACTCAGAAGGGTAAACTACAGTGATTACTGAGTATGTGTAAGAGCTTGCTAACATGATGAGGGCTAAATAAAAATGGTGTTGTCCAATGCCTTCAGGAGGAGATTTCAGAGGTCCAGGGAGAACTTCCACATAGATTCCTTAGGAAAAAAATGTTTAGATTGGTAGCCCTGTTGAGTAGTATTTGGAAAGACAAATATTCATTGTCTTCCAATGTCTCCATCAAAATAGGGTAAGGTAGTAAGTAAAGAGGTGGGAATATTTTTGCATTGGTGGTGCATGGACCCAGTGTTGACACAATGAATATTCTAAACAGAGCAACAGGAAATTTACATTGACTCATCCTTCTGATCAGAACATGGTCTAAGAAGTTCTGTCTTGCAAATACTGGGAAAATTTGGGCCCTGAGCATAGATGAAATGTATAAAACCTAACTCGATGGCTGTACTACATTGAATTCTAGGAGAAAGAATTCCAATATTTCAAAACTAAGACCAGGAAAAATAGTGTAGATAGTAAAGAATATTTAGTGTGACTATTGTTACCTATCTTAATATCATCATAATTTTGTCTAACTGCTTATTGTTTTCTCAGCTACCTGCAAGTTATAACACACAGATGTTTGCGTGCAAAGTGTTATTGAAACAAAAATAATTTTATCTGTTGTTATTTTCATACTGTAACAGCAGATTTACAAAGTTGTGACAGAGACCTTATTAAAAAATCAGAAAATATGTACAATATGTCCCTTTTCATAAACACTTTGCCCACTCCTGAAAGCATGATTGGACATCCCTTTTCAAACTGTAATTACTTATGTAAGGAAAACAAAAAAACGTGAACATTTTGTTATTGTCATTGTTTTGTACACAGAGGATCATGGTTTAGATTAGAAAACCTCTCACTTGCATCCAGTACTTACTTGAAGGTCATGGGGGATAGGGGAGGTATGAGAACATCCATGTGTGTTTGATTTTCTTTCCAATTTTTTTTATTTCAAAATTGAACTACAACATTAAAGTTATGTCCAGAGCAATATAAATAGTTCAGTGGGACTCAACACTTATAGTAAATATTTCTTTTTAGGTTTTGATCAATAATAATGTTAGCCTTTATACTTGATTTTTTTCAGAAGACTTTAGGTTAAAAAAAAAAAAGAGGGAGGTTATGGAAGCAAAGCCAGGAAAAAATGAGCAAAAAGTTAAAAGTTAAAAAATCATACACAGAGCATGGGTTTGGTGGAAGATACCGAGAGACTCCCACCTACCACACACAGTATGGCGATGCAGACACCACTACAATGAGGAAGTATGTGATGGAGAATGAGAGAGAAAGAGAAGCAGAATGGTTTGTGTATTATGAAGAAAGACAGAACTGGAGATATAAGGGTGATGAGAAACAGCCTCATGTGAATAGCCCATGCTGCCACCTGAGACCATGGTGCAATTCTGGCCAGTCCAGTAACAGTAATCCCTATCTGTGTTCATGTCCAGACTAGGCCCTTGGCAAAGACAGTATCAGGGATCTGGGTTATGTTCCTCGCCCATGTTACTGTTAAAGGTCATGGGGACATCCCTGGTCTGGGCTGCTGCCTGAGGCCATGTTGATGTTAGAAGGCTGTGCAGAGATGGCCCTACCCTGGGCAGCATGGGAGAGCTGGCCCCAAGAGCATTTGAGTGGGAGAGCTGGTTGTGCCCATTGCTGGTTGAAATACTAAAGAGAGGCCCCACACCTCACCTGGGTAGCACAGTAAAGTTTACTCTGGTGGCAATGCTGATATGGGTGAGCCAGTACAGAAGGCATGAGTGTAGGAGAGCTTGCCCCACCCATTATCTGGGCAGTGTGAGAGCTGGTCCTGCCATTTCCCCCCTTCAGAAGACTGGAGAGCTACCCTCCATCCCCCACCTGGGCAGTGTGAAAGAGCTGGCCCTGGTTCCATGGATGAGGGAGGGAGCGCTGGCTCCATCCCTTACCTGGGTGACCTCAGCCACCACCCAGGTCAAAAATCCATAACATCTACCCCATCCATGATCTACTGCAGCACAATGAGGGGCTACAGGATCTCCATGACACAGAGTAACTCCCAAGAGGAGTTCTGGTGAGGAGCCAGTAATGATAATGTAGCAGAAGCCAGAGGCTTCAAACCAGACCAATGACTCATTGCAATAAACATTTGCAAGTAAAGCTGTTTGGGCAAAACAGTATACTGTGTGACACGTCATAACACACCAAAGCATCCAAGTCAAGATATTTTTGGGGGGGTAGGTTGCAAGGGAAGAGGGAAGATATGCAGAAGCAGAGAGATTAGTGAGTTTGGGGTGCATGATGTGAAATTCACAAAGAATCAATAAAAAGTTAAGAAAAAGAAAAAAGATAAAGAAGAAATAGGATACAGAGAACAACTTGAGCATAAATAGATTTTCTCTTGCACACTGTACAAGAAAAATAGACAGCAGTGGCTATGATACCATGCTGGACAAATTGCATGTTTTATCAATTGATTCCTAATTTTCAGTCTAAATATTTGAAGTATTTTCATTTCTTTTTTGTGAGTCTATGTGGGTGCAACGTGTGTGCATGTGTGCACTTGTAGAGAGAAACCTAAGGGTGATGTTGGGAGTCTTTCTCTCTACCTTATTCTTTGAGGTACAGTCTCTCAGCTGAGCCCAGAGTTCACCGGCACTCCTAGTCTATCCTTTGTCTCCTCTTTTGGAGCGCTATAGTAACAGACAGCTGCCACATCCAACTGATATTTACATGGGTTCTTAAGATCTTAGTACAAGTCCTCACATTTGAAACTTGAGCAGCAAGTGCTTTACCTGCTGAGCCATCTCCCCAGCCCCACTTATTTTAAGTCTTGTTTTACATATGTACACGCTGAAACTCTAAACTGGAGAAAGCTTTCCCTCTATTTCTATTAGAATTCTCTTGGGATTATATTGTATAATATGAATGTGATGTTGGGTCAAATTTAAAAGTAATCTCAGAAAATGGGTTGCTATCAATCACTGCTGCAAAACAAACAAATCATAACAGTGATTTAAGGACATACCAGCTAGCATATGCTACAAAACAAGACACCTCACCCCTTCAGTAACTTACAGACAACCATCATTTTGCATCTCCCAAATTCGCCAATCAATCCCCTGGGAGTAAGTTAATTCATGCTTGGCTTTGGGAGGGCTCTTCTCTAAATGCCTGTCATTTTCCCCTGCATAACTACAGGCAAGCAAGTTCAGACAGGCACTCCTCATGGCAATAGTAGAATTAAAAGCAAGGGAGAACATATAAGACCTTGAAGCCTGGCACGTTGTCATTTCTGCATCATTTCATGAGCCAAAAGAAGTCATATGCTCAGGTCAAGAGACAATGAAGTTCACCTTGCCCACCCAGGATTCTGGATCAGAAAAAGAGAAAAGGCTTGGGCAATTATTTCACTCATTGATTTGATTGAAATTTAAAATATTTTATTATGAATGCTGAAATTTGGGGTTATCTACAAGCCAGACCCAGAACTATGTTTATCTTTTACTGAAATTGCTTTGCAACAAGAGAACTAACCAATTACTGTTATCAAAAAAGACTTGAATATTCATATGAAAGCTTTATGTGTCCAGTTATGTACTTGCAGCTAAACTCTTCCTTCACAATCAATATTCTGTAAAACCAAGGACTACAATTATTGGTCAGATGGATCAGAAAAATAGGACCTGAGTCCTTCTCAGGCCTGGAGTTGGAGGAAATGTGACATGTTGAACTGCCCAGAAGGTCATTAATAGATAACTATCTAAACCTGATTACAGGAGCCCTAAGCCTTACAAGATTCCTGTCTAGCAGGAGGCTTTATGATAAAGAACAAAGGCATACCACTGCCCCCTCTGTAGCAGTTAAGCCAAACAAGGCTGTCAATCACTTGGATGGGACAAAGTCCCTTAGGAAAAGCTGTTTGTTCTAGCAGCTTTAGAAATAGTCTAAATCCTTCATAAAATATATGTCTTTGCAGTAGTCCTTTTGGCTCAAATTTACCCTGTAATAATCTCTGTCTTCTACATTATGCTCTGTGTAGCTTATCTGCACATCTTGTCCTGAGCACAAGGACTCGGGTGAAGGGGAGAGTCCATAGTGAAATCCTGAAAGACAGCCTCACAAAGAGTTTCTTGGACTCTAAACTACCATCTGATTCCTAGCTTATTCTAAACATTGCCCTAACAATAGCCAGTACTCTCATGCATTTGGTGAGAAAATAAGACACTGTGGGTACCTGATTTTTACTGGTTAAATAAGTAATTTGTTACCAGGGAAAGCAGCATGTATTTCTCTATAGATAACTCAGTGCACAAGAATGTGTGTGTGTGTGTGTTCATAAAAAAATAAAGAAACTGAACACAGAATCCACAAATTTAGACTCCTGTAACAATTTACTTAAAAATATTAGTCTATATTTTGGTAAAAAGGAATCATTTCTTTGCTGTCTGCTCTGCAGAATGAGAGATAATGATCTCAGCTGTGTGATAAGATAATAACTTCCTGCCACTCTCAGGCACTTCTATGGTCATTAATAGAAAATAAACATGATAGCAAAGCTGAGACAATTTGGCTTCAAGGCAGGAGGTATTGATTGGTGAAAATATTCTATGGATCCTACTCATGCTAGAAGAAAAAGTAGGGCAATTATTGACTTTCCAATGATTAACAGGCACTTAGAGCAAGGCAAACAGTTTCTGCAAAACAGTGCAATCTTTTGGTTTTCAGTTGTTTTGTTTCACAAGACAAAGGCAACTCCATATTTACATCCTCCTTTCCAAATAATGCAGCTGAAAGAGCCCATATTTGAGTTGTTTGTGGAGACTGTATAAAAATAAATGTCAAAATTTTGTTGTTTCCTTTGGTACTCAGAGCATAGCCAAGAAAATAAAAACCATTTTCCAGTATTTGACCAAAGAATATAAGTGATTTTGTATTCTTTCATTTATACTGCAGAGATCTTTACTAAGCACAGCAGCAGAAGGAAGGGAGTGAGTGCAATATTTGCAGCCACTATTGCAGAGTGATGTAACCTCATATTTTTCAAAGACAGTGTGTGCTTGTATTTTCCCATAAAGGAAACCTTTATTTTTTCCCCTGACTAGGATTGTATCCACACCTTGAGCATTAGTGATCTTCCAGAGCTGTCCTTGGTAGCTGACAGTTTTTTGACACATTTGTTCCCAAAGTCAGATTATAGGAAAAGTACTTCCCAGTTGGCCTAAGGATATCACTGATGCTGGCTACTTGTAAATCAAAGACAGATTTTGTGAAGCTGGCAGTCAGGTGACTAACCCACCTAGAGCTCATTCAAGAGGTCTCCTGTCTTTAGGAGTCTGCCAACAACTGCAGCTCACATTTTCCATCTGACCTCTCTTGCCTAATTCAGGAGGCGTTTGAATCTACTTGTTCAAAAGAGTTTTTCTACCTGCACGAAAGTGATACTTTACCTACCACACAGACCCTTCCACTACAGAGGAAAACTCAAGTGCTTACTTGTCTATGCAAAGAAGAATTGAAAATGGGGACTTGAGTTTCTGTACCAGGTGCAGAGATTTGTGGCTAAAGCACAAAGCATGCTGAAGTGAATGACCTAGACAGCTGAGGAAAACTGGAGCAGAAGGAAGTGGTGGAGAAGCAAGAGCAGAGCTTTCTCCAGAGAAAGGAGAGGCTTTAGGTAGTCCAAAAGGGTCGGGGAATGCATCTCAGGATGCAGGCAGTGAAGGGGAGGGAAGAATGCAGATCTGGTGTGATTATGATCCTGTTACCAGCCCTTTCATGTTGCAGGGAAAGCTCTGAGAACAGTCATTTGACGCCAGCGTCGTCACCATTTCCTCCGGCTTCTTTAAATATTAAACTGTGAGGCCAAGTGGAACTACAGGTCTTGCTTAGACAGCTATGGCTTCATTCTATGGGAATAACTACCATCAAGGGGAAATGGCTAGAAAAGTGATATGATTTCAGCCATACTTTCACAGGTACCAAAGTTAGCAAATTAGAATAGTGTATTCATGCGTTTCAATAGCCCTTTGAAAGAAGGGGGAGGAGAGAGAGGGAGAGAGAAGGAGAGAGAGAGAGAGAGAGAGAGAGAGAGAATATTTCTAATTTTCTAGTATCTGGGAACTCCTGAGAAGGTAAGAAATACTTTAGAAGATAAGACGGATAATAGGAAAGGTTATCTCATAGGAACATCTATAATCATTTGCCTGTCAGTGCAAAATTAATTAACCGTGTACAGATTTTAAATAACTTGTTTCATCTGCTTGCTAGATCAATATAATTTATGACTTGCCTTCTTTATTTTTTTTTCAGCTTTTCTTAAAGCTTGAGAGCAGGATGTGATATCTGTTTGAATTGCAGTCAGAGGAATAGTGACAGACCAATAGTTGTAGTTTAAAGACTGTTTTCAAGAGGATATGGGAGCACTTGGAAACCTCACAAAACTCTGTGGACGCTTTACAGGTTTGGGTGAGGGTACAGAGAAGGAAGAAACCAACCTGTCTTTTGTCTTGAAAGATAAACGTGTCCTTTATGCAAAAGGCAAAGAAAATGAAGATAGCAGTAGATGTACCCTAACATGTTTTAAAGCCATTTTCCAGAACTAAAGTCAAATTTCTGAGTTGCCTTTAAAACTGTTTTGAGGTTTTTTGTTCTATTATATTAAATTATGTCAAAATAGAAATTTTCTTTGTATAAATAACTGCATTTTCTGAGAATAGCATGCTTTAACAGAACATTTGTTTCCTTGTTTTGATTAAGTTCTATTTCCTACTAAAGGAAAATCCAAGAATAAAAATGTCCAGCTTAAACTATGTAAAACTTTTCTGGGCTGGAGAGGTGGCTCAGTGGTTAAGAGCACTGATTACTCTTCCAGAGGACTTGGGTTCCATTCCCAGTACACACATGGTGATCTACAATCATCTGTGGCTCCAGCTCTAGGGTGTCTGACATCTTCTTCTGGCCTCTGTGCACACCAGGCAGGCAAGTGATGCACACACATGCGTGCAGGCAAAGCATTCATACAGAAAATATAAAAATAAACCCTGTAATACTTTCCTTTTTAAAAACTAAGAGTTCAGATGGAAAGCTTCAACAATTAGAAAGTTCTTTTCTAGTGAGATAGCTTCAGAAATACTTAATTTACCCAAAAATGACTTGTAAAAATTTTCCAAACTTCTTAGAACTACATGCATAAACCTCAACAATAGTAGCAATTATTCACTGTAGGTTTTACTGCTGAAACCACTTTTGTTAGGCATTCCATCCCATTGATCTTGCATATGGAGATCATTTAAGTCTCTCTTTGGAAATTTTCTCTAATGGATACTTGTCAATGTTTTCCTGATGGCAATGTTTGAAACCTCACACTTTGCCACCACTTTTAGCTGCAGGCGACAAATGTACACAGTCACTCTAGGGTCTAAAGAAGGAAGTATCAGTTTTAGAATGGCATGGTTGCACATGCTTTTAATTCTAGCACTTGGTAGGCTGATACCTGAGGAGTATAAATTAGATTGAGGTCAGTCTGTCTGACATAGCAAGTTCTAGAACAGACTAGGCTACACAATGATACCTTCTCTTGAAAAGAAGAAGGAAGTGATAGAGGGAGGAAGGAAAGGAGAGAGAAGGGGAGGAAAGAAAGAAATTTTCTTCATTCATCAACTCAATAATCTAATTTCTGCAAATCTAAATTGCAAATGTGCAATATGTTATATCCAGCTGTGATCTATGCACCACCAGCAGGGGCATCACCTTGACACTTGTTAGAAATGCAAATTTAGGGACCCCAGCCTCACCACTTCAATCCAGAAGACTGAAGAAGGTAGGACCTGCAATTTGTTTTACCATGTCCTCCAGCTGGTGCCAGCCAGGGGAAATGGAAGCGGGACATGGAATCTGAGTGCTTCTGTGATTCACAGCCAGAAGAGGACAAAGGAAAGATGACTTAAACCAGGGTAAAGTCCTGGGAATATAGCTCAATTACCAAAGTCCTCTTACTTTAGAATACCAGAACTACAGTAAAAAGGGAGGCATGATAGTACACATCCATGACTCTATGCTGGGAAAATAGAGACAGGCAGATCCCTGGAGCTTGCTAACGAGCTGGTCTTGCCCAATAAGGTGAGTCCCAGATCAAGTGAGGAACCCTGTCTCAAAACTAAGGTGAATAAACAATAAAAGAATCCATCTTACCCCGCTAGCTTTGCCATACACACACACTCGACTATAAGTATATACAGATGAGCTCCTACACACCCACACCCCACACACGTACTGGAGGAGAGTGCCTTCAGTTATTTTCCAAGTTCAACTCTGAGATTAGCCTGACAACACTGTTGGGACCCAGTGTCCTGGCAAACTTCCAGTCACCTTTACAAGGGAATTCTTCCCCCTCTTGTTCCTGTGACTTTATCCTGAAGTACATATCTTCCACCTGAGTTTTCAGGCCTCCAGAGAAAGGCTAGAGGTCTCATTTGGTCAATTCCTCTTCTATGCAATGTTAGTTTTCTTCTCAGAAGAAAACATATTACTGTCTGGTGCACTGGTTTGCATTTCCTTTCTTTCTCTGTATGCTTGCGTGCGTGTATATCTCCCTCTTCCAATGTACGTATGCATGATTGTTCGCATAGCCTTGACCCAAGCTTGTGTGCATGACTTCATACAGTAGGAATGTCCATGATCTCAGGCTCCTGTCTGCGAAGAGGGAGTTAGACTAGGTACTCCCAAAGGCCCTCTCTCTGCCTGGAAACTCTCTGAGTCTGCAAACCCTCCATGATTTACTTGTCTTTTTTTAATCTATTATGTTGTTTAGCATAATAACTAGATAAAATTAATAAAAATCATAAAATCAATCCTGTTATTCTATTTTAAATGTTCTTCAACGAATGAAAAAGTGTCCATTAAATTTTACTTAGTTCCAAATAATTCTTTGATTTTTATTCCACTTATATATTACTACACTATACCTTGGAAACTTGTTTGTAAACACTTGTATAAGTAAATACCATCAGATTTTTTTCTTCTTCTGAAAGATATTAATTTATATGGACTATAGAAACATCCTCTGCTATAAATGGCTATTTGTTATATAGTATTAATTTTGATTCTCTATATCAGGCAGTATGTGTGCATAGGTACATCTAAAGAGAAATATAATGACATTGCTTATATCCTGATAATTTGTTAGATGGTATCATGTTATCAAGAAAACTGGCAGCAGATTCATATAATGAAATCAAAAGTTCATTCACTGGGGAATGGTTCACTGGTTAATGGAACTAGCTGCTCTGGCAGAGGACCTGGGTTTAGTTCCCAACGATCATCTGCAACTCCACTTGCAGGGGATCTGATGTCATCTTCTAGCCTCTTCAGGCACTAGACACATGCAGTGTATATACATACATGAAAGCAAAACACTCACACACATAAAATAAAGATAAATTATTTTTATAAATTTCATTCATTGTATATGTTTTACAAAGAATGTCTACTGTCTTGCTTCCTTGTCATTTTGAAGTATGTGCATGTATGGCAAAGCGTCAACAGCCATTTGCAAAACCAAGTGTATGCCCCTTTCACCAGTTGCCCCAATTTGAAATTGTCCTTGAATTTCTCTACTTCAATAGGCCATCTCTAACATTCGGACCTATCTGGAACTCATTCTTAGTTTACCAAACTGTTCATCATGTGTCTCTGGTTCTCTGAGAACTATAACGAGATGGGCCAAGCGAGGCCCTCCCAGGCATTCACTGGGAAATTGTTGAAATTCTTTCCTGCTGAAGGAGACTGCTTTGCTCCATATTTATTAGTTCATCTGGAATTCCACAGCTGCCACCTGAGCTTTTATGCTGTTGATAAGGACCCCTGGCTTAGGGGTGGTGGGATTCTGCTTTGACCATGCTGTGATCTGCCTTTTACCAAATGTCTTTGCTGTGAATGAAGGGTAAATCTGTTCTTTTTCTCATGCTCCATGTGAGATGACAAAAATGCCTGCCCTGGCTACATGAAAGCATCTCTTAATATTGAGATTGTGGTTTTCAAACCTCCTTCTCCCCGATTCATTGCCAAGCTAGTAACTGTCTCCCATCAGTGGCTCTGGGATAAGAACAACAAAAAAATCTGTACAATGAGCAAGAAAAATCTTTCAGTATTTTTCTCTTCATTTTCTACTTTTTATTAGGGCTTCACAGAGGAAAGTCAAATTTGTTTTATTGTTTTGTAGAGCAGTGAAAGGCATACTTGAATTCATATTGCTTTTTATTTTCCAAAGTATTTCTGTTTAAGTTATCAATTGATAAACAAAGTTAAATCTTATAACTAAGTAGACAACTTACATTATCATTTTCACTCTTACTCTCTTGTATCAAATTGCCTTTAGCATGACTCTTTCAAACCTTCCAATTTGTGTCTCTAGAACTGTACTTGTGGTATAAACAACCACCTGTTTAAAAACATCACATGTCTTAAAATTAAACTTATAAGAAAGAAATAGTTTGATGTTGCATGTTTGCTGTCAGTCTCTAGCCTTGGCTACCCAGAAAAAACAATAAAAATAGAAAGTATGTTTGATATGTGGTGCAGCTAAATAATGATGGGTTTTGAATAATGAATCTTTTTATTTGTGACAATGTAAGTATTCCGACAGAAATATTCTCTACACCTTAGACCAATTGTAGATAAATCAATAGTCATAGAAAGTGGCCCCTGGTCCTTGAGGGAGGGTTGAAAGGGGGAGGGGAGAGGCAAGGAGGGGAACAGAGAAAAATGTAGAGCTCAATAAAAATTAATAAAAAAAAAAAGAAAGAAAGTGGCCCTTGGTCCCTCAAATTAGCCTATTCACTGCTTTTGAGGGGAAGGTTTCAAGACAGGGTTTCCCTGTATGTAGCTCTGTCTGTCCTGAAACTCACTCTATAGACCAGGTTGGCCTCTAACTCCAGAGATCCACCTGCCTATGGCTTCTGAGTGTTGAAATTAAAGGCCTGTGGTGTCACCACCACCCAGTTTGGTTAATCACTTCTTATGCTCCCTCCCAGTCCATCTACCTTGAGAAATGAATAAATGACCCTGTGGGAGGGAAGGTTTTACTGATCTCAAGCTTCTCTTCATTTCAGAATCATTTTTATTTAAAGATGAAATTTTGAGAGCTAACATGAGATATAACTGAAATTTTGCATCACTCCCTGTTCTTTTCTAATATAATAATTTGGCATAAAAAGACGTTAGAAAACTCATTTGATAGCAAAGTATGTGCAGTTCACCAACAGTTCTTCCTAGGAATTCAGCATAAGGGCAAATATTTCATTTGCCTTTATAACATAAAAATGAAACAAAAACCAACTGCTCTTTTTTATACAGTTTGACAACTTAAATACCTCTTTCAAACATTCTCTGTATACTTATTCTCATTAAACTAAAACTATCCCATTTGTATAGCTTTCCAGGAGATTTGTAACAGAACTAAAGAGGATTTGGATTTCTTGCTTGGGCTTTTGACAAGTCCTACTAACAATATATTGTCTAGGTTATGTGTCTTTATAGCCTAAAAATGCAAGAGGCTTTGCATAGTCAAGATTACCTAATATAGCTTCCTTTACCATATTTACAATCAGGACTCTTGGAAGGTTATTAAGTTTAAAAATTCCAACATTTTAGCACCCAATTGGTTACCTACCAAAATAGATCAGCCCATATTTTATTAATATATGTCTTTTGGGTACAAATTGGAAAGAGTTTAAATATCTTTTAAATTTTTTGGAAAATTCATTTTCAAGCTCTAGACACAGTAGAATGGTTCAGACTTAGTCATTGTTAGAACTTTTTGTACAGGGATATCTTTTCCCAACATGGATTGTTTTTATTCCTGTGAGGTTTTAAACACCTCTCATTGAAAATGCTTTTAAAAATGTGCCCTGGATATGTCTAATGAACAGTCCTTGAAAACAGAGTCACCTTATTTATAAATTCAATTCTCTTTCCATTCATATGAGGAATTTTATCCTTCCTCAGGGCATATATTTAATAACCATTAATGAAATCTGAAATTATATATGAGCGCTGAGACCCAAATTTGCTACTCATTTTTTTTTCCAGTGGAAATTTCATAAGGGCTTTGGCATGGGAACACAGCAGACTTTTAAGGCAGACAGAATAATATGGTTAGCCACAGGGCACCAAAGGAATCCTAACAGTTTATAATCAATAATTTGCTTACTACAGAAGACAATCTTTCTGGCCAAACCAATACATAGTATCCCGTTCGTGGAAGCTGGGGATTTCGCACTTAGTTGTTTTTTAAGAGTTCCATTTCCATACTTCTTTTCCTACAAGAGTGTCCTATTTCTATTGCCCCTGACATCATAGGATCCACTTAAGGAAACTCAGGACAGATTTAACAGGCACCTGAGAGAGGGGCTGACCATACAGAGGAAGAAAGTCCATGTCACCTATTCTAAGCCAGACACTATCAGATAGAAAGGGGACTTGTGGGGACAGTACCACTGTGATGATAGAGCGTGTTAAAGGTAGTCTTTTGAGAATTTTCCTATGAAGAAAAAAGTGTAGTAAGTGTCAGAATTCTGAACGGTGAGGTTAAAAAAAGAAAAAAATACCTATCATCAATTAGCAAGCTATATTGTAGGACAACTTCCCTACTTGGGTACCAATTCCCTAAGTGACAGAGAAACCTGGATACCCTGAAATCCAAGGAAAATGTTCAACAATTGGCCTCTATAATTTTTTTCCTACAGGACTATTTGGGGAGCAATATAGGTAGTGCTACCTATTATCATTTATGCCTCCCAATAGCTCTATGAGAAAAAATATTGTGATCATTCCTATCATTTAGGTGCCAACGTGAGGCATAAGAGGTGTGAGAAACTTAGCCAAGGTCTCGGAGCTTGCAAGAGGATTTGAAGTATGCAGACTATGTAAAAAATTCACTTTCGGCAAAAGCAGTATACTGGTGTTGGCATCTTTGGAGGAAAAGAGGACTATTACTTAACTTTGCTGGCGTGTTTGCTTCCTGCGGCTTAAGGAATGGAAAATGTGTAGAGAATTGAATGCTGTTTCATAAGCTTCTGGAGAGGTCAGAGTGGACAAATTCTGATAGTTTATCAACAATAGGCCTTGAAATTTCCTTCACTTTTGGTTAATGAAGATTTCTAAGTAAGAAAATTGTTTGTATTATATAACATACCCTGCATTGATAGTTCACAACTTTCTGATGAGTGCATAGCATAACAATATGACATAGCTTTGACAATAAGGAAACAGCGCTGTGTCAATCAGTGGTTTCCTGTTCAACAAATGTGGGTTAGAATATATGCTTTTAAATAAAACTTGTACTCCACCGTTTTCCCCCACAGGGTAATTCTAAAGCAAGCCTGTATCTTCAACTCTTCATTGTCATTAAGTCTAAAGATGGTCAGGGATTTCAAAATGAAACTAGTTACTCATGAATCATATGTTTATGTTGTCAGTCAGGAAATTACAACCATGACATAGAACTTGTAGCAGTTTTTCCCAGGAGACATCTCCTTCTGATTCATTTCTATTAAACTCAGTTTCTGCTTGCCACTAAGAAGGGGTTTTGTAGCCCAAGCTCACATTGAGCTTATGTTCATCTCGTCTCTGATTTCTTACTGCTATTGTATGTGCCAATGCCCAGTAATCAAGGACTTTTCTAATCTCACAAAAATTTAAGGATGTCTATGAGTGCAGAAGGCAGGAGAGTAGTTGACAGGGACGCAATATGATCTAGAGTCAAGCTATTTCTAGGAGAATCATCTAAGCTTTGTTAAAAATGGATGCTGCGGGCCCCTCCCCAGAATGGTGGAAGCTTTTTGGTTGTCATCTGGAAACAGTTCTGCATGCACTTTGAATCAGAGGCCCAACCTATTTTGGGAATGTGAGTAGAATATCACTCTAGAATAGTATGTGGCGAAAAGTTTTTTCTTCAATTTTTTTCGTTTTTGTATTTGGTCATGTATGTTCCTCACAGCATTTCTCTTTCTTCAAGATCAATATAAACCCTGTACTGTGTGAGTGCAAAGAAGCCTGAAAAATGCAAATTCTCACACAATAGGCCTGAGACACGATTGAGGAGTCTGAATTCTACCCAGCTTCCAGGAAATGCCATTGCTGGAGGTCTACCCTAGGTGGGAAAATCCTGGGCTTCTCCTCACAGTTATCCTGTTGAAGTGATAACATCTTTGCTGAGATCCTTTGTACCTTCCTTGTTCATATAATGTCTGAAGTTTGTCAGTGTGCTGAACTCAGTACTCTTCTAAGGAAGAATGTTCTTGATGGAAATTTCAGAGACGGTTGGAACAGGCAATGGAGAAATAGATTAAGAGAGGTATTTCTGGTGATGAAAATGGGCAACATGTTCCACATTACATAATGCAGCTATGCAATGAGGAAGGATGGCCCTAAAACCATCAGGGATAATCCACTCTGAAGAAATGAGAAGCATGCAGGGCTGACTGCAAAGTCGAAAGAAGGGTTTCTTGGAATCCTAACCCAGCTTTGATTGATTCCAGTTTAAGTACTTTCAGTCAAATCCCTTGTCTAGCTTATAACCCACCATCTACTGCACATTATAGATGAGGCTATTCTTTTGGATGACGTCACACATATGGCAACCAACTCATGTATCGATAACTGATAACCTTGAAGTTGATTTTACTTTTCTCCTGAGCCTTTCTTTGTTTTCTGTTCCACTGCTTTGCCATAATGATTATAGCTTGCACTGACTTTGGGGGACAAATGAATTCTTGACAATCTAATTTCTCAGAGGGACTACCTAACATTTTGCTCAATTCATATAAACTAAGAGAAAAGTTTATCCTAATACAAAATCATCAATAATAAAAAAAAGTACATACATGCGTCTTCATACTCCAGACATTCTTCTAGTTGTTCAGGATTGTATTTAAAACTTTAATGCTATCAATATTGACTCACACCATCTCCATTTACTTGTTTCAGTTCAAGTTCCACAAAGTGCGCCTAGTAAATCAAAGGCAAGTTTTTTGCATTTAATTGTATTTTGTCCCATGAGAAAGGTGACATACATTACACATTGACCTGAGACAGTAGAGAAGCCAGCTGGGTGGGAGAAGCTGGAGCCAGTTGTCAATGGAAATATATTAGTCTCAGAGCAGCGAGGCTACATAAGCTCCTAATGATTTGGACTGCTAGGATCTCATGAACCGTTATCATCTTTTGCTCACTAAATTGATCCCAGAAGCTTCAAAATTGACACACTTTAACCCCCCCTTTTTTTTTCTTTACAATACCAGACCTAGCTGCTCTTACTTTATGGTTTTGAAAGAGAACAGATATGATATGAGGAATTTTTAGAAGAGGTGAGCAAATCTTAAGTGCATGTTATACGCACCTTACAGTAAAATAATTCACATATTTGGGAATGGGAGCAGGGATGCATAATGTGTAGACTCCAAATACACACAGGGGGACGTTAATGCTAGAAAGACTTCCATGCATGAATGAGTTTAAAGGGTAGGGGAAAATTTTTAAACTTATCACACAAATAATCATATATCAGATGAAGAGTAAATTATAATTATAATAAGTTAATAAGTCAAGACAAAGTACATTTGTTATCACAAAAAGATCAACCAAGGTGGGGACTGGTGGGATTTCAAGTCCATAGCTTGGACTTTTTACTCCGTAGTTCTAGTAACTGTCCCACATATTCAAACCAGATAGACACGTGAAGAAATTACAGTCTATGAGAATGATCAAAAAAGGCTTTAGAAGGTGACAGCTACATTTGATTTTCTTATAGCCCATATCCCTTCTCTAAATTAAGAACATTTATGTAGTGCTTAAATGAGTATGGGGTTGTAGGTTTTGAAGACTTTGTTGTCCTGTGAAATTCAAATGTATTTGAGTTCATAATGGGCTGTGAGTATTTTTGGATCCTCTGACTTCCTAATTTCCTAAAGAATTCTTGCCCCATATGACACTCCACTCACTCTTAATGTTAGGCTAGCCCTCGTCAACTCTGCCCTTTCCTACCTCTTCTGATTATTTTGTAGGGGTGTAAAAAGAAAGGGGAGGTGCTAGGGATTGGATTCAGGAGTTTACCACTGAGCCACTCCTTCAGATCCCATACCCTCAACTATTGCAGATCTCTCAGGAATATCTCCCTTCCTCCAGTCTCTCCTCCCTCACACCCATCCTTCACAGCTAATGTCTAAACTGAGTGTCAAATTTCAAAGCTCAAACCTTCACGCCTCTCCTCCTTCTGCTTTGCTGGTTATCAGCAGCACTGTCAGTAAAACCTCAGCTCCCCACCAAGCCCGCCCTTCTCCCTTCCCTTCATCTATCATTCTTGCCATAGTAACTCACGTTATTCTCAATTAGCAAATTATGGGTCACTTGTAGAATAATATTTTTTGTATCTAGTGTCAGAACTCTTGCTAGGGATATAGTTTTTTTTTAATTATTTTTTTTTGAAAAAAAATTTTTTTCGCCTCCTCCCCACCTCCCATTTCCCTCCCCCTCTTCCCGCCCCTCTCCCCCTCCCCCCACTCCTCTTCTCCTCCCTCTCCAGTCCGAAGAGCAGTCAGGGTTCCCTGCCCTGTGGAAAGTCCAAGGTCCTCCCCCCTCCATCCAGGTCTAGGAAGCATGTGATAGGGATATAGTTTTAATTATATATCAAGACATGTTTGCTCGAGCAACACAAAGTTTCTAAACCTCTGGCATGAGACAAGTGAAAGAATAGGTCCCATCTCTAGGTAAGTAGACAGCTGTAAGCATTCCACTTCAGATGAAAAGCATCCTGGCAGCTGGAAGCCGAGGAATGCCACAAAGTTACACCACACAACAAACCTCACACAAGAGATTTATTGGAAGGGAAAAAACAAGAACACAGCTGCTTCTGCTCAGGTGAGAACAGCAGGAAACCGAACAGAAGGCAGGATTTACAGAGAGTTTCTTGGAGGGGGTTGCAACTTTTCAGGGTGAAGCTTTTCAGGGTGGGGATTTCAAGTCCAGAGCTAGGGCTTTTTACTCTGTAGGATGGGGGCAGGGTCCTGCTGTTAGGGCAGTTAGACTGTTCTGCCCGTGGAACCTGGCAGTTAAAGACCCTCAGGGGAGGGACGTGTGCACTTGTGTGCCTCTAGGGGCTTATAGAAAGAACTTTTCTGTCTCATGGAGGAAGAAGATTCTAACTCCCCAGAAAGCTTTGGAATGGATAAGAGAATATGGCTAACAAGATGGTAGGATGCTGTACAGCGGAACCAATCAAAATATTCAGAAAAGTTCCTTAAACTTAGGAATATTCAATTAGGTTTACGAATTATTTTGTTGGAAGAGAGACTGAATGGATAGAATTTTATGCAAAATTCGGTGGTCAAATGTGTAAGATCCAGGAGGTTATAAATAATAACCCACTAGAAATTCCCAAACATCTTGACTTTTGGATTTGTGCTGGTAGTGGGCATGGTCATGGCATATCATGTCAATAGTACCAAGATCTTGAACAATACAGTGGCTTTCAGCTGCTTTGAGATGCTTCTAGAGAAGAAATAAAGGTTGCTATACTGATAGGTTGTATTAAGCTATAATCCATGAGGAAAATTATAGCAATTTGTCCATATATTCTCCAACTCTCCACTGTGTAACAAGATGAAATCATCTTATGAAGGATAAAATTGATTTATGACCTTTCTCTATATGACACTTTGCCTTAAACTCGAGAAAGTGGCAGAAGCCCAGCCAGAGCCTAGTATTTAATGCTTCTATTCAGTGCATTCTTTTGTTTTTAATATTGACTTATTGGAAACTAGGAAGTCTTTTCCAGTAAGAAATAATCCATGTAGATAGAGTCTAGAACATTAGAGAAGTTAAACAAATTGCTTCAATGAATCAGATGGCATGGGCAAGGATGATCTCTGTCATCAGTGCCACGCAGCAGCAGATCACTGCTCCAGAGTCACACACTGTCCCTTTTCTCCATTCTGGATAAGTCACCTACTAAGGGGCTTAGTTGGCAAATGGGTGGAGAAACATCTCTTCCAAGTGCATCTTCATTCATGAATGCGAAAGGCAGCATGATTCTCCCATACTCAGCAATAATATGTAAATATGTACTTGCATCCCCTCTGCTGAACATAATGCTAAAGGATTTACATGTTCTCATGAACTTGTTATTGAGCTCTTTGGGAGGTGATAATCAGGGTTGTCCTGAAGAACCAAGGAGGTGAAGTCAGGTATGTGAATAATGCCAAGGCATTTTTCTCTTACCTCTGTACATCACCCACTGCCAGTGTCTTTCTCTTCTGTTATAGACAAGCTTTATATACATATCCACATGATGGGAAATGTGACTGACAGCCACTTTGCCAGCTTCACCACTGAATAAAAAGAGGGACTTTCTCTGGCCATATATGAACACATAAACCAGTTTTAAAAATCCCAATAGCAGACTCTGATCAGCCTGCTCCAGTCACTATACATTCATTAGACCAATTTGTTCTCTCTCTCTCTCTCTCTCTCTCTCTCTCTCTCTGTGTGTGTGTGTGTGTGTGTGTGTGTTTTCTGTCTCTGTCTCTGGGTGTGTATGTGTCCCCCCCCTCTGTGTGTGTGTGAGTGTGTGTGTGTGTGCGTGTGTTTCCTTTGTCTCTGTCTCTGTGTGTGTATGTGTGTTCCCCCCCCCGTGTGTGTGTGTGTGTGAATGTATGTGCATCTGCATGCATGCGTGTTGGGATTTTAATCAGTAGAATATTCTAGAGGCTGTCATAGGTTAGCATTTTCTCCAGAATAAAACAAGATGACTAGAAGAAAAAAAAGGTATAACCTAAAAATAAGCAGTCATCAGGGCTACATGATTCTGCCCTTACAAAACACAGTAAAAACTTCAAGACTTAAGGAGAGTATATAACTTACCTAAAGTAACCAATTGAAAGTATCAGGACTTGCACCTAGATTGTCCCAACATGGAAACTGTACTGTGAATTTCCTGGTTGTAGTTGTCAAGCGTGGAGCTATTCTATGACTGCTTGGGGGTCACACAGTTCAGCTGATCAAAGCTCAAGTCTCTTTCTTTGATGGAGCTTATTAAGCTAGAAACAGTAGTAGACTCATTGAGCTCTGATTAATGAAAGCACGGGATCTAGGTCTTTAAAAGAGACAGCTGTTACTACCAGGTGAGCAAATAGCAAACTGTGAGTCATTCCTAATCCCATCCACCATCCCTACTACTGAACTAACCCAAAACAAGGCTTCCCTGCAGGGTGCTCATAATACTGCTCTCTCAGTGTAGGAAGGACCACAGCCTTTCATTTTCCTGTCCAGCTCTTCTTTCATTTATCCTAACAAGACCACTTTTCTTTTCATTTTATCCTCAGCAGTGGTCCCTGCTGGGCCAGGAGAGAGAGCTATCATGGCTGATGATATCGCAGCTCATACCCCCTCTGGTTATTCTTAAGTGGCAACCTGTATTCTGTTGCATGTTTCTTAGCAACCACCATACACCATATACTCCCCTTTCATTTGTGTCTTCCTTCTTCAACCTAAGGAGCAAATTTACTATGAAATGAACCCCTGCCTTCTCAGATTTCTAAACCATGAAAACCAGAAAATTGACGATGATTGCATTTTTTAATCTCCTAAAATGATAACCAAGTTTAGGTGCTTGGTAGGGGGGGAAGGAATCCTTTTCTCACACATGGCCCATGGCTTTGTAAAGTGCATGTGATTTATAACCTGTATAAACTCATGTTGGGGGAAATTGATTTTAACTGTGATTCTTCATATGATCAAACATGTCTACTGTGTTATAATGTGCTGAAGTGCTAAACATGCATTTAAGCCTAAACACTGAAAAATGTAGAGATTGCTTTCTTGTAAGTTTCTATTAGAAACAATCAGTCCCCCTAGCTGACTTGTTTGCATATGGTATGCACTCAGTGTGGTTTTATTTGTTAGGAAGTTTCCCAAGACAGATGCTTCAATTTTTTTTCATAGACAGCCAATAGTTTGTTCTTCCTCCATGTACATGTGAATAAATGACTCCACACCCCTTACCATAAATACAGTTGTTAGTATCCTTGGACCATGGAACAAAGGCGAACATTCCTTCTTCACAGGGTTTGGACTCTTAGCTCTAATTTATATTAATCTGCTTTGGTTTGTTTGCTTTTATTTTGTATTTTTAATGCTGCTGTTTCATATTTATCTTTGGCATATGTGTTTTTCTCTATCACCACCACATTGCTGTAATTCAGGCTCGGCTTATAGCTATGGCCACTGGGATTGTTCACATCTACACACATGTGGAAAACTAGAGAATAGTTTTTCATATGGTGTTCCCAGCGCAGCCCACACCAATGCTCACCCAGCCGAAGAAGCAGCCTCTCTGTAACACATCATGTTCCTTCTAAGCCACAATGGTATTCTTCTGTCTAGACAGTCTGTTCTCTAGAACAGACGCATGTAATTGAATATGTCAGTTTTCAGGAAAGACTTTATTCTAATAAGCTTTTAATTCTAAGTAATAAACTTTAGCAAAATGCAAAGACAGTATATTGTTTAAAGAAAACTTTAGGGGTGGATATTTTTGGCTTGGCACTAGTAAACTGTTGTGTAACCTTTTTTTTTCTGGATTTAAACAGCAAAGTACCAGAAAAGTTAAGTCCATGTCATTTGTTTGAATGCACCCAATAAGTTTATCTGGAGACCAAATATTCAAGCATACTCCGTTGTCATTTATTTGATAAGTTGGTGTTAAATCATTAGTCATAGGGATTGCCAAAGTCAACCAATTGTCCCAGTGACTGGAGATTTGAAATATAACAGGGACACTTTTGTTTGAATGGAGACATGAAAATCTCAACTTGTAAGAAAAATGTGAATTATTGTGTTCTACTGAGAGCAATTTGTAACTTCAATAAAATCAAGAAATTGAGGATAAGATATCTTGCCCTCTGGATGTTGAACCTATAAGCAATTTCTCTTTTTATAACTGAGTTATTTTTAAGATACTAACAAAGAAAATTCACAAGGTATTTTTTTTTTAAATCTCCCTCCCTGTTTTTTTTTTCTATGTGAGAAAAACAGATTTTCCTTGATTGGTTGTTAGAAAAGCTAAACTGTATCTTCCAAAACAAATTCATAGAGCTTTTATGCCATTTATGCTACAAACATGTATAAAGGGGAGTTTTAAAACGGAGTATGCATTCATTAAGATTATTTTTTGGTCTTTTCTTCCTCAAATTCTTCCCTGTTTTGACACTGGCTGGCCACAGTCTTGAATGTCCTATGAACTCGTTTATTTAGTTCCACTCTTTGATCTCTGTTAGCGTGCACTTCTAGGAAGAGGTGGGTAAGGTGTGGTCATTCTATAGCAATCGCCATGACTTTAAGTGCTGGAGTTTCAGGCTCTTGCCTGAGACAACGAATTTGTAAGAGAGAGTCTTTACAGAATGGAGAAATGTAGTCACAGAGTTAGAGAGAGAGGCAGGATTAAAGAGAATCTAACAGTAGCACTCTGAACTGAAGAGAGAATAAAGTTGAAAGATTAGGACCTCCGTAGCAAATTCTTCTTATTTTCAAGTGTTTTCTAGAATTGCTTCTTCCTGCTGCTTTTTGTTAGCAAGAGATTTATAGGAGTGTAACTTGTTACTTTTAGTTCCTTAAAACTAGCCACTCCTTCTTCCATATATGTCATTCAGTTGTAGCCTTGAGTATCATTTATTCATTCAGAATGTACTTTTCCCAAAATGACAAAGCCCCACATTACTTCAGTTGTATATTGCTTATTATCTCTTTTCATCTTAAACTGCCTTTTTTCAGGTGACATGAATTTCCATCACTCACTGTACAAGTTGCTTCTTTGGTACATTATCTCCATACTTCACTGTAAAATTAACCTCTGCTTGCTTTTATTTTATACTGTTCCTGTAACAAGCTCAGGTAATGAACAGTTGGAACAACTGCCTTTGTTCTCTAGGTTTTTAATAGTGTAAAGAGAACAAAGATTGTTTTCAAAGGTTGATTTTTTTTTAACCTGAGAAAAGAATGTATTGAAAAAGGGAATGAAAAAGAAAGCACGTCCTCACTACATTGTTAGCACCGCCATTACTCCAGGGTTCAGCTGAGGTCTCCAGGCTACTGTCTTGATCAGCGTTTCCTGGTACACACAGATCCCTAGTGGGCAGGTCAATCACAATCTTTAAACACATCCAGAATTCCTCATTTCTCCGACCCTCTCAGTGTGGAAATTGCTCATCTTATTTTACTTCCAAAGTCAGTGTTTTTTTCACCAAATTAATGCTTCACCTTTGCTATCCTATCAAGAAAATCCTAACCTTCATAGTCCAAGACTATCGTTTGAGCTTTAAAAATGTGGAAACATTTAGATGAAGTTGATGTTGACATAGTACAGGACCCCCTTTATAGGATCACAATGAACTTGCTCTTTTGTGTGCATTTCTTGCAAGCAAAGCTTTATCACTTGCTAAATATGCCTGGAACCACATCTCACATTTGTCTTCTGATTATTTTGCCTGGTTCTCAAAAGTGGTTATGAGATGTTTATATGGATTGGTTTTATTAGATTTTATAAGAAGTTATTTTTGGTGACATTCTAGAACACCAGTCCTTTCAAAAAGCATGAGTCTCTCAGAGTAAGCTCAAGCAATGTTCAAGGCTGATGTTTAAGTCATTACTGAAGAAGCGTTCTAGCATAGTTATAGAGAAAACAATACTCAATACCTTAAGTTTAGAAGTAGCACTAAGTGTGCTAAGAGCTTTAGTTGTTCAAATTTAGTTGATCCTTACAACCATGTGAAAAATATTATTTTATTCCCATTCAACAGCTTAAAAACCAAGGGTGAGAAAGGGTAAAATCTCTGCAAAAGTTATACAGGTAAATGAAGAGCAGGGACTTGATTCCACAGCTCAATAAAAATCTTTTTTCCAACTTCATTAACCACTTCATAAGTCGTAAAGATTGATGAACTTTGTATCAATCATATAGTATTATGGAATGCACCTCCAGCAGGGTGAAGAAAGCATGGAAGAATTGGAAGTCCTGATACTATGTTAGTCCCTGACTGGGTCTACACTTACTGAGTTACTGTTTCCTTGCCTTTGAAATGCCATCAATAATTTCTACCTCATAGCAATGCTGAGAAGATTCCAAGTGAACATGCAGGGAACCCTAAATCAGAGGTGTCACATAAATGTAATGTAATGGCTGTCTCCATATTGGATTTTCTCCATTTTGTATTCTACATGTCATATTGCATCCCAGATCTCAAAAGTAAAGAAAAAGGATGCGATGATGGCATCCTCACAATTATTTTTAACTATATGCCAAAGGTATCAATGATGTATTTTAAAATATGTAAGCATTTATATAAACATTTGCTACATCTATACATTCCATTGTGTTACAGGTCACAGCCCTCTCTGACAGGAGGTTAATGCCCAGTAGTAGGGTGTTGAAAGGATTCAAAACAGATGTGACCACTCTCTAAAGCTTAGTCTGTGGCCAATTCTTTCCCAAGTTGTAAAAGGTTTGCTCTATACTCAGCAAAGAGAGCATACAGTTGGGTAGACAAAGAGCATATACAATGCACTTTAAATTAAACAGTGTCCCCATCAATTTAAATTTAGTTTCTGTTTTTCGACAGTGTCAGGATGCTCTTTGCCTCAATTATTTTTTCTAATGTTCTTTATTTTATAACTTCAACTCTTTTGTTGATACATTTCCATGAGTTTATCCATTGGTAACCTCCACATTCCACCCAACTCACTGGTACTTCTTCAAGAGATGATTGACTCATTCCAAATTTCAACTAGTACCCTAATAAAATGTTTAGCTTGATCAATTTATTTTACATCACAAGTTCCCTATTCTAATTCCTTCTGGTGGAAGGTATAATAAAATGATGGCAGTCTATGAGAGACCATTTCATTGCTTTTGGAGAGATGGTTGCTAAAAATAAATAGGGATTTTTTTAGTTAATACAAGAAAATGTTTAAGTTTGATGACATCTTAGAAGTAGGTATATTGTTCTCATTTACCACTCCTCCAGAAATCAGTAATATAGCTCTTTGTGAACATTTTCAAAGACAAAAGATTAAATCAATGCTACTCACACAGTAAAACACTGTATAACTAATTGTAAAATTCTTTCTCCTCAACTACTACTCCCCAATTTTATTTATGCTCTCTAGATACTTGCTCAGCAATTTGTCTAACCAAAGGATCCCTTTTTCTACACATACTGATTTTTTGGGGCTTTTGGAGAAGTGAATGCATTGCTTTCCTCCTGAGAAATATCAATTGAATCAAGGAAATTACTTTAGTGAACAATAAAAGAAAATAAATGATAATACATATAATAAGAGCTTAGATTTAAAATTATTTTTAATTCTTTTCGTGTTTTGTAAGTGCCACGTTAAAAATCTTATCTATTGAGATGTATGTTTTCCATTAAAATTGACGCTAAGGGAATTTGTTTAAAACAAAGTTTTCTTGGCATTGATTTCCACTTTAAAAATTAAGACTTTCGGGCCGGGTGGTGGTGGCGCACGCCTTTAATCCCAGCACTTGGGAGGCAGAGGCAGGCGGATCTCTGTGAGTTCGAGACCAGCCTGGTCTACAAGAGCTAGTTCTAGGACAGGCTCCAAAGCCACAGAGAAACCCTGTCTCGAAAAACGAAAAAACAAAAAAACAAAAAAAAAAAAAATAAGATTTTCATTTTCAAATAGTCAGGGCCACATTTTTATCAGTAAAGGAACGAAAATTTTGACCATCTGTTTGGGTGATGAAGGCAACTGTAACTAGGATTTGTGGAGAGACAGTTCTTGGCCTCACCAGGGTTTTCTTTCCAGGCCAGAAGTCCTTAACTGGCCTGCCAGTTACACAGCTTTTCCTATGCCTGTGGATCCTTAGAGCCAGGGTACCCAAGTGTCTGTTCAGTACAGTCTTCTGCATTTTATTAAGATAGTCGTGTGCGTATGTTTGTGTGTGTTCCAATCTTAACATTTTAAGTCCGAGGCATCATTTACTTGAAATGTATTTTTATACTATGTTTGCGTTTGTGTACCTTGAGTGCAAAGACAAAAAATAACTAGGTAAATAATTTACTGTCAAGTGTTAAAAAAATAAAAGCTTAGGAATCTTCTGCATTTAATGGAAAATTGCTTTGTTATAAGCTTGAAGTTTCGTATTCATTATTAATAGACAGGAAAGGGATAGATGATAAGGTAAAATTAATGAAAATACATTAAAATAATAACATAGGATAGACAAGTAGGCCTGAAACTAGAGTTGGTAGAATATATATATATATATATATATATATATATATATATATATATATCTTTTTAATGGGTATTTCAGATAAAAAGTTCATTATTTTAAAAAAGATTTATTTATTTATGCATATGAGTACTCTATTTGCATGTATGCCTGCATGACAGAACAAGGCATCAGATCCCATTGTAGATGGTTGTGAGCCACCATGTTGCTGGGAATTGAACTCAGGATCTCTGAAAGAGCAGGAAGTGCTCATAACTGCTAAACCATCTTTCCTGTCCCTATTTTTATATTTATATTAATTTTCTGTGCATTGTTTTGTCTGCATGTGTGTTTTATGAAGGGAATGCGTTGGATGCCCTGGAACTCCAATTACAGTTGTGAGCTGCCAAGTGGGTGCTAGGAATGGAACCTGGGTCCTTTGGAAGACTGCTGAGCCATCTCTCCAGTCCCAACTAATTCATTTTTAATACTTGTATGTCCTGAACATTTTGTTCATCTCTGTCTCTTCAAGAAGATCAGTATCTCTTCTCCCTCTTCGCAATTTTGCCAGCCCCCCCCCTTTGCTTATTTTGGAATACATGAGGTACATTTCTATTGGATTGCCTAATATAAAAGGTAGTGAGGCGTGGATGGATAGTATAAATGACAAACAATAAAAACATCTTATTTGAAATAAACAAAAAGGCTTATACAGGTTTTATTTGCAAACTCTTGCTTGACAGGATTACTGAGCCAGAACAAAACTGAATAAAAACACTCTTCTGTTTGACTTGTACGTGATGATAAGTGGGAAGACAGTCTTGAGTTTTTGTTTTCTTTTTTTTTTAAAAAAAAAAAAACTGACTTTCTTGTAAGGCCTGATCATAGAAATGTAAATAATGTAAATGAATCTGCAATTGTCAATTGTTATCACTCCCATACCCGCCAATACACCTGGGAAGGTTGCTATGACACAGTTACCTATGAGTTCTTGGTGGGTAGCGTGATAGAGGAAGAGTAATTTGGAATGGGTTTTACACCCCTGTTTAGAAGAGAGCACTAGGATTCTCTGAAATACTGAATTACAATAGTAAGACACTGCCTCGGAGTTCTCCTTTTCCAGTTTCTAAGTGACGTAGGTGTTTGATTCATCTGTTTATAGAACAATCCTGGCAAAGAATAGGAAAGCACAGATACCTGTTGTTCCTTTAATGTCTGCATTATTCAAGTTTTATACTCTACTGCATCCACAGTATGTCAGCAGTTCTTGAATATTAAACAGAAATATAAATGGATGAACCACTTCTAAAATACTGATGTCTTTAGCTAAAATGGAACTAGATGGGAAGAGACAACTAAGGAATGAAAATAAGCAAATGTTTATGTGCAGGACATGTGGTTCATGTCTTTGTGTTTAAAATAAGTCCCCAGACAAGCTGATGCCATGGAATTTCCAGGAAACTCCTTTTGCCTCCCAATATGGACAAGAAAAATCCTAATCCAAATGTCTGAAAACTATAGTTATACTATGCTATAAACAAGGTGGGAGAAGAAAGGGTGTACCATATACTTAGCTACAGTTTGTAGTGTAAACTCTTTAGCAGTTGGTGGATCAGTAAAAGCCACTGAAGTACTGAAAGTACCTTAAAACATAGGGATAAAAAGGAATGAATGGCTTATCTATATAAACCAGTACCAGAAATTCATGTCTAGGAAATTTTCTAAACAATAAAATGACTTCAGGGAAGATCTCCTCAGTACTAAATGTAGCAGATTTAAAAAAAAAAAGACACACAAATATATATATATATATATATATATATGATAACACAAAACTACAAGGCAGAGAACACACAAAAGAATTAAAACAGTGCTATAGGTTCAGTAGTATCTCATGAAACAAGAAGACCTCTTAACTTAATCAAAGTATCACTCTCGTTTGTTTCTCACTTACTTATTGTATGAGCACACCCTGTTGGGCCTTTTCCCCCAAGTACTGGAGACTCCTACAGTCAGCCTTTAAGCATGTTAAAGTTCTTTGTCGATCTTGGCAAATAGCTTGTTGCAGCCGATTTTGGTATAAGTAATTGGAAACTTACGGCTCCGGGTTTTGAATATTGTACGTAATATTGTTTGATAGTTGTCATTAACTGCTGCCTGTTACCCTGTTTCTGCACTTTCGATGATCTTAATAAACTCCTTGGCAGCTTGAACTTCACTGAAGACAGTCATTGACTCTTGTATATGTTTATGGCTTTTCAGCTAGACATTGCCATTTTCATAGTAATGCACGGGGGCCTGGAGTATTCCAACTACCTGGGCTTTCGGTAGTATGATGGTAAGCTTCCATTCTGATGGCCAACATCCATTCCAAAAGTTTTGGGGCTGAAACTGGTGAATTTCAATGCATGCAATAATGGTCTTTTGCCCATGTATAGTTTTAGCATAAACTGTACTAAATTCAGTAGAATAATACTGTTTCATATAGGTTCTTAAAGCCCTATCACAGGAATCTCTCCAAGACTTTAAACCTCCATCTACAATCTTTGGCTGGGGGGACGATCAAGTGCTTCTATTCGTAAGTGATCAAATTTAAAGGAATTTTGTTTCTTGGATCTAAAAATCTGTTGTCATCTAGAGCACCATGTTCTGTGACTAAGACCTGGTCCTCACAGCCTTGTATCTTTACAGGTGCGAATTGATCCATATTCTATTGGGCAATTGCCTGTGCTACCCCTTCCCTGAGAATATTGTCATTATTAAGCAGCAAACGAACATCACTGAGGACTTCCTTATACTCCCCTGAGGAGCCTGGATTATGAATTTTGAAGCATTGCATACCCTTTCCTCATCAGACAGCTGATCCCAGAAGTTGGCCATTTTGTCTTCTCACTTTGACTCTGTTTTCAAAGTACTTTGTTTCTGGCTTCCTCTCTCTGTTGGAATACAGATAGCTTTAGAAAGTATTTCTTCTGCTATGGTTCGTCTGAAAATCAAATCCCGCTAGGCACCGGTGTGTTTGCTACGCCTAACCATTCTAGCTAAGATACTTAAAGATTAGAGAGAAGCAGCACAGAAGCCTGTGTTTTGCTTTTCTGGTCTTGGTCCTGCTAATTCTTGGGCATGGCCTCCCTCCTCTTACCAAGGATCTGGTTGTGATAATCAAAGCCCTCCCTTAATTTGAGGAGAGCAGGAAGAACTACTTACCTCCAGTGGTTTGACTTTAGGATTGCAACTTCTGCTTCAAGTGCGCAGCCACCTTTGCTTTACTGTGACATTTCTCGCTTGGCAAGTCTTCTAAGTTTGGAAACATGATCCCTTATGGATCAGGAAACTATAATGCTTTTTAGAATTCATCCAAGAAACCAGGAAGTCGTTGCTACTATACTAAGATTAGGAACCTACCTAATGGTTCGAGCAGGGCACCTACCTAATGGTTAGGGCAGAACACCCACCCGGTGATAAGCAGGGCATCTACCTGATTGTTAGAGCAGAATATCTCATTGGAATGGTTAAAGCAGGAACCTACCTTATTATTACAGCGGTGACGGCCAAGCTTCCCAACTGTACCCTCAGGACATGGCATTTCACTATTGGCAGCTCCAGGGAAGATTTCAGGAGTGCTCTGCCCCACATCGTTAGCTAGACTATACATTACAATGATGTTGCCCAGCAGAGGCCTAGCTGTACCATGGCCAACATGGCTTTGAGTAGCCTCCCTTCCTCTCCCTTTCTCTACCCTTGTTTTCACCTTGTCTCTGCTTTTCTGTGCCTCTAATTTTTTTTTGCCCTCCTCCTTTTTTCTTTACAGCAAGGTCTCACTCTGTAGGTCTGATAGGGCTGGAACTTGCTATGTATACCAGGCTGCCCTTGAACTCATAGAGCTGTCTGCTGTTGCCTCCCTGGTGCTAAGATTAAATGTGTGTTCCCAACAGAACTCATTCTATCATCATCATCATTATCATCATCATCATTTTTTTCTATCAGTCTCATTCTAAATCTGCCACCCGCATTTCTCCCTTCCTGTTCTTTTGTCAATGATGCCCCTTGTTTTTTTTTCTAAGTCTTGACCTTCCTCTATCTGACCCCATGCTACCTACTCTGTTTTTCCCCTGTTCCTCTTTGTGTAAACAGTACAGCTCAGATGGAAAGGCATCCTGAGAGTCAGGAGCCAAGGAATACAACAAAGTCACAAAGCCCAACAAACTTCACACAACAAATTTATTGGGAGGGGGAAAAAGCATGAGGGTGGCTGCCACTGTGAGGCAAGAAAGAGTGGAGAATTGAGCAGAAGACAGGGTTTATATAGCTTTTCTTGGGGGGATGTAGTCGGGCAGAGCTTTCAAGGGTGACGCTTCCCAGGATAGGGATTGGTGGAATTTCAAGTACAGAGCTTGAGCTTTCTATTCTGGTGGGTGGGGGCAAGTGAAAGCCATTAGGGCCGGCAAGATTCTCTATGGGTGGAGCTGGCAGTTAGATCCTCAAGGCAGGAGATTACACTTGTTTCTTCCTGTCATTTTCTTTTTTTTAAAGATTTTTATTTATTATGTATATAGGTTTCTTCCTTCATGTATCCTGCAGTACGGAAGAGGACACCAGATCATATTACAGATGGTTGTGAGCCACCATGTGGTTGCTGGGAATTGAACTCAGGAACTCTGGAAGAGCAGCCAGTGCTCTATTCCTCTGAGCTATCTCTCCAGCCACCATCTTCCTGTCATTTTCATCTTCTCTTTTTTTGCGGTGTCTCCTTCCAGCACCATCCCATGCTCCTCTTTTCTTCTCCTCTTGCTGCCTGCCCCACACATTTTCATGGACATCTCCTCTGAGAATCTTCTCAGCGGCAGCTCTTGAGATGATGGCAGCTACCTTCTGGTGATCTTTGCCCTTCCCGGCTCTGGCAATGTCTACAGTGACATCTTCAACCTCTGCACATCAAAACTGCTTAATTATACACCAAAATTCACTTTGAGTACAGGAGATTTAAGGATTATAAAAAAAAATTTCAATACATCCATTGAGTATTAGTATTATCTTGTGTACAAGGGTCCTGTCGTGTACGTTGATGAATTCTCTGGGTTCAGTAGAAACCAGTCTTTCAAGAATTCTAAGAAAGTCTGTCAAATAACACTTATCCTTGGAGCTTATGTTTGTTCCTAAGTATGGTTTTGAAGGGATCAAACTACAATTTCCATTAACATATTTTCAACTTCTTTGTTAAGAAATGAAAAACAATATTCTAACACTCCTTGTTTCCCAAATCCAGAGGGGAAATACAGGCACAAATTTGAAATAAGGGGGGCTGGAGAGATGGCTCAGAGGTTAAGAGCATTGCCTGCTCTTTCAAAGGTCCTGAGTTCAATTCCCAGCAACCACATGGTGGCTGACAACCATCTATAATGGGGTCTGGTGCCCTCTTCTGACCTGCAGGCATACACACAGACAGAATATTGTATAAATAATAAATAAATAAATATTAGAAAAAAATTTGAAATAAGGGTGTGCATGTTTATTTGTGTGAATGTGCTTCATCAAAAATAATTTTCATATACAAAATTGCTTTCTCAGTAGGACTTGCTTTCGTGTATATAGGCACAAATCCTCAACCTTCCTAATGCGTTGACACTTTAATGTAGTTTCTTGTGTTGTGGTGATCCCCAACATGAAATTATTTTTGTTGCTACTTCATAATGGTAATGTTGTTCCTATTTTGAATAGTACTGTAAAGATTTTGGGAGATAGAGGTTTGTCAAAGGGATTGTAACCCGTAGGTTGAGAACCACTGCTCTAAAGCCTGTAGTGCTATGTGAAGATCTGAATATTTAAAGAGAATTTTTAGAATTGTCTTAGGATCGCTATTGTTGTGATGAAGCACCATAACCATAGCAACCTGGGGAGGAAAGGGTTTATTCCACATTGTAGTCCATCACTAAAGGACCTAAGGACAGGAACTCAAACAGGTTGAGAGCCTGAAGGTAGGAGCTAATGTGGAGAGCGAGGAGGGGTGCTGCTTACTGATTTGCTCCCATATGAGTTGCTCAGCCTGCTTTCTTATAGAACCCAGGACCACCAGCTCAGGAGGGACCCCATCCACAATAGGCTGACCTCTTTCTCATCAATCACTAATTAAGAAGATGCCCTACAGTTTTGACTATGAGCGAATCCTACAGAGGCATTTTCTTAACCGAGATTCCCTCCTTTCAGGTGACTATAGCTTGAGTCAAGTTAACATAAAAGTATCCCACACAGGGTGTTATCATAAACTATGCTTAAGAAGAATGACTAGGCAATTGGGGAGTTTCTGATTTTATGTAAAGAGAGTTTGGCATCTCTTGGTTAAAGTTTAAACAGTTTCGTTCAAAAGACATCTTTTACAAATAACTAAAAAAAGGAAATACACAACTCAAAGAATCTATTAGTTTATATCAAGGAAAAGAAGTGTAAAAAGGAAAGAATCTGAGGATAGAGAACTTTGTAAGGTCTGCCATAAACAGTCTAAGTCTATATGTCAGCATGTCCCTTCCACTGTCTTCCGTGTATACCAATGCTGAGGACATCCTGGTAACCTTGAGAACAATATGCCTCCTTTCTCATTAACCTAATGCATGGCAGTTGAAATGTTCTTTGTTCTTCTTGATGGAAATGACAAGTTGCCATCTTTAACAATAACAGCTACTACAAAATAAGACTTAGAGACATCATTGGCAAAATGTTTCTTGGCTTTTGAAAAAAACCTAAAATAAAGGCATTCTAAAGTGATGCTTTTTAAACAAGCTCCCCACTTACCCTCTAAACACCTTCTCTCTTCGCCAGTAAAGTTTCTTAGCCAACAGGCCCAGAATATACCTTCTGACTTCAAATTCAATGTAATAATGTAATTAGAATTATAGACAATAATTTCAGATTAAATATATCACCATTTGAAAACTCATTTTAATTTGTCATGTTTATAGTGGGGTAGAAATTAGGGAGATATTAGAAATTAATGTATTCTGTACATGTTCCTAAAATCATAAACATGAATATTAAATCATTTTCAGGAATACTTTGTCATTAAAAGCAGAATACCTTGAATTTTAAGACTAAAATGTTCAAATAGAACTTCAACACACATTAAATTCAATAAAATTTCCTTAAACTTCAAAGAACACTCTACTAGATTTTATTTTAGTATAATAAGAAAAATAAATCAAATACTTGCCAAAATAACAACTAAGACCTAGAGTAATTTTAGTGTGTATGTGTGTGTGTTTCCAAGACCTCTTAATGTCTGACATTTTATGATGAAACTTGATGTCTGAGATTAATGTGCTGAATTTCAAATAATCAGGTAGTGATAGACAAATTTCCACCAAGAGGTATGAGAGAGATGCAGCCATGGCCACTCCTGATCTCAGACGAACAAAGGACCAAGGAGTTCCCAAAATGTGTTGACTGAGATAAAACTGACAGGTGAAATTCATGGATCCTACGTACACAATTTAATGAATTTTAATGAACATATATGCCTATGTAACCAGAGCCCCAACCACAAGGATATTACTATCTCCTGAAAAGTTCCTCCATGCACCCTGCTGAGTTTTCTACCTACTTTATGTTAAGCATTTTGTTTATATACTGCTTGTGAATACTGTGAATTAAAATGTTTAGAAACATTTGTGAACAAGTTTCTGTGGGGATCCTTACCTTCAGTAAAAACTTGGGAGTGAAATTTTCAGTCACAGAGTATATTTACTTAAATATGCTAGAAGCAACTAACTACTGTTTGAAAGTACATCCTATACACTCAGTGCCAATGTGTTACTCCACGTCTTGCTATTTCAGCGAGTATGAAGTCGTATTTGTTTTCACTTTCATTTATATTTGCCTGATGCCAATGATACTGAAACACGTGTCCCTGTACGTACTAGCAACTCATATGCCTTTGGCAGTGACATGTCTGTTCACTTGTTTTGCTTATTGGTGTTGGGTTGACTGCCTTCATAATACGAAAGTATAGGGATGTTGTGTATATTCTAGATCCATGTCTTGTATCAGCTATGTATGTGTATGATGGCTAGAGTAACAAATAGTTGTAAGTCACCATGTGGGTGCTGGGAACTGAGCTCTGGTCCTCTGCAAATGCAGCAAGTACTCTTAACCACGGAGCCATCTCTCCAGTCCCTAAAGGTCTCCTTTGATGTCCTTTATCACGTTAATAAATGTGCCTCCAATTCTTAATTTACAGAGAGCTCTACATTGTTGAGTGAATGAGAAAATTTATAAGAATATCTTTCGGTCTTTGGAAAAATGATTATTTGGTTTTCTTTCCTTCTGCAAATGTTACAAACTGGTTATGCAAATGTTACAAATTTAGTTAGTTTTGCATGTTAAACTAAACTTGCATCCCTGGTCATGATGTATTAGGTTTTTTTACATGCTTCTGGACTCAATTTACTAGTATTTCAAGTTTTTCATGTCTTTTTTCATGACTGATGTCAATTCATGATTTTATTTTCTTCTTCTCTGTTTTATCAGATTTACTCAGCTTTTTGTCACCTTCATAATATGAGTCAGGGAAACAGTTCTTCCTCCCGTGTTCTCAGAAAGTTTATATAAAATGAGTAATATTTCTACCTTCTTTCAATCAGTAGTGAAACTCCCCGGAATTCTTTATTATTATTATTATTATTATTTAAATTTGAGATTGTAATATAATGGCATCATTTTCTTCTTCTCTTTCCTCCCTTCAAATCACCCCGTATTCCTCTCCTTGCTCTCTTCCAAATTCATGGCCTATATTTTTCTAGGGAAAGAATTTTTATTGCATTGCAATTTCTTTTCTAGATATACAAAAGTAGCAAGATTACCCTATTTCCCTTGTATCTATTTCTAACTATTTGTGATTCTTCACATTTATCTCTCCCAACTACATTGTTAATATCATTAGTACTAAATTGCAATTTTATCCTTTCATTGAAGCCCATAATCTTGCAGAATATGGTACCACTTATTTATTTATTATAAAACTGATTTGAGTTTTATCTCTTCTGCATGATAAGTACTGCTAAGAATTTATCAATTTCTTTAAAAAAATAAATTTCAGGAATCAATTTTTAAAAACTTTAAGAATTGCATTCATTATTATCATTGTATGGCCATGTGGTTGTGTCTGCAGGGGATAGGAGATGTGTATCAGGGCGAAGGACAACCTTCAGTAGTTAGTTCTCACCTTCCACTGTGGGTCATCTCTCTGGTCTTCACTCGTTTTTTGTTTTTCTCTTTTTTGTGCCATAAATTCTTAACTTTGTTGAATATTTATGAGTTGTCATCTTTTGTTTATTGCCTATACTCTTGTTTTTCCTTTTCCTTCTGTAACTCTAAGTTTGATTTGTACTATTTTACTGAGATAACTAAGACGGGCATGTATATCATTGATTGTGCTTTTTTTGTAGCCATTTTTTTAAAATATTTTTTGAGACAGGATTTCTCTGTAGCTTTGGAGCCTATCCTGGAACTCACTCTGTAGACCACACTTGCCTCGAATTCACAGAGATTCGCCTACTAAGTGCTGGGGTTAAAGGCATGTCCCACCACTGCCTCGTTTTTTGTAGCATTTGACTCTAGGAATTTATGGTCAGTGATTCAAAGTGCATCTCATAAGTTTTGGCATACTGTGAAAGTAGAAACATTTTCTAAATTTTCTTGTCATTCTTCTATTTATTGCTTACCTGGCAGTGGGTTATTTCATTTTTCAAGTGTTTAATGGCTTTCTTTATGTTTTAATTTTGGTTTGTTTGCTTTTTGAGACAGGGTTTCTCTGTGTAGCTCTAGCTGTCCTGGAACTAGCTCTTGTAGACCAGGCTGGCCTCAAACTCCCAGAGACCTGCCTGCCTCCTGAGTGCTGTGATTAAAGGCGTGCACCACCACCGCTCAGTCTATGTTTTAATTTTCTTGCATTTATTTAATTATTGTGTGCACAAGACATGTGTGTCTGTGTATACATGTATGTGTATGGGTATATGCCATGACACACATGTGGAGGTCAACTAACTTGCAGGAGTCAATTCTCTCCTTCCATAATGAGGATTCAGATATCGAACTCAGGTCTTCAGGCTTGGTGACAAATGCCTTCACCTGTTAAACCATTTTGCCAGCCCTACTTGTTTGTTTGTTTTGTTTTTTTATACCTTTAAACTTTTTGGCAAAATTATTTAATTTGTTACTGAAAATAAAGTATAGATATATGAAACTATGATCATGGATTTGCCTTTTTAATCTCCATTAGTTATGCACAGATATATCATTATTGACATATCTTCTAATACTTTCCCTTTGTGATTATTAAATGCTAACTCATTTCTTTCAGCTTTCTCATTTCGACGATTAACATGACTGCATATATGTCTATGGGTATGTGTGTAAACAAAATCTCATGCTAAAGAGCGTAACAATAGTAGAGTCATTGTTATTCCTACTTCAGCCATATCTGAAATTATTTACTTTTCACTTAGGTGTGATTTCATCTCTGACATTTTTAATTTGAGAGATCAGCTGTTTGGAAACTTTTCTAATCTTTAAGCATCAAATGTTTTAGTTTTGTTATCTTCTTATAAAAGCATAGCAGTAACGTGTTAGATTAAATCTAAATTATTATTCTATTCACTTACATATCCTCTTATGTAATTTCCTTGTTTAGAATTTAGATATCAAATAAAAAAAAGAGTTCAGCCAAAGTAGAAGAGGACTGAAAGCCAGTGCTAGATGAAAGTGTGGAAGTGACCAAAATACATTAAATATATGTATGAAATTAGATGGATAATGAATAGATAAATCATTGATGGACATGTAAGAAAAATGTTAACTATTCAAGATTATATGTAAATCTACACTCTTCTTTCACATAAAATATATAGCATGTGTTACTATATACATTAAACTATTATATATAATACATATATTCCTAGCTCTCACATATAAGTTTTTTCATCTTTTAAAAAATGTAGAATCTCTAATGTGCCATGTCTATAAATGAAAAAGATATTATCATAAAATCCACTTTGATTATTTTAAAGAGTTCATGTCCAAGACCTACAGTATTTCAAACTGTGTTTTGAAATTAGCAACTGGAAGTCAACACTCAAGAGTTTTGTAAGAGCCACATTATTTTATTGATAATCATAAATACTTTTTGTAATGTGGATTATTAATGTTCCACTTTTATAGGTCCAATTATAAGATTCAAAGTTTAAATATTTCATTTTTAAGGAAAAATATTTTTTACCTAAAATATCAGGGACTAGCATTAATTTAGATAGACATAATAATCGCTTTACTTTTGAAGTTAATTTTGCAGTTTATTTCCTCTTTATACTCATGACTTAAGCAAGGATTAGCATTCAGTAACTAAGGTTTAAGAATGCACCGTTCATCCACTGGGGCAGACATGGTTTTGGAATTTTAATTTGGGCAGCCTCTGCTTTGACTGGACAAAGAACACAGAAGGTGATAGCATGTCTCAAGCTTGCTGCCACTGGAAACATGACCCTGCTCTTTTGAACAGTCCCTAGTTTCTCTGCAGAAATAAGCCTCCATGACACAGGAGAGCAGTCAGGAGAAGACAGGGAGTGAACATGGATGACAGAAGTGTCTGTGTCACCCATTCATTAGGGACTCACAAAGGGGTATAGAAATTCTGAGCTTTTGTAGGGACTGAGAGCTCCGTATCAAATGTCTATGGAGTAATTTAATTACATGGGTATGGTAGGAATGACACAGTGGTTACATTAATAAACTGAAGCATTAAAGAATAATAGCCCAGTTATTGCTGAATTATGGGAAACACGCTGCCTATTCATTCCTGGTGATATTAGAAGGGAGAAGGAGGGAGCTTACTTACCACTTTACACCCCCAATGCATAAAGAAACAGTCTCTTGCTTCTCCAGACCTGTGGAAAACCGGGTGCAGTGGAAGACCCAAAGTCACGCCCAATAGCATAACTCTCGCTTTGTGCAAGATGCTTAAAATATCATAAGCTAAGTCTGTTTTTATGGTACTGAATAAAATTGACGTGGGCCAGACGTAGTAATGAGCATATGCTACATAAACATCTCTGAAGAACCTTCTCACAGATCTCAGAGATGGTAATCCCTGTTCAATGGCCTGGGCCTATTATTAATAGAATCCACTTGACACACTCATGGGCCTCTAGATTACTAGCTGAAAAGAAATAGTCTATTATTTAATAGAAGCTACAGTAATGTCTCATTTTTTCTATCCCTATGGACAACTAGAAAAAAATATCCTCTACCCTTTGCAGGAGGAGGGGAAAAGGAACTCACATTTGATTTCATATCATTTATCAAGAAACACTTATTGAATGGTGCCAACACTTCCAAGAGCTGTACTGCAGGAGAGGAGAGGAGCTGTATAAGATATGGTGTCCACTGACAGGTTTTAGTGGGGGAATTCGCAGATTAGCTAGCTCCCTTCTTTCACTCCTGAGAGTCTCTTCGTAAATTCTTGTACACACCATCTTTCATTGGCATTTCTTCACGGGTGAAAATATGGCTAAAGATTAGAAAATCCATCTTATCTCTGAAATCTTTTGACACTATGAAGGCAGGAAAAGTTATCTCGAGAGACAATATACGTCTAGTTTTCACAGAAGCACACTACAATATCCAAAAACGACCTCAGGAACCACTAATAGTACAAATTAATATCAATATAATCTAATAAAATAAATTATATGTTGCACTTTGAAGTTTTAGGAACGTCTTCTGAAATTCAGATTTGAAAAACTCCAATAATGGAATTTGAAGAAACCGAGGACTCACTTTCTTCAGCTAAAGTAGACTAATATAAGTTCATGGGCAAAATACACAGTTGTATTACTTCCTCTAACATATATTTCCCATAGGAGTCCAGTGCTGCTCATTGTCCTAGAATCACCTCCACAGAAACTCTTTACATCAGTGGTCCCCAAGTTGAAGAGGCAAGAGTATCACATGGGAAACTTGTTAAAACAGGTTGCTGGGCCCAATCACAGAGCTCTGATTCAGCAGGACTGGGTTGGAGCCAGAAAGTCTGCATTTCTGCCTGTTTCCCTCCTCCCTTCTGCTAGGGCCAACGATCCAGGGACCAGTTTGAGAACCACTGCTTTAGGTATTAGAAAGACAGTGCCCTCCGGAGCCTTGAGAGAAATTGCAAAATCCTCTTTAACTTGGCAGTTAAGGCCAATCTTCTTTCATGTTGTATTGACAGACATCCTTGATGAGGCAGTCCTTGATAATTCAAAGGGCAGAGTTTAGAAATTCTAAAGAGGAAATGGAAACAGCGTGGTGTTTCCTTGTGTCACTTAACAGGCATTACATAAACAGACATTCTCCTGCAGACTCGCATCTTTACTTCAGCTCTTCAGAGCATTCCATTGGGATCAAAGTGTAGCGGGGTAACCCTGGCTAATTGCAAGCCTTTCCAGCCCCGCTTCATCATGTGCTCTGGGCAAAGCAGAAGAGTCCAACCGTTGCCCACTGGTTCCTGTGTAGCCCACAAAAGTTCCAGAAAAGGATTAGTCAGCAGTTTCTGGCTCTCCTGCCCACACTAACCACAGTTTGGCCACCAAAAATGTGGGTCAGCACATTGCCAAAGTGCCGAAGCATGGTGGTTACAAGGACCAGAAAACTCAACTTCAAAACATGTGAGTCCGTTACTGTTCAGAACGTGGAGGAGGGCAAAGGTCAGCCCTGCTGTTCTTGGACCCGATCCTGTTATGCCATCTTTTTGTGAAGCCAAGTGCTGCTCACACGATTTTATGTTTCTCTTATAAATTCTGCCAGATAGTGGTTTAATTTAATGAGACTTGGCTGTAATATTTAGTCAGATGTAACTATTACTCTATTTTTTTCTCAGAGAAAGAAACACTTGACTAAAATTTATACTGCAGACTGAATGCGGAAAATCAGTAGCCTTCACTCCCACACGGATTCATAAAGCCACACTATTAGAAACACCTCCTTTTCTGTTTTGATTGTGCTACCAGTACATAATTGGCTTGAAAAATTCGCCCCTTTTGCCCTCATAGAGAGCTATATTGTTTGCTTCTTGGGAGATTGCTTTTTTATACTAGATTATTCATTTGTAAAGAATGAGAGTGCTTGTCAGTCATTATGTAGATGCTATCAACTTGCCGGTACTGATCTAGTGAGAAATCTGCCTTAAGGTTTGGCTGAAACAAAATTCTCAAGACCTATAATTTGTTATTCGCCTTCTCCCTTACACAGCTTTAGCCACAATGCGAAGCTTAACAATATGTAGCAGAGGGCTGGACAGACAGCTCAGTAGATAAAGTGCTTGTTGATCAAGCATGGGGACCTTAGATGGATCCCCAGAATCCATGTAAAACTTGGTGATGTGTTTCTGTAATCCTGATGCTAAAGAGGTAGAGATACAGTAGCAACTGTGGTGTTTGATAGCCAGCCAGTCTAGCTGAATCAGAAAGCTTCAGGTCAAGTGAGAGTCCCTGTCTCACAAATAAGGTGCAATATGATTAAGGAAGAAATCCATCCTCAGCATCAGACTTGTACATTCACCTCTACCACACACGCACACACACACACAAACACACACACACATACACACTAATATACACAGAAAAAAAATCCAGAATGGATTTTAAAGTTTTATTTTGCTGCATTAAAAATTAAAGAAACTAAGTCCTAGAAACAGAATATACTAAAAGAAACCATGAGATGGGGCAGAATTAGAAACATATTTGGTTACTCTGCTAAGATCATTGGCTATTTTATTTGTTTTGTACAACAGTTATTTTTCTAAGCACATTGATAGTGATGACAACACAGCTCTTATTTAATAAGGCACACTGATTTTTAAGAAATTCATTGTGAGAGGCTGAAGAAATGGCTCAGCAGTTAACAGCACTTGTTTAGAAATCATGAGAACCAGAGTTCAGGTTCCAGTACCCATTTAACAAGTCAAGTATCCAGCTCTTGGGTATCTGATATCCTCTTCTGGCTGTGTTCAAAGTTGCAGGCAAAGTCACATGCTTGTACATATTTGCTCACATACATACATGTATACTTGTGTGGAAATATACATACATACACATAAATAAATTTTCTAAAAGTTCACTATTATTTCAATATGAAATATTTTATGGACAATATATCTTTAGATTTTTTAGATTTATTTTATTACTTCATATGTAAGCATGTTTTTTTTCTGCGTGTACATCTATGCGATATATGTGTCTCTCATGCCCAAAGTGGTGGGCCTTCATATGAGTGCTGGGAATCTAACCTGGGCCCTTTGCAACAACAAGAAGTACTCTTAATCACTGAGAAAACACTCCACCACCTGAATTATTTTTTTAAGAAAAATTACATATATGGGGGCTGGAGAGATGGCTCAGCGGTTAAGAGCACTAACTGTTCTTCCAGAGGTCCTGGGTTCTTTGAGTTTCTTTGGCTATCCAATACAGACACAGCTGGACTTCTTAATAGAGCTTTGCCACCTTCAGTGTCTCAGTGAGGTTATCAGAGAGGGGAAAAGAGGGAGAGAGAGAGAGAGAGAGAGAGAGAGAGAGAGAGAGAGAGAGAGAGAGAGAGAGAGAGAGAGAGGAAGGAGGAGGAGGAGGAGGAGGAGGGATGGAGAGAGAGAATGCTGATATTTTTTCTGTATTCAGAAGTGAATGACTTTGCGAGGAAATGTGCAACTTGCAACAGGCATGGGAAGTCAAGCTCGCTCTTCCTTTTTTTTTTAAAAAAATCGCCTCTTTAGGATCAAAAGCATCATTGAAATACAGTGCACAAATCAATCGTTAAGCTGTTGTGCATGGTGGGCTATGTATATGAATAAAAAAATCACTGGGATCATATGATACCTCTTCAAATCCAGCTAACATGACCGAGAAGAACAGTGAAAGCACACAATGGACTAGATAAGACCAGCCAGACTGGAACTGAAAAAGCATGGGATAAAACCGGATTCACTGAACATAGCGGACAATGAGGACTACTGAGAACTCAAGAACAATGGCAATGGGTTTTGATCCTACTGCACGTACTGGCTTTGTGGGAGCCTAGGCTGTTTGGATGCTCACCTTACTAGACCTGGATGGAGGTGGGTGGTCCTTGGACTTCCCACAGGGCAGGGAACCCTGACTGCTCTTCAGGCTGACAAGAGAGGGGGAGTTGATTGGGAGAGGGGGAATGGGAGGCAGTGGCGGGGAGGAGACAGAAATCTTAAATAAATAAATAAATGGAGGAACTCATCTATATATTTTACATGGTTTTCTATTTTTCGACAGAGTAATAAACATTAAATAATATTTCTAAAAGTCCTGGCTCTGGTGACACATATGAGACATTTGTGGAATTTCCCACTAGGAAAAGATTGTGCCATTATCCTCTGAACTAAAGCCCATCCAGGCCCTTTTACTGAACTGTTGTTGGACATACATTTTTCACATTTCTCATGAACGTTTTACCTCCTTTCTTGGTGTGTGCGTAAGGACCAGACTACAGACATTAATGCATGACCACCATCTTATTAACCCCTCAAAAGCAACATGTTCAATCAGTGTATGTAGAAGACACAGTATGTAATTTCTAGAATCTAGTGAAAACAGTCGAAATACAGTGCCCTTTAAAATATAATAAGAATTCCAACATGGTGATAGCAGAGCATGAAATGGAATTCAGGGCCCGTCATGAAGCCTGGTGCAACTTTATAGCAGTGCCATCTGTAAAGCTCGCCTCTCATATGAACAGCAAATGAATGACTTATTTCGTCATTCACCTAAGCAACCAAAGGCATAGTTTGGGGCCATGTAATTATGGTTTGGGTTTTTAACTAACTAACAAAAGAAGATATGTTTTGAGGTCATTTTTTAATTCCTTCAGCCAACTTATATTTTTGATCTACTTTAATTATTGCCTTTATTTAAATGGTTGTTTCCTTAACATACTACAAGTTAGAGGACACCATTGAAGCCTGCCCAGCCAACAGTAAACCTGTTACAGAAGTCTGATCACTGTGCCTTGTGTTTACAGCCCCCGTTTTACTGGAACTTAGCCACTTCACAGTACAAGTGCTTAAGGATTTCTGTTGTGCATCCAGCACTGAGAAAAATGGATAAAGAAATGGCACCTTAAATGAAATAGCACAGCTCTCCAAAATATTCGCAAATCACATTTTAAAATCAAATTATGTCATTACCATGCATTTTAAGGGAGGCTGGGGGGATGTTAGGGAGATATGTGCTTTTTGTGACAAATTTCCAATGTGATTTTTTTTTAATGAGAAAGGAGTGTCACATGGGGACATTCTTGACCAAGGCTTGTTTTTGCAAGTTGGAGAGAATAGAGCTCTACAAAGGCAAACAAGAGAGCAAATTCTTCCCTGGAAAAATTCAGCCACTGGAAATGTGGTCTTGTCCAGATAGTGAGAAAATAATTGTCTCCAGGTTTGATGAAGGGTTTATAGCACTAACGTTTTAGGATGAAATACAGCTGGTTTCAGATTCCACTGTCAACTCAAAATCAAGCTAATTTCATGTGGTTTGGGGTTTTGCAACTATTTTTTTGTAGAGTACTTGTAGGGACTTTTTGTTCCAGACACACATCCCTGGGAATACCCTACCCCACCCCCACAGTTACTCCAACTCCATCGGAAAATTTACCGGGGAAATCATTACTGATTCTTCCCAGCAGAGGGCACCGTTATACCTCCGTCGGTTCTGGATGTAGCCACAACTTCAGCAAATCCCTCAACACATGTTGTTTACATCCTCAGCCCGAACACATAATCCTCAAAGAGAAGGAAAAAAATGAGAATAAATATAATCGGAAAAAAGCACAGTTCTCCAGAGCTGCAGCTTCTGCAGTTCTAAGAGGGAGTTCTTTGTGTCAGTAGTGGTGGTAGGGGAATTTTGTCTTACAAACTTAATTCCAAGATAGGTTTGGGACTGGCTCTCTGACGGCCTTGCTTCTCTTTGTTCCTGTACTTTTTATGAGCTGTTTTCCATTCATCTCAAAAACTGCTTTTTTTTCATAGAATCTATATGAACATAAACTAGCAAAATAAGGTAAATGCTATTTTTCCCTTTGAAGACTGGTAACGTGTGAACCTAGTGTTTGGAATGATGGGACACTGAAACGTATTTTTTGCTGTTTACATAACCAATTTGGTAGACAAAAACAGCTCACTAATTCATATTTGTGTGATATTACTCAGCTGTGCATATGACATTGTATTAATTACTATTTAATTCACTCTTGAGAGCACTGTTCTGATTATAGAAAAATAGGTCTACCCTCATGCAAAAAATTGTACAGGAAATATCCTAATTAGCACAAAAAAACCCTTTAACACCCAGAAAAGGTCAGCTTTATAATCATGCAAATTAAATCATCTCTTTTTAAATGGCAACATGCACAGTATACAAAACACAATATTATGTCTTGATTTAGTTGAAATTAGAACAATAAACATTTTTTGAAACTGTCATATGTTAGTGGTGCAATTTTTAAAAGAAGCTTGGCATTCTACATATTTGTCATTAATTGCTTTAGTAGCCCTTTTTTTCCCTTTTGTCTGATGATATTGTTCCCTTATGTTAATGTTTTGGCAGACTCCTTGGATGTGAAATATTTTTCAAACCCGAGTAGACGTTGTTTCATTTTTTGTTCTCTTTTCATTATGTTTGGAGTATTATCAAAAGAGGCTATTGATATTTTACATGCTGCCTACTTTTATCCATTCTATTTGCAAGTATGAGACACAAATAAATTAGCAACACTACTAATTCAATTGAAGAAAAAACAAAACCTATGGTAGACTACTCCAGACTTGATTAACAAAAATGTATCGAGCACAAATATAATCTGTGATACCTACATAACATAAGATGCATCTGCACTATTTCTCATAAAATTATTGATGTGGGACTAAGGTCCTATGAAATGTATTGGTCTCGAGGTTCAGCAGACACAGAAGGTAGTGCTCCTCTTGGAACAAAGGCTTAATGTTGTCTCTTGTCTGGCTTCAACCAGGGCTCAGTTTTCATCTGTGCCTCTAGGAAGACATGTTGCTTCCAGGGCTGTCTAGGGCTCTGAAAAGAAGCACAAAAGCAGATTTCCTCCCCCATCCTTCTATTGTGTTCTAAGTTTTCTTTAAGAATAGATGTTTCAAAATGGAGTGAAGAAGCATCTTGCCATGAAGCCGGTGAATAGGGCATCTACTAGGATGTAAAATTCCAAGTTTCTAAATCCCCACTCAGATTTGTGCAGTAGTGGTAACTGGATGTGTGATTTCCTATGTTCTTTCCATCATCTTTCCAAGGTACACAAAGGATGACTTTACACAAGACTGCATTTTTACAGCCTGAGATTGTGCTGAGCTCACTGGTAACAAAAATGTTCTCTTTATAACCAAAAGAATGGCTGTGTTGAAATATTTCAAAAACAGGCATCCAACCTTCCTCAGACTAAATGGCAACATTTAGATTCTGCAGATTTTTGGAAAGTCTTAACTAGCCGTCCTGAACTTTATACATTTAGGATATCATTGCCAATTCTAGAATCAAGATATAAAGCAAAAATTCCTGTCACAAATATTATATTTAATCTATCAATGTTAGGAAACTATCTTGCTAGTCTTTACTTTTTAAAAATTATGTTTATTTATTTTGTTGATACAAGTGGGCCACAACACACAAAGGTTAAGAGTCTCACTTGTAAAAGTTGGTTTTCTTCTTCCATCATGTAGGTCTCAGGAATTGAACTCAGCTTCTCGGGTTTGGCAGAAAGTGTATCTAGTCACCAATCTACCTCAATGGCTGTTGTCTGAGGTTTCTGTCTGGCCTGGTTCCCACAGTTGTTAAGTCCCTAATCCTAACCCTAACACAGAGGTCTACATTAATCATAAACTGATTGGCCCATTAGCTCAGGTTCTTAATAACTCTTATAACTTACATTAGCCCATTATTCTTATCTGTGTTAACCACATGGCTCAGTACCTTTTTCAGTGGTGTAGTCACATTTTGTTTCTTCTGTGTCTGGACAGGACTGCAGAGGGAGCTTCCCTCTTCCCAGAATTCTCCTGTTCTCATTGACCCGCCTCTAATTCCTGTCTGGTTGTCTTGCCTATACTTCCTGCCTGGCTACTGGCCAATTAGTGTCTATTTAAAACATAATTGTCAGAATATAGACAATTGCCCCGCACCAAATGACCCTATTTTGATGTTCTGGGGTTATTCAAACTTAGCAGTTTCTGAAGAAACATTTGCTTCCTGTCCCTCTGTGTTCCTCTCCATAACTGTTTAGCTAGAGGGACAGTTTTAAACTTAACCATGATGTAGCATCACCTGAGAACACAATCAGTCCCTTTCTGATTTATCAGGTTTAGCTAGGATGTGGTACCAGATTTTCCACTTTCAGTGAGTTCTCAGGTGAGGAAGATGGTGATAATAAACTTTCTAGTGAAAAGATAATATTCAGAGGATCACTAAACCACACTCTGGAGATACAGAGTATCTCTTTCTTTGAGGCCTTGTTGAAGGTTGAAATACTCCTGAGGCACTTCACCTCTTCTAGAAATTCCTTGCTCTGAAAGTGAAGGCATTTTATCTATCCTTAAGTTAAGGGAAACTTCAGTCTTATTAAGCTCTCATGTCATCATGCCTGATAATGTTTGAAATAATTACTCACTTTGAATCCAACAAATTAAATTTGATGTACATCAACTCAGAGTCTCTATCTGGGCATTATTGGCAATCAGATCTGTTTATTCTTTAGTGTGCAAGTTGTCCTGCATATTGTATAACAGCATCCCTAGCTTGTGCATGCCAGACACCAAGAGCATCACAATATGCATACTCAGATTGTAATAGCCAAAATTATTCTAGACATTGCCAAATATTACCTGAAAGGTAAAAATACTCCCTGGTTGAGAACAACTATGTATTGTTATTTCCAAGTTTACTAAAATGTCAGGAATGATTGCAGGGTGCAATCATTTGAACATGCCACTGTAACTCACCTGAGCTTCCCTTTAAACATTTAACGGGTACAAACCTTCATATTCTGCCTATCACATCTTAGTTCTTGGGCTCATCTATTCATGATGCTACCGTTTGTTCCTACTCTTTATTTCCTAGAGGTGAAATCATTAGGAAATCAAGAATTCCTAATATATCTATTCTGTAGAGATTCCTTGTAACTTGAGTACTTTAATCATGTTTTGTATCTTGTATGGCCTGACATGTTTAATTAGTTTATAAATATTGCAGTGGTTTTGTTACACTTCAGTAATTAATGAAAGGCCCAAATATTTAAAGGGCTTCAAACAAACAAGCAAAAGCCTCATGAGATGCTGTGGAAGAAGATCAAGATCAGGTTGGTCTATATAGTGACTTTCTAACCTGACCTTGTCTTAAAACAAAGAGAAGAGTCTCCTGAACAATTTGAAATGCATTCAAATGTTCTGGGCCAAGAGTGAATTCTGAAAATTTTCCCAGTAAATGAAAAGCTATTTGGAAGTATTTTTACTTAAAACACTACAGAAAAGGGATTCATTAATTGGCTATCACATTCCTTAACAAAAGACCACAGCTCATCTGACTTCTTAGAGTTCCATGAGAAGAGCCCATTAATAGAATGTGGTGTTTTGTAAGGGACTAATAAAAACCCTGACAGGATCCACTGTATGACCTATGGTGCACTCTTATCTTCCAACTTCTAGGGCTGGGAAAGATGAAGTAGGGTGTGGAGGGGGCACTATGTGCCATGACTGAGGAATCAAAAATAAGAAGCATTACTTATGAGTTCACCAGTCAGTCTGAAGACTGGACATGGCTGGTTTCTGTCTCACACAGTTATAGTGACAATATTTCCAGAGCAAAGTCTGACACAAGAATTTGGGTTACTTCCAGATGTGAAAAGCATCTGGAAAGGAGAGAATGGAAGTCAGTATGTTGAAACATCCCATGATATTTTATGTGGGTTGTGTAAAAGGGAAAAAGAAAAAAGACTGCAATATGGAATCCTTATCTTCCCCTCCATGCTACTAATGTGGTCAGAGACATATGTCTAATGCCAGAATGGGATTTGTCAAGGTGTATCCAAGTGTGAGAAGGAGAAAGAAGAGGAGGCAGGGAATAAAAGGAGGAACAAAAGACCAAAATAGAGAAACATATTCTTCTCTTCTGCAATATAAGGATGATCTGACTGAAAACTATTAAAATGGACAACAACTCTCATGTGTTTTGTGGGATGGTAAGTAGATACAAGTTTTAAGGAAAGTAATTTCTTAATCTTAAGAAAGATAAAGCCATATCTTATAAATAATTAATTCTACTTCTAGAAATGCACCTATGGAAACTCTTGAATAGCTCAGCTAATGTGACAATAAATTAAAGTTGATAACAATGTTGTATGTTAGATTTAAAAAACTGTAAATGATCAAAAAGCCAACCTAAGTAGCTATGTGCCCTATCAATATAATGAAATGTTATATAACAGTCACAATAAGAATCCTAATTTAAAAAGCTGTAGAGTGCTATATATAAAATTGCTTCACTTTAAAATATATTTGTTATGTTTACATGAGGACAATTTTGGAATATTGCACTATAAAGTGTCACCTGTGATTGATTCCTGTACATGTGCTAGGTCCAAGGTTATTTTATTTTCCTGAGTTTCTAATAGTTCAATAATGCACAGGCAATTTCCATTTTACTTCAACTAAAAGTAAAGGATGAAAGATCTATGTGATATGAAGAAAAATCATAGTATCATAACCAGTTTAAAGGAATAAGATGTATGTAAAAAGTGATTCAGTTTATGTGTGCCTCATACATCTAGCCTGATCACAAGCTGGATAATACAGTAGCTGCCATTTCTCAGGAATTACTCTAAAGAGCACATGCGTTTGTCAGCTCTTAGTTAATTAATACACGAGATTTTCTTGAAAGGACAAAGGTGCTGCCCAGTAGCTAATTCAAGCACTAACTTATAGGCTGCATAATTATGGGACTGATTAATATAAGACAGTATAATATTAGCACTGCAGAAAGAGGAAAGAACATTAATTGTTGCATTTTTTGTTTAACCCTCTTGGAAAAATAAAGGCAGAAGAGATAAAAAACACATCATGCATTTCTACAAAGACAGAAATAACAAAAACTTACATTATGCCAAACTCCAGAGCAAAACATACCAAGTCCAATAACTCCTAAACCCCCATTAGCAGCAAAGGCCCTTGGCTCCCTCCTGACCTACCTATCAATGAAACAGCCACTATCTGAATTCCTGCCCTAGCAAGTTCTCATTGCCAGCAACACATCCCTACACCTGTAATAACAATTGACTGAATGTTGGACCGCCAGGTAGCTTCTTTTCCCCAGAGGACCCAGACACATAATCTTCCCCAGCAGTTAGACCCATAAATTCAAAGCTGTCTCATTTAGAAGTGAATAATCCCTTTAAAAAAAAAAAGAAGAATCTGCTGTCTTCTACTGTCTCTACATCCTACCCACACTCCCTCCTCCAACCTTCTCCAGACTTTCTGGCTTTTTCACTTCCTTTCCTGAAGTTTGTCTTTGTGAATCAAAGTCGTCATTGCAATTAAAAATGATCACACTGTGTTAGAACAAAATAAGAAAGTTTTAACTGGCTCTTATAACCTGTCACAAGGGGATTACTGCTTCCAAAATGTCATGCCATCCAAAAATGTACAGGCTTCAGAAGAAAGGACCCAGTGATAGTTAATACATAGCATGTGAATTCTGCAGTATGTAAGTGAATCCACTTGTATAAATTTGGAATTGAGTTTCACTTTCAATGGGTGACAACTATGATGGTGGTCAGAATTTGCTAACTGCCTCTGGCTGCCTTCACTCATATCATTTTCATTCACTTCTAGGAACTTTTCAAGTCACCAGGTCTTTTTTTTCCCTCAGATAAATGAACCAGAAAGGGCCCAAATCGCCTGCTGTTCTGTGTTTCTCAGATATAAAAATGACTGGAATGCTACATTACCTACTTGCAGCTCAGCAAACAGACCTACCATTTTGGTTATTGCTATTGTCCCATATTCCTCAATCCATCACTTAATCATTGGACAATGTCATATCTTACCACCACCACTACTACTACTACTACTACTACTAATAATAATAATAATAATAATGTCCTTATGCCTAAAAAGTGTTGCTGCCAGAACGTTGGAGATTTTGAATTACCTGGAAGTAATGCCTTTTGAATGAGTTTACTTCATTAACCTGCCCCACAGACTTATTGTAGATTATTTTAAACATAATATATTTTAGTTTTTAGAAAAGATACATACTCTGCAAGATCTTAAGGTTAAATTTTAAAGCAACAACAACAAAAAACTGCCATTTTTCTGAGGTCTTCAAAATGGTCAACTATTGACAGTTTCACATAGTTCAGTCTCAATGTGTGAAACTAATTTTTACGAATCCAAGTGTCGTTCACTGACTCTAGGGAAAAAGGTCTAGTTCAACATGTTTTACAATAAATACCAAGTAAAGAGTGAATTCTCTTTTTTTTCTATTAATTAATTTATTTAATTATTAAAGATTTCTGCCTCTTCCCCGCCACCACCTCCCATTCCCTCCCCCTCCCCCAATCAAGTCTTCCTTCCTCCTCAGCCCAAAGAGCAAGCAGGTTTCTCTGCCCTGTGGGAGGTCCAAGGACCACCCACCTCCATCCAGGTCTATTAAGGTGAGCATCCAAACTACCTGGGCTCCCACAAAGCCATTACGTGCAATAGGATCAAGAACCCATTGCCATTGTTCTTCAGTTCTCAGTAGTCCTCATTGTCCATTATGTTCAGCGAGACCGGTTTTGTCCCATGCTTTTTCAGTCCCCGGCCAGCTGGCCTTGGTGAGTTCCCGATAGAACATCCCCATTGCCTCAGTGTGTGGGTGCACCCCTCGCAGTCCTGAGTTCCTTGCTCGTGCTCAAGAGTGAATTCTCTTTGTTGAGTTGATAACCATCAGTGCATTTGCCCTTATGTTTCCATGCTCTCTTTGCTGAAAGTGGGAATTCCATAGCCACTGAGATTCAGCTAAACAGAGAAAAGGAATGCCAGTTATCAGCCGTAAAAGCCAAAGCTTGCAGTCTCTCACTTCTAAAATACATTCAAGATTGCCTGGGAAGGGCCAAGCCCTTTTGTTGCACTTGTAGTCCCCTCACCCCCCAGAACTTCTATTTTCTCTAATAAGAGGCAGGATTTCACTTAAGTAGTTTAGAGACAAATTAATGAGTGATTTGCCTTTTCCTGTGTGACCAGCTAGCCATTCTTTTCTGCTCTCAACGTCCATCCTGTTTGGAAGGAATTGATTCATAGCCTGCATTATGCAGAATGAACTCTGACTGATGAGAAGCAGGAGTTATTTTGTTGGCATTTTGTTAATTTTTCAAACTTAATTGGTTTTTTTTAAAAAAATCATGAATTATTTATACATGTCTGAATGACAGGTTCACATTTTGCTTCCAAAATAAAATTAGTTTCACAGAATATACACTTTAAATATCTAATAAATGTTAAGTTGTTGGCATGGAATGCCCATTCGTTTTTCTGATTTGAATAAATATTAGAAAAGCATAACCTAATTTATTCTTCCATATCAGAAAAATGATCAGATAACTTCTACTAACCATTTTCCTGTTAGGTAATTTATGATTATATCTCTTTATTCAATAGTAAGGTCTTGACATTGAAAGATCATTCACATAGCTCTAGCAACATCATGCATTTATTTAAACCACACTTGACTAGCGGTATATAAATAATCTCTCCTAAAACCATATTGATTTCCCAAAGGGAATATTAAATGCTAAATAACTTCACAGATTGAAAGTAGTCCTGTCTCTGCCCTCATTGTTGATATAATCAAAAATGATGATATTGTACCTAGCTTATTTTTAATAATTCATGCATTGAGAGCAAAAGAAAATATTATGCCATTGCTGGGGGACATGAACTCTGAACTGCAAAACACATCCTCCTTTTCTTAATAAATGATAATTGTCTAACCACTGCATGGTGTCTACCATGGATTAAGAATGTGTCCCTTTATAATGGTGCTATAAATTAGCACAGAGTATTATTCTCCAGATATGAGATGGACACATTGTGCAAATCTTTAGGAATGTAGCTTGCACATCTTTCATTAGTCCTCACAGAATTGTGCTGAAGTTTATAATGCTCTGATTTCATATATCACAAAATTGGACAATGCTTGGCTCTTGAGCATAGAAAATAATTTTAAGCATGTTGATAAAATATGTTTATGTGTTCATCAAACAGTCCTCAATTCCTTATTAGCCCTACAGTTAGATTCTGTTAGCCAGGTTCCCTACTACTTATTGGTAGTCACATGACTATAAGTTCATACCATTAGTGTATATCATATTGATAGTCATGGGTTTAAAATATCATTACAATTAGCAGAACTATTAGTGATTATTAGAATATTAGTGGTGGTTGGGTTCTTGAATCTGAGTAATAGGGAACATCTCAGAAGACATAAAAACTCAATGGAGTATAGGTGGAACTGAGACACATGCAAGAAATAAATCTACACTGAGTACATTTTGAATTATAACTAGGTACCTACAAACATAATAAGTCTGCTAATATTGAATATAACAGTCCTTAATTCTAACCTCCTTTTAATCAATGCTTTTCCCAATTACTCAAGTATAAGGCTACAATTAATATCAACTATATTAAGAGATACTATGTCTCTATAATCATTTATTCTTTGAGAAAATAGCAATTTACAGTACAGCCTATTTCAGATAGAATGACTACAAAGTATACTTTATAAAAAACAATTGGTCACTGTTTTTTATTATTACTTCCAAACTAGGGAAGTTCTACCAAGAACATTTTGGTACAAAACTGTGAGTATTTTGTGAAGTGATAGTTTTTAATCACACTCTACAACATATGCAATTTGAATGACATTTTCTTTTTGTTTTGGGAAGAAATTGTATGTTTAGAAAACATCAGCCTGAGTAAGGTTTTATTAGTTTTGTCTACACAGGACTCTATTTTTATCTTTTGTTTCAGACAGGGTAACACTATGTAGCCCAGACTGGCTTGCAATTTGCAATCCTGCCTCAGTCTCCCTCCAAAATTCTGGGAATACAGATGTGCATCATCACTCCTAGAAAGGCATTTAATGTGGGGTTCACAAAAGCAATAGTTCTCTTTGCACTGGCCAAGAAATTTTGACATTTCACATTTTTACAGACAAAGTGAGGGAAGGAAACCTACTGGCACCTAGATGCCAGAGTTGCTGGGAAGTATCCTACATTATGCAGTCCTAAAATGGCCGTAGCATTGAAATTGGGGGAAAAAAAAAGCCGTGGGTTAAGTATGTGAGGTTAAGAGTGAGAACCATGTCTGTTTTACTCATCAATTTATAATCAGCAAGTGATAAAGTGCCTGAAACCCCAGTGAACACGGAATTTGTTCCAAGAATATCTTGTAGAACAGATCAATGGGACCATACTTGGACAAGGGGCAAAATGAGATTTGAAGATGGATTCCTAGTTTTATGGCTCAATAACCAGACAGTACTGATTAAAAACCTCCAAAATGATTAATTTTGTTAAAACAAATTGTACATGCATTTCTATTCTTGTTCAAGATATTGTACCTATACTGTAGCTCAACTAACAATGTAATGTAAATGTCTAGTTCTTGAAAGTTATTATTACCAACTGTTTAGGATGATAATGAAATGCAGGTTAATAATTAGTCACCTATTATAATCAAACTTGTAGTTACATTGGGTTTGCTTTCAAGGTCAAACAGAGAAATATATTAAATAGACAGATCATCTTCAAACACTTCAGAGATCTACAGAATATGGCATTTAAGATGTTTTAATAACATAATTCTTTATGACAATGAGACATGTCTGCTCCTGATAGCACAAATCTACTACAGAGAAAACGATGAGCATTAAAGAAATTCCACATGAATTTATTTTCTTTGTGGAAAAAGTAAGCCACTGGGCAAGAAAATGTCATTGCCTTGACTGCTGACAGTATGCTGTTCTAACTGGACAAGCAGGGCACAAGCAGTGACTACCAAACCTTGCCAAGACAAGATAGGACAGTCCTTCAGAAATCCTATCATAAAAACTCTGTCGAATATTCTAGGCCTGTAGGCTGAACATGGATACCCCAACATTACAGAGGAATGTCTGTCCAGGCAGCCAGCTGTTTCTGTCATTTCTCACATTTTTTTAGAAGTCACTTACTTATACTTTCTGCTTATTCAGTTAATATTATTTCCTTCTTGGATCTCTCATGGAGTTGAAAACTAGATAGTTATAGTTTTCCTTGTTTACCAGACTCAGAAAAGAAATTTACTAAAGAAATGTAAAGTATATGAGGTTGAGAGACATAAAAAGTTAATTTTGAGGTGATAATGCAAGTTAGAATAGAAAGTGAATTAGGTACAAGACTTTGGACTCACCAGCATAGGACAGATAATGGAGTACTTTCTCTGAATTTGTCAAATGCAAATGAATTAGACATTGTTGATGCATTTATTGTATATAATTATTATATTTATTGTATATAGTTTTTCTTATATACAATATAACCTTTTTATTCTAGACAAAAAAAACTCCAAAATTTTAGTCTCCTCATCTGTAATTTGGGGGTAACAGTACCCCCAAAATTGATATTATAAATATTAAATAAGATGAAACATGTAGAATGCTGAGCATGGTACCTGAGGTGCCCTCAATAAAGACTGACCCTTATTTTTCCAAAAGAAACAGAGTCAGTACTCCCTGGGTTTACTTATGGGTCAATCACAAAATTAAGGAAGTTCATAATTGGGGGCTGGAGAGGTGAATCAGTGATTAAGAGCACTTGCTGCTCTTGCAGAAGACCCAGGCTTAGTTCCTAACACATGGTTGCTCACAACTACCTGTCACTCCAGTTATAGGGAATCTGATGCTCTCTTCCAGCCTCAGCAGACAACAGGCACAACGTGGTCCACATACATACAAGCAGGCAAGCAAACACAAAAAGCAATGCCATTATTTAAAGAGAAATAAAAAAGAAACTGTGGACTAAAGAGGATCACTAACCTGCCCCCAACAAACATGTAGCTATTGAAAGGCACTCAGACAAAGCAGGAATTATAAGACCCCAGAGTCTGCATTCTCTCTATTATAGTATATTGGCTTCTTCATGAAACTGAGAACTTTCCCATAAACTTGGAGGTGTGAAGGCCTCTGCCTTTACTACTTTACTTTTATGTGGTATTGAACATGTCCATTGAGAGAAATGGAATTATCCCATTTTCTGGAACTTTCAACCAGGATTGTGATATATTTTGGATGAAATTCAAAAGCTTACCAAATCAGAGGTCCCGGATATATATCTGTAAATAGATTTATTTTTAAAAAGAAGTTGCCTATACTTCCCATATTTGTCATTTATGTGGTGCTTTCTCAGTTTTGCATTCTGATGTCAAATTTCTTCAAGTTATTTATTGTATGATGCTTCTTTTATAGAAATACTTGGCCTATAGCTCAAAACAAGGCAGGATTTCATCAAGTGATCTTGCTTCCATGCTACAGTAGGCGTCCTGGAGCTTACTTAGGTACTGATTTTATGCTTATCTCAGTTTCTAAGATGCAAACCTATAACCTCAGAGTATCATAAAAACTTTCATTGACTTCATGGTAACAATGAGATTTAATAAAGTCTTAAATTTCCCAGTAAAGCTTATCTAATATTTATCTAGTCGTTAACAAGATTTAGAAAATTAGGTCTAACAGTGTTTAGCAAATGAAAACAAAATGAAATAATAAAAGAAAGAAGGCTAGGTGATCCTAATCTTTCAGTTTCTTTTCTTCCTTTCTTGTTCTGTGAGTTTAATATTTCTCAGCTCATCTTGTTCTGACATTTTTTATCAGTGGAATGGCATTTGGATTAGTTTTGAGTTTTATTGATATTTCACATCCTATACCGGCTTGATGGAGGTATTACTGGGCTCAAAAAGAGCAAATTATAATAGCATTTTGAATTGCTTAGGGACTTCTAAAGGCTAAGGAAGCAGAGCTCACAGTTTTGTGAGGGGTGGAAGACTATTTTGACTCAGGCCTCTTCTTTTGATCCCTTGACAACAACCACCACACAGTAGCAACTCAATGGTCCCTTTACTCTCATTGAACTATATTTTTCTTTGAAAAAAATTATAGGGAAAATTTCATCTGCTAATGACATAACTACACATTAAGACTAAATGCCCCTTTAAAAATGTCAAGACTAAGTGGAAGAAATAAAATACAAACAGAAAGATTTTATAACCATTTCAAAAAGTGAGCTGATTGATAGAAGGGTCAACGTTCCTGCTGAACAAAGCACTTGGGCTACATACTTCACTGTGCATTAATTTGAAAATATCATTTACATCTTTTCTGAGGAAACAGACATCATATGGTCTTTGTTTTGAAGAAGAGGCAAAACCTAGTCTACCAAAACTACATTATAGCAGTTCTCTGAGAGTTTTGGCAATGGATTTGATTTAGTAATTTCTTTTAGACTATATCTCATTGCTCTTCCTAGAGCTAGAACATGAAGCACAACTGGTAATTAGTCACTGTGTGTTGATTTTGACAGAAGGGGAAACTGTTCTGGATTTCGGGGCTGGCTTCATGGTCTTCTCCCTTCTCCTTCCTTTTTAAGGTTTCTTTTTTTTTCAGATTCAAGATGAGAAAATTATATAGGAATGAGGGATTCAGAGAACCTGTAAAACTCTTTTGCTTATACCTTACTTTATGTTACAAGTTGTTAAGTTTTCTTTTTGGCACAGAACTGTAATGTTTTAGCAAGAAGTAGTAATATTTAAAAATTAAACATGCTGCTAGCATAGGTTTGGGGTGCATTCTCTTCTTGAATGCCAACAAATTTCATGCTCGCTTCTGAAACACTGATAAAATAACAGTTTCTGGCAAAATCATTGATGAGATAGATCTTGCAAGTTGTCTTATTTATTGAATTAGCCTAACTTGGACTACCACAGCAAGATATCATAGATGGAATGGCTCAAAATGTAGTCACTTAGCAGTTCTAAACTCTGATAGATCCAAGATGAATCTGTATCCTCCTCATACCCTTGCATGCTCTTTTATTCTCTGTGCCTCTGGAAAGCAAGACTAAGTAATCTTGATTCTCTTTTCATGGGGCCACAAATACCATTGGATATGTTTCACTCCCTTATCCTCACTTAACCTTAATAATTTCACTAAGCTACTGTTTTCAAATTTAGTCACATTGGGAGTTAGGGTTTTAACACATGAGAGGGACATTCAATGTATAACATAAATTGCAAAAACAGTGAACTTTCTAATAATTTTTTATAACTATAAACCAACTTTATTGGTGATTAAATGATCATTATATTGAGCACAGTGGTGCCTCTTCAGCTTGCTCATGGGTTCTGATTACTATGTACATGCATGACAAATGAGCAGGGTAATTTAAATGCCTAGATTCATGGGGGATCAAAATTATTTAAAAAAAAAAAAAGAACCTTTTGCATGACCTTCACTTGGTCTAATAAAGCTGTTCACCAGACTCAGTTGGAAGAAGATGTTTCTTTCTAAACAGATTCTCCACAATCTTTGAAGACACACTACATAAACATACTTCTCAGAAAAATCATTTCAGTGTAGGACTCTTGACAGCTTCATTTTTCAGACCAGTCATCTAGGTTGAAAATTGAGCTGCCCAAAGAGAGTTGGCAAAATAGTTTACTCCCTGTAATTAAAATAGGGGGAAGTTTCTAAACCACAATCATCTCTAATGCTAATTTGAACAATCAAATGTTATTTCCAGTAGAGTTTTAAAAAATTTCCTCCTTCTTGGCAAGCTGGTACAGCTCTGTACTGTGGGAAATCAGATAATTTCCCCATTAAGATAGGAATGTTCCTTATGTCAAATGCAGAGTGTTACAGTTATCCTGTATTTTCATTGCATGAATACATTCCTTGGATACAAATCAGTAATTTTGAATGTGAACACTTAACTATACACCTTTAATTCTGAAGAAAAAATTGTAGAAACTGTGGCATTTAAGCAGAATATTTCACAGGGACCATTTGGTTTACTTAGACAATTAAAAAATATCTTGTTTGTAGCCATGTTGAAAATTTATGCCAAGGTATGAGCTTTTCTTAAATGGGATTTTTTTTCATTTATGTGCATAGGTAACTTCCTTTTTAAAGATTTTATTTGGTTCTGCTCAATGGCACAATGTGATTTCAAAGACATATTTGACAGATCTCAATAGTGAGAAAAATGAAAACTTTGGATTATAGATCCTTGTAAAATATAATTATTGTAGAAGTATAATTATCATACTTATAACAGTAAGAAATAAGCTGTAATAAACAATCAATATCCACTTCACTGATGTATTAAACCATTATAGCACCTAGGTATTGGGTATACAAGGAAGTCATTGATGACTTCCAGATGTTTCTATTTTTAAAGTGCTGCCACATCTTCTCTCTTTCCCCTGCCTTTGTCTTCTTTAAATATAACAAAGTTTAAACTGTAATCTCCCCTACAAAATGTTCCCAAGAGCTCCATCACTATTTTGCCAGCCATGGAATAGCATCACGGTGTGTTTAAAAAGCCAATAGTAATCTCAAGGGATGCTAGGAAACCAGACAAGGCCAGCTCCCTATCGTGCGAATGTTAAGGAGAGATTTTGCACATTTTAGCCATTGCCTGTTGTGTATGTAGGAGTCAACATCTCAAATGAATCTTAGCATGCCTTTTGAGTGGCTTCACTGATTTTGCCTATCTCCATGGGTCTTAGTTACCTGTCTTGAGTTGTAAATGGAGGTACATTCTAAATCTTTTCTCACTAAGACATAAGGACCTAAGGAGGGAATAGCACTTCATCACTATTGGGATTCACACTTTGTTAGAAAATCGCCTTGTTGCTCTAACCTTTGCTTGCATCAACAGCTGCTGCTTTGAGACACATATTTGCTTTCTTTCCCTCTTGCCTGTGACGTTATATTCATTTCTCTTTCTAGCTTGGTAGTCTGCCCCTTCTAGATTTTATGTTTTCAAAGAGGTAGTATTCTGGCATTATAATTTCAATGGGTTGTGTCCAGTATTGCAAACTACTGCATATTTTTGCAAAATTACTGGCTTTGAAAACAAAAATGACTTTTTGCTTTATAACTTCAAAGAAATTTACTCACAGATGACCCTTAAAATAACATTTAAACATCCTGTGAACTTGTTTGTCCTATCTTCCTTCGAATCATTCGTCAGTCTTCCCTCATTCTATACATACAAGACAAGTCTAGCTCCTTAATATGCCTCAGTGCTTCCTTCTTCTATTTGCATAAGGTTGGGCATTTATCATTTGAAATTATGCTGCCCTAAATGTAATGAAATTCTTTTCAAATCTCCTTTAATTCTATCTTTATATTCATATTTTGCAAGTCCATGCTTATATTAAATATAGGAAAAAATAATTTTTTTCTACATCAGAAAATAACTTTCAATTACTTTTTTACACTTACTTATTTTGTATATATTTCTACATGTACATGTGTGTGGTCATGGTGGGCATGTGGAGATCAGAGAGTTGCAGTACTCAGTTTTTCCCTTCTAACACGCGGGCCCCAGGAATTGAACTCTGGTTTGGCGGCAAGCACCTTTACCCACTGAGCTACCTCACCAGCCCAACTTTACTTTTCAAACATATTAGTAAAACTTCACTAAAGTACTAAGCTAGCTACTTTCCCCAATCTGCATACAAGTGTTTTCCTGCATATTTCATGCTAGGAAAGAATCTAGACAGTTTCTTTTTTTTTTTTTTTTTTTTTTTTTCGAGACAGGGTTTCTCTGTGGTTTTGGAGCCTGTCCTGGAACTAGCTCTTGTAGATCAGGCTGGTCTCGAACTCACAGAGATCCGCCTGCCACTGCCTCCCGAGTGCTGGGATTAAAGGCGTGCGCCACCACCGCCCGGCTCTAGACAGTTTCTTAACATACTCCTAGAGTATAATTGTACTCTTCTGCTAAAATTGTAGACTAAGTGTGGGTAGTTATGTTGCCTCACAAATACTGAAGGAGACACTAACTGTAAGTACAACTTCATTTTTCTGAAAGAAGGGGAGACTCAAGTAACTATTATGAGGAAAGAATAGACACTTTGATTAAAACAATAAGATGGAAAACAAGTGAATGTCCAAGCACAAGCCATAAGGGCAAAGCTCCCAGCTGTAGTCTTTTTATAGAGGATGAATAGATGGGTGCCTCTTCTTTAAATTATTATTGTTAGGTATAGATATTTGTACATGTGTATGTGCAAATACATCCTGCTGAGGTCATTTAGTGTTATTATGAAGGCATGGGATTGTGTAACCTGTTGGAGGCTCATCCCTGTAAAACACTGATTGTTTCTCCTTAAGCAGTCCTTAATTGCCTGTAGTTCTTCATCTAGGGGTGTCTTGTGAGATTTCCTGTATCTACGTTGGGATGTCAACAGATATTATCATTGTGCAGGTCTTGTTTAGGTGGTCAGATTGTTGAGATTTCATGAATAGAGCTTCCCTGTATATAGAAGATACTATCTTCCTACAGATCCTGGTCCTCCGACTCTTCTGAACGTTCTGCTTCATGAACACTCTCCTGGGAACTATATGCTAGTCAAGACATAAGCTGTGCATTTAAATGTGACTATTTTTTTGAAAAAAGGACAGAAGTCATCATTTACATTTTATTTACTGTGAGATGGAAAGTATGTGGGTATCAGAAGACTGTTCCATGTCCTCTGTGTCTCATGGGTTCTTCAGGAATTTGAGTTGGTGTCATGACTTTAGAATGTGACAAGAGCTTCCCCACTAAATGCTCCTTCCTGACCTTGGCTGATGTCTCAGCCTGCCTCACTGAGACATTGAGTCTGCATGGCTCAATGGAAAATCGTATTTTCTTGGTCATTATCCATCTTGCTAGTATGAATTTTGAAACACACAAACAAGGATGTATATCAGAGCACTGAGGGATAAGGAACAGCCAGGAAAAAAAAAGCCACATCATTTCATTGAAGTCCATACTTCAAAATATAACATATTTCAAGAAATTACATCAATGGTTCTCAAATAGGTAAGGTATTGGAATAAATTTTCCTCCAGTAAATATTTGGCAAAATCTAGAGATATTTACTTTTTTGCTCTCTACAACTGGAAATACGAATAATGCCACTGGCCTCTAGTTAGGTACACTCCAGGGATGCTGCTAAACAAAATCCTGTTTAGATGACCCTCTACCATATGTTAGTGCATAGCCACCCTCTGCCTCTTGACCACAGCTCCAAAAACAAACCACTATTGTCAGTGCCCCCCCCCCCTCTCGCCGCAGACACCAAGCTGGATGTTAAGAATGAGACCAAAACCTTCAATCAACTCATCAGAATCTTAAATGTTTTGAAACAACCACATTGAATCCTGAGCAAAGATATTTGAGCTGTGCTTTTTTTTTTTTTTTGACTCCTTTGCATGGAGTTTTCATGGAAAAAGATGTTATCTGAGATGAGTAGACTCAGGCATTCACGTGTAAATCATCAAATCATCTCCCTCTCTTTTTATTCTGAGAATTCTTGGCTAATTGGGAAATTTCCCATTCTCCTTTTCCCTGCTCCAGGCTTTCTTTGGTGTCTCTTGATATTTCTCTTGGTTTTATTTGGCCTACTTTGGGCTTCAGAAACATTCCCTGGGGCACCCCAAGATTCTGAGTTTTTAGTGTTGATTCTTGGGCAGATCATTAAAGAGCTATTAGTAGTTGGTTGTGGTGTCCCTTTTATAGAATAAAGTAAGCATTTTGCCCATTGAAAGGAACCCTGTGAATCCTCTGTGTTTTTATTTTTAAAGAAAGTAGATTTTTATGACTGAAAAAAACAAAAATCTACTTGTAGCTTTCTGAATGAAAGAGAGTTTCCAACCTTTCAACTCACAAGTGACACAGATAGTACTGGGATCCTCGTGTCTTCCTTATCCTGTGCTGCTTTTTGCTTATTTGGCATCTTATTTATTTGAGTTTTTCTTTTGTAAGATAGCGTATTTCTTTTTTTTTTTTTTTTTTTTTTTGGGTTTTTCGAGATAGGGTTTCTCTGTGGTTTTGGAGCCTGTCCTGGAACTAGCTCTTGTAGACCAGGCTGGTCTCGAACTCACAGAGATCCGCCTGCCTCTGCCTCCCGAGTGCTGGGATTAAAGGCGTGCGCCACCACCGCCCGGCAAGATAGCGTATTTCTGTAAAGCCATGGCTAGTCTCAAATTGGTGATCTTTCTGTGCCAGACTCCCAAGCGCTCTGATTAAAGGTTTATAAAGCTGTGTGCCTCCGTGCTCTACCCAAATTAAAATAAGTGATTAAATCAATGTTGACTTAAAAAAAAAAAGAAATTAAAGATTTCTTACTACAGGTTTAAAATGCCCTAAGAGTGACTTTCAAAAAGGCAGTTTTTAAAGACCTGCCAAGATGCAGAGCAAAATTTGTTCAACAGAAATACAATCCAAGCTACATTCTTTCTTAACTGTCCTGCCAGTTTCTCTCAGCTAAGTCCCACTTATTCCTCAAGAAAACTTGTCTGGGAAAATTGTTGAAGAGGTTGCACTTGATCTCCCTCCCTCCCTCTCTCTCTCTCTCTCTCTCTCTCTCTCTCTCTCTCTCTCTCTCTCTCTCTCTCTCTCTCTCTCACACACACACACACACACACATACACAAACATACCCCTTTAATCTTAACCTTCAGGTAGCAGAGGCAATAGGATTGCAAGTTTGAGGCTTTGTTGATCTGCATATGGAGATTCTGCATTAATACAACGGGTTATAAACAAAAACTTTTACTTTCTTGTTAAAAATATTAAATCTTCATCATTTATTTTGTATAGATGTATATATCTGGGTATAATGTTCATTCAGTGCCCACAGAGGCCAGAAGAAAGCATTGGATCCCCCAGGGCTGCAGTTGTAAGTGGTTGTGCGCATGTGGGTGCTAGAAAGTGAAGCCTTCTCTTGAAGAAGAAAGCTCTTAACCACTGTGTCATCTCCTCAGCCCCAAATTTGTTTTCTTCTAGTTCGTGAATGGAGGCTGCAAATTTAAACTAAGTGGATTACCGGGTAAAGGAACAATTTATTTATACGTGCAATGTGCTTGTGGGAGTACTCAGTGATGTGCCTCTCAAAAAAATGAGGTCGAGTTAACCTAATAAGGAAAAATGAAAACGGAGAAAGATTCCTATGGCAACAACAAATGGACTTTGATAGGAGAGGAAAAAGAGTGCTCTGTAAAGTCTTTAGGAGACAAGAAAATTTCTTGAATTTGTTAATACAAATACAATTGATCTTTACATAATTCTTCACAAACACATAAGTCTCTTGAGGTCAGTAGTGCACTTTTCTCCATCCTGTCAAATGGTGACCCAAGTTTTCTTTTATCCTTGTTTCCTCATCCTCCCACTAGATTAAAAAAAAAATCATAAAATGGAGCTGGAGGATTAAGACTAAGACAGGGCTCAGCGTGATTTTCTGTAAAGAGAGGGTCAATATTTCTAGGTTTTTAGGCTATATGATCTCTGTTGGAACAATTCAACTATTCCAGTGTAGTAAAAGATCCCTATATAAAACCCCTATAGAAAGCATGCCAATAAATTAGCAGGGTTACATTTCAGTGAATCTTTATTTACAAAACAAGTCGTGAGCCAGATTGGAGACCATTGGACATAATCTGCCAACTATTTGTCTGGGTTCTTATGTGTCAATATGGAAAGAAACAGTTTGCCTTCATATATGGCATATTTTCCTCCAATAATATATGAAGTTAATATAATATAGTATCAGATTATTTGACAAATGATTACAAAGAACATTGACTTTGTGAGAAAATATTGACTCTCAATTAATTCAATAAACCAATTAAAGATGAAATCAGTGACCAAATAGAAAAAAAATGTAAAAGAACAAAACTCGATTTAGACATTTTTGGTCATTAAATATTGAAGGATGATAGAGGCAAAAGGATAAAAGGAAAATAGCAAAATAATTGATATTTGTGAACATAACATTCTGCCTTCTGAAAGTTCAAAACTGTCAAGGATAAAGCAAAAAATGTAAATCTCAAGAAGAATGAAACTACTTCTCTTTTTTTTCCTTTTCTTTTTTTGGTTTTTCGAGACAGGGTTTCTCTGTGGTTTTGGAGCCTGTCCTGGAACTAGCTCTTGTAGACCAGGCTGGTCTCGAACTCACAGAGATCCGCCTGCCTCTGCCTCCCGAGTGCTGGGATTAAAGGCGTGTGCCACCACCACCACCCAGTTTAAGAAATACTAAAAAGGGAGCGGGATCATCCCAGCACTCGGTTGGCAGAGGCAGGTGGATCTCTGAGTTCAAGGCCAGCCTGGTCTTACAGAGCAAGTTCTAGGATTGCCAGAAACCCTATCTCAAAATAAACAAGCAAAAAAAGAAATAAAGACACACACACACACTCACAAACACAAATAGTCCAAACTAGTATGAAAAGTACACAAGTTTCTATTATAGAAATAGGAAAGTGATTTGAATAAACAATTAAGACAAAAGCAAAAACCTTTTGTTACCAAAATTTCTCAGTTAAAGAAAATGAGATGGTTTTCTTCTTTCTCTTAAAAAGAGCTATTTAAAAATATTTAATGATAGCATAATTTGGTAAGAATCTTATGCTCTACTGATTGAAATAAAAATTTGGAAAACCTTCTCTAAATACATTTTAATAACTTCAGGAGTATTTTGACTCAGCATTCCCACTTGGATTCAATTTTAAGCAAATACTGAAAATGTACATCTAATTTATATTTTAAGATGTTTGATATATTGTACCAGACAGGATTTCACTTGGATGCATGTAACAGAAACCCCAACTGGTATAGTACATTAAACAGATGGGGAAAGAGGTAATTCACATGCAACAAGAAACTAGATAATAGTCCATCTCAAGTTTCACAGTTGTTTGAGAACAGCCATGTAGCCTCTTGTTCTATCTTCCTCAGGTTGTGAATTTTGTTTTCAAAGACTCCATTTCAACTTGGGAGAAAGAAGAATAAAAGAAACATTGCTTTACCTCTAAAAGTTTTGTCTTTTTATACAGAAAATGATATTGTCTCTGAAATCTTCCTCTCCTCTCCTCTCCTCTCCTTTCCTTTCCTCTCCTCTCCTCTCCTCTCCCTCTCTCTCACCCCTCCTCCTTTCTCTCCTCCCTCCCCGCCTCTCTCTGTGCCATTAGGCTACCTTGTCCTTCCATCTTTGAAGTAGGCCTCAGCAGAGAATAATTTTAAAGAAGCACATGAGCTGATTGAGGTGGCACATACCAGCAATCCTCCAGTACTCCAGATATTGAGCCAGGATGACTATGGGTTTGATATAAAGAGTGTATAGAAGCACATAAGCTGAGTGAGGGAGTACATACCTGAAGCTCCAATTCAAGGCCAGTATGGGCATTTTCCTTGACTTGATCAAAGACAAAATATAAAAAAAGAGCACATGGGATCTGAAGAGATGGTTCAGCAGTTAAGAGCACTGGCTGCTCTTCCAAATGACAGTAGGCAGAATTTTTCCATCCCAAGAGCTGCTTCCAAATAACGAACACAGAGGTTTAGTATTACTTATAAATACTCAGCAGATAGCTCAGGCTTGTTACTAGCCTACTCTTAAATGCACCCATATATCTTTTTTTTTTTTTTTTTGGTTTTTTTTTTGGTTTTTCGAGACAGGGTTTCTCTGTGGTTTTGGAGCCTGTCCTGGAACTATCTCTTGTAGACCAGGCTGGTCTCGAACTCACAGAGATCCGCCTGCCTCTACCTTCCGGGTGCTGGGATTAAAGGTATGCGCCACCACCGCCCGGCTGCACCCATATATCTTATCTGTGCTTTGACACATGGCTCATGGATTTTACCTCATTTTCTTTTTTTTTTTTTTAAATATTTATTTATTTATTATATATACAATATTCTGTCTGTGTGTACGCCTGCAGGTCAGGAGAGGGCACCAGACCTCATTACAGATGGTTGTGAGCCACCATGTGGTTGCTGGGAATTGAACTCAGGACCTTTGGAAGAGCAAGCAGTGCTCTTAACCTCTGAGCCGTCTCTCCAGCCCCCTTACCTCATTTTCTATACATCCTGTTTGTTCGGCAGTTGGCTGGCTGGCATCTCACCTGACTCCACCCTTCCTCCTCCCAGAATCCTCTGTGTCTGACTGTCCCACCTATACTTCTTGTCTGGCTACTGGCCTGTCAGCTTTTTATTAGTCAACAAGAATAACACATATTCACAGTGTACAAAGGATTATTCCACAGAAAGACCTAGATTCAATTCCCACCACCAAAATAACAGCTCGCAACCGTCTGTAACTTGAGCTCTAGGGAATTTGACACCCTCACACAGACATGCATGCACACAAATCACCAATACAAATAACATATAAATAAATAAATCATTTAAAAAGAAGCACATAGCAGCTGAAATAGAAATCGGAGTCCTGATAATGAGAATAAAGTAAAAGATGGATATTGATCGGTGATTCTGTGGATACTGCCCAGATGTCCCCACTATAGAACTAATTGTATGGGTTACAAATTGTTGCCCAGGGTCTGTCCAACTGTGGAAAGTCATTTCACCCAAAAACCTCTTCCTCCCTGAATGGTCTAGATCTGGCATCTGGTTTAGGCAGGGATGTAAAAGTCAAGTGTTTTCATCCCACAAACATTAGTGTTTCTATACACCTTCTTGGGTTATCTAAGGATTTGTCAAAACTTCTTTGTCTATGCAGTCCTGCTTCTTTATCTTCACTTCACATTTGTGGGTCACTAATAGGCAACTTCATTCCAAATCCCATCACAGAATCTGTTTTCAGAAAACCTAATCTGCAACAATATAGTATTATTTGTGATAAGGAATATATAGCAATGCAGAGGATGATTAATAAATTATACTGTAAGGAACAGTTATGGCCACTGAAATGGAGATTGACATGAAAACTTAATGCTGTGAAATATTTGCGGCACTATTTAGTTTAAAAAAAAAACAAGAGAAAAATTATGGCACATCTCAAAAAGAAAGTATAATTTAGCCAAAAAATGAAGTAATGATCCATGTTACTCTGTGAAAAATATTCAAACATAGTTCATTACATGAAAAAGACAAACACATATCACTGTACATTGTTTAATTACAATATGAAATATCAAAAACCCAAATGAATAGAAGCAGGAGAGAATTGCCTGGAACTGAGAGTAAGAAGGCTATAACTGAGCATAAAGGATCTTGGGGTGATGAAAATGGTCTAAACCTGAATTTCTCTATTGTTTTCATATTTTGGTAAATTTACCAAAAGTTATTTAAAATAGGGGAAACTCATGAGATGTAACTATGTATATGTGTGTGTATGTGTATGTGTAAATTCAAGCAACTGACCCCATTTAGTGTTGCTCCTACATATATGTATTGGAATTGCGTAATAGATAAAGGGACTCATCCTTTTGGAAGACTGATTATCGACAGCTTTCTTAGTATCCATTAAGTACCTGTAGCTCTTCATCTAGGTGTGAGGCCTTGTGAGATTTCCTCCATCCACGTTGGCATGTCAACTGGTCTTGTTTTTGTGTTGGTCTTGTATAGATGACAATATTGTTAAGAGTTCATGAGTACATCTCTTTGTTACATATCAAGTCACTATCTCAGGAAAGTTTATGATACATAACCTTTTCAGTTGTTGTGCGGATGCTGTCGTTTTTTGCACAAATGATTAGTCTTGCTTATGTTAGGCATATAGTCTACCATTGAACTACATTCTCAGCCCATCCCTTCCATTTCATTTCATGACAGGGTGTCTCTAAGTTACTCAACTGTCCTTAATCCTATGATCTTCCTTCATCTATCTTCTGAGTCCAGTCATGTGCAATCAGGTCTAACTGTAAAGTTTACCTTAATAAAATTGTTAGATTCCAAAGTAATTATACACAAAGATCTAATATCTTTAGGTAAATGCAATTATGATATGAACACATCTTGATGAACTTTATCTCTTTCTGTTTATCCAAATGTTTATCAGAGGGCTAATAATATCACTTTATTTTTTAATACTGGATAATTTTTATTATTAGACATTTTGTTTGTTTTTTCAAGACAGGGTTTCTCTGTGTAAAAGTCCTGGCTATCTTGGAATACTCTCTGTAGACCAGGCTGCCCCTGAACTCACAGAAATTTACCCTGCCTCTGCCTCCTGAGTATTGAGATAAAAGGTATGTGCCACCACTACCTGGCTTGTTATTAGACATTTTAATATTCACATTTTCTACTTGAACATTTATTATATAAATCATAAAATTACAAATGGAAACTCAACTTTTGGAAAGAAATGTAGTTCCTTGTAGGAAAAACATCTCCTGGCCTTCACACTGGATGGGCCTTTGTGATCAGCACTCCAGTGAGCATATACCATAGCATAGAGTATTTACTTGTGTCAAGTTGTATTTCCAAATGAATAATTGATGCTTTAGTTGAATAAAGTTGTGTGTGTTTATTTCAAGAAATTCTTAAAAAAGGATCCAAATTCAGAGGACTAGAAAACTTATCTTGCGGAACATGAAGAACTGTATTTATTTGTGATGATAATGATTCTGTCTTTACAAGCTAGTAGAAACATTTGAAGTGGAGCTTTCTTTGTTTCTTCAAAATCAAGGTTTAATTCATTCATACATTCTTTCTCAGGAATGACTTTTCAAGGGGTCAAGTAATACTGTAGCTTAAAGTCTTAAACATGGTTAAAGACAACAAAATGGTTGCAAGTAAATTCAACTTGCCAATGTTGTCCAAAATATGAATAGTGCTAAACTAACTTAAATGTTTCTTAAAACATATATTTAAAGCATTTCACTGATGATTCTTATTATTCTGAATTATTTGTTCAGTCTCCAAATTTGATCCTTTTGTTACAGGTTGCTCTCTGGCCACAACATAATCCTACACTCAAATTTGCCTAAGTATTGCTCCTAACATTGTTCAATATCACTTTCAAAGAGAAAGTCTGCCTCCAAGCACAAGTTATACTTTAATATTTTTGTAAAATATTGATGTCCATGGAAAAGACGAGCTAGTATAATTTATTTCATTATGTAATCACCACACTTCCTTTCTATTATCTAGGCCTCTGTAGAATTACATTAAACTAATTCACCAATTCAGATATGAGTTTCCTTTTGCTATTGTCCTCTCCTGAGTGGGATACAAAAACCAAACAATGGGGTAATCATTATTAGCACTTAGTTATACATATGGAGAAACAGGTAGTTAATGATAAAGTTCATCAAGTGTGGTCATAGCATAACATATATAATTTTATATTCCATCTTTATGTACCAGTGCTTTGGAATCTAACAATTTTATTTTGGTAAAATTTTTACAGGAGGTCTGGTGGCAAATGACTGGATTCTCCGCTACTTAAAAGACAGTATATGCCAATTGAGAGACAAAATGTTTTAGTGAGATTATGTTCTTTTATTTATCTATTTACTTGCTTATGTATTCCTTTATTATTTTTGAGACAGGTTCATGTCATGTCAGACAAGCTGACCTCAAGCTCCTGAATGTCCTGTCTGAGAAATTATAAGGGAACATCACCACTTTTCTTTCCTTTTTAATGTTCTTTTATATTGAAATTGCCCCTTTGTTCTCAGGAATGAAAAAGAAAAGTCTTCGGTTCATACTTTAGATACTTCACATCCATCAGCTAACTCAACAAAAAATTCTTCCAACAAGTAGAGAAAAGAAAATGTGCTTTGCTATAGAGTGTGCTAATTAGCTCTTAATCAGCTAAAAAAAGAATTAGGTCAACCTGTTTGAAACTCAGGTTATTGTCCTTTGAGGTTCATCTTAAAATATATTTCAATACTCCACACATGTTCATTGTAAGGATTTTATGAACTTGTTTGTTTAAAAAGTTCAATTCCAAGCCAGGCATGTGGTGCACATCTTTAATCCCAGCACTTGGGAGACAGAGTCAGGTGAATTTCTGAGTTAGAGATCAACTTGGTCCAAGAGGCAAGTTCCAGGACAGTCAGGGCTACACAGAAAAACCCTGTCTTCAAAAAAACAAAACAAGAGCAAGTGTCTTCATAGAACTAATACCAATATTAACATTTCAATGTAACCTCTCATAGGAGTTTTCAATCTTAAAATAACCACAAATATTTATTCATATGCTTACTTAGTGTCTATTAAAAAAACAAGGTTACTCTAGAAAATGGCAGGATGTTTGCTTATGTGCCAACTCCAAGTTTACTGTCATTTGAATATCCTTAATGTCACCCAGTTTGTATCTGCAATATTAACTTGTTTTAGTGGGTGTCTCTTCCGCTCCAACCTGTGTGTGTGTGTGTGTGTAGACTAGTGTAGTGTATATACATATTAATGTGGGTATATACATATACGCTTGTAGATATATGTGTGCACATATGTTATGAAGGGTAGAGGTTAATGCCAGGTGTCTTTGACTCTGTCTCCACCTTTGTTTTTGAAACAGTGTATATCACTGAAACTAGACCTCACTGATCTGCAAGGTTGGCTGACTAATTAACTCCAGGAATCCTTCCACCTCAGCTTCCACTACAGCTTTGGGTTTGTGGGTATGTACTACAATACCCGGGGTTTACCTTTGTGCTGGAGATCTGAACTCAGGTCCTCAGACTTACTCAATAGACACTTTAACTTATTGAACCATCTCCCCAGCCCTGTTTTAGTGTTCTTGATATAAGGTCTTGCTACATAGCTCAGACAAGCCTTAAACAGAAGGTTGTGATTACAGGTATGTGTAACTATGCTCAGCTTGCTACATTATGTTATTAAAGAGGGTATTATTTTTATAGATTCACTTTAAAAAAATGGCATCAAAACTTCATTTTCACCTTATGTATGTTTTAAACCTTGGCACACCCACCAAAAGATAGACTCTAGTCTATGTCACCTGTCCTTGGACCTGGGTGAAATTTCGTGAGTGCCTCATTTGGCAGATGTAACACCAGATGACTTCTGAAAGAGATTATACAAGATGATATGGTTCCTTCCTAGCCTTCTCTTGAGAATCGCCTTTTTGGAATCCAGTCAGTCTGCTATGAGAAAACCCAAACCACATGCAGAAGCTGTGTGCAGCTGTTCCAGCTGCCAGCCCCAGCTGAAGTCTCAGACAAAAGCCAACATCAAATGTCAGCATGTGAAGAGCAACTCTTCAGATAATTCCAGTGTCTAGACTTCAAGCTACAGCAGTCAACAAAATATAGAACAGAAGCAGGTGTACCCACTGAACCTTTCCCAAATCACAGATTTGTGAGTCAAATACATGTGGCTTGTTTTAAGTCATTAGGTATCCAGGCAGTTTGTTACACAGCCATGGACAACAATATCAACAATATGTTTGAATGACCATATCACATATTTTAGGCAATTGTTTACTTTTAGAAATATATATTATTGTGAGGTTCTTCTGATGATAAATATTATCATGGTATACAAATACCACTTAAATATACATCACTAAGCACAGTAGTATATACAACACTGTATTCTAGATATTAATTTACTAGAAGTGGAAATATAAGTAGAGGAATACACACATCTTCGGGAATGTTGAGATGAATTTTAGCAGTTCAATTTGATAGTTAAACAGTGCAAAATGCGCATGATTTAGAAATAGTTATACTTAAGGGTATTAGGAGGTGGCTGAATTGATAAAAATCCTTTCTGCGCATGTGTTAGAACTGGAGTTTGGTTCTTAAGCACTCACATAGAATGCCAAGTAGGTATGGCAACCCACCAGAGACAGGATCTGGTTAGGTAGACTAGCCCAATCAACAACCTAGCCCAAGTTCAGCAACAGCTTCTGCCTCAAAAAATTATGGTGAAGATTAACTGAGAAAAGCATCCTGACTTTAACTTCTGAAATGCTTATACAGGTGCACCGGTATAGTTGTGCATGCATATTCATGCACCCACACACATATGCACATGCATACACACACCACACACACACATACATAGACAAGCATAGTGACAGCTTTAGGAGGCTGGAGGTGCTGGAGGATTGAAAATTTGAAGTTAAACTGGTTGACAGGGTGAGACCCTAATTCCAAAAAGAAAGAAGAAAAGCAAACAAAATGATATAGTATACCTAAAGTGGTTTGCTAAATAAATCTTTATAAACTCAATAACTAAAATGAGAAGTCCCTGTACATAGAAAAAACACTATGAAAAAGAGACTTTCACTTGCTCATCAAAGATAACACTTTGAAATATTTCAAATGACAAAGTGATCATATAAATATGAATTTTGAAGGTGTCTTAATTCAGTTGTGATTCTGTCCCACCACAATCCTTGGGGAGACCCCAAATTCACTTGGTTACTTACTATGCCACTGTTCCTGGTATAGTAACCCTCACTGATGAATTTAAACTGCTAGAACTTAAAGGTTTCTTCTCATCTAGGAATTCTCAGTGTTCTTTATATAGGCCAGGCAATCTTTTTTTCCCTAAAAATGTCACTTTATTAATATTTTAAAAATGAAAGATAACTATAAGTCATCTAAGTTCTTTTAGTTTTATAAGCCTGAGGGAAACAGAAAGTTAAAAAAAAACTTTCTTAAATGTTTCCTGAGGGAATAAAAAATGTAATCAAATCTATCTTATATTAGATATGTGACAATTATAATTTACCACTATAATATTTGACACTGTTAACAATCATTACATCCTCAAACTGTTGGCCATTGTTTAGTTTGAATTTCTACTTTTAACTGTCGTGTGTGTGTGTGTGTGTGTGTGTGTGTGTGTTTAAAACCTAATCTCATGTAGCCCCTCCCTAGCTGGCCTTGAACTCCTTGAGCTGTCTTTGAACTCCTGACCCTTCTGCCTCCACTTCCTAATACTGGAATTACAGGATTCTACCACCATGACAGGCCAGACAATTTTACTGAGTCGAAGGACATTGTCCTAAATAAGAATTGATTCTTGGGGGCTGGAGAGATGGCTCAGTGGTTAAGAGCATTGCCTGCTCTTCCAAAGGTCCTGAGTTCAATTCCCGGCAACCACATGGTGGCTCACAACCATCTGTAATGAGGTCTGGTGCCCTCTTCTGGCCTGCAGGCACACACACAGACAGACTATTGTATACATAATAAATAAATATTTAAAAAAAAAAAAAAGAATTGACTCTTAATCCTTTATGGTCAGATGAGCAGATGTGAAGGCCTCTACTGGTTGTAGAGAACAATCAAGAACTGAGTGACCTAAGAATGTCAAGTGAGAGTTAAAAGGCAATGCTTTCATGGTAATTGCCACAAATTTTTAAAGTGCTATGACTGTTCTAATGTCCACTGCTTTTACTAATTACATAATTAGATCATTCAGTTCTTCCCACTTGATTCGCCACGTTTACAATACTGATATCTGAAGGTGGACAATGTAGCTTACAAAATGCTTGACCATTTTTGTTCATTGTTTAACCTAATCTTCCAAACAAAACAAAGTGATCAATAATGCTTTTTAAAATCACTTTATTGATGAAAGTATGTCCAAGAAAGTGAAGACACAAGACAGTGACAACCAGAACTTGAAAATAAATGTTGTATTATCATCTCACCTTGAACCCTCTGAAAGTAGAAACCAGAGAGGCCTACCTTAAGTTTGTCACTTGTATTGTGCTAAAATTATACCACCCAGAGTAATAGTAAAGAAATGTTTTCAGTAAGGACCAAATGATAAACAGTTTCAGTTTGGTGAGCTATCCGGTTAACCATCACAACTAGTTACCTCTGCCATTGGAGCACATAAGCAGTCATGGCTGTCTACTATACCCATTCATATAAAGGTATATGGGTATACTCTTTTTATTATATTGCATATCCATCAATTCTGTCTCTTTGTCCCTCTGTCTCTTTTTCTCTGTCTCTGTCTTCTCTCTCTCCCTGTGTATTTCTGTCCCCACTTCACCCTGTATACCTTCCTTATTTCCCTGAGCCCTGTACCATCTCTGGAGGTCACTTGGTTTTCATTTCTTTTAATTTGACCCTTCTGTTTTATTACCATAAGTTTAAAAAATTCAGGTATATTTATTGATTATAAATAGATATAAAAATAGGCTTTACAGATAAAAATAAGGACATAGATATGTGCAGTAGATATAAATACCTAGATTTTTTTAAACTTCCATATGTGAACATCTGGATGAATATCAGGTGAAAATAACAAAGGCTCAGCCTGGTAACTTTCATGAAAAGGTACTTGCTGCCAAGCCTGACAGCCTGCATTTGATCCCTGGGACCTACCTGGTGGAAAGGGAAAACCAGCTCCTAAAAACTGGCCCATCACTTCCATGCACATGCCTGGACAGAGTGTGCCCACACGTGTCCACAAAATAAGTAAATTAAGGTATTATTTAAAAGTTAAAACTTACAAGAAAATAATAAAGACAGTGATGAAAGTTAGAAAAATATTATAGATTTTCTTTGGAAAAAAGTTTTTATCAGAAGTTCTGATGGACCTGCCGAGTGTTACTTTAAATGTTAACACCAGTGTGATAGACAATGAAAAGCTATGACATGGAATGGAGCCTGATCGCCAAGATTCTTTTAAGAGCTATGTTACGCTTTATACAGTACCAGATAGGAAATGTTTTCTTTCTTTTGTTCTTTTCTTGTTTCTTTATTCCTAGATGAAGCCTCACACAGCTCAGGCCGAACCTTATATATAGCCCAGAGTGACTTTGAACTCCGGATCCTCCCACCTTTAACCTCCTGAGCCCTGCAATAACAAGCCTGTGCCACCATGCCAGAGTAGGAGAATATTTCTAATCAATAAAAATAAGTGTGATATTCAAGGAGTTCCAGTAAGTCTGAGACTCTTTATTCAAATTGTTTATCTCTGCAGCTGTTTTGCATCTAATTTAATTGTAATATCTTTTAAATCGCATATCACAGAGGACAGTAGAAGTATTAACATCTGTTAAGTCACACGTTACAGAGGACAGTAGTACAAGTGTCCAAGTGCTCAGTAGTGCTGTGAAAACCAAAATGGTTTTGAAAATGCCCCTTTGATGATAATTATTCTGCTATCAGATGACAAACTTTTAGAATATCATTTTCTGTGGTCTTGTTTTGTTTTATCTAAATTCTCTTCTCAACCCTTTCATATCTCACCCTCTTTCCATCTTCCCAGCAAAGGAGAGTCAGAAAACTGAAGTTTAAGGCAGATAAGGTATAGTATGTGTTTTGCACTCCAGGCTTATTTTTGCTATTGATTTGGAATCATCACCAAGCAGAGGATTTTTTTTTTCTTTTCAGGGAGAAGAAGCAGGATTGGGGCCTAGGGTGGGGGTCTAGCTAGAACTGTGATGTCACAGATTGCTTTGTCTCTTGGGGAACTCATCCATCAAAGCGTCACCTCGGCTTCTGCGGAGAGTCACTGTAGAAAGAGGCAGCGTGCCTTAGTTCAGGCATGCTGAAGTGCCAGTCTGTAGTGGGCCGGCTGGTGTGAAGGCGATTCATTTCATTTCAAAGGCCCAGTGGCATGCTGCCCAACACAGGCACAAGCACAGCGCGCTCCTTAGAAATAATGACTCCAAACAGCCTTCGCTGTGAAATGGAGAAATGTGCCATCTGCCTGTCTCCTCTGTGATTTATTCTCTTCAGGCTTTTAAATGATGTAGTGAAAAGGTAAGTCCTCTCTTTAAAAAAAAAGTCTGTAGCATATTTCTTTTGAGTTATATGGAGATTTGAATTTATAGTATAAAAGAATTTTATAATGTAAGTGTGGCTGTCCTGGGAATACAAGGTCAACTTTTGTCTGTTTTAAAAAAATACAGGTCATGCCTTACAACTTAGCAATTTGAGTTTCTTTAATATTTTAAAGATTTTTTTTTAAAAAAAAGCAATTTTTTGTAACAACGTTTAGTAATCTTCAGTATGTTTGATGATGCAGATAAATTCCTTCTTCTGTGTTTGGTATACTATCTTGCCTTCCTATTTTCATTTCATTTCCAGTTGGAGATGAATTAAAAACAAGTGGCCATCATACATTGCCAAGGGCTCTTTCTGGTCCAGCCCGATATAGGCGGCTTCTAGTTGGTTGCTCCTTAACTACTCGGAGGTCTTTCTGTTCAGGAAGGAAACATAGAGCTATAAAACTCAAAGGAAGTTTGAAGCTGAGGCGTTCCCTGGGAGACAGCAGAGCTTCTGGCAGTCGCAGAAAGGAGCCACGGCTCACCTGCGTGCCTGTAGCCTGTCTTAGCCTGTCATATTCCTACACTTGTTCTTGCTGTGTGTGTTGCTCACAGAGGAGTGCAAAGGGCTGGGTTCGAGACCTCAGAGGACGGACAGGCCTGGAAAAAATCAGGAGCAAGCACCCGGCTTGCGCGCTGCCTCTCCTCTTCCCCCAAGAGAGACGCTTCTGCAGAAGTCATTTGGTGTGTGTGCTGCTTTTCCTTGTGAAAGGATTAGAGAATTAGAAGAGAGCTCTGTGAGAAAAATCCTGGGAGAGGTTGCTGGGATGAAAGCAAACAGAGCAGGATGATTTCAGCTCTCCTAGTCCCCTCAGTCAAGTGACTCTGAGAACCTCAGTTGCTTGGCCTCCAGCAACCAGGGATTTTCTTCCATTCACACTGGAGACACCGGTAAGGCATTTTTCCCTCCTCTATAGTAGGAAGCTATTGCAGACGTTTCTCTTTTGAAGTACAGGGTGGAGGGGCTGGGGTTGTGGGGGTGGGGTCCTAAGGAAGGAAGTTGGTTAATGATTCTGGGGACATCCTGCATTGTCTCTGGCTAGTGTACGAGAAAGTCGTTGTTAACTGCACAAAGGGCTTGTGGCCAGAGAACAATTTTACGTCTCCCAAACTTGATCAGCATCACTTTTGAGTAGCGGACTGAAACAAAATGGGTGCACGTGAAGACGCTAGGGCCCATACTGGAATGCTCTTATCTACATGATAAGCACATCTTAAAGCGTTTTTATCTACATTTGAACAGTTTGGGAGGATATCACTACAGGAATTGGTGGTGGTGGTTGAGGGGGGTGGGTCAGAACTTTCCAGAAAATTCTCCGTTATTTATATTCCTGGGAAAATGCATTTTACTGTGTGTTGCTGCCTTGGTGACTAGAACTGGGTGGAACAGAATTGTTGCTAGTAACCCAAGTATTGCCAAGGGTAAGTTCCACGCAGAATGAGAACAGGGCAGAACATTTGCAATGAATACGGGGAAAATGGAATTTAGTCTTCCCTGTGCAGAACATCCTATTTTACATTTGTTAAACAGAGATCTGTGTTCACTGGAAGAAATGAGCACCCTGCCATTAAGGTCAGAAGGAATAGGTAGCACACCCCTTCAGCACATCATCCAGCTTTATTTGGCAGCTGATGGTATTCCCTAATTCTGCTCTGTTATTTGGAAGTTGATTTTGTTGTTTGTATGAAGATGCAAATATACATTATTTACATGCCTTGTAAATACTGTTTAAATGCATGGATACACATATACCAAGCCTAAAGAGTCCACAAATGCATTTATTTTGTTTGCCCCCCAAGTGTCCCATAAGCAATATATTGAGGGGTATATTCAAAAATTGAGGGTGTGCATAGAGAAGCAGTGGCAGATCAGCTGGTCTAGAAGTCTCTCCTAGTTGCTGCAACCATATTCCTAAAATCCATCTCTGCCCCTCCCCCACCTTACAAACAGCATGATAATCTTTGTTGCTGATTCTATGAGAAACTTTTTCTGCTGCCTAATGAAGGGGGCTTCCTCCCTTTCTCCCTGCTTGGCAAAATCAAACTAAAACCCTTGCTGTATGAAATGGTCTGGTGGTAAGTATTCATTTTATGTTTGTGTGCAATGCAGTTAATGGCCATTCTGGTTGACTCTGCTCATCTGAAAATACTGATCAAGTAAAACGATCGCTTCACTAATTCCACAGCTCCACAACTTTGGCTTTAGCTGGAAACTCATAGGATTTTTTTTTTCTACATAAATTGCAGTCGTAAGATGGCCTGATTATTAAAGTACTCAAAATTGAAAATCTGTGTCGTTTATTTGACCACAGTCAGGGGGTTTTAAAAGTATATATCTAAATAATTTTCTCTACACATGTGAATGTGAAGACTCAAAAGTATTGTCTCTTTAATATCAGCTAATTCTTTGCTGACAAGTAAGTCAATTTCCTTTCAGTTTTAGGTTTTCACTCTTTTATCAGCTAAAACTGTTAGTTCAACTAAACAGTCTTATCTTCCACTGTTTAGGAGTTGTTTGCAGAACTTTGGCAGTTAATTGGGGGGAGGGGTGGAGCGTGAGATAACAGTAAATCTATCTGTGAACGTGAGGATGCCTGGGAGGTTTGCAGGTTTTGATCAATGTCGTTCACTATTCTCTGCCTCCTGCTCATTCTACTCTGAAAGACTATTTACTTTCATCATATTTGAGCCTGAGAGCATGGAGCTTATTAGAATTGATTTTCTTTCCAGGTTGATATTTTAAAATACTTTGGCTGGCCATTTTTCACTCGGGCCTTCTGAGATTCTTATTCATCTGGCATGTATTGAGTGTCTGTTGTCACCAAGGCAACCCTTGTTTGCTGTGAGACTTGAAGACATTGTTTTGGTGGGGGCAGGGGGTGGGGCTTGCTGCAGAGATAACTAAGTCTAGGGGCAGAAAGACCATCTCTTGATGTTCTAATCATTATTTGTCCCCTCACGTGGCTCCATTGCAAATGTGTTTTCAGTAATAACACAAAACACTAATTCTACTGAATTATTGATACATTAAACTATAATAGTGATTACTTAGAACCTAGAAGCGAGGCTGATCAATAATATTCCAACATTGCCCAGGACCCTCTGTGTGTTGTTCTCAATGATGGGCAGTTAAATAATTTTTTAAAAAAATAAGATTTCTTCTGAATTAATCTGTTCATTGCACAAGTTAGGGAAATAAAGACCAATTTTTTTTTTGGTAAATTTAATCTTAACAGCTTATACATTGTTATTCTTTCTCATTTTTCTTTGCTATGTTTCTTGTTAGATGATTTTTGTTAAAATGTTAGGATGTTTCTCAATAATATATATATATATATACATATAATTTGTAAATATACCTATAAAAATAAGAATAATGGTAGGTAAATAAATAAATGCTTCTTGGATCTACCATGTACCAGATACTTCCCTGACTCCTTTGCAAACGTGTTCCCACCTACTCTTCTCAACAACACGGAAAACTATACACCATGCCCATTTTCAAGATAAGGGAATTTAGGCCCTGAGAATGTAAGAATGAAGTAGATTTGCCAAGTGATTATTAAGGTAGCAGATGAGGATTCATTGCCTCTTCCACCAAACCTCTTTTGAGTTCGTTTCTCACCCCTCAGGTCTTTCTACTCAGATTCAGATCCATCAGTTAATTTTGACAGCTTACTCTCTCCTCTTGCCCCTTTCCCTGAATTTCTTTATGAGCAGATATGTGTAACTATGGAAAAGGCAGGCCCTACACATACTTATATATAAAAAGTGCTTTATTAAAAGATTTACTTATTTATTATATGTACACTGTTCTGCTGGCATGTTTACCTCAGGCCAGAAGAGGGCACCAGATCTCATTATGGAAGGTTATGAGCCACCGGGTGGTTGCTGGGAATTGAACTCAGGACCTTTGGAAGAGCAGCCTGTGCTCCTAACGTTGGAACCATTTGGAGCTAAGTGTGGTGCTTCATGCACACAACTTGGAAGGCTGAGGCAAGAGATTGCCCCAAGTTTGAGGCCTACAGAATGAGTTCTTTAGTCCAGCCTGAGAAACAGAGTGAGAACCTGTTTTTCAAAAGCAATCGGGAAAACAACATTTTGAACTTTCGAGGAAGAAACAGTTTTTTGTTTTTTGTTTTTTGTTTTTTGTTTTTTTTAAATCAATGTATTAGACCAGCATATAGAGTAGAGTGCATTGGCTTTTCTTTGCTAAGAGGAATGAGAGGTTGACTTGGATTTTGACTATGTGTACCCGGGATTCAACAGGTTATCTGGTGAGGACACTAGTCCACGTATATACTAGAGTGTGTATGTCTACTCTGTATAAAGAGCTCTATAGAGAGCTCTTTTTAACTCAGCCTCACTTTCTTCTGCCTCCAGAATATGAACAGAAGAAAGCATGGCATTGTTGAAACCTTGAAAATGCATCCTGTTCGCATCTGAAGTTACTATTTCAAAAATCAAAATCAGATCAGATTATTAGAAAAACATGATTTCGGGGCTGGAGAGATGGCTCAGAGGTTAAGAGCATTGCCTGCTCTTCCAAAGGTCCTGAGTTCAATTCCCAGCAACTACATGGTGGCTCACAACCATCTGTAATGGGGTCTGGTGCCCTCTTCTGGTCTGCAGGCATACACACATAATAAATAAATATTTTTTAAAAAAAAAAAAAAAAAGAAAGAAAAACATGATTTCTAAGTGGCCTGATAATCTGCTATATTCATAGTTGAGTCATTAATTTACCTCCACATGCTTACCTACCATCCAAATGCTTTGTATAGCAACAAATCAGCAACAATATTTTCAAAAATTTTAAAAACATAAATGTATTATATTCTTGAAGGTCTGAAGCTTCAAATAGGTGTAAAATCAAGGTGAAACACCAGCATAGCAGTATTCCTTCTGGAAATTCTCAAATAAAATTTAGTTCATTTTCTCTGCCTCAGTATGCCACCAACATTCCTTCTACGGTCCGGCATCACTTTGAGACCTATTAGAGCAAACCATTTTCTTTGACTCTGAGTCTTCAGCCTCCCTCCTTCCATTATAAGGATTATTACATCAAGACCACCAAGCAGATGGAAGAACCTGTCCCATTTTGATACCAAAGAGTTGATCATTTAAGTGTGTGTATCTTTGTGGGGTACATTATTTTCATTACCACACATTTTAAATGTAGGTGATATTTATTCTGTGATCTTATTGACATTGGACAGCTACAGATATATTGTAAGAAGTGAAGGTGCCATGTTTCCACAGTAGAAAGTTTACTGATAGAAACTTATGAAGGTGCAGGCCAGTGAAGTTGGAGTGCAGGAGAGAAGTTAAGAGCATAACTTCTCAGAGTCTGCTGAGAACATAAGAAAGACTTTGAGAGACATTACAGATAAGGCTTTCATAGAATAGCTGTATAGTTCAAATAATTTAGGTAAATAATGGGGAGGGAGAAGGCATGGATAATTCTAGAAGTTGTATGTATGCTGGTGTAAGACCTGGTGATATAAAACTATCTAGAAACACCTCTTCTCTCTTGTGCCTCAAAATTCATCTGTGAAGATACTGATAGTGATAACATATTCATTTAGTGTTTCACCTTATTTCAAGTATAATACAATGAATCTTCATACCAATCCCCTTAGATAAGTATCTCTATTATTATCATCATATTTTCAGATTAAAAAAATAGATTTGCCCTGGGATGCAAATTACGCAAGGAGAGAGAAAGGAGTTGAGGGCTCATATCCTGGTTCCAGGGTCCATAGTTTTAATTCCTATGACTGACTGCCTTGTTATACTACCGGTTATAGTTTTATGCAGTTTTTCGTATGAGAATTATCTGTGCATTTCCAAGATGGGGACAAAAAAATGGCAGTTACTGCTATCATGATGAATTGAGGTATGTTGGTTTCTTTTACCTAGGAAAATTCCTCTGGGGTCCTGGTCATCAGAAGGGTGTGATTCATAGTGAAATGGAACAGTAAGATTGGACTGAAGAGAAGAGTAGAAATTTTCTACTCTCCTTGCTCTCTAAGAATTAATATCATCACTGAAAAAAACAACATATTGTACTCATGAAAAATAGACTTTTGAGAAGTAAATGCCTCCCAGATGCTCTGGGTAATTCTGAAGTTAGCATGCAGTCTTTTATATAAAGACATGGAAAGAGCAATGGGAAGTTGAGTGGGTGGGATGTGTGGGCACTTTCTTCAATTTTTGAGTGACACAATGTGCTATATACATTTTCTAAGAATTATCCTGACAAATGTTTACATCAATGATGAAAGTCTATATAGCTAAGTTTGAATCCCCGAGGTCTTTTCCTCTGCTATGTGTGTGCCTCAAAATACTGGATTTAACATTATAGACAGAACCCCAATTAAATATAAGTTTTAAATACATCAGGAATATTGGGATGATTTTTAATGTTCTGGTCTCTGACCTGACTCTTCTTTATTATCTTTATTATCGACTGGCTGTGAGAATCTGAGCATCACTCCGTGTAGGTGGTCCTTTAAAAAAGAATCCTTGCCAAGAAAACTGAGTGTAATCTTTTTCTACATTTTTATCTTTGTCAAACTATTCTATAATCTCTTTGGAAGTTTTAATGTTAAATTATAAAACATGTGTCCCTGAGATCTATAAAAATTCCTACAGTGATTATTAGAGGAAAAAAACTCCTCCCCAAGAGATATTACTAATGATAATATGGTTTTTTGTTGTTGTTGTTCCTTATTGTAAGGTAACCAGGATTATGAGTTCTTGCCAATTAAATCTGCTTCGGATTTTTTTTTTTAACAAAAAGACTTGGCTTAACCTTTTCCATTCTTTGGGTATTTAATAAATGGTTGTTTAATATCTATTGCTATGAAGCCCACATTTGATTGTTGCTTGGCATTCTTATTAAGAAAGCTCTTTCTACAGTTAAAGAAGAGTCACATGAAATAAGCACAGTCATACTTGAACTCATTGTTTCTCCCCATTGGCCCAGAAACCTGGCTCTCATACCAACTTAACTGCTGGGAAAGGATTCCATGATCTTTCTCATCTGGAACAGCAAACCTGGTGATTTTGGCTATAGTGTTATGATGATATTTTGGGGTAGTCATATCTGTACTATCTAAACCAATATTATTATCAAGGTAGTCTTCAGCTTGATTTAATGATAAAGTTTCAAAGTCTATTTGTTTAACATTACTCTCTGAAATTCTAATTTATCTGTGAGTTAGAATTTCCATAACATTGAGGTTTACTCAGTAGTTTGTTAGCCAAGCCCTGAGAAGCTCACATTCAAGAAGATTCCTTTTCAAGCTTACCCCTGCTTACCTATGTGAGCAGAACACTTCAGGGGAACCTTCCATTAACTTGTCCTGAAACGCATGTCAAGAAAGGGATAGAGTTGCATTGATCACTCTAGAATGTCTGACCTTCTGTTCACTACTTAGAGGAGAGTATCATTAGTTAGTTTCAAATAATGTATAACTACAAACTGATGCCTTTGGACATGGGCAAACAACATTGAAAATAATGCTTTGGGTGATGTATTGTGTGATGTCAACGTTCAGCTCATCAAAGCTCAAGAATGCTGAAAACTCAAGCTTGTCCACTGAGTTTAACTTGCTGATTTCTTCCTGTGCCATAAACAAAAGCAAATAGTCTAAAACACCTTGTAATAAAAGGAAACTACCTATCCTTGTTAAGTGCATGAACTTTCCCTTAATGGCAATGCTTGAAGTTGAGAACTGAGTAGCAGCAGATTGGTAGGGGAAGTTTGTTCAGATGTGTAAGTACACCAGTGGGGAATGAAACATTTCCTGGATTATCTTACATTTCTTAAAAATAATGAAAGGAGAAACTCCACTGTTGAAACCTAAGTAAATATAGTTACCAATATACTAAAAACATCTGCAAAGAAAAATAGCATGAGTTCTCAAAAATTATTGGAAATAGATTTCTAATGCAAAGTTTGAATACCCTTACATGGAGCCCCACTATTATTCTTCCCTCTATATCCACACTGCAATATCAATTAATAGTTGCTTTTTGGATAATTTGTGTTAGGGTGTTCACCAACCTGATAGTCAATATACAGGTCTAACTCTAAATGCATTGGGACTTAGAACAACCGAAAACACAAGCTTTCCCACGGAATTTCACTTCCTGATACCTTTGTTTGTGACATATAACAGAAACAAATAGTCTAAAATATCTTAGAATAAATTGAAACTTGTGAACTTTTTCTCAACTGGGATATAATATAAAGGATCAACAAAAGCATGGAAACTGAAATATATTTGGGACACTTTAAGCATTGAAGCAAACTTTCCTAAATTTAACAAACATGATACACAAGTAGATTTATGTACTAAATATAGATAGAGGGTCTAAAAGACACCAATATATGTTAGAAATAAGTAAATATAAATGTAAGTTATCTCATAATGTAAGCTCTAGCAAAGATTTATTGCTTACCTACAAGTCTTCCAATGATGTAATAACAACATAGACAGATATAGGTAACAATTACAAGTTTGTTTAAAATTCTGTTTGTAGATCTTTATAAACTACTTTTCGATAGGGCAGGGCCACATAATGATGTAATAAATAGTTTCAGAGTCATTTCTGACCCGGTATGTTCGTTCATTCATTGAATTTTAGACCTCAAGCTGCATTTCTCTAAAACCTCACGTAAATACATTCTAGCTTTGGGATTGCACTTACCACTTTCTAATTTATAAATGCCATGATTTCTACTTGAGGAATAACCTTAGTCAAGAACACCGTATTTTAGTGGCTTCGTTTCCTCTGAATGTCATCAGCCTGCTGTCTTTAATTCCATTTGAATGCATGTTACCAGAAGAGTCCCTCTCTGAGTTCCTGGTGGCTAGGTTATTCTTCATGGACCAGTTCCAGTTCTTTTGGTGATAGAACTAAAAGCTCACAAGATGCTGTGTATCAGCAATGAAACAATTAGTCTTTGAGAAGCTTTGGGGAAATTTCTTAAGCAGTGAATTAATCAGTCTGATTCTGGTCCCTGTTCACAAATGCCAGTTCTCCAAAAGCTCTTCCCCTACCCACCCTTCTTCCTGGTCTTCTTATTAACGGTGTAAAATTTCATAAACCTTTAGGAAAGCATTATGAAATCTCTTTTTGTGCATTACAACTGGTATTTTTTGCAGACGTGTATTTCCATAATTAAACATCCTAAAATATAAATCCCATTATTATTTGTTATGTCTAGTCAGTAATTAGACCTCAGCTGGTAGGGCAATTTCAGAACAGAGTTTACCAATTTACATACTAATCCAGCAGAGTCTGGTGGGACATGATTAGCATAGATTCAGTCAACATCTTAATTAGCCTTCATCCCAGCATGCACTCTGAGGTGTCTCACCCCACCCCCACCAAGTGGGTCTTGTTTAGCTTCTTTTTTCTCCAACAGATTCCCACTCTTCAAACCATCTTTTCCAGAGCTCTTTTTCGAAGTTGAAATGGTCCTGACTCAAAACGGTTGGCAAGTAAAGGACTTTTATGGAAAGCCCTGGAAATGGGTGAAATCTGACTACGAGTGACATAAGACCAAAGTTAGAGAGTGGATTCTTGTAGAGTGTGGGACTGTACCACTCTCCCACTTCAGCTGCACTTCCAGATAGCAAGGTCGTCTATAAAGTCATTCCGAATCTGTGGAACTGTTGCCTATTTTTAAAGTCCATCGGAAAAAGATATTATCTCTTCCTATCCATAAACAGGGAGCTGTTGCATTATTTACCAACTACAGTGGCAGGAAATTTCTTAAACCCAAGTGAAATCTTCCACACTAGGTAAAGACCCTTGCCTTTCTGTCCATTCACAGACAGGTAGATGTTAGGAATACCTATGAAAAATTCTTCACCGAGCTGAAGACCGTAATTAAATTATCTCCCCAATAGTCTCTACTTTATATTAGGTGCTTCTAGCTTCCTGACTCCCTCTGGGATCCTTTTGCTTCAACCCTTTGATCTTCTTTCCGGTTTTCCTCTGAGCTCTTTCCAAGTTCTCTACACCGCTCTTTAATTGTGCACTCAGAACTAAGAACAGAACCTTTGAAGTCGTTTGAATGGCCAGATTCTCTGAGGATAAATTCTCAATACTTTTGTGTATTTCTATATTCAATTTACTTTTGGATGTAGTGCTTTTTATTAGCTAGCTGTCTTGGCTTCTTCCTCTTCTATTTAAAAGATGATAATGTGAGTGTTCCATTTGTATGCCATTTCATATCCAAGAAGATATTTATTTGCTCTGTAGATATTTTGTATACTATCAGAGGCATTTTGAGTTTCAATTTTATTTTTGCAAAGCTACAAAGTCCTGATATCTGATGCTAAGGTTTGAAGCCATTTGTAAACCTAGTTCTAGTATCACAACAAAGTATTGCACTTCCCAAGGGAATGAAGACATCCACGCACCCCTGAGAATCTCAGGAGAATATCACTTCTTGAATATCTTCAACCCATGGGCTCATTTCTTGTGTTTTCCAATTTTTTGCGATGTTACCCTCTTTCAAATTTTCTCTTAAGATACTATGTTCTTTACTTATTTTGTCTTCTTTTCTCCTCCCACAAATTTTTTTCAGTAACTTCCAGATACCCATGCTTGCATTTTTCTTCATCAAGAATATTGTATAATTGTAGGAGTTAATAGTAACTCAAAGAGAGACAATAGAATAAAATAAACACTCCCACACAATGTGCCTTTCTTAGTTGAAATTGGGTTACACACAATTCACAGATAAGGACAATTCAAAAGTATTGATGGTATTATCAAGTTTAGAGTGAGGAAGTAAAAATGGTCACTGCTGTACACAGGTCTAATAGAAACAGGTCAGGAAATACTTATATTCCTATTGTGGCTTACATCATCCAGAAAATATAAAAAGAGGTAGTCATAGTGTTACTAGCTATGTGTGTGAATGAACCACTCAAGCCTAGTTTCCTTGATGTGTCAGGAACAAAATTCATGTTTTAATTCCACAATAGGCCCAGCTTGCCTTAAAGCTAAGATCTTTATCGATATGAACTTAAAGAATCCTTGAGATCATAGGGGTTTATTCAAATGCTGTTGGAAATTAAAATTTAAAAAGAATAATTGTGCACGTGTGAGCAAGGAGCAACTGTGAGGGCTCCCACATGGATTTCTTTATAGAGAAAAACATCTCTTACTGTTCAGAACTCTAAGAACAGTTCATATATCTCTCATATCTTTACGAGCTATTGATGAAGGATTGCATGCAAGGTTGACACTGGGAGATTCCTTAGCCGGTTGTCTGATGTTGTGTGTTGCTATTTTTGAATGGCTAATCAAACTGGTACATGTATTTGCTACAATGTGAGATTTAAATTTTCTTCACCATAGTAGGTATAGAATTTATGAGCACGTTCTGGATGCCCTTGTTTCCCATTATAATTTTGGGTGGCTTTTCTGATGAAAACAATTGTACTTACCTTCCTATTACCTGGTCAGACCCAGAAGTGTATGAAAGAAAGAGCCATGAAGTTTAGAAACTGTCAGTACTCATTAGAATAGCTCAGGTTAAGAATAGGGAGTTTGGGAAGGAATGTAAGATGCTAGAGCCACATTGAAAACAGTCTGCACATTTTTCAGATATTAAAAAAAAAGCTTATCACATGAGCCACCTAGAATAAAAATAGAGGGGTTGGAGAGGTAGCTCAGTGAGTAAGAACACTTGCTGCACAAGTGCTAGGACCTGAGTTCAAATCCCCAGCACCCACGTTAAAAACCAGGCATGTCTGTGTAAACTCCTGTAACCCTTCTGCTGCCAGGACAAGAGGAAAGCTTGGTCTTACTGGCTGCCAAGCTAGTTCCACTTTCCATGGGAGACCCTGTCTCAAAAGAATCATGTGAAGAATCACAGAAAAGACATCTGAAGGTCTTCTCTGATCTCTACATGCATGGGCATCTACACACACACACATACACAATAATAATAATAATAATAATAATAATAATAATAATAATAATGACACTTAGATATAATAGATATCTGAGAGAAATGAAAACATTTTTTGGTGTGAGAAAAATCGTAGCATAATAGCTAAAAAAATTTAAACATCCCAAATTTTCATTAACTGATGAAAGCATGAAAAAAATATAGTAGTCAAGCAGCGGAATACCAGCCAATCAAAAAATCATAGCCTATTGATAGAGGTTGTGTTATGCTACAGCATCACATTTTTTTTTTTGGTTTTTCTTTTTATTTATTTATTAAAATTTTCCACCTCCTCCCACTCCCCCTACTTCCCCTCCCTCTCCAGTTGGGTTCCCTGCCCCATGGGAAGTCCAAGGTCCTCCCCTCTCCATCCAGGTCTAGGAAGGTGAGCATCCAAACAGACTAGGCTCCCACAAAGCCAGTTCATGCAGTAGGATCAAAACCCAACGCCATTGTCCTTGGCTTCTCAGTCAGCCCTCATTGTCAGCCACATTCAGAGAGTCCGGTTTGATCACATGCTCCATCAGTCCCAGTCCAGCTGGCCTTGGTGATCTCCCATTAGATCAGTCCCACCATCTCAGTCGGTGGAGGCATCCCTCGCGGTCCTGACTTCATTGCTCATGTTCTTCTTCCTTCTGCTCCTCATTTGGACCTTGGGAGCTCAGTCCAGTGCTCCAATGAGGGTCTCTGTCTCTATCTCCACCCATCGCCAGATGAAGGTTCTATGGTGATATGTAAGATATTCATCAGTGTGGCTAAGCATCACATATTTTTATGAAATTGTTTGTATGAAATTTTGAGATACGGTATACTTAGAGCTACAGAAAGGTTAGTGGTCACCGGAGTGAAGTAGAAAAAAAAATGGACTGACTGCTAACAGATGTGATATTATTTCTTCTCAAAGGGAGGAAACTGTTCTAAAATTACGTCATAATGATGGTTATAACTCTGTGAATACATTAATAATTATTCAACAATATACGTTAACTCGGTGGATTTTCTTACATATGAATTATTTGTCAACTGGGCTTTTGTTTCAGAAAGTCATAATCAGAAACAAGTGTGCCTAGACTATTCACAAAATATATACAATTGCTTCACTCCTAAGTGTGACACTACTAGAGATATCCTAAAAGATAATGCAAATTGTATCACCTGTGTCTGTGTTTTTCTCTTGGTTCAGTTCATGTGCCAATGTACTGTTCACCAGCTGGTCAAGGGCCTGGAGATTGAAAGAACATACAAGAGACTTGGGTCATTTGAAAGGAGATCAGCCGAATGCTGTTTATTCAAATTTAGGGAAAACCTTAAATACCTAGCTGCTGCACAATGGGATACCCCCACAGGCAGGTAGGAAATTACCACACCCAAGGTGGAATCAACATTTTCAGGCAGTGGTGGCACACGCCTTTAATCCCAGCACTCGGGAGGCAGAGGCAGGTGGATCTCTGTGAGTTCGAGACCAGCCTGGTCTACAAGAGCTAGTTCCAGGACAGGCTCCAAAACCACAGAGAAACCCTGTCTCGAAAAACCAAAAAAAAAAAAAAAAAAAACAAAAAACAATGCCCTACAACCTACAGCTAATCACCAGGATAGGCAGATGGAGCACAGGAACAAACAAGAAATGCTGGCTAGCCAGAGACTGTCCTCAAAATGAACCCCGGGAGCAGGGATAGACCCATGGGCCCTACAGTAAGTATATTTGTAACTGTAGATTAGGGGCAAGACTGAGAAAACAAGATCCAGGATGAAATGTATGTTTGCAGCCCCATTCTCAACATTTTCTTGCAGCGGAAGACTTGGCCAAAGGCAAGCTCACAGAAATATATCAGAATACAATTAGATGTGTGCTCTGATGAATTCTTAAAGATTATCATGCAAGTGCATGAAAATATTATATCATCAGTATATAATATAAAATTAAGCATATATGGACTTACTATGATAATATTAAGACTGAAGTAGATTTCTATGGTTCTACACACACACACACACACAACATATATATGGGTTGGCGTGACTACGTCACACTGATGATGCAGATGACGGGTGACTCATGCATGCGTGCAAGGTTTAGCTAAGTCGTACGTGGATGTAACCACGCATGCGCGCACATGGGTCAAGGGGGGGCGGGGGGGGGCGGGGGAGTCCTTTGTGCCCAAGGGCCTGTCCTCACGTGCCTGCCTTTAGAACCCGGAAGTGAAGCCTTATATATGGCTGAATAATTACACCCTACCTTATATTTTTAACAAAAGAAAAGAATTTTAAGAGAGGGGCATTTAGTAATAGGAGAGTGCGCACCCAAAGATAAGGAGGCTGGCTTCTCGAGAGAGTCATTCCTATACTGTGTTTCAAATATTTGAAATTTTCTTCAGATAGGGAGGGGAGGAATGGGCAGCTATGGTTTTAACTGTAGAGAATTTAAAAATAGAGAATTAAATGTCATTTTATGTCTTAAAATTTATAGAAATTGTAAATACTGTTTAAATAATTCCTAGAAGAACATTTTAATTAATAAAACTAAAAAGAGCCTGCTAATTGTTCACAGAATTCTATTCTGAATGGATGTGAAATTTCAGACAGACCACATTTTTACTGAGATTTTATTGTCCTAAGTTCTTTTGACTCCAGAGGCTTAGACAAGTTCTGGGACTAATAGCATATGGCTATGTGGTAGTAATTCTTTGAGCTTTCCTGAGATGGTCCATTCCTATACAAGTAGGAAAAAATGCATTTTATTATGCACCAAAATGCATTGAAAAATAACAAAACCATTTTAAAGGTTATGATCCGAGAGGTTTTGCAAAGAGAATGCAGAGTTCTTGTGTATCATCTATGCAGTGTCCACCATTGATAAACTCTGCCAGTGATACAATCCGTTGTAATCACAGTAAAGTGTCAAAACACAGAAAGTGACATTGACACATTATCAAAATTGCAGGTTTTCATAGTGCTGATAATTTCCTCTCAAAATTGAGCTACAAATGAGCACAGCATTTCAAATGTCAAGTCCCAAAATCCAAAGTGTTTTTACTGGGAGGATGTTTTTATTGTTCAAGTCTTCATTTAAGTAATAATTTAAAAATTAGAAACACTGAATCTTAAATAATAGTACATTTTTAATTGCATTGTTCAATCCAAAAATAAGCTCCACTTGATATATTATTAGTAAGCTCCATTTAAGATATATTACTATTTTTTTAATTCGACATTGCTTTCAAACAATGCCTTAGATCATTAAATTAGATCCCCATTGTTTCCTTAGAGATGGTGGTATTATTAAAAGGTATTCTGCATATTTTGTTTCTATAATTATGTTTAATCAGTGAATTGGTGCTGTAGTAAAATACTTGATTAAAAACACATATTTGAGATATAAGTGGGTAACAAAGGAACATCTCTCCTAGTTTCCTTTAAGGTACAAAAATGGATAGAAAACTGCGATATTCGACAAGATCAGCAGTCTGGAGCAAAACACAAAACCTTCATAGAAATATGCTGGCCTTAAAATAGAGGAAAGGGCTTTGTCATTGTGTAGTTTTTCCCCTGCAGAATTGATTCTAAAAGAGGTGGAGATCTCATAAATGTCTCCAAAGGCTAGTTCGAAGCACCCAGGGAGTAAGGTTTTCGGGGGTGGGGGAACCTTCCCATGCTGTGTAAATGGCATATGTCAAGGGAGAAAGACCTCAGCATAGCAGTGGTGGAGCAGGGGCTGCCTGGGCTGCTTCCTTTGTATCCTGATCATTTACATGACTTAAACACAACAATGTGCTTCCTACTCAATAGCCCAAGACGCTTTGCCATAGCAACAGTTGCAGAATGTGCCACAGCCTCCCTGGTGTCCCTGTGACACATAAAAGTTTCATAAAGAACCACTCCTTATGAATATGCTCAGAGGTTTCTTTCTCTTAACTAGTGCTTTTTCAGATTGCACCGAGTTTAGGTTTTATTGATGGGGCCCATCATTCCTCTGTTGCAAGAGAAGGGGCATAGAAATTAGGAGAGGCATTGCTGAGGGGTCAGGGGATGTGAATACATACTTGGCTGTGATGGAAATGAAATTCTTGAGAACATTCTCAGAAAAAAATATTAACATTGTTCAGGAACTCTTGTAAAACTCTGGAATGTATTATACATCCTGAAGTCATTGTGAGTTTCCATGACGATATGTAATAAATGGGCTTTTTGGTCTTTGCACTTTTTGCTTTTTCCTATCATATCTCAACATGTGCATCTATCATAACACACTTTGAACAATTAGGAAGAAATGAACTCAAATTCAATGCTTATATCCAAAGGACGAGTGTTATCAAATCTGCAATTAAATACCAATACTTGTTTTCTCTTTTCTGGCCATTTTTTGGCAATTTGCAATTTTTCTGGTGGTGGGAGGAAATGTCCTCTTTTCGTTCTTCACCATTTTTAGAGGCAATAGCATCTCTTTGAAAGTACAAATCTAACACAGTTAGTCTAATTTTAAAAAATGCTGCCAAAGCCATAGCAGAAAAGAAAAACAAAGTAACAACTGTTTGATGACATTTGATTATAGTTTGCTATGCTTTATATTAAGGAGTTTTACTTTTAGGAAATAATTGAAACCTTTTTTAGTTTATCTGACTGAAGGGAAAGAAAAGGAAATTTTTGATTTTGATATGTTTGTGCTGCTGCTATGCCTTCTATAGCACCTGTGAGCCATCATCCCCTTTCCTTCCCTCTGGTATCTTCCATTGATTCCTGGTAAGTAGTGATCTCTTAATATTGGAGCTGCCCATCGTGATAGATGAGACTCTGAACCTGTGCACCTGACTCCATAGTAATCTATAAATTAGTGATGAAGTTGTAATAAAATATCCTAAATGTTCCTGCTTCTCAGAGAGCCAAAGACCCCAGGGGTCATTAAGCAACAAAAGATCAAACTGGGCTCCCCAGTGAAAACACAATTAATTATTTATACACATCAGTATTTGACATTGGTATCACTTCAATAAGGAGACCCTTTGTTTGCTACATTGTTTTGCTGATTTTTGCTCATGAGATGCTCAATTTAGTCATACCCTTGTTCAGACCAAGTAGAGATGAATGGTGAGCTTTGGGTGTCAAAACGTATGCACATACTGATGTAAAGAAAGTGATGCTGACTGTTACACTCATATTAGAAAGCAGTTGGAAGACATGAATGGCTGCAGAATGGAAGGCAAGATGGCTAGAAAAGCAGTTGGCAGTTGCTCACTACAGACTGATAAAGACAAACTGCATTATTAAGAACTAGGAGAAATGTCAAGAGAGTTCGCCACAAAATGCCAATGGAGAAATTTCAGTGACACCATCAAAAAATGGCTTTCGTTCTTTTGTCTTGGTTACTTTGCCATCCTCTAAAAAAATGATTTGTTATATATCACAGGTGTTAAATTTCCTATTGTCAGAAGAAAGAATATCTTCTTAGGTGGCTTGCTTTTTAGCTACTCAAAGGGCAGGGAAAGTCCCCCCCCATCAGAGTGGATGAAATAAAAATCTTTATTTTTGTATGTTCTGCAATTTTCAAGGCTTTTTAAAATAACAGTCAAAAGAACTGCCATTTGAATGCTGTGGATTTGGTGGGCCACCGCTCAACAATGAGGAAATTTCATTAAGCTGAGCCAAAGCTAATTTTGAAGCGATTCTAAGACGTTTCCTATTAAATAGAGAGGATTTGATTCCCTACCCTTCCTTTCATGCTTGAGGAATCTCAGAATCCTTGACAAAGCGATGACTGCAATACTGGCTGCAAGTAAAGGAAGCCTTATTCAAAGAATAGGTCATAGATCCATTAAGAGGTCTTTCCCCAATCAATCTGAGGCCCAGACTGCTTACTGTTCCAAAAACTAGAGAATAAACATGAGTAATATTTAGTTTGTATGCACAAGTAAAGACTCATAATTTTCTGGACCACACAGAATCTCTGTACAACTTTGGATGTAATCTCTGTTTTGTACCAGGTCCAAAAAAAGTCAATGTAGTCTGAAGGCATTTGGCAATAAAAGTAACCTATTTTAACTCTGTAGTTTAACCTGTAACCAAACAGCCAATATTTCATAAACATTTAAGTATATTTATTTGAATACCCTCTAATTATGTTTTGAAGTTATACATGTGTTTAGATAAATGACCATATCAGAGCATCATTCTCCTTAAAAAAAAATTAAAAAAATAAAGTTTAAATAGCCTCACAGTGGAAGAAATTAAATCCTATAAGTTTAATGTTCAGTGACTATTGGACAAAATGATAGATGTCCATGCTGGAGATGAGCCAGATTATGACCCCATATTATCTACATAATCATCATTGATTCCATCATTATGAGGAAAGGGTCCCTGAGAGTGAATTAGGCTCAGAAGCAGCTATTAACCTATTCACCACCATAAGTCTGGTCCTTTGATTTTATTATGGTGTATAGGGGTAGGGCAGTGAAAGTGATATGACCCTGTGAAAATCAGAGTATTTGGATTCAATCTTTTCCTTCCACCTTTGTATGGGTCAATTGATCAGTCTTTACTCAAAGTACTTTACCGTCTGAGCCACCTTACTGGCTTTCAAATCTGGTTCTTTCCACCATCCTTATAATGCTGTTTTTCTTACTAAATAGTTTTTAACAATTTTTAGAGATTCAGCTCCTGTCCTATAAAGTAGTATATGAGGAGGTCATTTTTTCTACTTGTGTATTACTTGGTTACAGAACTTAGAATGAAATTTTAATAGCCACCTATTAAGAAGTGAGAGACAGGGAAGGGAAGTAATATGTTACCGAACCACGAGAACCAATGAAAGGTGTACTCCTCAGATCTGTTACATCTGGTGTATCCTTCCACCCACTTTGATTCATCATTAGATGGGAACTACACAGATAGAAGAATAGGGAGTCAAATTCTCTAGCGCTTCTAGTCAAGTACATGCAAGCAAACTTGGCTATAGCTGAAGAGAACACTCTTTAAAGAAAGATATAGTACTGGACAGTCAGATATCAGACTAGGGAGCATAGAAATAGAAAGGCCTAAGGGAATATGATCATTAGCTATCTGGGGTTGAAACTGTAAACACCCAACTGCATTACGGAGAGCCTCGAGGCCAACAAACACACTCCACAGCCCTGCTTTGCTAATGTTTTTCCAACAGAAACAGGCGTAATTTCCATATGACTTGTCTTTTTTAAAAAACTGGCATGTAATTTTAATGTGTACAGTTCGTCACTGGGTTGCAAGCACAAAGACATCCAGCCATCTTCACAGGACCACCTCTGTCTTTAGCAGAGGATAAACCAGCAAGCAAGTATATAGGATTCAAAGCCTAAGGAACAGATCAACCCAGATAAAGGTCAGGTCCCAAGAGGAAATTCTCCTTTGGCCTTTGGTGAGAAAATAGCTCTTCTATGTGAAATAGAAAACCTATACCAACTTGTAAAGAACGCTACAAATAGCAATTAATAGATGGAGAATCACATTGTTAAACTTTTGAGCTTTAGCAAAGATGGTGAGAATGTGTGAGGGTCCTACCTGATATCTGTGGGCATGAAAAGAAGCCATGTCCTTTAGCAATTTGTGAAAATAAAGCTTAAATGGATAAGGAAAAGCTATGGAGTTGGAAGGAGAAGCTTGGAATTCAAGGGCATAGTTGAAGATACATGATAATGATGAACAGAAGCAATGACACTAGTACATGAAACTATGTTTTGGTTAAGAATCCTTTTGATTCACCTGGCGTTGGTGGCGCACGCCTTTAATCCCAGCACTTGGGAGGCAGAGGCAGGCGGATCTCTGTGAGTTCGAGACCAGCCTGGTCTACAAGAGCTAGTTCCAGGACAGGCTCCAAAACCACAGAGAAACCCTGTCTCGAAAAACAAAAAACAAAAAAAAAAAAAAAAAAAAGAATCCTTTTGATTATAAACGGCAAAGAAAGTCTATTGCATTGTAGTAGTAAATGGAAAAATTTTGGGTTTGGTGTGTATGTCAGTTATCTATTGCTGTATAATGAGACATTCTAAATCTTGTGGCTTGAAACAGTTTTTAACTCATGCTAACTCTGATAGTGTGTAGTAAGAAGGCTGCTTGTTTGTTTCCTGGCTGCCCAGACTCCCGAAATAACCACATAGAAGCTGTATTATTAAATGACTGCTTGGCCAATTACTTAAGCATATTGCTAGCTAGCTAGCTGTTATATCTAGAATTAACCCATCTCCATTATTTTATATTTTACCACGAGGTTCATGGCTTACTAGAAAGGTTTCAGCATGTCTGCTTCTGGTGGCAGCTCCATGGCTTCTCCTTGACTCCGATTCCTTTCTCCCAGCATTCGGTTTAGTTTTATCTGCCTAGCTCTACCCTATCGCAGGTCCAAAACAGCTTCTTTATTAACCAATGGTATTCACAGCATACAGAGGGGCATCCCATATCAGTAGTGTTTACTTGTCATACTCAGGAGACAGAGGCAGGAGTGTCTTAAGTCCAATGCCAACCTGGAGTAAAGAGAAGATATGAACATTGTCTCAAAGAAACAAAGTCTCTATTCATAATTCTATAGGTCGGACATTAGCTAGACTGAACATGATGATTGTTTTGTTCATCCCTACGAAGGTCACTTGCATGTCTGGAGTGAGGTAGCAGGCCACTTGAGGGATGATTTGGTCCAGGATCACCTGAGGTCTTCCACAATGTTTACATGATCTTAGTTCTGACTAGTCACTAATTTTCCAGCTGACCAGCCTGTCCTTCATATGTTCATGAAAAAGCTCTGGACAGCACCAAAGAGTAAGCTCCAAAGCAAAACCACTAACATCTTTTTTTGCTGTTTTCTTTAAGACAGTCTATCTACATAGCCCAGGCTGGCCTTCCAACTCACACTCTTTCTGCATCCTTTTACTGAGTACTAGAATTGTGAGTATACATCACCATGCTCAGCAAGTAATAAAACTTTTTAAGTCTAAACATATTTAATCTTTCCTAATGTCTCATTGGGCAATAGAAGTCATATGGAAAAATGAGATGACTTATTTTTGGAATCTCTGTATGAAGGCTGCTGTATGAAGTACACAATAATAAAATGACATTTCTGATTATTGGGTTTTCCTGTCCTTTCATTGCCAACTTCCATGTCTTAAAGCACTTGACAAGTGGCTCTGGTTACTTTCAGCTCCTAGGTTACAACCTCACTGTATAAATTGAAATAAGAGTGGGTTTGGTGTTGTTGTTGTGCTCTCTCTCTCTCTCTCTCTCTCTCTCTCTCTCTCTCTTCCTTTCTCATCCAATTGGGTAAATTCTGAGAATAAAGCTGTTTGGCCTAGCTTTTATGTTAGGGAATGTGATGAGTAATGCTTATTCAATCCATATGATGCGAAGGGAGAGCAGAAGGAATGCTCATCAAGTGTTTCCTGTGTCTCTAGTTTAATTTCCACGTTTTCTAGATTCCATGTCTTCTTGTTGTACTTTTCTCTCATGTGTTTTATTTTCTGACCACATACTGAGAAATGCTACTCGGAAAGTAATATTCGGGCTCTTGAATATACATTTTCCTCCCTTCCAATCTGAAGAGAAGCTTCTGAGTATTCAATTCTGCAGCATTTGCCTCAATTTTAATTTTCAACTTTCATTTCCTTTTAAGTAAATTCAATTCTCACCTTTTTAATTTAAAGGAATCCTTTCTGATTTTTTGAAACATATTCTTCATCTGCCACCTTGATACTGTTTCGTGGAATATTTTCTCTTATGTCTTACTCTGAAAACATGAACTTTAATATGTATCAAGATTTTCCTCAGCATTCAGTGAGTTTCTTCTGACTTTATTATATTTGTATCTGTGGTGTATATAATTCATTATCCCTTTCTTTAAAAAGAACAAGAAAGCTTATATTTTGTAACTATTAATTTCATGTAATTTCAGATACATTGCTTTCAAACGTAATACATAGAAGCCCATCCTATCCTTTAGCTATAGCTAGTGGCCTTTTCTTTCATGTGGATTTTCATTCTTTGTCAAAAATAATCTTTTCCCAAACTCTTTGAGATAAACAGATTAATATGTATTTCTTAAAAACAAGGGCATTCACTTTTACAACTATAGTGCAACTTATCAAGATCAAGTTCAACACGTTTGATGTTGTATTCATTAAACATCTTCAATGGTTGAGCCTACCTATCCTGTGCAAAGTTCCGAATTCCATTTCAAGCACCATGAAAACCTTCTTTTTTTTTTTTTTTTTTTTTTCGAGACAGGGTTTCTCTGTGGGTTTGGAGCCTGTCCTGGAACTAGCTCTTGTAGACCAGGCTGGTCTCGAACTCACAGAGATCTGCCTGCCTCTGCCTCCCGAGTGCTGGGATTAAAGGCATGCGCCACCACCGCCTGGCTTTTTCAAGCACCATGAAAAAAAAATTTAGCTGGCCAAATAGTATTACCTAATTTAATACTCATTCAAATTCATTGCCCCATTTATGTTCACTTATAAATATTACCTGTCACCTCATTCTGTCTTTTTAATATCTAAAGTATGTCGTATCTCCTTAGCTATTTTGTGTGTTTTTATCCTAATATTAAAAGAAAAAAGGAGTATAAGCAAGTTTGAAACTATCTGGGGTCTCATTAGATTCAGGTTAAGTCATTTTGGTTGAACAGTCATCTGAAAACAGTCAATGTGTAAGGCTGAGATTCTCAGATCCACTAGAAAACCATTTACATAGGAAAGGCTTGACGTATTGGCCTAGTTACGAGCTAATCAGATTTCACTTTTGTTTGTTTTTGTTTTCTTTTGGGTTAGATTGAGGGTTAGATTGGGTTAGATCGTATACACTTCTAGCCGATTTCATGGTAGCCTGAACTCATATTACAAGTCAGAACAACTAGCTAGTAGGGACTTAAGTCAACCAAAGGGATTTTACTTATCATCAGGGCCTGCATTATTTTTTCCAATTCCAAAATTTTGTGAGTAAGTTCCTGTCTACTTTTGTACCACTTTTTCTGTCCTCTCTTTGAACGAATATGTCCCCACTTTCCTATTCCTGTCATTTTGGGTAGTTTGAAGAGAGGACTAAAACAGGTATTTAATCTACACACACCAGTGTAAGTTTTTGTTTTGTGCTGCTGGATAATTAAAAGGATTCAGAGACACATCAGGATCTTAGATCTTACCCTTGGAGGATGACTGTTAGAGCACACATGTGCTAGTCATCCAGACATACCTACCTTGTGGCACTTGACTTGAAACAGGCCCAGGATCTAAATTTACTGAGTACCTAGTGCTGCTAAACTCACATAAAAGGGGAGAATAAATGTTTGAATCTCTCTAGTGATTTTCTTTTCAGTATTGAGATTGGAATCTAGGACCTTGCACGTGCTAGGCAGGTGTTCTTCCATTGGGCTGCACATACTTAAACCCAGGATTTTTTTTTTTTTGGTGTTTTTTTTTTTTGGCTTTTTGAGACAGGGTTTCTCTGTAGTTTTGAAGCCTGTCCTGGAACTAGCTCTTGTAGACCAGGCTGGCCTCGAACTCATAGAGATCTGCCTGCCTCTGCTTTCTGAGTGCTGGGATTAAAGGCATGAACCACCACTGCCCAGCCTCACCCATGAATTTATTATGGAAATGAAACTGTTCCATTTTGTTAAGGGGTGGAATTTACACCCAGACCATCATATAACATGAAACAGGTTTCTAATTCAGGCCAGTTAGACTGTAACTAAGGTGTTTCCTCTGAAGCTATGTTGCATGAATTGAGAGATATGAGTATCCTTTTCCTAAAACACCTTTTGTCAGTTCTCATATGAGCTAAAATTTATACTTTGTCCAAGTTCTCCTATCACCTTTTTCCACTGGCCACATAAATTAAGATGTTAGATAATTTTGTCTTTTCTTGTTTCTGCTAGTCCCTTCTCCTGATAGAGAAACACATGAAAGGAGAAGTTTTGTCTTTTTGTCCCTCATGTGTCTTGAGCTTCTAGACTGTATGATGTGCATAGCAGGTACTTAATAAATATTTATCCTTTAAAATTAAAATAAAATTTTGTGTATATCTATGTACTTGTCATAGTGTGCATCTGAAAGTTAGAGGGCAACTTAATAAAGTCAGTCTCGCCTTTCAGCATGTGACTGAGTCTCAGGCATGGACCTCATGTTGTTAGTGATAAGTGCCATTATCTGCTCAGTCATCCCGCCAGACCCTGATAAACAGTTCCGTATCGACTCCACAATTAGGTAGTCTTTTGTTACACCTGTTCCTATTGTCACCATTTGCCTGTGTCTTTGTTCTCAATTGCACTATGAGTTTGGATGGTTGTCTACATTTTCACATCTTTTGTGCCCTGGCAACCTTGGCATGTGCAGGATCTTCATAAGTTATTCTTTCATAGCTAGGGATAGACTAAAGCTAATGCAATCGCGAGGGTGTATTAGTCAGGTTTCTCTAGAGTCACAGAACTTATAGAATGAATCTCTCTCTCTCTCTCTCTCTCTCTCTCTCTCTGTGTGTGTGTGTGTGTGTGTGTATGTGTGTGTGTGAAGGGAATTTATTGGAATGACTTACAAGTGGCGGTTCAACAAATCCAACAATGGGAAGTTGTGAACAAAAAGTCTAAGTACTTAGTAACTGCTCAATCCCATAAGGCTGGGCATCTCAGCTGGTCTTATAAACATGACGAAATCCCAAAGAAGTAGGCTCCGATGCCAGTGAAGCAATGAATGTTCTAGCAAGTCTAGGTCAGTAAGACAAAGTAGCATTTGGGAAATGGAGGTAAGAGTATCAACAGCTCAAAGCCAAACCTGGCTAACATGGTAAGATCCTGTTTCAAGTAACCAAGGAGGACTGACCTAGCATGCACAAACTCAGGGTTTGATCCCATTGCTGCCTCCCACAAAGTGTTTTCTCTAGCATTTAAATTCTCAAGGTCAAGGAATACATGAATGAATGTATTATATAAAATAAGAACAAATTATTTTTCTTACTGCCATATTGACATCTATTTATAACTATAACCTTTTTGTAGTTTTTCAAGACAGGGTTTCTCTGTAGCTTTGGAGCCTGTCCTGGAACTAGCTCTTGTAGACCAGGCTGGCCTCAAACTCACAGAGATCCACCTGCCTCTGCCTCCTGAGTGCTGGGATTAAAGGCATGTGCCACCACTGCCCAGCAACTATAACTTTATTCTTGTCTATATATAGATTTGTTTGACCTAGTTGAGATTATGTCCTTACCAGAGCTTTCTTTGCCATGAGTAATCTTTTTTCTCCCTTTACTTCTCTATATGAATCATAGTTTTCATAAACATTTGTTGTATGAACATAGAAACAGTACATTGATTGTTTTCTTATTTAAGTAAAATGCTTAGCAGGATCCAAAAATCTAATATAAATTTCTTACAAACTGAACTTTTCATTGCTGTGAATCAAAACCTTGAAAGGTATTACTGAGAAACATTTTGTTTTTACTTTTGGAAGACAGTTCACACAAAGCCACTAAAATTTATCCAAACTTATCCTAATTTATCCAAAATTTATCTAAAAACTTCTATCAGCAATTTGTTATGTTTTCCAATTTAAAGAATTTTTCTTGAAAATTTCCCTTTTAGTATTTCAACTGTTCGATTTTTTATTAGAAAAATAGCATTTTTAGTTTCTTTAAAAATGAAGATTTTCATTTTGACCTTTTTGCTTAAGAGAGTAGAATATGCTTTATTTGTAGTGATGTAGAGCAAAAATATCTTCTAAGAAGCACTAGTAATGACAATAACTTGGTGGAACTGTAGGTACTGCACAAGAGTTGATTTATAAGTCAGCAGGCAGAATGAACAATGAGGTATAAAAAAATGCAGATTGGTTATCATGGGTACCTTGCATTCTAACTAGTCTTAATTAAGTTTACATTTTATCCAGGAACTTACACATTTGAAGCATAATAAAGAAAAGTAAGAACCTGCAAAGCTCGAGTTTGTGTGAGTTCCTTCTGTGTAGAGTGTAGGAAGTTCTGAGGAAGTATGTGAAGCAGAAAGGTGAGGACAGGAAAGCTTCCATCATTTTCCAGTCCATCTTTATTGAATGATGTTACATAAAGCAACTAAACAAGCCCTTGTTGTCATTCAGCTTAAATTTTGATGCAAAGAAATGGCTAAGGCCCTCAGGGAGGGCACCAGCCATGCAACTGCCCTTCCATCCTATTGATTTGGAAGGCCTTTTCTTATAAATACAAAAATTGAGTAGAGATCTGGAAAACCTCACAGAGCAAACTGTGCTGTGGTCCTGGGAGCAAGAACTCCAGGAAGGAAGAATATCAAGGATGAAGGTGATGAAGTGAGCCTGCAAGAGACCAACAGGTTCTAGAGTGGCCAAAACAGGATGGTTCAGGGGAGACTTGGGCGAAGACAGCCACAACAGGGATAGACAGCATCATAGATCTTTGAAGTATTACAGGGAATTTGGCTTTTACTCTGTGAGGCGAGAACCATGAAAGAACTTGAAGCAAAGAAAATAGATGAAATGAAATCTTTTAAGCAGTTTGGGTGGAGGGCTCAAGGGGAATGCAGACAAGAAGACATGCCATAGTAAGTAATAGCGATGATGCATAAGATTATGGTGGCTTGGATCAGTGTAGTTTCTGTATTCTCTACAATTTATCGTACCTATCTATTTCTTTTTAAATAAATAGTATATACCAGAGACTGGGAGGATGGTCCAGTCCATAAAACATTTGCTGGGCAAGTGTAAGAACTGGAGCTCAAATCCCCAGAAACCAAATAAATAGGGCATGGTTGCATGCATCTGCAATTCTGGTGCTCAAACAAGGAGGTGAGAGGTAGAAACAGAAGAAGCCCTGAAAGTGTGCAGACCACCTAGCCTGACAAATGCAGCAACAAACTGCCAAAAGGAAGCCCTGTCTTAAACAATGCTGAAAGTGAGGACTGACAGCCAAGGTTGTCCTCTGACCTTACTATATATGCTCTCTCTCTCTCTCTCTCTCTCTCTCTCTCTCTCTCTCTCTCTCTCTCTCTCTCTCACACACACACACACACACACACACACGTACATACTGCAACCAGGGATGACTTTTTCTTTTACATCTTCCAGTAGATGTTCAAAAGCTACTACTTTCAAAATTATTTCAAAGCCATACTGTAACTAATCAATTCACAAACATTATTTCAAGTAACTTACAAAATCAATCTTTAAGGAAGCACATGTGTCATTTTACTTTTATGGCGCTAAAGTTCAAAGTATCATTTCCTGTGTCAAGTCAATAATATTTCACATTGCATGCTTTATATTAAAAATTATAGTGGCCTGAGCAGATTATAGTGGTGAACACCTGTAACCCAAGCAGTTTGACAGGTGAGGAAGGAAGAACATGATTTCAGTGCCAGTCTGGACTCTATTGCCACACCCATGTCTGAAAGACAGTATTATAATGACAGCTAGAAATCTTAGAAAACTAGAGTCTTCTGCACCTTTTGGTTTGCTTGTATATAAATTATTCTCATGGATTAAAAATATCTTCGAGAGTTAAGCTTCCGGCACGAAGGTCATGGACAAGATGGTGCCCCCAGTTCAGGTCTCTCGGTTCATCAATACTCATCATCTGCTCGGCCGATACTCAGCCCTGGTCCTCGGCACGGCCTATGGCGCCAAGCACTATAGTTACCTAAAACCCCGAGCAGAGGAGAGGAGGGTGGCGGCGGAGGAAAAGAAGAGACTAGATAGGTGAGCTGCAACAGATTGAAAGAGAATGGGCAGAAGCTCAAGATGACAGCATACTCAAGTGAAGCGCCAGTGAGCTTGCCTTTCTTTAGTCGCTGAGGATGAATAAAGCTTGGTCGTGTGGAAAAAAAAAACCTTCAATAACTATTGTGACTTTATTATTGTGCTTGCTTGTAATGGGAAGACATTGCTCTAAATATAGTGGGACTCACAAACCGACAGCTATGTTGATATTAGTGGGCACACAGGTTTATCAAGACTTTCTCATGTCTTACAATATGATCCAACTACTGAAGATAGAATTCTCCTCCAGCATTTCCCCATACCAGCACATTTTCTTTTAAGACACAACCCTATCATCCAGAATGGATATGTAGAGACGGTATTAAAAGAAGTCAGAGGAGGAGATATAATGTGAAGAACACAAATGAAGTGGGCATAAAGACAATGATACCCCACAACAAAGACGTCTTGATACATCATTCTCTTTCCAGAAGGCAGCTATTCTCTTTGGTAGATGTTTAAGGATAAAATCCCTGTCTACATGTACCTATTTAGATAGCTACAAGGTGTTTTGACACCCTAGAAGAACTTTTTCAGAGTGTTTGCAAACTCCATCAGATAATTTGAAGCCATTTTCCTGTGTGTGTTTTAATATAGAGAGTGAACTGATTTTTCTTTCTAAAAATATTATTACTTCATGTGTATGAGTGTTTTGCCTGCATGTATGTCTGTGCATCACACGTGTCCCTGGTGTCTGTGAAGGCCAGAAGAGGGCCTGGAGTTACAGATGGTTATGAGGTGGGTGAAGGGAAGCAGTCCTGGGTTCTTACTCTTTAAGAACAACTAATGCTTTTTTTTTTTTTTTTTTTTTTGATTTTTGAGACAGGGTTTTTCCGTAGCTTTTTGGTTCCTGTTCTGGAACTAGCTCTTGTAGACCAGGCTGGCCTCGAACTCACAGAGATCGCCTGCCTCTGCCTCCCGAGTGCTGGGATTAAAGGCGTGCGCCACCACCGCCCGGCCACAACTAATGCTCTTAACTGCACCATTTCTCCAGTTTCTTCAAGCTAGCTTTCTTAATTATTAATTTAAATATCCCTCTTTAAATGGAAAACAGGAACCATGCCTGAAAAACATAGGTAAAATTTAAGTAAATCTTTTAAAATATTTAATTAGGAAATTATTTTTAATATATTTTAAATTAAAATATAATTACATCACTTCCCCATCCTTCTCCTCCTTCCAATGCTTTCAATGTTCTCCCTCTCCTTCTCTAATTGATGACCTCTTTTTATTTGCTACTAATAACACACACACACACAACTGCTGAGTCCATTGTAATTGCTGGTATGTGTATGCTTTCAGTGGTGACCACTTTATAATGGGTAACATGATTACATATTATAATCTGTTGATTTGAACAACATAGACTTTCTTCTTGTTGTTTAAAAAAATACTCCCTCACACAAATGTCCAAACACAGTGTGTTGCGGGATTGGTTAGTACCTTGGTATAATAATGTCACTGAGAATACTGGTATTTCTTCCCACCTTCTGCTCTGCTAGCTTCAGTCAATCAGCTTACATCACAATTGGCTAGAAGGTAATTGTCTAGCTTCATACATTATCTCTGAACTAACTACATATGAGAGCAAGAAGTAAAGTCCCCTACCTGTTCCACACACATACCCCATTACCGCCTTAAAATCTTAATCAGCTCTCTTAGTGTCCTCATTGTTGTCTAAGTTCTCTGGGATTGTGGTTAGATCTAATCTATGTGGGAAGTAGAAAAAGACAAGATCTCCTGAGTAAATTGGGAGCATGGGGACCTTGGGGGAGGGTTGAGGGGGGAGGGGAGAGGCAGGGAGGGGAGCAGAGAAAACTGTAGAGCTCAATAAAAATCAATAAAAAATCTTAATCAGCTATCAAAATTTTTTGTAGAAACATACTAGCAGATTATCCTTTTTATGTCATTGGTCGAAACTTATTCTCACGCCAGTCCTTTAAGTAATTGCTGGTAAATTCCCAAATTAGTCATTGGCCAATGACATAGGAAAGTTAAATGACTTTGATAAGCCCCTTTCCGGCTTATACTGTACCATATGATAGTCTAGAAAGCATTGATTTGAATCAAAGAATAATAAACCTAAAATATTTTTCCCTCAATCCTCTCACTTTACATATGGGTAAATTGAGTCTCATACTAATTTTTCTTGGGTTATATAGCTAGATAAATGCAGAGGTAGAACTGGAAGTGATTTTTTTTTTTTTTTGGTGAGGGCCAGTTCAGTGTGTACCTACAATATGATGATATGATAGATACTTCTTACCTGGGAATTGGTTTCTGTATGATCTCTCTCTCTCTCTCTCTCTCTCTCTCTCTCTCTCTCTCTCTCTCTCTCTCTCTCTCTCTCTGTGTGTGTGTGTGTGTGTGTGTGTGTGACTACACATGTGTGTATGCTCACACAGGGACCCAAGCACGCACATGCAGAGGTCAGAGGAGGACACTGAATAGTTTCCTTGATCACACTCCACTTTGCTTTATGAGACAGAGTCTTACCCACTGAGCCATCTTTCCAGTCCCTTTATATGATTTTTATAACAGAAATTATGGTCTCTTTAAGTAAAAAGGACACCTTATTGTGATATTAATGGTGCTAACACAATTTGGTGTGTGTGTGTGTGTGTGTCTGTGTGCACATTTCATTTTATAGGGTAATGCTGAGGAAATACCACATTGCTAACTAAAGATGGTAAAAAAAATAATTTCTTTGCCGGGCAGTGGTGGTGCATGCTTTTACTCCCAGCATTTTGGAAGCAGAGGTAGGTGGATCTCTGTGAGTTCGAGGCCAGCCTGGTTTATTAAAACTAGTTCCAGGACATGTTTCAAAGCTACAAAGAAAATTAGTCTCAAAAAAAAAAAAACACACACACACAAAAAAAATTCCTTTATAGAATGGTATACTCAATGAATAAATATAAGTGCAAAAATCTAAATATGATGATAGTAAAAATATATATTATACGTGGGGAACTAGAAAACACAGATCTGTAGATCAACATTTGCCAACATTTAAATGGGGATTTCCTGTTATATACCTATTTTTAAGGATTGTTCTTTAGATTGAAGGGCATGGGGTGATATAGGGAAATGTCAGGGAAACCTTAATTCACCATCAAACATTAAAGTCCTATGTATATCTTATCCAATAATACTAAGTCAGGGACATAGTGATTGAAGCTACCTCAAGTATAGACCTATTAGTATATCTTTTTTTTTTTTTTTTTTTGCTTTTTCGAGACAGGGTTTCTCTGTGGTTTTGGAGCCTGTCCTGGAACTAGCTCTTGTAGACCAGGCTGGTCTCGAACTCACAGAGATCCGCCTGCCTCTGCCTCCCAAGTGCTGGGATTAAAGGCGTGCGCCACCACCGCCCGGCTTACTTAGTATATCTTTCAATTAAAAAAATTATTAAAACAATTTTCAAGTTGTAACCAAATACAATGGATTTCCCTAGCAGTGAAAGTAAAGCCTAAACAGGCACAGCTAAGAAGTAAAAGAATGGAAAAATTCATTACCTGCAATAGGTAAGGAGAACATGAAAGTTATTTCCAAAGTGATGGCCTTCCCGAATAAAGGAAGAACAGAATTTATTCATGGACACTGCAAATATTCATATAGGAAAAATCTTTGTATGTGGGCACATTCCTGAGCCTGCGCAATTAAGGACTATAGCCCAAGCATTCTCAGTTTGAAATAATAGTTCAAAGCCGGGCGGTGGTGGCGCATGCCTTTAATGCCAGCACTCAGGAGGCAGAGGCAGGCGGATCTCTGTGAGTTCGAGACCACCCTGGTCTACAAGAGCTAGTTCCAGGACAGGCTCCAAAACCACAGAGAAACCCTGTCTCGAAAAACCAAAAAAAAAAAAAAAAAAAAAAAAAAAAAAAAAAAAAATCATAGTTCAAGAAGGGAAGAAGGCCCATACATTTTGGAGCATACCGAGCATACATAACTCCAAGGTATTAAATTTATGTCTAAGACAAGAACTGTCTTATAAATGATCATTTTCTGTGGTAAAGATGACAGGCAAGAACACCTCTAGTCATTTCCATCTTTGCCCACATACAAGAAATGAAAAGGGCACTTTGAAGCTGCATAACTTAGGAGCTTCTTCCGTAAGGTGCCTATATGGTTTAGTGGCTGACAAATTTATGAAAAGAAAAATGGAAGAGAATCTGCCATCTTATTCTGCTAATGAAATTTGAGACATCCACATATTCTTGTTCTATAGAATGACCTATGGAGCCAGGTAGGGTGGCATAGCCTTGTAAACCTGGCACTCAGAATGAAGGTGGCTCATTTCAAGGTCCTTCTCAGCTCTATAGAATGTTTCAAATCAGGCTGGACTACATGAATCTTGTCTCAATCAATAAATAAGCAAAATATTTATATGGATAAATAAATGGGTTATATGGTACTTTCCAAAGAGCCCTTTCAAAGAATCGCTATATGTTATTTTAAAGCAGTTGCTCTCACACACAGAATCAACTAACCTAGGCTCATAAGGGCTCAAAGGGATTGACCCAACAACCAGGGAGCCTTCATGGGACTAACCTAGGTCCTTTGCATATATGTTACAGTTGTGTAGCTCGGTCGACTTATGGGACTCCTATTACTGTCTATGACTCTTTTACAGGTTCTTGGGACCCTACTCCTCATAATGGGTTGTAATACAAGGGGAGGTGCTTAGTCTTACTGCAAGTTGATATGCCATGCTTTGTTGATACCCATGGGAAGACTGACCTTTTCTGAATAGAAAAGAAGGAATGGATGGGGGGAAGGAACTGGGAGGAGAAGGAAGAGAGGAAACTGTGGCAGGGATGTAGAATGAACAAACGAATGAATGGATGAATGAATGAACAGGAAAAAAGGGCAGTGATTCTCTTGTAGACCAGGCTGGTCTCGAACTCACAGAGATCCGCCTACCTCTGCCTCCCGAGTGCTGGGATTAAAGGCGTGCGCCACCGAGGCTGTCCAAGGGCAGTGATTCTCAACCTTCCTAATGCTGCAATCCTTTAGTACAGTTCCTCATGTTGTGGTGACCCCAACCATAAAATTCTTTAGTTTCTGCTTCCTAACTGTAATTTCGCTACTGCTGTGAATCATAATGTAAATACCTGTTCTGAAGACTATATGCTGTTCCAGTGAAAAGCTACAGGCTGAGAGCCACTTTTTTGTTCTTCATCCATGCAGTTTTCCTGACTGTCAGCTCTGTCTCTGTGAGCTCCTATGAGCCTAAGTCAGTTGATTCTATGGGTTTTCTTGGAGAACAACTGTTTTAACAGTGTGTGGAAGTGTTGCCATTTGTTAATAATCCTTAATTTATTTACCAAGCTTAGTCGACAAAAAAAAAAAAAAAAAAAAGAAAAGAAAAAAAAAAGGACAAAAAACCCTAACCTCTTCCCCAATAACAACTTTTCTAGAAGGAAGAATGAAATACTTCTCTTGTTTTTGGCAACTCACAAACATGTACTTTTCTGAAATTTTTCTCATGAACTTTAAAACTTCTGTTTTGAGTAGAAAACTGGGCTGAAAAGCATTCCCCTTAAGTTTTCCTTGATACCTAGGAATGGGGAAAGAGGGGTTTGTGCATTTGTTTAAGCATTTCTGTTTAAATTACGCAGTGTGAAATTTTCTTTCCGTTTCTATTAGGTTGCCGTGTTCTATAGTTAAATATTCCCTGGGCCTGTGTCAGACCCTTATACACACTGGCCTCTTGAAGTCAGTCAAAAAGCTGCAAGTAATTTTCTGTGTTCCTGACCACTCAGTCCTTCCCAGCTTGTTCTTATTACAAGGACCACTGGGCAGACTTGAACTCTGCCAGCACACAATTGTGGAACCATCATCATTTGGAACAGGAGAGGATGAAACTTTCTGATACAGAATAGAAGCTTGTCTTAGTCTCACACGCACATGCCCTCCCTTGCAGATCCTGAAGCAATTCTTTCTTACAGCAAGAGCGCAGGCAAAGTGGTCTCGGGAGCAACTGTATGACTGGGGCTTTAGTGTTAAATCACACACACCTGGAAAGCCAGGTGAAGAGCATTATCATGTTGCACCCCTCCCCCATACCTAAGGTTCATCTTCGGGAGTGTTCTGGGAAACTTAGAGAAACGAGTCTCTAAATTTCCCAGTTCTGAAAGATAGCAAGGTCCTGTACCTTGACAGTAATGGCTCTGTGAGAAACAAGCCCCTAAGTTTTGGGATTGTGAATCCAGGTGTGTCTGAGGATGGGATTCCTACTCTCTACCTGAAAAGCCCCTGTGTAGAAAGGGAGAAGTCTTTGTGTATCCAAAAGCAAGGCATCCAAGTTGAACGAGAGCGCAAGTGTTGAAACCCATGGGGAAAAAATGGTCACGGTGACAGTGGCTAGCGGAGGAGGTCTGTGATGTGGTCCTTTGACAGAATTCGATTTGGAGCTCAATAAATTCCCATTACCAGGGTCTAAGGGTTTAGCAGAGAGATTTCCCAATACTGCCTTGCTGAGGAATTAAATGGTTATCCCAGAACACAAAGGTTTTCGGTGGCAGAGAGAATGGAAGCCAGCCCTTCTGACTGATTCCTTGTTTCTTTGGAACTTCAGGCCATTAAACTGCCTCAGCCAAAGGTTATACCTAACCTTGCTGTGGTACCAAATCGTGAAAGCAAGGTGCCATGCTGTCATACCCACAGAGTTTGGACAGAACTTGAGATGTGTCTGGCATGTGTAATAGTAATAACAGAGCAAATGCATTATAAAACAAAGTTGATAATGAAAGGAACGGCAACAGCTTGGTGGAATTAACAAGAAGCCGAGAGACACTTAAATGAGATGTGCTTTTGATGTCTACTTTTTACTCTTGTAATCTAGGCTTCTTTCACTTCCTCAGTTTGAAAGGGTACAGTTTTGTGTCGTGCTTGGAAGTTGGTCTGCGTAGCTGTCATCATGGGAACTTTAGAGGCTGTTTTGACTCTAACAATATTTTTTTTTTTTTGGCTTTTTGAGACAAGGTTTCCCTGTGTAACAGTCCTAGCTGTCCTGGAACTAGCTCTTGTAGACCAGGCTGGCCTTGAACTCACAGGGATTCACCTGCCTCTGCCTCCCGAGTGCTGGGATTAAAGGCTTGCGCCACCACTGCCCAGCCTCTCTAGCAATATTTGGGGTAGTAATGGAGGCATGCTAAAGAATGGATTAAATCCAATTGGCCTTTGTGGCCACACTGAGTGCTACTCTATGCAGGGTTTTTTATGTTACTACTGGTGCTTCCATTGCTCCTGATTCTCCCATGTGGTGGAACATAGGGAAATAGTTAAGCAAAAGGAGAAATGATGGTTTGGTAAAAATTTAAGTATCACATTTCTGGAATTTTTCTTTGTAACTGGTTTATTTTGTCAACATTCCTTTCTCAGTGCACTTAAAGAGCACTGTTTATTCAGGAGCGAGATGACACAGAGCCTCACATTGTAGCCCAGACTGACCTCACACTCTTGGCAAATTTCCTGTTTCAGCCTCCCAAGTGCTTGGAGTACAGAACTCAGCCACCCCACCCAGAACCATTTTAATGAGGTAATAGTAATATGCACAGATAGGTGCCCAATGCAAAACATGAAATAAATCTTTTCTATAAGAGAATCCTCTCTATCTTTTCCTCTTCCTTGGATTTTAATCACCATATTAATCTTTCCATTTTTCATTTTACAAAAGGAAAGTGTTGATTTGTGTTGAAGTGGGAGCAGCGGGGCTGTGTCCCGCCACCCGGTTAGCTTTACCCGGAATAATTACAGGGAAACTGTATTCTTTTAAACACTGCCTGGCCCATTAGTTCCAGCCTCTTATTGGCTAGCTCTTACATATTGATCTAACCCATTTCTGATATTCTGTGTAGCACCACGAGCTGGCTTACCAGGAAAAATCTTAACCTGCGTCTGTCTGGAGTGAGAGAATCATGGCGACTCCCTGACTCAGCTTCTTTCTCCCAGCATTCTGTTCTGTTTACTCTGCCTATCTAAATTCTACCCTATCAGAGGCCAAGCAGTTTCTTTATTAATTAACCAATGAAAGCAACAGATAGAAAGATGACCCTCCTCCATCAGATTTGAGAACTTTTCGATGATTTGTAGAAACTAATGGAGCGAGTACCAAAGGGTCTCAGATGTCCTTGCTCCACCATGTGAACACTACTCATAACCACAGCACATTTGTCAAGAGGCACAACACTGCTATATTATTCTTGACTCTTTGTAGCTTCAAGTAGCTGTTGTTTCTTTCCTGGATATGAAACAAGAACCCAGGTCACCCAAATACGAACATTTCTCTGAACTAGAATCCTTCTCTCTATATGAATGAGCACTAACTCAACACGGAATATACAAAGATTACCAAGACTCTTTGATTCAGTTGATGTGGTCCTATCAGAATTTCATCAGATCTGGTAGCCCCGAGATCCGCAAGTTTATTACTCCAATTAAATTCAGATGAGCTCGATTGAAGTCAGTTTTAAAACATGTGTTTATGTGTTCACAAACTTACCTTCACTCAGTTTGAAATTCCTGAGTCATCTCTAAAGATGTAGAATATCTGGTTTTGAGCTAAGCATTCTAACCTGATTTGTAAAGATATGTCATCAGAAACAGGAGGTGGAAGACTGAAGCACTCTTTAGAACATGACAGTTGACACAGATAAGATGATTCAATTTTGAACATCTTAGACAAAATGTCTCAATGGAATTACTATCTGTTGGAATTTGTGATGCTCTGTCCTAAACAGATGTTCCCCAGCTTGGAGGGTTGTAAGAACAACAAAAATTGCACCCAAATCCTGCTAATGGACAGACCTCTGAATGCAAATGTCTAAGAGTTTAAAATATTTAAAAATTCTCAGGGCTTAAAAATGAAAATTCCAGGTGTCTGTCACTACTAGTTGACCAACTATTAGAAATCCTTGGAGAATTGGAGACAATTCTATATTTGGCACATTTCACCAATGAGAAGGTGTAAAGAAAATGCAATCCATGGCAAGAATGAGCCAATATGTCAGAATTCAATCCCCATTCCATCTGTGATTGGCCTTGAGACTGATGAATTCACTTTTCATTCCAACTAAATCAAGGCCTGGTTCCTTCTTTGAAGTCTTATGAGTAGTTGCTTTTATTTTGGTCAAATCTTCTGACCGTGGAGCATAGAGGTCAAGAGATCACCAGGAAACAGGCCTCTTGTCTTCTTGAGTTTTTGACAGTCAGCCACCAGAGGCTGCTCTGACACTGTTACTGTCTTTTCACTCAGAGTTCAAATTCCACTGGTGAGGCCTGTACAGACTGATTTCCCTTCTGTTGCTTTGACTTGTCCCTGCTCAATACAGTTCCCTGGTGGTCTGCTGTTTGGAGTGGATGAATAATTATAGCTAAAAAGGAACTGCTGAAAGAAAAAAACTATAGATCACTGTTTTGCCTTCCTCTTTATTTTCAAATTCTTAATCTTGTTCAATTTCTTTTAATTAAACAAGAATTAACTGGAGTAGAAAGAGGGGTGTAATTTCCTACTGGCACTGGCTAATATTCATTATTTTTTCTCCATGTTAATGCATTTTCAAAGAACATTTCTGATGGTTTTTACTTTAAAAAAGTAAAAGAAAAAAAAAGAAACCAAAAACTTTTATTCCACAGTACTTCCACATACATCACTTATATTCTTCTGTATTTCATCAGCATTTTATTGTTGCTTTCATTCCATTCCTTCTGTTTTATATTTTTGAATCTTTGTTTTGCTTTTGTAAGTCATTCTCTTTGTCTAACAAAACAAGTCCAAAATTAGTGGAAGGAATAACTGTAGTTAAGTAAAAAGGGATTACAGATACAGATGATATTTATGCATATTGATCAACTAAAGACCAATTAAAATTATTCATTTAAAACGTAAACCAGTTTCTGTATGTGAAAACACTTTCTGTTTTCTCAACCACAGACATGGATGTGATTGACAAGGATCAGCTATCTGTTGTAAGTTGGATAGGAATGGACCACATAGGCTCATAGATTTTGAATGCTTGATCACCGGGAAGAGATGTAAATTTGTTGGGGGAAGTGTGTCACTGGAGGTGGGCTTTGAGATTTTCAAAAGTTTCAGCCAGGCCCAGTGGCCCTCTCTTCATGCTGCCTGCTAGAACTCTTAGCTGCTTCTCCAGCACCATGTCTCCTGTTTATCACCATGCTCTCCACCACGATGATAATGCATTAACCTTCCAAGCTAGCACGAGTTAAAGCTTCTGTAATCCTGGTGTCTCTTCTAATCCCAGCCCTGGAGAAGTAGATCAGAAGGTCAAGGTCATCCTGGTCTGGGTAGTGAATTTCAGGCTAGACTGAGCTACATGAAACCCTTCTTCCAATAAAAAAAAAAAAGAAAGAAAAAGAAAAGAGCATACAGTTTGGAAGCCATAGAAGATTCTACCTTAATGAATTCTCTCTCTCTCTCTCTCTCTCTCTCTCTCTCTCTCTCTCTCTCTCTCTCTCTCTTTCTCTCTCTCTCTTTCCTCCTCCCTTTCTCCCTCTACTTCTTTTTTTTTCCCGGAACTAGCTCTTGTAGACCAGGCTGGCCTCGAACTCCCAGAGATCTGCCTGTCTCTGCCTCCCGAGTGCTGGGATTAATGGCGTGCGCCACCACTACCCGACTCTTCCTCTACTTCTTGCAACAAACTGTATAGATGACTTGGGGACTCTCATCATTGCAATTCTTTTGTTCCCAAATCTACATCAAATTGAATAAGACATAACTTAAATGTATGTCTACTTTAGATTTTCAACTGAACTGAGATGAAATTTTTTCTATTAATTTCTCTTTATAGTAAAAAGGTCTTTAAATTATGTATTTTTATTTGTAATGAAGTTCTTGAGAGACCATGAAACATTTTAAAAAATTGTTATCATTATGTCTCCAGATAGAAATTATGACTAAAAGTTTTAAAATTGATATTTGGGTCTTAATATTGCACCCAGTCATAAAAATCAAGATCAATAATATGCATGACTAAAGGGATACCTAGTAGCTTATATCTTCAAATAGGAAAATGTAGCCATACTATGTCCTTGGAACATATTTCACTAAGTGCTTTGACAGAAGTGGAATTCCAGTAAAAGTGCTGAATCTCTTCTCTGTAACATGTTATGTCCCTATGGGAGAAAGAATACCAGAAGCCATTTGCCCATGAGCAATACCTTATTAAACCATCATGATTTAATATGGTATATTTTTCTGTCAATTTGCATGCCTGACAGTTGACTTCCTGAATATCACATGCAAACTGAGCCACAGAAGAAAAATAAGCCCACTGAAGAAGCATTAGGTAAGCTTTGTGGGATGCATTAACAACCTGTCTGAACAAAGACAGGGGACTTAGGCATAGAAAATCACAACATGGCCCTGGGCCCTGGGAAGTCGTCCTCTCGCCTTCCAAATGCATTGTATAACTCATTATTAAACATGCCAAGAACAGACGAATTTCAGGCAAGGGGAACATGCACTGATTGAACTGCATTTAGGCATGTGAGAATTGTCTTTTCCTTAAGGAGCTCCCATGCCATTTCTAACTGCTTGTGAATACCATGTGTCAAATACACAAAGCAATTGAATTAAGATAAAATTGTTAGATTTAAAGACAGGTGGTTAAATTAATATAACCCTTAGACCAAGTATACTTTACTAAATTGCACAGAATTTAAACTACCATCTCTCAAGCTAAAAAAAAAAATGTTTCCATAACAACCCCTTTGTTAAAGGCATAGGATTCAAAAGGACACTGATCTAGAGTGGAATAATACTCATTAACTATGGATGATATTACTCGGACTTAAATATAACCAAGAGCATGATTTTCAAAAAGGGACTTTTATGAAACATATCGCTTAGGTGCTCATTTCTAGTAAGATGTTTCCACATCTTTATTAGCAGTATGTGTTTACATGTGGGACTTGTCTTTTTTTTTAAAAAAAAAAAAAAGTAACAGGATCTTGCTCAAATCCTCAAATTCTTGATCTTCCTGCCTTAACTTACAAAGTTTCAAAGTTCTGGAGTTATATGCATATGCCGCTATACCCAGTGTATGGAACATACACGCACACACACACACACACACACACACAGAGAGAGAGAGAGAGAGAGAGAGAGAGAGAGAGAGAGAGAGAGGTCAAAGTGCATGATATGTTTGAATAATCTTAGGTTTCAGATATTAGTATCAGTCTTCTTCCTCCCCACATCATGCCTACCATTTTTTAGGAAAAGCCTTCATTTGTTATATATGAGTCATTAACAATCATTTCATGAAGGACTTGGAAGGAAGGGGAGTTAACCAGAAAGGATAAATTATCATATAATATTGCACAGCCCTTCGGTTGTGAGGTCAACTGAGAGAAGTCAGCCTCTTTTCCAAGACACTGTCTCTAAGGAGATAGCTTTTCTTATGGCCATGTCATTTGACATGGGCTACAAGCAAAAATCAAGAGAGGAATTTTGTGTATAGTTGGCAAATTGAGGTAAGATGAAAGGATACCTTAGGAACTTACCTGTTAGGAATTTTTCCTAACACGAGCTCGCTGCCAACGTGAAAATCACAATCAAGCCAAATTAAAAATATCCAGGTTTAATGGGATTCCTGCACTCTTGGGTGGCCCCGAGGGGAAACCTGCAAATGCGACCACAGTGTGTGTGTGTGGGGGGGGGGACACACCACATGTTTCTCTTCTGGGAGCTCCCTCAAATACCCTTTGGGAGGGGTCAGAAGCTGGCATTCTGGTATTTGGAATCTAGACCAATACAATTCCCAGGCCTGGGGGCTGGGATGGATGTGAGGGGCTGGGGGCTATGCTCACAACTTAACACTACCCTCTTTACCTTCTCACTGAATAACAAGTGTTAGGAGACATTTTTTCTCTTATGTTATCAGCAAAGGGATCTTGTAAATTAAACCAACAAGATATAGAATACCAGGAGGAAAAGGGTACCATCTTATAAAAATTTATGTTCACAATATTTTACAGAAAAAAATATTGAAACTTGAAGGAACAGTTATACTTGGGAGACTTCTATAGCCATTTAAGAAAGGTTAAATTGTGGGACACTGACAAAGAACTATTTGAAGAAACTGGTGACTATTTATAAGGGTTCTACACATTGTTCTTAGCCATACAAGGAGAGAATGGCCCAGCCTGCACACAGAGGGTTTAAGTTACTAACTCAAGATACACAGGTAAAAAATAGGTGTGACTTAGTATACTTAAATTTTGAAGTATTGATGATAGTTAAAATACTGGTCATAAAATGGATTTATTAGAAACTTCAGGGGTGCCGGGCGTGGTGGCGCACGCCTTTAATCCCAGCACTCGGGAGGCAGAGGCAGGCGGATCTCTGTGAGTTCGAGACCAGCGTGGTCTACAGAGCTAGTTCCAGGACAGGCTCCAAAACCACAGAGAAACCCTGTTTCGAAAAACAAAAAAACCAAAAAAAAAAAAAAAAAAAAAGAAACTTCAGGGGTCAGGTTATCTTTTTTTGTTGTTTTTTCAAGACAGGGTTTCTCTGTAGCTTTGGAGCCTGTCCTGGAACTAACTCTTGTAGACCAGTCTGGCCTCAAACTCACGGAGAGATTTGCTTGTCTCTGCCTCCTGAGTGCTGGGATTAAAGGTATGTGCTGCCACCATCTGGCCAGGTTATCTTTTATATACCACTGATTAACTGAAAAACACATCTGGAAACATGCCCCAAATACAATCAAAGCTAGGTTTGAAAGCACATAGACAATGCAACCATAATGAGGAGAAATACAAAGCAGAGGCTCAGGAGTATCCCATCTGAAAACACTTTGGACTAAAGAACTTGGAAGGGTAGGAAGCTAACTTCAGGCATTGTTGCTGGCCCTGGAGCTCCATATGAATATATCTGAGCAATTGCTTCTTGTTCCAGATCCAGAAGGTTGGTAAATGTGTTGCTGTCTTAAATGTCATTGCCCACGGTTTCAGAAAGAACAGTTAGCATTTGTGTCTGTGTGGTAGATTTTCTCACTCTTGAGTAATTTTAAAAGGAACTTTCTAATGATGAGTTCTTTGTTATGATTTTCTCAGAAAAGGCTTCACCACATCAGCCATGACATGTAACACAACTGACACGTGTACTAAGACTGTACAGAATCAAGGCTGTATATACAAGCTACAATGCTGTATATTCAGGGGAAGGGAAACTCAAGTACTTGTGGCCAATGTCTCCCCAGCACGCCAAGAGTGGTACAAAGTTTTGCAGTCTATCCACTTATCTATGGCCCCTATTTTTATGTAGATGATTAGAGCATGCCTCCAGATTCCCCAACACACAGGAGCCTGAAGCAAGATGGTGGCTTTTCCTGTCAATGGCTCTTCCTGCATTTAACCTTGCTTCAGAAAATGTCAATTCTATCATTCGAGCTGTTTCAACAGAGAATCATGGAAGACACCCTAGCTTTCTCTTTCTTTATGAGACTCTTCCACACTGTTACTAAATCATACTATAGTCAGAAACCCACAAGTCACCTGATCTTCAGTGCCACCCTTGTGTAATTTCTCCCCTTCCTTCCTCTCCCTCCGTCCTTCCTCCCTCTTTCTGTTCTTTCCTTCCCTCCTCTCCCTTCCTTGATTTTTTTCCTCTGCTTACATCCAGCTCCCCTTTATTCTTAGAACAAGCTATTTTGGGTCATCATCCTGCCTGTAATGGTCTGCTCTGTTCCTTTAAGAGACAAGTCACACCCACTCCCTCCCCTCTCCCCTGAGGCAAGCCTGAGTCCCTTCCTTTCTGTCTCCCTGTGGAAGAGGCAGCTTCTGTCTCTCCCTTCTCCCCACTTCTTCCCTTTCCCCTTCTCTCTCTCTCTTTTTCTCCTCTTCTCCCCTTTCCCCTCCATAACCCACTAAATAAATACCCTACCTCACTCTGCATGGCTCCCTGCCTGGGACTCACTGCCCTTCATGGCCCACTGCAGCTACTTAGGGAACTGTGCCCAGGAACTGGCTGCTCTTGGGACTTGCAGCCCACTGCCTGACGCAACTTCAGGGACCTGCAGGGTGGTCTTGTGACCCTTTGCCTGCTGCAGCCACTTGGGGATCCACAGCATTTTACTGCCTCCATGTCCCATGTACTAAACGTTCATTTGCACACGACCACACCTGGTGACATTCCGACTATCTCCTACCTACTTGGGGAGAGAGCCTCCCCAGTCTTTTTTATCTTGCCTTGCCAGCTGCTGTCTCACAGAAGTCCCACTTAGCAAAAAGTGCCAATTAGATATTATCCCTAAGCTCCAGATCTCCTGTTACCTTGTTTTGCTGCACCCCAAGCACCCCAGCACCCCAGTTCTTCTGGTGATCTAAGACCCCTGCTGGATGTGGAAACTATCCCTCATAACCCTCACATTCACACACACACACACACACTCAGAGAGGGAGAGAGAGAGAAAGAGAGAGAGAGGGAGAGAGGAGTATGCGTGGGAGAGGTATACCCAGCAAAGCATTCCTGAAACCTTAGCTTCTATACACACTCTTCCAAATAGGGCAGGCTCTTTAAATTATTCTGCTTACCCTATGCTGGCATATTCTGCCTCTCCCTCTTACCCTGTTAAAAGAGTTGAAAGTCTTGCTTCCACATTTCCTTAGGGTTCTGTTGAAATGTTCCCTTAAAACACTTACCCATCCCACTATAACTTGTTATATCACTTATATCATTCCTATTGCTATGAGACAAATTTTGATCTGTTTGTTGATTTATATTTCTATCTCCTTCCATGCATGAAGGCAGTTTTAGCTTATTGATATCTTCCTACATCACTAGCTTGTACAACAAAATGCATGCAGGTCCCCCGGGGGTGGGGGCGCAGTGGTGGCACACACCTTTAATCCCAGCACTTGGGAAGCAGAGGAAGATGAATCTCTATGAGTTCGAGGCCAGCCTGGTCTACAAGAGTTAGTTCCAGGACAGGCTCCAAAGTTACAAAGAAACCCTGTCTCAAAAAACCAAAAAGAGAAAAAAAAATGCATGCAGAAGATGCCCAATAATATTTTATAAAATGAAGGATTGTCCATTCTTGTATAAGGAAAAGTTTATTGCTGCATTTTGTTAGTTAAGATGGGAGAGTTTTCCCAGATCTTTTTGCTCTCCCCCTCTTGATGGGGTCTCCCCATACCCCATGTAGCCCATGCTGAAAGAGAATTAATTCATGGTTTTCTTGCTTCGCCTCTCAAGTGTTGTGATCACAAAGCTAAGACTCCAGATTTACTCCAACTTTTCCTCTGTCTCCTCCTCTTCCCCACTCCTCCTTTTTTCTCCTGTCTCTTCTACTTCCTCTTCCTTATTGTTTTTTATGAGATAAGGTCTCACTCTATCTCACGCTGGCCTGGAATTCATTGTTATTTTCATGCCTCTCCTTCCCAAGTGCTGAGGTTACAGTCATGAGCCACTTTTCCCAGCCAGGTTTTCTTATAGGAGGCATTTGATTCCATGCTAGAGATCTTTGGATGTCCTGGAAACAAGGCAAATTGCTTCATACAGGTCTGCAAGTCTTTATATACTGCTAATGAAATCGATGGCTAAAACCACTTGTAAACCAATTAATGGGTAAGGACAAAGCTCCAAAGCTGTGTTCTTAACTGTGAAAATGAATCACAAAGCTGTATTCTATTGGGAAAGCCATTTAGAAATTCTGAATAGTGAAAGAAAACCTTATTCACAGTTCTCAAAAAATAGCCCCTAAAATTCACATCCTGTCTTGACTAACACAAGAAGGACATCTTTCCCAGAAATACTTCCCTTTCAATAGGCACTTGAATTATTTCTTTCTCACCTAAAAAGGACTGCGTGAGCACAGCCTAAATGCGGTGAGCCATTTAAAATAAATAAAAATTACTAAAATGCTTCTAATTGGTTTCAAAGTAAAATGGCAAACTCCTGGCTTATCTTGATGCAGTGTGAAAGACTTTTGCAGGTAGATTGAGGTTGGGGATTCCACAACCACGTTAGAATCTAAGTGCCAAATCATATCACCCTAACACAAGACACAGGAGACGAGGGGTTGGGAGCCAGTTATGGGTGTTCTGCAATTTAGTTCCTGATTGTGAAAAGGAACGCATCTTCACTAGGGTGGCAGTACCAGTGCTAGAAAGACCACAGGCTCTAGAGACCAATTTCCCAAGGAGCAGCTGTGCAGCTGTTGCAGTTTTGGTGGTGGTGGGGAGTTGTGGGGACTAGTGCATAACTGGTCCATGATAGATATCTCCCTCTCACTCATGGCTTTCATTTGAATTAAGAATACATATATCCTGAGGTTTTTTATTTTACTAAGTAATATTTCTCTCTGTTGTTGTTCTCCACATTGCAATTTCACCAAGCTTATTATAATGTACTAAATCAGGTGATTTTGAATCCCCTTAACTGGGCTTATTAATTCCAGCAAATTGAAGGTGAGTTCATTTGTGTGACAATTGGTTGGTTTCTAAAGGTGAACTTAACAAAATTATCCTCCTTCCATAAATATAGTTTAGAAGAAATATCAGAAGCAATTTTGATTCACCTTAGATAATGGCTCAAATATGAATAGAGTTATTTTTAACTATATTCAAATTACTTGGATTATTCACATTAAAATAATTTCCAGACAGATGGTGGTGGCACACACACTTTAATCCCAGCACTTGGGAGGCAGAGGCAGATGGATCTCTGTGAGTTCAAGGCAACTTTTTTAAAACAACTTCTAAATAATTTTCTACTTAAAATTATGTTATAAAATCATAGTAAAAATGTCGATGGCTAAGAAATGGCAGAAATACTCCTAAGTTGAGAAGGAGGTTGAATTGGTAGTGGACAGAAATGCTGTGAGAATATGTGGAAACAGCTTTTGTAGGAGGTTTCAATGGAGTAGCACCTATAGCAACAGAGCTCAGAAGCCTGGGACAGTAGGATCCTTTGAGCCCAGATGTTTAAGGGCAGGCTACACAGTCCAGCAACTCTCCATCTCAAGACACAGACCGAAACCAAACAAATAAAATCCCTTTCTAAATCTAAGTATAAATGGTTTACCTAATTTCTAAAATAAAGAGAATAAATAATCAGCCACATTTGATCAATTAGCAGAGAAGCTGTCAAGATCTTCCAACCTCTTAAATAGATAGACTTATTAAGTAGTAAGCCATAATTAAACTTAAAGCCTGGAATTGTGGCATGCATCTTTAATCTCAAGATTCAGGAGGCACACACACACTAAACAAATGTTAAAACATCTGAATGAAAATAAGGTGATATATTTTAATGTTTAATTTCCAAATGATGAAACATCACCTTATTTTATTTCAAATCCAACAAGTGAGTAGTCAGTTCTGTCTTGCCTAAAAGTCTCTCCTTAAGGCACAATGCTTTAAATTGTCTCTCCTTACTTGGATTTGTTTTCTTTCTGGATTCAGAATACTTTCCTTTTTTCTAAACATAGTTGTCCAATGGAAAGTGGCTGATTTTCAACCATTTTTTACTCATGTAAACATTCATTCGTTTGACATACACCTAATAGGTCACAGAGAATGAGTGACACAGGTAGTTATCTTCCAATGATGTGTAGCGGTGACTACCTGTGTTCTGGTATTGTCTGTCCACTCTGGAGTCTATATGAGATATGCTTCAGAGGTATAGATATAACCAAACCCACAAAAATAACATGGATTATCACCAGGCCAGCCCTTTTGAGGAAGATCTTTGAAGATTTAAAATGTCTCTTCAAGGGGCTGGAGAGATGGCTCAGTGGTTAAGAGCATTGCCTGCTCTGCCAAAGGTTCTGAGTTCAATTCCCGGCAACCACATGGTGGCTCACAACCATCTGTGATGAGGTCTGGTGTCCTCTTCTGGCCTGCAGGCATACACACAGACAGAATATTGTATACATGACAAATAAATAAATAAATATTTAAAAAACAATGTCTCTTCAACTCATACTTGCAAACACTGTTAACCACAAACTTGGGACTAGAACACCCTTTTCTTGGGTACCTCAACTTTCCTACTCACTTCCTTTCCTCCAATAGGCAGATGAAATTCTTACTCAGTGGACAACTCCATAGGGCGATTGATTCCATTTTAACAATTTGAAGGTTATATTTATTTCTGGATGAAGAAGATGGCTTTATTTCTACTGTTCACTTTCCTCTAGAGGTCTTTAGAACTATTTGTGAAGACGCTGTACTTTATGACACTGTTCAGGCTACTATCCAAATACCTGATTGGTCATTTATAAACAGCGCAAGTTTGTGGTACACAGTGGCAAAGGTTGGGAACTATGAGACTTAGGCGCCAAGAGGCTCAATGTCTAGTGAAAGTTGGCACTCTGTCTCATACAGGGTCCCTGTTGCTTCGTCTTTACTTGGCAAAAAGTCTGGACAAACTTTCTCAGGCTTCCTATAAGCATACAAATTCCAGCCTTGAGGATAGAACTGTCCTGACCTGATTATCTCCTCAAAACCTTACTATTGTACCATTTTGGATGTTAGAATTTCAGCATATGGATTTGAGGACGACACAGATCTAGAGCAGTCACCAAATTGAGTTGCTGGAATGCTGGTGACAGTACTTAGCTCTTACTTGTTACTCATAAGTGGTGTTTGTTAATGACAGAGCTGTTAACATTTTTTCCTACACATGATGAGACAATTATGGAATAAACCCAAACGATAACTGATGTCCTTACTTGAGGAATCACCCTTATATAGACCTACCAGATATTATCATATATATTCTTCCAAGAGATCCTTGCTCTATAACTGAGATGATATGCAGGTATATAGATATAAAGAAAAGAAACACATTGTCTCAGGAATACAACAATACAGTTGGAGCTAAATATGAAACTCATTTCTCCTTTTTCAGTCTTAACTGTTACTCACATGTGGGAGTATTAAGACTGACTGCGTCAGGGCTGGGAATGTGGCTTAGTAACTAAAAGCACTTGCAACCTAGGTTTGGTTTATAGCACCTACATGGGGGCTTGTAACCATTCAGCTCCTAGGGTCTGATGCCATCTTCTGGCCTCTGTGGGCCACCATATACACATACATAGAAACAGGCAAAACATTCATACACATAACACAAAAATGAATCTATAAGAAATGTAAAAGAGTGGGCTGTGCCTGTAGTCAGAAGTGTAGAATGGATGATAAATTATGATATTTTTGTTTATTTCTCAAGAGATTCTTTTTTATTCCTTAATGTGGCAGTGACAGGTCTCCATGGTTTTAGGAAAATTATATATATATATATATATATATATATATATATATATATATATATATATGTAAGATTATATATAAAGTCTTACTTTCATGCAACGAATATATCCATTCGTAGAAGCTGTGATGGAAGTAGTTGAGGTTATAAAGATGAATTAGAGATCATTCCTGTCTTTAAACTATTTCTATTATAGTGAGAGATTATATGATTACAGCATAACAAGATAATGAAAGAGCAGAGATGGTCCATGTTTTGCTCAACTAGTATGTGCTACCTTCTCACTGGGGGCAGTTCTCTTCAACTCCAAGTTCATTTCCTTCCTTACTGTGGGAAAGGAGTATGGGGTCTTTATATCATAGGAATTTCAGTAGAGTACTATAAACCTTGACATTTATTTATTTACTTATTATTTACTTTCGACAGCTGATTTTTAAACATCTACCTGCACACAACTGGATGTATCTAAACTGATGTAGGAACATAGAAGGAGGCAAGAGAACAGTTTTTGTTGGGGCTTTAAGAAAAACAAGAAAAGAATATTGACATTTGTGGTCATAGTGTGGTGGGATAGTAGATCAAAAGAGGAGAAAACTGAAAGAACTTTTGAAAGGACACAGCCCTTGAGAGGGGAAATTCAAGTTTGTACTTACCTTCAAAGTGATGCCACCACACAGCTGACAAAGCTCCTCTGGGATTGGTAGTTGTGTCCTATGGCAGGAGTCTAACTCCAGTGGTGTGTAGTAACAGCAACAGCTCTGGGTGTCTTCTCACATCCTGGGCTCTGGTATACCTAGGACTGTGGTAGATGTAGGCTTCCTTAAAGTGAATCAGAGCCCATTGGGAGTGGGAAACATGTGAATCCCTGTAGTGATATTTCATTTATGTGTTTTTTTGTTTTTTTTGTTTTTTTTTTTTTTTTGGTTTTTCGAGACAGGGTTTCTTTGTGGTTTTGGAGCCTGTCCTGGAACTAGCTCTTGTAGACCAGGCTGGTCCCGAACTCACAGAGATCTGCCTGCCTCTGCCTCCCGAGTGCTGGGATTAAAGGCGTGCGCCACCACCGCCCGGCTCATTTGTGTTTTAATAAATAAAGCTTGCCTCAAGATCAGAGAGTAAAACAGCTCCACTGGTCAGCCTTACAGACCAGACAGTGGTGACACACACCTTTTACCCCAGTAGCCACACTAGATTGCCATAGAAACCAGGTAGGAGTGGTGTATGCCTTTAATACCAGCCCTTGAGAGGATATAAGACTGGAGGAGACAGCTCTCAGACACAGTCTCATTCTGAGGATTCCTGAAGGCAAGATTGTCATTTCAGACTGAGGTAGAGGTAAGACCCAGTGACTGGCTTTTGCTTTTCTGACCTTTAGGTTGAACTCCAATATCTGTCTCTTGGTTTTTATTAATCATGTTACAAATCCCCAACATCCTTGGCACACCTACTCAATCAGATTCTCTTGGACCAGGGGTCTGAGGATTCACATTTTTTTTCCATTCATACATTTACACTTCCTCCCCTCCTCCCATTCCCCTCCCGCTCCCCCACTCAGCCTCCTCCCTCGCCCTCCCTGCTTGAGAGAGTGCAGGGAACCTGTGGGAAGTCCAAGGCCCTCTCCTCTACGTCCAAATAGACTAGGGTCCCAAAAAGCCAATTCGCACGGTAAAAACTAGTCCCAGTGCCTTTATCAATGGCTTCTCAGTCAGCCCCCATTGTCAATCACAATCAGAGAGTCCAGTTTGATCACGTGCTCGTTCAGTCCAGGTAGAGCTGGCTTTGGTGAGCTCCCATTAGAACAGGCACACTGTCTCAGTGGATGGACCAACCCTTCGCAGTCCTGACTTCCTTGATCATCTTCTCCCTCCTTCTGCCCTTCAACTGGACCTTGGGAGCTCTTTCCGTTGCTCTGCTGAGGGTTTCTGTCTCCATCTCCATCCGTAGTCGGATGAAGATTCTGTGGTGATATTGGAGATAATCATCAGTGTGATAGTGGGGCAACGACAGTTCAGGCACCCTCTCCTCTGCTGCCCAAGGACCTAACTGGGGACATCCCTGTGGACACCTGGGATCCCCTCTAGAGCCAACTCTCTTGCCAACCCTAAAATGGCTCCTTTAATGTAGATATCTTCTTTCCTGCTCCTATATCCGTCTTTCCTCCATCTCCACCCTCCCATTCCCCCAAGCTCTCCCTAGTCTTTCCGTTCTCCCTTCTCTATCCCCCTCTCCCCTTTTAACAATCTCTCAGAGAGTGTCCTATGCTTAAATTGAGAATTGATTTTTAACAAAACTGGTTTTGCACCCTAGGGGACATTTGGTAATGTCTTCAGATATTACTGGTCAGATATTGGCTTCTATTGGGCAGAGGCCAGGATGTTACTAAATATTTGACAATGCACTGACCATGGTGGGGAAATTATTTGTCTGCAAATGCTGATGCTTTCAAAGTTTAGAAACTTGATCTATCAGGTGTGTAATCCCAAACCATGACCCTAAATTTGCATGTGGCCAAGGAAAACTATGAATGTGTTATAACACAAAATTATAAACTTATTTTAAACATTATGAGGTTTTTAAATTTGTTTTTGGTAACTGGGTGTTGTGGTATCACCATTTCAAAAGAGTAAGCAAGTTTGGGCCTAGGCCACAGTGAATGACTATGAAAAAGGAATAAGTGGACGGAGGGCAGCTGGTGTGATTAGGGGGACTCTTAAAATTTCTCAGTGGGGAGCTGAGACAGAGCTGTGGACTCCCAGGTGTCATGCCCTGCTGCCAAAATCTCAGAGAACCCAGCCAAGCTCACACATATTGAGCCACACCCAACAGTGTCCTGAAGCCACTGAATCATCATTTGCTCAGTTTTTCTTCTTTAATACTGCAAAACTGAAAATATTCATTGTATTATTCTCACACTGTAATCACTTGTTTGGGAAATATATATGATCGGTTCTACAAGACTAGTCTTTCTCAGTTTACATTTGTCTTTAAATCTAAAGCCAGGTTTACATAGAAATCATATTCATAGGGGATTGCGAAAAGCTACATTCTTTTTTTTTAAAAATATTCATTTTATTTATTATGGATACAATATTCTGTCTATGTGTATGCCTTCAGACCAGAAGAGGGCACCAGACCTCATTACAGATGGTTGTGAGCCACCATGTGGTTGCTGGGATTTGAACTCAGGATCTTCGAAAGAGCAGGCAATGCTCTTAACCGCTGAGCCATCTCTCCAGCCCAAAGCTACATTCTTTATAGGGAGTTCAGAAAGAAAACTTCAGAGATTTTTCCTTAACTTGGGCTTGACCTTTCCAAGAAGCCAGCTAGTTCTGCCTTTTTTGTCTGTGTTTGTGAACTTAACAGGTCGGCATTGTTAAAATCAACTACCGTTGAGTGGTAGACACACTCATTTTAAAAGTACTTTTCTTAACTGTTTATTGTTCTGAAGGGCATATCTTTATCTGATAGTGTGCTTTCAGCCACAAGCGGTGAAGATGCTTCCTCACTTGCTGTCCTTCAAAATGTTTGTCTGCACAGTCACATTAAGATTTTCTTTTCATGGGTTGGGTTTAGCGTTTCCATGGAGATGAGGTGGGTAACACCTTGTTTCTTGATTGCTTATTTCAGTGAAAGTGATCCTCACAACAGTGTGGCTTACCCGTTACTGCTTTTGCAAAATTGGGTATCTGGAGCAAGATACATTTTTAAAAAATGTCCCTGGGGCTTGAGGGTTGAGGTTTTCTCTCTGAAATAATTCTGCACCTTTCAAATGCTTTACTACTTTTAAGGGACTCTTAAAGTGCAAGGATTTGGGGCCCGGAGCTATTTAAGCTTTGAGCAGATGCAGTTTTGTTGAACAAGAATAGAACTCATCCTTTACTTTGGGAGCTCTGACACTCCATCCAGCTGCTTCCAGTCATTTGACTCCTGAAAGCTGCCCTAATCCTGGTAGAGGCAGCTTCTTCTGCTCCCAGGTCCACCCCCTACTCCTGATTGGCGAGACACTCCACGACCGAAGCCCGCCGCCTACGACGTCCCTGTGAACTGATTTGAAATAAGAGCCAGGCGGTCCTTACTAGCCTGCGCCCGACTTTTCATAGGCTGGAAAAGGAAAGGTTGAGAAACTTGACATTGTCTTGGGTAGAGTGCGTGTAGAAGCAGATCAAAGAATAAAAAGGGAGGGGGACGAAAAACGTGCTCTTTGCTGCCTGTGGGTTCCACCGAGTTGCTTTTGTCTTGTGGGCTTTTCTGCCGGCTTTGGTGTCTGCGCTTGGAAGCCTGCGAGTGCGCTTCCACGCAGCTCGCTCCCTGCCGGATGGGTCATGGAATTCCAAACATGAGGCAGGTAAGCTTGAGGGTTGTGGTTGTAGCTGTGCTGGCGCCAGCCACGGGGGGAGGTATTTAGCTTGGGACCCCTGCGACCTGTTACTCCCGATTGTATGTGGAGTGATCAAATGCATGATTTCCAGCAGATTCATTAGGTGGAAAAGAGGAGCTACGTTTTCTTCTTAAGGCTACCTTTGCAAGCACATCACCTGCCGTCTCCCCACTGCCTCGTCCTTACTACCCATGCCAGGTTTTGCCTCTAAGAGTGGTTGCTGATGTCAGGCGGTCTTTGTACAAGGTTCAAAGCGGTTTGGAGAATATGCAAATCAATTCCAGTTTGCTGGCCTCTGGAATGTATTGTGCTGGATTCATCTCAAGCTTTTCTCCTCTCCCTTATTATGCTTTAGGTTAGAATAAAGACAACTGCCTAGCCTGACAAAGAATTACACGGAGACCCTTATCTTATTTTGCTTTCACATTCTGAGCACATTAGCGTGTGTGTGTGTGTGTGTGTGTGTGTGTGTGTGTACGCGCGCGCGCGTGTGAAGCTGAGAAGGCGAAACCAGTCCGGATGGAACTAGCAGCACTTCCAGCGTGGGGGGGGGGGCGGGGGGGGGCGGAGAGGTGCCGGGCGGTGTGTACAGACTTTTCAAAAGACGTTCTAACAGTTGTTTTGTCCTGGACGAGAGATCACAGTCTTGGAAGTAATGAACGGAGAGTTTGGGGGTTGCTTAAGCATTTCTCTGTAAAGAATTTTAAGTCAGCAGCTTCTTCCGTCGCTCTAGGGCATGGGGATAAAATTCCTTATCAACCTAGGTAGAAGTTTATGAGCTTTATAGCTTTGCCATTGAGAAAGAAAAGGAAAGATTGGATTAGAAAGCCTAGAAGAGGGTGTAATTTACAACTCTATCACGGTTGTAGTAAAAAATCTTACGTAAATATTTCAATACAGAGATCTATCTTTGCTCATAGGAAAAGATAAGACTCGAAAAGTCTTTCATTGACTGGGAAAGGCAGAAGTTACAAGGGAGGAATGCTACTTTTGCCAGAACTGAGTAACTCTGTGTGGGAAAGTGAGCATCTGTTTTGCCACCGGAAAAGCTCTTCCTTTTTTCTTCCAGTTGGGTTGAATATGCTCCACCCCAGAGTGCTCGCTTTAGGGGAAAGTGAGCCTTCCCATAAGTGGCTGGCCCAGGGGCTTTACAACTCTCTGTCTTTCTGCTCTAGTTTCCTGAAGTAAAGCAGAGTCCTCCACCAGAGTGGTCTGGAGTAAAGACCTGTTCAACTTTCTTGTTCCCTAACTTGCTCTTATGGGAGCAGAGCTGGCAAATTCCAGCCGGTGCCGAAAAGCACATGAAAGACTGTGTGCTTTCAGCAAATTGCCTCTGCCTAACAGGCGACCTGTGCAGAGGCTAACTTCTTCTAAATTTTGCAGTCTCATAGACCAACCTCACTCTTTCAGTTTCTAGCACCCATATAGGATGTACAAAGGGACCAAGGGAGTTTGCTGCAAAGGAGAAAGAGGGAGACTAGGCACACAATAATATTTTTGACAAAGATCCTAAGCTGAAACAAAGAAGTTATTTGATGCTGTGTAGAGCCACCTGTCTTGTCCTCGGTGGTGTGTGAACTCAATTTTTAGAATCTTTGTGCCCACTCAGTTCCTCTGGAATGGTGACACTCCCTCTGTCTGATGCCTAAGGCAGGCTGTCCAGAGCTTGGGGTGATTTTTCCCATGTGTAACTGTGGCATTTGTGTGAAGTTGGAAAAGAGCCCAGTATTGAAGTTTTAAATATACAAGTAGGTATATAGTAACTCCTTAGTTATTTAATGAATGGGCAGCTTTTCATCCCACATCTCTGGATATGTATATAGTATTTTTCTTTTGCCTGTTGGGTACTTGAAAAGAGGGTGGGACCGGAGGAACAGAGGGGTAGAGGATTATTGTTCTTACAAGAAACCAGGCATGGAATGGTAGCGTTACTGCACTGGTGAATCTTAGCTTTGTTCTTGTTTTTCTTGGGTGGAGCCTTACTGCTTCTTTCAGGCAGAGGACTCACATCTACCAACCAATTTGTCATCTTAGCCCAGCAGCCCCTAGCTGTATTTGCAGGGTTAACTATCAAACCAATCCATGTGTCATCAGCTCAGCAATGAAACACAACCTTTTTGCTGATAAGTGATCTGTCCCTAGGGCTGCACAAATGTCGAACAGTAGTGTGGCAGCCCAGAAGAGAGCCCTAGCACTAACTAGCCAGAAATTCTGGATAGCCAGAAATTGCCAAAAGAATTCGAAGGCTGCCTGTTTGACTGTAAGGCTGTAAGGAGGGTTTGGGCTTTTGCCAGGTTGTCAGCAGAAGAACCGTGTAGGATAGAATTCTTTTAGGGTAAGGCCATATTAAAGGAGTCAAAAAAAAAAAAAAACCATAAACCTGACTTGTGTTTGTCAGGAAGTAATTTTAAACTGTGTGCCAACCTCTCTTTGCACTTTGATCATAAATGGAAAACTTTTCGAAACCCTCTTTGAGAAGGAATTTGCTAGGTTCGTTCCCAGGCAAAAGGAAAGACACGGCCACCTGTTATAGAAGCCCAGCCAAAAACAACAGGCTTGCTTATGGCATTCCCACAACTGCAAATATCCTCTCCAAATAGCAAGTCACATTCATTGTCCCACCACAGACTAAGAACAAATATTTCATTCTCAAGTTGGAAAAAAAATATAGATTCTCCAGACAAAATTCCCTATGAGACATATTTTGTGTTTCTAGCATCCTAATAACTTTAGAAAAATACTGTAAGAAACTGAAATGACTTTACTTTTAGTCTCTAGATCTCCCAGCTGCTAAATTTTTGTGAAGTTAGGATGCTGCTGATCCAAGGAAGCTGTGACTCAGTTTGATCCGCCGATTTTGCATTCTTTAGATTGGAATTAAAATGCCCAAGGACATCTGGCTCAATAATGAGAGTCTTGGTGGTAATCTTCCTCAGCGGATTAGTAAGTCCTTTCCAAACACGATCTATTTATTCTCAACCACATCCCTAGGAGAGAATGAAGGGCAACTTGATCCTCATTGAACAAATGGTGAAATGAAGGCAAAGAAAGGTTAAGTAGAAAGAGGGACAGCAAGTTAGAGGCAAGTCTGGAATTCACCCACCCAGAAAAACTACCTTTGGTGGCTGAGGCCTCTAAAAGGCATTCTAGGGATAAAAACAGAACCTCTCCTTCAATTTTCTTTCTCTTCTTGTTCTGTTACCAGCACACTGTCCCAAGTATACAGTATTGTTTCCTCCTTTTGAAAGTGAAGCTTTGGCAGTATAGAAGACATTTCTGTTCCTATTTGTCGCAACATGGAGGTCAGCCAGTTTTTATGACATCTAATAGGAAGATGCTATAAGTGGAATTTTAAATATGTGTCTGAGGAATGTTCCGTTTTAACAGATGTTTTAAGTTTTTGCATATGCTTTAGAGAGTTTGACATCTTCAACAGATGTTAAAATTTTAATTTTTTTCTACTACATCTCTTTCGGGAAACATTATCATTGTAGTACTTGCTGTCAACTTAAAAATATTTGTTGGTCATGTCAAAGTAATTTTTTGAGTTGGTTGAGTTTTGTTTTTCCTTCATGTTCACTCTGACTCATTTCTGTGTTTGTCTGGCTGTGGACCGCATAGGCTTCAAACAAATCTGTTAATTGGTAGTTACATGTTATCCACAGACATTCCTGCAAGTTTTAAGGATAACTGTGCATGTGGATGTCTCCTGGCTTTGATCCCTTGTGTGGTGACTAGACATCCAAGGTAGCTATGGAAACCTGGGCCTTGCATTGCTGAGGGGGTTGGGGGTGGATATCTCATCAGAGAGTAATTTATTTGATTAAGGAAAGATGGGACTAAATCAGGACATTTTTAATCCACATGATTTGAGTATCCTAGTTCATCCGAATCAGTTGGCGTTCTCTTGATAAAAAAAATAATTAATGACTGACCACATCAGAATATTTTGTAAATGCAATTTAAATTCTTCTTAATCAACTGTTTGCTTTGTTCCAAGAGCAACTTGTAAAATGAAAGCGATGTCCAACATATGTCAATATCGTCAGCGTCCCTGTTGTACTTTGTATGAGTATTATCATTTTTAGAACTCAAAGAAAGACCAGATCTGGTTGGAGGTATGTACTTCACTTATCTACCTGTAGGGGTCATACTTGAAGTTTCCATGATTAACACCCTGGCCTTGGACACCACAGCAGACCTCCTCAAGCAGAAACAGAAAGATTACTCTGCCAACAGAGTAATTAGTTAGCAATTCTTTAACCTTGTGACCAAATCTGCTGTGAAAACCAGTTCATTCAAGGAAGAGAACATCAAATACACTGTAATTAAAACAAGGGTAATACAGCCAGGTCAAATTGGAACCTAATCTCAGTGTAGATATGGGGAAATCTATGAGGAAGATTTTTGACTCATTCTCAGCTCCATCTGACACGAAACTCATCTTACAGGATTTATTTTAGATTGTATTCGGAGTCTTCATAACTGGCATGCTGTAGGCATTTTTTTTTTAACCCAGAGGGCTCAACATTAAATGTTTATCTAAATTTAAAAGATTTGTTTTTCCCTTAGAAGAAGATATTCTTTGATACAACCTTAATTAAGATCCTAATGTCCTCCAGAAGGTGATGTTAGGGAGCTCAAAATTGTGGCACCCAGACACACAAATACCTAAGGGAACTTTACTGAAGCCAAAAGAATCAAAACTAAAAGTTTTGAAAACATTTCTTCTTCATGCTTTAAAAGACAGGTCCTGAGTTAAGAAGACAAAAGCTGAAAGTGGTCATAATTGTAACTTCTAAGTGACTGTTAAAGGTTCCATACTCAGCCAACTGTGGATGATAAATAAAATATCAAGGTTCTTCACTTCTTATCATACAGCACATACTGAGCACTCAGAATTAATCTGAGTTTTGATTCGCTGAGTGAATTAAGTTCATTCAGAAAAGCCACACCATGAGTGACTCTTGTATTTCAGATGGCTTTTCGGTTCTAAACGTGATTTGATATGGTCTTTGTCCTCAAAGAACTACTAATCTGGTGTACAGCTTTTATACCAACAGTGTAATATAGATTGTTACATAAGAAAGTGGATGCTTACTTGTTCTTAATTACATATATATGTAAGGGTCAAAATCCATTTCAAAACTGATGATAGCCTAAACTTTACTGAACTTAAGGGAACCATGAAATAATCTGTATTTGTCACATTTAATTAATTTTCACCTCCATGTTCACTTGTACAAATTTATGATTTCTTAGTTAAAAATAATTTATCAGAGAAAAATAGGTCTTAACTCTAGAAATGTTTTTGTTTCATTTTGTATTATGTATTAAGATACATTTTTATTCAAAGTTAATTTTTAGTTTATCAGTGTATTTTTACTTTTTGTTGATATTTTTAGTGAGCATGCAACATAATGTGTTTCACTGACATTTCATGTGTATTGTAATTTTTGATCTTTAAATATAAAAATTGTACATATTAATGAGATCCTTGTGATTTTTCAATACATCTATATATTGTATAATCAAGTTAAAGGTATCTGTCTCTTTAAAATATCAATTTGTTATGGCAAAAGCATTTAATAATCTTTTCTTTTATACCTTTGAGATGCATTTATATAAGTACTATCCATACTCATCCAAACTTCTTTCTCCTGTCCAAGTGTTTCCTGAGAGTGTTTTTGTTTGAAGCTGCAACATTTTCAAGTGAGAAACTGGCATTTCAAAACACTATCTTGAAAAGTTTGTGGAGATGTCAGTAAGACATTTGCTTTGCAAGCATGAGCAAGTGGACTTGACTGCAAGACCCCACATAAAAATGCTGGGAGTAGCTGTGCACTCTACTCTCCCAACACTGAGCAGGAAGAAATAGGAGGGTCCATGTGGCTCACTGGCAAGCCAGCCTAGTTAATTTAGTGAACTCCAAGCTAATAAAAAATTGTCTGAAAGGAGGAAGATGACAGTAAAAATTCCCACATGTATGGAAAGCGGTTCAAAAGATCCCTCCCCTTATCTGAGGAACTATTTGTGTATTGATGATTAGTGAGGCAGGGGGAGTTTTCTTTGGAGTGTGGCCATTGGTAATGGCTCATGCTTCAGTGGATGGCCCCACATCCAGGTGCACATGGGCAGCACTGAAAGAATACAATGGGATTAATTTTTTTTAATAAAGGACATGAAGTTAGGAGGGAGATTGTTGGGTGGGGACTAGAGAAGTTGAAGGGAAAATAAGAATGTGAATATGATTGAAATTAATTGTATATATGTGTATAGTTCTCCGGGATAAAGAAAAACATTATTTTAAAATGAAGCTGAATGATATTCCTGAGGATGCCACCCGTACACACCCATGTGCTCACCCCATGTGCATGACCCCCCCCCATACGCATACCACTCACTGTGTTGAAAATGATTCATGACAAAGTTCTGAGTTTTATGAACATGAATCTATATTATAAAAGGTGGAAACACAGAAGAGTTAATATACTTGTTGATACCAGATCTGTTTTAGTAATATTTGAAAAAGAAAAACTTCACACTACCCCCCCCCCCTTTTCTCACTTCTGATATATCCTAGTCCGTCCAAGGTACCTATCTCCCCATCTGGCCTAATTGACACGTAGTGAATTCGTAATTGCCCGTCTCTTATCTTGCCCTGTCCACACAAAGCATTTTTTTGTCTCTTTAGGACAGTGGTCTTTAGGGCATGTTGGGAGAGAATCCATGCAGATAAGCTAAAGCCGTTTTAGCCTTTTAATCCTTAGAATGAATCTTTAATTAGGGTTGTTCAAACAGTGAGAAATTCCAAACAGTGGAGCCCAGAGCCAAAAGACAGAGAGGACTGCCTTGTCAGGAGACAATATTTAGGGATCAGGTCATATATTGTGAGACAAAATTTGCTGGAATATCTGCCTAATACTTCAGAGCTCTTCCCTTGTTCTTTCTCAGCATCTTGCCTGAACTTCTCAACTCACTAGAGCCTTTATGCCCGAAAGCCAGAGAGCCACAGGGGGATGAGTAGGAAGGGATGATGCTATGTGTGGTTTCAGTTGCTTGTGAGAACTTTCTTTGTATGCTGAGAAGTATCTATTTGGATTAGAATGAACAGGAGGAAATGACTGTGGCACTATCTTACACACATTCATATTTGAGATAGCCTAAATATTTTCATTAGTCCTAGCTCTGCCTATCTTGGGACTCAGTTATTTGAGAGCAAGAGTCACATCTCAAGTATCTTTGAATTCTCAGATCCAAACAAAGGCGCTGGAACACAGAATTATCACGTTTTATGGGAAGATGTGAGGTTTTTAGTAGGAAAGAGAATGGAAAATACTAAGGTCAAAGTGGCTCTGAAAAAGAAAGGGTATTTGACCTGTCAATGGTATAGTAAAAACTAATTGATAGGTATCAAATCATCAAAATATGTGTAGCTGCTTAGCCATTCAGTTGTGTTCTGCCAAAGACCCAGCTGAAAATATGCCAAGCAGCTTACCTTATCCTCTGCTTGACGGGGCACAGAAATAATTTTGATGTGGAAATGACCTCGAACTGATCAAAGCCTAAATGCCGAGATAGAATCTGCTAAGCTTGTTCACAGTGAGGCTAGCTTGATGTTTTAGGTAATAGCCAAATGTGTAGTTGGTTTATTTGCCAGGTGAATGGTATGTCATGCTCATTCAGCAACAGAGGGAGTATTTCCACAGTTCTTTCTTTCTCTTTTTCCCTTCCTTCCTTCCTTCCTTCCTTCCTTCCTTCCTTCCTTCCTTCCTTCTTTCCTTCCTTTCATTCGTTCTTTTCTTTTCATTTTTCATTTGAGACAGCATTCCTTTACGTAATGCTGACTGTCCTAAAACACTCTAAAATGCACTGTGTAGACCAGGCTGACCTTGAACTCATATAGATCTACCTGCCTCTGCCTCCTGTGTGCCAGGATTAAAAGTGTGTGCGGGATTAAAGGTGTGTAGGTGGTGCTTTCATTAAATAGAGTGACATTCAAGACAACACATTTTCACTACTTCTCAGTGTGATATATTATCTGAAAGTTCTTGTTAAAATTGTGGAATTGAAATTTCAGACCCATTTGATGAGATTTATAGAGACAACAGCACTGATACATTTTTTTGGAGTACAGTTGGTAGACTGTTTCCTGTCACATGTCAAATTTTAGAGTGTTGCTACAGGTACTTTGCAGGTAATCTTTTTTGAGCAGGAAGAAAAAAACTGTGGACAACTGAGATTTTCTGTGTATATTTTGTCTTAATATTGACTAGATGAGGGCTGGAGAGATGGCTCAGCGGTTAAGAGCACTGGCTGTTCTTCCAGAGGTCCTGAGTTCAATTCCCAGCAACCACATGGTGGCTCACAGCCATCTATAATGAGATCTGGTGCCCTCTTCTGGCCTGCAGGCACACATGGAAGGAATGTTGTATACATAATAAAAATAAAGAAATCTTTAAAAAAAAAAAAGAGTTCAAGGCCAGCCTCAGCTGCACAGCAAGTTAAAGGCCAGACTGGGCTAAATGAGACCCCCACCTAAAAAAAAATATTAACTAGATGAATCACCAGATAAAATGAGGGAGATGGAAATCACCACCAAACAATAATAGAAATTTGTATATTTATACAAGGTCCAGTAGATAGGAAATACATTAGGGATTCAGACAAACCATGTTAACTTGATTAGGTGTAGTAGTACATACTTATAGTTTTGTCAATCAAGGGGCTGAGATATGAAGATCAAGAACCTGAAGGCAATGTGGGCTTCATAGGGAGACTCTACACAAAAGTTAAGAAAAAATGAATTGCTAGTCAAAAGTTTGGTTCTTGTAGGTTGAAAACTAAAATGCTTTTTGTTTGTTTGTTTTGCAGACATTTCATTACATTTCTGTGTCTTGCCTGGAGCTCACTATTCTTCTATGGAGCTCACTATTCTACTACCTCAACCAGTAAATGTCAGGGTTATAGGTGTGTACCATCACACAGGGTTTATAGTTGAGAGGTTAGCATATGGCCCAGAATGGCTCCGTATCTGTAAGAGCAACCTTAGAATGCGGAGACAGTGAGTTCAAGATAAAAGTAGTTGATAGAATTAACACCTTATCTCACCACCCCTGCCACCAGCACCAGCACAGGTGATGCAGTTTAGCTCAAGAATCTCTTTAACCACACCTAGTAACAAATTTACATCTAGAACTGGAAAAGTCTGCTCCCCCATTCTGGTGTTATCTGTGGCCACTCCACATGCCTTTTTCATAAGGTATAATTCGGTTGCTTTCAGATCCCATGCTGTCATTTCATGTACTAGTAGGTTTTGAGCCATTTAGAATGGGTTGTTGGTTTGTGAACAGTCAGAATAGAATGCATTAATTTAAGACAAAAATGGTCAGCCTCTTTGGAAGAAGGGGATCAGCGGAAATAGGAGGGAAATAAGAGACGAGAATGGAGGAATGTGCTTAAAATTCATTATATAAATGAGAATGTCCTAATGAAATCCATTATTATGTAAAATTAACACATGATATTACACAACATTTAGAAAACACCCTTTTAGACATCCAAGTAGTTAATATGGGCTTGCAGATCGCAGCTGTAATCTTGGCATTTAGAATTGGGCAAGACGGTTGCCACAAGTTCAAAGCAAGTCCATGCTATATAGCCTGTCCCCAGACAACCTGGGTGACAGAGTGAGAATTTCTCAAATGAACAGAAAAATCCTAGTAGTCAGATGGTATTTTACTTGGTGTTTGTGTCACTTTGTGTATTATCTTCTATGGCTCTGATTTTAGATTAAATATAAAAATGCCAAATGGTAAAAATTGGGAGGACCATGTTTGTTTAGGTGAAAAGTTTATGATGTGAGATGACTTTTTTTCATAAATTAATCAGTTGTTCTTTGGAGTAATAGTGCAAGAAACTGGAGCAGAACAAATAGAAGGGACAAAAAATGTGAGTTCTTTCAGGGCAAGTGTGATGGGAAAATTAATGTTTAAAAAGGAGGCTATTTGATGGATGATTCAGTTGAAATTCTTTTCTATTGTCAGTGCTTAAAGTGAGTTTACAACGAAGTTAATGCTACTGTTCTTTCTGTCTGACTAGGAGAAAAAAAGGAAAACACCCTCATAATAATTGTGAGGGTCTTGATTTTTTGAGTAGATTATAACAAACTATCAAAAATGATAATAGATCATAAAATAATGTATATTTACTGCTAAACCCTTCCATCAGAAGGAGATGCTTTGTGAACTTTTCTCCCCTCCCTTACATGGAAGTTGTCAGAATTGAATAGTTCACATGTACTCTACATTGTTTTGGTTTAACTAACATAGAGCGATGAGACATGAATTGTTTGTGACAGCTCCGAACATTGATAACAGACGACAATAATGCCTGGAGACAAAGCCTACATGGTAAAAATCTGGAAGCAAAAGTGCTTATTATGCTAGGCCCACGTGCTTTGACCTAGTTTTGTTCTTCTGCTGGAAAATTATGTCAGTATTAGTTACGTCATCCACTCGGACGAGCAATTTCACATTTTTGTTTGTTTCAGGGTCATGTTATTAGCTTTGTATATTTAGTTCTGACCTTCTGAGAGCCAAACTAATCCTTATTGACTTGCATTTTCGTTTGAAAAGGAGACTTCTGGGAGACAAAGAGGGGGGATTTTGTGTGTTAAGGAAACAATCTAAAATGAATCATCAAAGGCATTCATTTCTGTTTGTTCAGTAGCCACTGTCCTCTTGAAGGATCCATGAGAACATCTATTTCTCTGCTGGTTGCAAAGTGTCTTCCTTTTTTTGGTCCTGTGGAGACATAATAAATTAGGGTGCCAAGGACTGCCATAGTTGAGCAGCAAAAAGTCAAACAAGGTAGAAAGGACATTTCCGAGCCCAGCACTCTTCAATTTACTGTTTTCATGCTTCTTTTTTTGCTTGTTCATCCAGTAGAAACTGACTTGACATATTTTTCTTATTTAAAATCTTTACGGAATATACTTCAAAATGAATTGCTTCCCTGGTTGATTTCAAACACATTTTTTCCCTGCCATTTAATACTTTCTATCATTAGAGGAGTCATTTAATTCTTTCATACATTTGTGAATTCTAATCTTCAAAGAGTGAGAGTTCTTCTAGCGATCAACTTACATCAGATTTACAAGTATAATTTGTTACCAAAAGACCCTGAACAGTGTTTTTGATCCACATGTTTCTGAATTCCATATTAACAAATGCAATCAGGAAATCACACACAAAAATATGAAGTTGTGGTTCCTCTGCAAAATAAATAAATAAATAAATGATCTACCATTTACTCTTCTTTTCTAATTAAGGGTTTGAATGTTAAGAATCCCTTTGTTGTTGGCTCCTTTGCAAATTCTCTGCCTGGACTTGGAAAACTTAAGAGAGTGTGTTCCCTTCAAAGTACAACCATCTGAATTTTAGCCAGGTGAATTGCTGATTAGCTTGGAGTCCTTTGAAGAAACAGTATGTAAGCAATTGGGAGAGGCTTTAGTCCTAATTGTGTTATCCTGGGGAGTTTTGAACTTTGTTTGAAGCAGTCAACTCTGAGTATTTCATTCTATTTCTGATCTTTATGCTAATTTACTACAATTTGAAAGACAAACCTTTTTTCGAGGTCTTGAGCCTCTAATGACTACATAAACATTGTCAACCTTAAGCTGCCAAAAAGTTACAAGCTATATATAGCACACTGTGCGTCTCCTATGGTGACTTCCATTTCTACAATACATTTTATAATGGTCAAATGTAGGTGTGAGTGTATGGCCCTCATCTTACACAGTGACTTTTCTGTATGCTCTTCTGCATAACCCCCCACACTGCATGATATATCCAGGAGTTATCTTCATAGTAGGTCAAAGAGAGTGCTCTCTTTTTCTTTCAAAAGCTGTGCAAAATTGCACTTTCCTATCCTGCCATTTCATTGCAACATCCTATTATGACTGACTTGACTGTGGTCCCATGGGTAGCTTCCAGTCTTTTGGTATTAAAATAGTGTATCTGGAGAAGACTGATTTTTATCACTGTGTTGCAGGCAGGTTTATCTGTCAAATCGATCACAAGATGTGAAAGTCACTTTTCTGATTGAATAGACTTTCTAATTTAGGTAAACCAATAAGCTGACCTAGCCAGCATGGATGACAGAGAGCCCTGGATGCTTGAGGAACAGAATCTCTGTTGGGTAGTTTTCTACTCTTTTTGCAGGGATTGGGGGGAAGGGGACAGGGTTTCCTGTATTCTAGGCTAGCTTCAAACTCATTATGTAGCAGAAAATGGTCTTAAACTTCTAATTCTTTTGTCTTACCCTCGCCAGTGTTAAGATTACAAGTGTGTGTTACCAGTGCAGATTTAGGATTGTTCTTTTTTTGGTTTTATTTTTATTTTTTAAATTTTTTATTATTTTTATTGAGCCCTGAATTTTTCTCTGCTCCCCTCCCTACCTCTTCTCTCCCCTGCAGTCCTCTCCCAAGATCCCCATGCTCCCAGTTTCCTTAGGAGATCTTGTTTTTATCTACTTCCCATGTAGATTAGATTTATGTAAGTCTCTCTTAGGGTCCTCATTGTTGTCTAGGTTCTCTGGGATTGTGATTTGTGGGCTGGTTTCTTTGCTTTGTTTAAAAACCACTTATGAGGGAGTAAATGTGATAATTGTCTTTCTGTATCTAGATTACCTCACTCAATATGATGTTTTCTAGTTCCATGCATTTTCCTGCAAAATTCAAGCTGTCGTTATTTTTTTCTGCTGTACTGTACTCCATTGTGTAAATGTACCACATTTTCCTTATCCATTCTTTGGTTGAGGGGCATTTAGGTTGTTTCCAGGTTCTGGCTATGACAAACAAAGCTGCTATGAACATAGTTGAGCACATGTCCTTGTGGCACGATTGAACATCCTTTAGATATATACCCAAAAGTGGTATTAACTAGGTCTTGAGGAAGGTTGTTTCCTAATTTTCTGAGAAATCGCCACACTGACATCCAAAGGGGCTGTACCAGATTGCATTCCCACCAGCAATGCAGTAGTGTTCCCTGTACCCCACAACCTCTCCAGCTTAAGTTGTCATCAAGATCAAGTGTTTTTGATCTTGGCCATTCTTACAGGTGTAAGGTGGAATCTCAGAGTTGTTTTGATTTGAATTTCTCTGATGACTAAGGATGTTGAACATTTTCTTAAGTGTCTTTCAGCCATTTTAGTTTCCTCTGTTGAGAGTTCTCTGTTTAGGTCTGTACTCCATTTTTTAAATTGGATTATTTGTTCTTTTGATGACCAATTTCTTGAGTTGGCTTGGAAGAATGACTCAGCCATTAAAGGTTAAGCTCAGAACTAGAAATATAGGATTGTTCTTAATAAGCATTTCTGAGCTCATCTTTATCATCATTTGCCAGAGATGTTGATTCTTCAAAAATGAGTCCCATAAAATGTAGCAGTTATCAACAATTTTGTGTGAATGGAAGCTGAGACAGTTTGCGGCAACAATTCATGTGAGAGGGTAGGCCTTCATGCCTCCCATATCCTCAACCAGTTGCTTTTTTCTCTTTCACTCTCTAGTGAATGCTAAGAAGCTCAGCTTTATAACATTCAAATACCCTTCGAAGTGTTGAAAATTCACTTCTAGAGATCTAATACCTAAAAAACGTTTATATTGTTAGTACTTAGTTTGTTAGAATTACAACCATTTTTCAAAGTCCTAGTAAGAAGCTTCACTTAAATTGCTATTGTTAAGAAAATACTAATTCCTTCAAAAACATTGTCTTCATCTTCAGATACCAAATATCAGAGTGCTCCATTTATTAAAGTGATTTAATGTTTATGCACATCCCTTCAGCCTTATATCAGTCATCTTAAGGCTAGTGTGTTATGTAAAGTGGCTAGAGAACTGATTTATGATTCAGAGTTTTCACTGTATATTTATTCTTTTACTTACTTATTAATTTGCTCTATAGTTAAGGCTGACTTACAATTCACAGTCCTTTTGCCTCAGCTACCTGAGTGTTGAATTTCAGGCACTTGGCACTACAACTGGCTTGTTTATTCTTGTAATTATGGGAATCATATAACGTTTAGGAATATATACATGTATTTACTGTGTTACACTAATTATCTAGTTTGTTAATCATGTATGATTGCAATTACTTCTTTAGAAGGTTGGGAATAATAAGAATAGCACTTAAATAATAAAGTTTTGATGAAGATTAAGTTCATATTTGCTCACTACTTAATATAACATGTGGCACAGAGTATTTATGGAAATGTGTGTCAAGTAAATATGTGTAAAATTTTAGAGGGGTAGTTGTCAAGAACTTTGAAGGACCTGAAATTTTACAGTCCATTTCCATTAATAAGCTGTACTGCTATTGTTTCTAGGATATTGTCAGCAGACATGAGACTTCTACATCTGAGACAAAGAACTTTGTTATTCAAAGCACAGGTCGCATGAATTTCATGCATTGCTTCTCCTTACCTGAAAGTGCCACAAGGTGTCAGGAACGGAAAAATTATTTCTTACTTCCCTTCAATGCTCTTAACTAGACTCCCTATTGTAAAAGACGGATGGATTACTAGGGGAGAAACAAACCAAAGTTTGTGAACATGTGCCTTTTATATATACATGTGGAAGAAACTTAGGAGTAAATAAATTCGAAGAAATGGCTATAATACCAATTTCAGTGAAAAGGAAAGACAGAGTATGTGATAAGCAAGTTATGGGAAAGTGATTAGGAAAAGGCACAGAAACCAGAAAAAGACTGGTTGTGATACACATTAAGTCCAGTGCTTTATTTCTGCTGTATAACAACAGTCATGAACCCTTTCATGCGAATCTCATCAACCTAGGAACATTTGCAGCCAGGAAAGCAGACTAAAGCCTGGCCTTCAACTTGCAAAGCTGTCCGTGAGCTTGCAATCCTCCTGTTTCTGCCTCCTGAATGATGGGAGTATGCTTATGGTGTGCCACTCATGGCTTTAATTTGCTTTTCCTTATTTGTTTGTTTTTTTTATTTGAAGTAATCATGCATGATTACAACACTGGGGGAAAACGGAAATAGACTAGGAGAAAGTTTCCTGAACCTTTCAGTCATCCCCGCTTTTCCCCTTCCCTAACCTTTGGGAATAACTAGTCTGTTTGCACATTTTTTACTACTGAAACCGCTGCTACTGCTGCTATTACTCTTCTTACTGAAGTGCTGGAAATTGATCCTAGGCCCTTGTACCCTCCAGAAGGTGGTTTATCACTAGAGTCTTTCCCTGGCCCTCCACCCCTATAACGTTAGTACTCCAAGAATATAATGTAAGTGTGACTGCACAGTGCATTCTTTTGAGGTTGACATTTGTTTAACACAGCGTGACTCTCTGCTGTTTCATCCAGGTTCTTGCAAGTGTCCATTGCTTTTCCCTTTTGCTGCTGTCTAACATCCTGTATGAACGTCTCACAGTCTGACCATTCACCTTGTTGGTAGACATTTCGGTTGCTTCTAGATTGCTGATATTAAAATGGCTAAGAATCTTTATGTACAAGATTCTGTGTAACACCAAGTTGTCATTTCTCTGGTTTAAATGCCCAGGAGGGCAGTTCCTGGGGTTTGTGCTAAGTGTAAACAACTTTGTAGCCAACTGCCAAACTGTATTCCACAGTGGCTGAACAGTTTTACATTCCTACAAGCAGTGCATTCAGTTTCTCTCTGTCTTCCCCTAACATTTGGTTTTTACCCCCACTTAGATTTTAGGCATTTCAGTAGAAGACACTTTATAATACAATATAGGTGTGAATTCAAAACCTTGCACATAAAATTCTAACATCCAAATTGGGCCTGTTGTATGACAGAATTATTCAAAATGCCCGTGGTTGTCAGATATTATCAGGTTGAACTATGGCTGATAATACTGAGAACAGAAGAGGAGTTGTGTTGTACAATGTATATCATTAAGTACTAAATTGGCCTTTAGTTATACGCTGACAAATGTAAAGAATTGATTGATATGTGCTCAGATAAACAGATACCCACTCCTATGTATATCCATATTCTCTCTGAGGAATGGGCATATTACACATCTGTGAACATTGCCAAACATTAAATTCTCCATTCCAGTATATTTATCTACTTTTGGATTTAGAGCATGTTGATACATGTATGTATACATATATCAACATCTCCCTTGGTGATTTATGTATAGACATGAGACATGTTGATATATGTTTAAATGCATGTCTAAACATAAAACTCTTGAACTCTTGTTCCAGCATCTGATCTAGATTCTTCAAGGTCAGGGATGCACAAGATCAGGACTGATTATATTTAAAGTTTAAATATGCTTTGTGGTGGTTTTCTATGTTGTAGGATGTTTACCAATAATGTTGACATTGACCCATTAAATGCCAGTTGTCCTACCACCTCTCAAAGTAAAACAGTGAAAAATGTCTCAAGACATTGTCAGATATCACTGGTAATACCAGCTCTTCTTTACAGATTCCTCCTTCTAAATAGAAGAAAGGGAGTCTCTAGCTTCAGGTTACCTTGTTTCTGACAGCTATTATTATCTTTGACTTGTAAAAATAGTTTTGCATATTAAAGCTGCATATTCGTAGTTGACAAAGGAAATATCAGCTCTTTTTTTTCTTTTTCCTTGTGGACATAGATTCATGGCATATGGTACTGGGTTTCATAAGGCCATTTTCAGTCAAGTACATAGGATTCCTTGACTGTGTCCCCCCTCCCATCTCTTCACCACTTCCCTTTCTCCTCTTCCTCCATCCTCTTAATCATCCTTTTAATCTCCATCATTCTCCTGGACCGTTTTCTTCTATTCTTATGTTACATACATTGATTTTGCATATCTATGTAAAATATAGGATCCACGAATGAGAGAAAATATACTATATGTGTCTGAGTCTGACCTAATTTACCTCATATGATAATCTTCACTTGCATTCAAACATTTATATGTAATGTTTCAAAATACCAATTTAACATAGGTAAATTAAGACCAAATCTTGGTATTAGCGTAGACTTCTTTTACTTTGTGTTTATAATATATTGGATATTGTAGTTATTTCTATAACTTTATGAGCACCAAAATTCTTCAACAGGCTATATCTATATTAGGATAGAGAATTTTGTGGAGAAGTTAGCATAGTTCCTGGATCTTCCTCTGATTTAATTTAAGTGCTTATCTTCAGATCCACTAATAGAAAAATTTTTTAAGTAATATATAAGGAGCTTTGAGAAAAAAGTGATAGTCTTAAATTTTAATTTTTTGATAACAATAATAAGATCTTCAAGATCCTATATTTTTAATAGAGTTAATTTGATATATTTATATGTAACTTATTTTCATATAAGAAATATATTCTCCATTTTAGAAGTAAAATAGGATGAAAGTAACTATTGATTGAAATACTACAGACAGTATATTCTTCTCAAAATTACAATGAAAATGTTTCATATTTGCAGATAGATTAAAATCACCTGTATAAAGAATAAATTATAACCTCCTGTATAAAAAGTTCATATAATAAATTGCTGTGTTATCTTTTGATGCTTGGAATTGAACTCAGTTCTAGTGTATGTGCTAAACATGTGCTCTACCATTTAGCTATATCCCAAGCCCTGTGGTTGTAGATTGAAATTCTGCTTTTGCTTTTTCATCCTCCCCTCATTTTTTTTTCTTTTGGTAACAGAATATCCACTGTTGCAATGTGTCCAAAGATTCTGACAGTAGGTATCATTGATTTACTGTTGTCTGTAGCTGTGCCTGAGAAATATATCATGGTGTTGTATTGTAATATGAACCCCCTAGGAAGGCTAAACTAATCAAGAATGAAGCATTTCTTTCTTAGAAATAGAGATTTATAAACTGCCCAGAGGTCTAGCTATTTCAAGATGAAGGTGTGCCTTGAAGTGTTCATTTGTTTGTGATACCAGCTCACTAAACTTAAGTGACAGTTCAATATAGCCAAACCTCTTGGGAGTGTATGAATTTAATAAGGGAATTACCAGGAAAAATATACTGAGACCCAGGCTGACCCCCACAATAAGATAATACAGTTATAAATTCATTTGTTTCAAAGTATGACAAATAATACTCAAAATATCTTGAAATGTTTTCCTCCTTTACAAACATGAAAAGGCTTTGGAAGAAGAAATTTAACATTCACTGAAGTTAAAAAAAAAAAGATCATCCCTAATTTACAGGATTAAACAGAAGAATTTTTACTTTTACAGTGAGAATACAAATTATTTGCATATATTTAACTGATCCTGCTTAGAGGAACTGGTAAGGTGTTCAGCATATAATTTAATTATAACTTTAGTCATTTTTCCTCTTCCTTCATTTAAGGTTTGTGTTTTAGTAGTGTTGTGCACATTTCCTTTTGTTACAGTGGAGTCTTACGCTGCCTACAAACTAAAAGGTTCATTTGTTTTAGAGCTTATAAAAAGGGTTGCTAGAACTCCAAACAACATACCTATAACTTTCAGTATTGCCTACCAAGATGTTTATCGTACAAGAACAGTTTCATTCATAGACTATATCTAATAATGTAACCTTGATCTTCAACTGTGCTAATCTTTGCCTTCCTTTTTTTCTATTAATCATATGTTCAAGGACTCTCAGTATACACACGCGGGATTGGTTACAGGACCCTTGCCAACATTTCAATCCATAGATGTTTAATCCCTATGTAAAATATCATAATGTACTCTATATACTATGCATATATCCTAGCACATACTTTACGTTACATTACATTAGATTACTTGTAACATAAAGTACAATATAAATGCAAAGACTTGCTTTACCCTATATTTAAAAAATAATGAGATGTTTTTAAAAGTTGTCCATGTTCACTCCATATGTAAACTTTTAAGTTTTTGAAATTCATTACTGTTTGATTCCAAATCCACTGAGCCCAGGAATACAGAAGGATGATTGGAGAAGATGACCTTTTAGTGTTGCAAAATCTTCTTGCAAACTGGCGTTGATTTGCTGAGTTCAGAGCAGCAACTGAGCAGTCTCTCCTGAAAAGACTGCAGGTCAACCTGACAGGCAGATTAGCATATCCATGAGAAGCCAGTAGAGAACATATGAAACGATCCCAATAAGTTGACAGTTTTCTTTAATAGTGTCACAGAAGCCTGGTACAATGGACATTAGGAATCTTCCTCAATTGACTTGACTTGAATGTGTACGTCACTGAATTAGTGAAAGATAAAGTTTTTAAATGTACGATGCTGATTCTTCGGATGGAAAATGATATCTCTGTGTAGTGGAACATCATCATTGAAGCTATAGAGATTTTCCAGTGGCCTAGCCAGTGTTAAATCATATCACAGTCCTTCAAGGTATAACCTAAGACACCGTGTATAGTATAAGAAAATTGTCCTTGTCAGAATTACAAATGCACTTAGCAGAGACTCACTGTTCATTGCTTTTCTGACAGCAGAATCTTCTAAAAACTTTCCAAACTATATAACAGTTTTGACATCTTTGACTTTGAACCAAGGATAGGAAATACAATTTCAAGAAACACAGAGAAGACCTTCTTACTTTTAGCTGAAGGCCATGAAATCCTACTAGATTTTATATTCTGTGTTCTTAATTACTAATGCCAAGATAGGTTCTTAATATGGTGCCCGAGTTTTTTCCAAGAAATATAGACTGTTTTAGATTTTTTTTTAAAAATTAATCTGCTTATTTTATTAGGTGTACAGTATTCTGCCTGCACACATGCCTGCATGACAGAATACGGCACCAGATCTCATTATAGATGGCTGTAAGCCACCATGTGGTTTCTGGGAATTGAACTCAGGACATGTGAAAGAGAAGCCATTGCTCTTAACCTCTGAACCATGTCTCCAGCCCATTTTACATTTTTAAATGACAAGTTTTATCATACAACTCCAATATAATGATGGAGCAAGCTTGAATACAAGATATTCACACATATATCTTGAATATAAGATACACACATTTACATAAAAGATATAGATTTGTTTAGTGTTTCTGTGCACATGTGTGTATAAGCACCTGTAAAGCCAAAAGCATTGGGTCCACTGAAGCTAGGGTTACATGTATTTGTGAATGGTTGACATGGGATTTTGAAATGAATTCCAGTCCTCCTTCAGCAAGAACAGCATATGCTCTTAACTGCTGAGCCATCTCTTGAGCCCATATGATACATTTTAAGGAATCTGTAATTAGAGTATAATTAATTCACTATCATTCGTATATCTTTAAGCACAGAGAAACTCCTTATGGCCTTTGACACAATTGTTGTTTTTTCTTTAAAAACATGATAGTAAATATCTGGAAACATTAAGAATCTCTAACAGTCACCAATATAGATGAACAGCTGCACAAACACTTTGAAAAATATGTTCTTGCTGAAGTGAAGACATTCCCAAAGCTGAGCATGGTGACACATCTGTACAACTGGAAGTCAGTAGGCGGGAGGATTCCTAGGTCACTACCAACACGTGAGACACTATCTCAAAGCAACACATTACAAAAATATATAATACACATTTAACTAAAAGGGCGCTTGAAGTTGTACAGCTCAGTACATGTTTACCTAGCTTGAGTTTGATTTCTACTGCCACGAAAAAAATCAATGAGATCTCAACTTTTCCACTTACAAGTTTATGAAGGTGAACTGTTTGTGTAGCTGTTTTTTTTTTTTAACCCCCAAATCAGTTTCTTATAATCAACCTGTTACAGAATCTTTATAATTGACACTGAAAGGCCTTGAGATTATCTCTTGGGACCTTGAACCATTCGAATTGCCATGTAAGCACTAGCTCCTTTTGAATGGTCCCCGGGAAGGCTTATACAATTGGGGCATTCTCGAGAGAGCCAGTTCAGTACAGGAGTTTCACATTCCAAATGTCCTTAGCTGAACTCCTTGTGCACTTACCCACTACTTTTAACCATGTGTGACCCTCCTTATCCAACGTAGAACACATTCAGTTATTCCACTGACAGCACACCACACACAGAGCTAACATGACATTCTTGGGACATTTGTCTAGATTATGTCTTAATATGTTTGGTTTAGAAAGTAAAAGGCAACTGGAGGAATTTTTAATCTCTCCCTTTTTAAAATTTATTTTTATTAGTCTGTGTGAGGCTGTAGGGTCCACTAGAACTGGAGTAACTATAAGCCACTATATGAATGCTGGGAATTGAGCCTGCATCCTTTGGAAGGGAAGTCAATGCTCTTAACTACCGAGCCAGGTCTCCAGCTCCAAATTTGAACCTGTTACGAAGTTATATTCATATAGAAGACAGAAAAATACATACTATGTGGTAGAAAAATAGCACAGTGTTTATTGAGGGATAAATTGATCCAGTATCTAAATGAAAAGGAAGATTATGAAGAGCTTAGATAGGAAACTCTGAGACATATTCTATTACCTATCTTGGGCCATATTTGGCATATACCCTGAAATATTTGTTGGGTAAATAATGGAATCAACAGTTTGGTGCCTATTGATGCCCCAAGTGGAATTCTGAAACTCGGAGGCATCTTTCTGCTCAATGTTTGTGGGTTTTTATAAAGCATTTTGTAAAACCCTAAGGATAGCATGCAATCAATTACTTTTCCAATAATGGCTTTTCCATTAAAGACTTCATCAATTATTTAGTTCCAAATCGGAGATTTATGAAAATTTATTGTTTTTTTTTTTTTAAAATATTGAGCTAAGTGAGAGGAGGTAATTACTAAGGGCCATACAAGGCCATTTTTGTGAAATGTTCAGAGGAAGCATATTCGTGGAGGCAGAAAGATTAGTGGTTGCTAGGGGCTGGCTGGAAAAGGAATGCAGAGCTACAAAATTCTGCAGTTAGATTTTGGTTATGGCTACTCCACTCTGTGCATATACTAAAAGCCACTAAATTGCATGCATCACTTGGATATTTTGACAGATAAATCATGTCTCAATGAAGCTCTTTTTAAAAGATGATGAGGACCCAGAAATTTAAAATAAAAATTGGGACTTTGTGGTTAAATATTAATGACCTGTTTGATTGTTTCAAAAATTTGAAATGTATTTTATTGTATTATTTGTGTTTGTGTGGCTATATGATGGGCTTGTGCGGGGCACCTGAACCACAGCATGCATATAGAAAACAAGAGGACATCATGGAGTTGAACCCAGGTTACCAGTGTTCAGAGTTATCTTGCTCTCTCTCAAACAAAGATTGTTAACCCACATTAAAACACTTTTATTCCGTGTCTTCAACTAGCCTCACAAATATAAGGAATGGTGTCAACTTTCTTCTTTCCCATTCAGAATACTTAGTAAATTGTGCAAAAGTGTGTATGTGTCGGGGGGGGTTGTCATTTCACAAGAGTAGTGTTCAAAACAGGATCATGTCATTTCTCAGATTGGTAGTCAACACTAGAGCATAACTGAACAAAATATGAAGCTGTTTGCACCATTCTCACGTCACATGAATCCAGGCTGTACACAGAGCCAGATAATAAATATTTGGGACCTTCCAGTCTGTCAGATTCCTTAATTCAACCATAAACTACTTAACCACTGCATTCCCTGAGAAGTTTTATGTATGGACAGTGAAATTTTAAGTCTGTATAATTTTCTTGGGTCACAAAAATATTAAAATTTCCCTTTTAAAAATGTGAGAAACATTCTAAGCTTGTGGGCCACAGAAAGCAAGCTTTGGCACACACACACGTCTCCTGTTGGCCAGTGTGCAGACAGACCTGCTCTAGTTACTGACTTGAAAAGGCACCTCGCTAATCAGCACATTGTTGGGAAGTACGTTGGATTCCTTAAGCCAGTGGACAAAGGAAGTGAAGGCCTGCATTATTTTGAAAGACTGAGCTCTTGAGAGGTCACATTTTAACAGTCAACGTTTTAAGGAAATTATGAAAAATCAGTTATTAGAAACTTTTGAAAAGAATATTCAGAATATAATAATGTTACTTTGTGTGTTTGGTTTTTTTTTAAACTTTATTTTTAAGCCAGAGAAGCCATGAATATCTTGAACTTTGTTCATTATGAAGTGTGCCAAGGTTTTGGATTTTAAAGGAATGGGAATTTTTCATTGCTTCTGGCTCTTGCATATTAACAGCAAAGTTATTCATTAAGTCAACACTGTCAACAAGGCTTCTTTATACCAACCATATCTGCATTGGATACACTTCTATTGAGGTGATTTTCCCTTCAACTAATAAGTGTATGTATTGTTATTTTAATGACAAATAATTTACAGAAAGGAAAACTTTCCAAGGAAACAAGTTCTTACATCTGGAAGTAAATGCCCCTTATTTCAAGCAGAGGGAGGACTCTGTTTATAAGATGACTCCTGGAAAACCAATCACCAGGACATTGGCAATGCTTTTTTGTGTAATGAGACAGAAATATAAAATGGAGAAAGCTGTGGTAAATATGTTGACCATTTTCTCTCACACTTTTGGGGTTACTTTTAGATTTCAGCACAAGTCCAAAGTTGAAGATGAAGGTTTTTAAAGATTATTTTTTGCTACCTCTTTAACCCTCCCCCCATATCCCCCTTTGTTCTGTCAGAGAATTAAGATCTACAACTGGAAGAAAAACTTACAAATGTTCACTCATAATGTCAATAAGAGAAATGTAATGTTCAACTCACCACATTTTTCAGTAAAAAATTTCACATTTTAGCAGTATCTCCTAAGAATACAGATCTCTGGCCATACTCATAGACTGGAGAGGAATTAAGCATGTACTCTGCTATTACCGACCTTCCCATTATTTAGTTTTTTAGAAAGTCTAACATAAATAGTCTAACATATGTGGAAAGGGTAAATTGTCTTCCTAAGTCTAAAGCTGACTTTCCTTCTTTTTTGAGCACAGCAAGGAACACAGGACTTTAATATCAAATGATCATTCCCATGTCCTAAAACACTCTAATGGCCAAGCTGCCTTCAAGCACTCTAATGATACCTTTGTTCCCCTGATTATAGAAGAGGTACCTGAGAAGCTTCCTCCTCTGAAAAATTGAAAATATTTTGTGAACATGGCTCCCTCAAACTGGAGATATTTCAGTGTTTGTATGTGTTGGTTACCTGCATTGACTTTTGCCATTTATTCTAGTTCTATGAATTAAATATTCTTCTTCTTTTGAGATGACCAGAGTAAAATCTGCAAAGGATACCAGAAATAATGAGGTACTGACTGGGAAAGTTTGAAATTCAGTTGAATTTGCACCTCATCCCTTCCTTCTCTTTGCAGCATAGTGTATAACTTTCTAAGCACTGCTTCAGTTTTCCATCAGAAAATTCAAGAAAATTAACTCATGGTATTCATCATTCAGACTTCCACCTATCTTTTTATGTAATCCTGAACCAGTCCATTATAGGGAACCGGGAGTAGCGGAGATTGGAGGAAGGGAGAATAAATGTAGAAGCTACAGAAGATAAAGTTTCAAGCATGTGATAGACAGCCTTACTGCGATACATGCTATGCACATATGAACTGAATGTACTTTGTACACCAAGTGGGGCAGAGCTCTGGAAAGTTAATAATTAAGCAGAAAGTGATTCACATCCTCTTATGGAACATATCCAAAGTCTAGAGCTAGGACTTGTATGGAAAGAATGGTTGTGGATTCTCCAAGTGTTAGAAAGTAAAGCAAAGGCCCCCAATAGACACTTTCTTTGAACTAATTGTCACTGGCCCGATTCTCAGACTTACCTAGGAGACAAATGTTGCCAGTCTGTTTATAGAATAAACAAACGAAGATGTATTTATTTACTATCTCTGTGTAACAAATTAGTACACACATGTAGGTGAAACACATCACCCATTTTTTTTTTTAAAGCTCAGGACTCTGTAAGGCAGCCTGACTATATTCTTTGTTCATTCTCTTACCAGACTGAAATTAAGCTGTCAGCCAAACTATGCTCTTCCCTGGAGGCCCTGGGGATGAATCTCCTGCCAAGGTTACAGTTGTGTACTGCACTCATTTTTCTGATGTTCTAAGGCTGAGCCACTTCACAATCATTGGCTAGGATGTTGTAGGTCGTCTACACCCCCTTCTCTGTCTCTACCTTTGAAACAGCAACAGCACATGAGTACTTTGCACAGAGAATATCTCTCTACATCTTCTTTCAATGGAGAAAGCACACAGCTTTGAAAGTGTCCACATGATCAAGAAGGGCCTACTTGGATGCTTGCTTTGCTTTCTGGTACCACCTGTGCTCTACATGACACAATCCGGAGAATAGCATCGTGTCATAGTCGCAGGTTCCAGGGCTAAGGGAGAGAGAGCATCATTGAGTTGCCATTTTAGAAAGATGACCTACCATTGGGGATTTTCATCTGTTGCTTTGCATCTTTATGGACAATTGGCCCACCCTTTGCTGGAATGAGAAGGCAGAAGAGGAGCTATGTAACACTAGCTTATTCCTTCAAGGAAAGCCATGCATTCTGGCTCTCCCTTCTTTCCTCCCCTGACCACCCAATAGTTCTCAACCTTCCTAATGCTGTGACCCTTTAGTACAACTCCTCATGTTGTGGTGACCCCCAACCATAAAATTACTTTGTTTCTGATTCATAACTGTATTTTTCTACATGAATCGTTATATAAATATCTATTATGCAGGATATCAGATACGTGACCCCTGTGAAAGGGCCACTTAACACCTAAAGGGATCGCAACCTGTGGGTTGAGAACCACTGCTCTACAGGTTAGATGGACCATCCATTTAGGATCCTGAAGATTTTAAGGACAAGATGTGCACAAGAGGGCAGCACAGAGCAAGACCTAGAAATAGTGATGCCAACTCAATCTTAATCTTTCGTGGGTGGTCACCAGCATCTTATCCAACACATGCCTTCTCAGGAGACATTAGCCAGTTTGTTGATAAGGGTGTAGCGCATCATTCCACAACAGATACTATCAACTGCTCTCACCCACCAAATGGCCTTTTCCAAACTTTCTCCATATCCCACTTCCTATGAAATTCAATAACCATAGTATATTACATATCTTTGTATATCTATATCTATGCTTTGTATAAAAAATAAGATTATTTGCCACTAGGAACTATTTTCCACTGGTAGTATATATTGTTCTGGGTGCATTGCTCACATTCTACTATTTATTAGATCTTTAGCTTAGATGGTCATTTGGTTTTGGAAGTTGCTGTAATACTTCAATTGTCCTAAAGGGTACTTAAGAATATTTTTGAGACGTCAGAAGAATTTTGAACATGAAAATCCCTCAATATATTATATTTAAAGTGACAACTAACAAAACAAAGTGGAAAGTCTGATCCCATTTTGTTCTTGAAATGTACAGAAAAATGACCAGAAGTATCTTTCTATGGAATATTACTTCTTACTGGTAACCCCCTCTTTAGGTGATTTACTTTGGAGACTGTGATGAATGAGTGAATAGTGTATTCATGTAAAGCAAAGTACTATTAAAAAGTTAACCATTCTCTGTTTTGCCTTTAACATTTAAGATGAATGGGCAAGCTAAACTCAATCATTCCCATGTAGCAAAAGAACTATTTTACATGGTTCATTCATGCCTCCCTTAGATCTCTAGAGGGCAGCCTCAAAGTTTACTATTCATTTTTCCTAGTGCTGGTTGGATGCACGTATGCTATTTGCTGTAAAAGAAAATACTAAGGAGTATTTCTTCTTTTATAACAAGGTTTTAGTGTCCCCCAGGCCCCCTTAGCTCTATTTACATTGGATATTTCAACAGTTACTGTAGGACTTAACTGTGGTGAGTCTTTAAGCCCTCTTTTTAAATTCACAAACTTTTTCAAGTCTTAGAAAAATGTCAGGTTACATTTATTGAGAAGCTTGGGAAGTGGACATTTTGTAGCCCAGTTGGAGTGGAGGTTGATTCCTCTCTGAGCACCTTGTTTCAATTTATGTCAGGAGGAATCATAACATAGGTCAGGGTGGAAAGTAGGTTATAATTAATGGGGTAGACACGTGGACTTTTAGTATTTCATAAAATAAAATGGAACTCACATGTGCTCGGAACTGTTGTGTTTTTAAATATTTATATCTCTTCTAGTAAACATTAATTATTACTGATATATTTATCTTGTGAACTTGCTAACTGGGAGGTCACAAGCCATTGCTCACTGAGTGGAAGGAATAGATGACAAGGTAGTTCTGTCAAAACTGAAGCACTCAGGGGATATCAGTGAATGGACTCATGGAAATAATCCAGTCTTAGGTTTTTCTCCTAAATTTTCTCATGCTTAAAGCACCCTATTGTTGATATGATCCAGATGTTTGTCCTAAGGGAAAATGAGGAGACCTTTGCATGGGAAATACCTTAATGGTTCCCAGTGAAGAGGTGATTGACCAATGTTTAACTACTAGTCATTGGAATTTAGTTTGTAAGTAGCAGAGGCTAAAGTACAATGTTCTTTATACTCATATACCAAAAATTCCTAATTGTAGGAGCAACTGTTTTCATGCCTGTTAAAGATGATTATAAAAGTCGTGAAAATGGTGATTATAACAGGACTGTGTCACATGCCAACTATGTGGCTTTGGGAAAAGTCTCTTAAACTCTGAGCCTCAGTTCTCTCATCTACAGAATGTGGGAAATGCGCCTTACTACATAGGGTTTGGGTAGGGATTAGTCAATATATATAATGTTTAACAAATTTTAGATGCTAAAGAATGCTGGCTATCGGTATATGAAGAAACATTTCAAAACAATTAATGCAAAGGAAGACTTACATGTGTTAGACATGTTAATGTACTCCTTTTTTTCCAAATAAATATCTACTCCCCAGATAATTGTTTCTATCAAGGCGCGTGCACGCGCGCACACACACACACACACATTATTTGCAGTTGTATTGAAAAATCAATGCAGTTACCTTTTTCTTATCGACAGTACTCCCTCATATTCCTTTATTACTAAGACAGAAGAATAAATGAAATTGGGCTACTTGTCTAGATGTTGTAACCCTAGACATTATACACATTCAGTTAACCTGGAAATCACTGGGATGACAGATGTTGGAGGCCAGTCAACCTTGGGGACTTGGCACCCTGTTTAATTCAAGATTACAAAGTATCTTTTGGCTTCTCTAAGTGTTTAGTCTGTAAGAGTCCTTTCTGAGTTCTTAGAAAGAAAAAATGACCAGGCTTTGGCGGCATTACATTTCTTAGGGCAATACTAAGAAGAGAGGCAGGGGAGGCAGCACAAATGGAAGGACACATTGAACAGGAAGACAAGTCATTCGTCTTGTCTTTCCAAAGTCTATACTGAGCTCTAGATTGAAATCTAAAATATAGCTAGTATGACAATGCATGCATTTGATCCCAGCACTTAGAATTATGAGGCAGGGGGATTGCAAAATTAAGGCCACTTTAAGCAACATAATTATCAAGACCTCCCCAACAGAAAATGAAATATAAAATCTTAAATGTACAATTAATACATGCATCCTTCAAAATTCCCTATAGTTTTGTCCCCAAATCATATTGGTTAATAAAGTATATTTATTTATGTCTTATAATAGAATTCTAAGTTAAAATATGACAACTACCAGTATCAAAATAGTTATTGAGAAACACCAATACTGCCACTTAATTTGACATCATTTATCTCCCTATCAGTAGACCTTTGGTCAATCTATGTATGAGGTATAGATCAACTCTTCATCTTCATTCAGTTTTTGTTGTTATTTATGTACATTGGTGTTTTGCCTGCATGTATCTCTGTGTGAGGGTGTCAGATAACCCGGAACTGGAGTTACAGACAGTTGTGAGTTGCCATGTGAGTGCTGGGAATTGAACCTGGGTCCTCTGGAAGAACAGCCAGTGCTCTTAACCAGAGAGCCATCTCTCCAGCTTCTATTCAATTCTTTATAAAAATGTTTATGAAAACTCTACTGTGTGCACTGTATTTAACAAAACTTCTGACAAATAATAGAAACTAAAAAAAATTGTCTATTGTTGCTTTGGTAATACCTAAAGCCCACCCCAAAAGGTCTTTCTCTCTCTCTCTCTCTCTCTCTCTCTTTCTGTGTGTGTGCGCGTGTGTGTGTGTGTGTGTGTGCATAAGTGTATAGGAGAAGAGCAAACAAGTAGGAGTGGGAAAGAGACAGAGAATGAGAGAGATAATATAAACTTCAGTTTTACTGGTCTTGTCTTTCTACATACAGTGTAAGTTACCGGGAATTGCAGAGTTGGCAGTGATCTTCGCAAACATTTCAGCGTTATTCTCCTCTTTTGCACTGGCAGGGATTTCTTCAGTAAGAATCTTTACTAAAAGATAGGAAACCTCAAGCATGTTTAGAAAGCTCTTCATCTTGGCAATAGTTTAATTCAATATGGTCATAGTATCTTTTAGCTCAAGACACCATAGGGTAGATTTCTGTAGGAAATTGCAATGGGCGCCCCTCTGTGTACTGGTTGTAACTGCACTGTGAAAAAAAGGACATCTAGGGGGCTATTCAACTGTCATTATAGTCCACAAGGAAACCTATAAACACTAGCATTTTCTCAACAAGAAATAATTTATGCTGGGCTGTGGTGGCACATGTCTTTAATCTCAGCACTTGTGAGGAAGAGGCAGGGACAGATTTTTGAATTTGAGGCCAGCCTGGTCTACAGAGTGAGTTGCAAGATAGCCAGGACTACCAGAGAAACCCTGTCTCTAAAAAACAAAACAAAAAGACATATGTATAGTCTGTGTATATATACATATGTAAACACATACTCTTTAAACGTATGTTTAAAAATAATATATTATTATTAGTCATTCATTTGTGCTAACAAACTGATTAGAAGTACTATATTAAAACATTATATTAAATACTTAACATTAGTTTAAAACCTTAACTTGTCAATAACTGAAACGTTTATTAAGTGTCATTTCTGTGATACTTTTCTGAGACATTTGTGAAACATAAAGACAGAGAAGATTTATGATTAATGTGAAACTGGGCATAGGAAGTTATATATTCTAGCCAGTCTCTGAAATCTCTCTTTATGATGAAATGAAAAAAATATATTGATGGTGTGAAAGGAAAAATAAGATTTGAAATTACCTAAGAGCCTTTAAATGAAACCCAGCACTTGATTTGAAGTTGCATGAGTAAAAGTGGGTGGACTTGAGCATTTTAGACACATTTCAGAGTAGATTAAAAACAGGTTATGCTTTTGAGGTTCAGTTAACCAGAAAATCAAATTAACTAGAAGTCTTACATTTTCAGAGAATTTCAGCCAAATGAGGAGTCACTGTACTTGTCTTGTTATCTTAATTCTGATATAGAAATTAGTTCTACCTTCTGACTTATTTCATGGAGGGTGTTTATTACCAAAGTCATTGCCTTGAATGAGAAGAACCGTAGTGCCTTTTAATTTGGGTATTAGTGATTACTACACATGAAATGCCTGTGAGAGAGAACACGTATGCACAAGAGAGAATGCGTTTGCAGAGGAGGCATTTAAAGATGCCGAAGAGTCAGTGTTCTCAGAATGATTTGACTGCCATTTTCCTCCTCCCCGTCGCTTTTCCCTTAAAACCTTTGGTTTAGAATTACAAAGATTATTTTTAGAAGTGGAGCAGTGCTTTCTATGTAGGTTCCTGAATTGCTGCACAGAAGGAAGTGCACCACAATCCATGGGATAATAATGTCTATGTAAAATAACAATGTCTTCACTGAGATAACAAGGAAGTGAGTCAAAAAGAAAACTCCAAAGTAGCACAGAAGAAGCCAGATGCTCTTGCTTTTTCTGTTTTCTTTGCTCTCTCTCTCTCTCCCTCCCTCCCTCCTTCCCTCCCTCTCCCTCCCTCTCTCTTTTGTCACTAAGCTGCAAATTTTGCCCAATTAAGAGAAACCTATCTTGATTATCATTTGGCAATTTTGAAAGGATTTCTTTTTAATGGATGTACGCACACACACACGATTTTTATTGAGGCAAATGATCATTTGTGCTATTGTAAGCAAGATTTTGCTGATGAGAATGTGAAGTCTCAACGTTAAAGAAGAAAATGGGTCCCCCAAGTCTCAGTTCTAAAGTATCTTGGAATTTCCCCTCTCCCCTAAAGACCCTCATTACCATATCCATCATATTGTTGTAGGGTCTGGTGTTTTGTTTTGTTTTCTTTTGATAGCCTACAATCCAAGAAAGGCTGTGTAGCACAGTGGCTAACTAGGGTTTTGTGAGAGCAGGCGAGAGCCAAGAGGAGAAAATAGAGGTTTTGGAGTTCATCACCCCAGGGGGCTAATGTGCATAAAGCGACTGCTCCAAAGGACCTGAGTTTAATCCTCAGAGCTGCCAGTCAGGATCAGGATGAAGAAGCACCCATGCAAAGAATTGCTTCTGGATGCTGATAGTCAGGGGGCGGGAAATGGGACCTGAGCGCCCCTCTTTGGACCACTGATGTTTTGGCAGTTTATGTTGTTGGGGGAGGTTAACTGGCTGTGGCTCAAGCACAACAAAGCTCCCTTCAGGGAAGTCACCAGCATTCCTACCATCATCTACTGCCCTTTGCCCAGCACCCCAGGAGTGACTAATTTCCCAGTCTGTTTTCCAAGAAAGAAAATGACTGAAGTTGCAAAACTAAATATTTGCGTGCATTAAAAATTGAGAATATGCTGGAGGAATTTGGAATGGAAAGCAGAGATTGAGACTGTTGGCAGAACTGCTTGGATCTGTGCCTTGAATCTAGTGCCCCTTGTTGACTTAAAGAATGACAAGTGAAAGCAGCTGCTTAAGAAGAGATAACTGACCAAGTTTTAACACAAAGGTGATAAATCAGACATTAAATTTTTTCACAATACAAGGCAATTGTGTCATATTTTATTAAGCTAACATTCACGTTTGTTAACAATAAATATAGCTCTGCCACAGAAAAGCTTAGCCACCTTGAAAGTGCACTGCTCTTAAAGCCAGCCATTTTTATAGATGACTTTTTAAGTCACAGATTACATCTCAAGGACTAAATCCTTTCAATTTCCCCTTCTTTTATTTAAAGAGTCACACTCTTCTCAAGCTTGATTGAGTAAAAAAATAAAGTGTATGTGATGAAATGCATACTTAAATTGATCTCAATGAAAAAATAAAATGCTTAAAATAAAAGCTTTTCCTTTAAGTCCTAAATAATTGATTAAATAAAATAGAAAATAAAAGTAACAACACAAGGCCCATAAATTAAGTCCCTGAGATCATACCTTTAGTTATGAATTACAAATTTATGCCTTATAGTTATGTTCTACAAATAATACTTATAAATAGTTCTTAAACACGTAACAAGGAAATATTCTGATAATACAAGAAAAAACACAAAATCTGCCATAGGAATATGTTTCAAAACTCATTAGTCAAAACTCTGACTGTTACAGAATTTATCCTCATAAATTGCAATTATTTTTGTGGTACTTGGGATAGAAACCAGGAACTCATACATACCAGGCAAAATGCTCTACCATTGAATTACATCCTCAGACCTATGATTTATTTTGAAGAATGTTTTTTAGCCCAAATATTGCTTCTCCCCCAAAACAGTTTGAATCTTAACTTTTCATACTAAACCTCTTTGTATTGGGGCTAATTTACTCTCAGAAGACTCCTTGTTTTAAAAGGGACCTTCTCCTGTCCTAAACCTTATGACTGGAGCAGGGAAGATGGCCCACTGGGTAAAATGCTTGGCTTGAGAGCATGAGGAGAGCAGATCCCACATAAAAATCAGCAAGTAGGGTAAAACTGGCAGAACTGGTCGGGGAGGGGGGCCGCTCCTCAGACAATGTGGCCTGACCAATTAATGTAGCTGATTGGTGAACTGGAGTTCAGTGAGCCACCCTCAATAACCAAAGTAGAGAGCGATCTAGGAAGACAACTGACATCCGAGCCTGGCTTACCCATGCACACACATGCACCCCCCCCCCCACATACCTACACATTTATGTGTGCCCACACACAGGTGAACACAGACACACACACACACACACATATATTCATACATACCACACACACACATACACACCAAAAAAAAGAGAAAAAAGAAATAAACCTTGTTGCTTCCTTCAGTGTGGAAGAGGAGCGGAATGTTTCTCAACTTTCCCAAGTATTCTGAAGGCCTGTGCTGTTGACGCAGTAGCAACCCATTTCCTCCCTTAATGAAGCCTTTGTGATCTCATTCCTTCTGGTTGATTCCTACGAAGATGGTCTCCAAAACCCATGATCCAAGCATGGTTACAATTTTGCCTAACCAGGAAGGAAATTTATTTGGAGATGCTATTTGTCATTGTTCCCACTGCCAATCAGATACTAACAGAACCTGTCAGACAACAGGACCTTCCAGTTGTAACACATCTTTGACATTCACAAACCTTGAGGTTCTGGTCACAGATATTCATTTCCTCCAGCATTCCCCCCCCCCACTTTCTGTATTTCCCTTCCCTATAACTGTAACTATATGGCCACTGTTATATTCAAATTTGAGTTAACATCCTAAGATCAAGCATACATCCAGCTAATTCTGAGTGCTACATGGTGTGGTGTGTCTACAAAATTCACAGGCTGGAAATTTAATTCCCAACACAGTAATGTTGAGAGATGTTCTGGTGTTCAAAGGGGGCCTGGCAGCAGTGGGTTTGGCCCTTTGTTCTCTGATATCTAAGGACACATCATTCCTCTCCTCTGGAAGACAATCTTGAAAACAGAGAGCTAGGGTCCTCCACTGTACATATCTTGATCTTGAACTCCACAGGATATGCTTCAAAGCTGTGAAAAATACATTTTTATTCTTTATTCCATAGCCAGCCAGTCCCTTTCTTATAGCAAGACAAACCGCGGTGCTTTCTGCCTTCCTTGCCCACTGAATCCCTGGGTCATCCTGTCAAATCACATTGCTGAAATTATATCAAGCAATAGATTGTAAAAGGCTGGACTTTAGTACCCTTGAGAAAGAAATCTATACTTTATATCTGAAAACTAAACATTTAATAATTGAAGAAATGAAATTATATCTCTCTGCCTAAATGCTGCAAAGTTTTATACTGAAATTAAAATACGTCTATGGTCATACCACTTTAAATATATCCTATCAAATCTAACGTTAAGATATTTTTGCTTGTTTATTGGCTGGGGAAGCCAGAATATCAAGAAAGACTACACAGATTTGAGTTGAAATATCCCTTTTTCTAAAATAGTCTACATATACCTGCCAACTTTGCTATGCTATCCCTTTAACTTCTTTCATTTTATATGAGTCTTTAGAATGATTACTTTCCCCAGCTACTTGTTTTCTGTTTCCTTTATTAAAATCTAAGTTCTCTAAGAGTAGGCCTTTGTTCTCATATTTACCACTATGTTGCTAGTGATTAGAGTTGCTTCTGGCAGGTGGCAAGACAAAAAAAAAAAAAACCCAAACAAAAATCAATCCAAATTCCTGTGGAATAAAAGAACTGACTTTTATCTTCTTTTTCATTACAAACTAAGTAAGTTTACAATTAAAAATGGTTGGTTACAGATTCAGCCTCCTCTCCCACACATTTGTGTATGGTATATGTGTGTGATATGTGTGTGGTTATGTGTTCCCATACACATGCATGTAGAAGCCAGAGGAAAAAAGTCTTAGGTGTCTTCTTCTACCAGTTTCAACCTTATTTTTTGAAATCAAGATTCTTACTGAACCTGAAGCTTGCTGTTTCAGCTAGCCTGGCTGGCAGGCCACTGAACTCCAAGGATCTCTTTGTCTCCACCTGAAATCATGCGATGACAAGCATTTATGGCCAGGTGTAGTTATTGAGTGAATGCCCAAACTTTGAACCCATGCTCTCTTCGTAGCAAGCGCTCCCACCCACTTAACCATCTCCGCAGCCCTCTTTCCCATCTTATTTAAACCACTTTGGTATGGAATAGAGAGCTGATGTTTCAGTTGAGGTCCAGGCTTATTTGAAACCATGATGTTCTTTTCTTTCTTTTCTTTCTTTCTTTCTTTCTTTCTTTCTTTCTTTCTTTCTTTCTTTCTCTCTCTCTCTCTCTCTCTCTCTCTCTCTCTCTCTCTCTCTCTTTCTAGCAGCTTTTGATTATCTGGGCAAAATCTGTAAGTAGGACTTCCTTGATCTATGCTAGTTTTCCTGTAGTTACAGCTTATTCTAAAGTGTGGTGTGATAATGAGGTTGACGCTGGTGGTAAAAACCTCATTGCTTCCTTGCAAACTCATTTAACCTCTGGACTTCCTTGACTTAAGGATCATTCAATGCCAGGTGACAGCCTGCCTCTACTGTAATTGCTAGAAAGCCCACAGGTGACCTGAATTCTATTTGCCACTGTTAGTCGGACCCACAAGTGGGGACAGAAACTGTGTGTTGACCACAGATCGCTCAGAGTTTTGCAGCTCTTGGGAGTGGGATGATTAATTGTCTTTGCTCTGGACTGTTTCTAGGGATGACTGTATAGTAGCAGAAAGTCTCTCAGAATAGAGATGGTTATCTTCCTCTAAGGCTGGGGAGGCATTCTTACAGTCTACAATACAAGATCCAGATTTCTTAAGCTTTGGGTTGCTGAGCTGTGGTTTAACTGGCTGTGTGCACCAGGTACAATGGGTGAGTCTTGGAGGAGGACAAAGAAAAACAAAACCATTTGCTGCGCTTTGAAAACTATTTTTCATCTCGAATTCAAGACTCTTATGTTTTCTGTCAGCATCCATGTAACCTGCAAGTTGACAGATTAGTTTATAAAGAGAAAAAAAATCTCACATTTCTCTACTCTTACAATGTTCATGTACAATATCCATGTCAGGGTCTCCTGTTTCCTGCAATGTAATGCCACGACCCCTCTGGGACTTGAATGACCCTGTCACAGGGGTCATCTAAGAGCATTAGAATATACAAATTTATATTATGATTCATAACCGAAGCAAATTTACAGTTATGAAGTAGCAATGAAAATAATTTTATGGTTGAGGGTCACACAACGTGAGGAACTGTATTAAAGGGCCACGGCATTAGGTAGGTTGAGAACTCCCTGCTCTAGCAGATGATTCACAGAGGGCAAAGTGACTCAGTGGGAAGCAGAGAATGCAGCCTCAGGATCTGTGTGGGAGACACCGTGGTTATGACCAAAGAATTCTACTGAAGTCTAGGAAGTATACAAGATTGTCCCCATAAGAAAACAATCATTAAAGGGTCATTCTTGTTAAAACAGAAATGCTAACTTAGAGGCTAGCAAGATGTTAAGAACACTTGCTTCTTTTCCAGAGGACCCAAATTTCGATCCCTGACCCCACATCTGACAGCTGACACTTGCCTGTAACTTCAGTTCCAGGGGATACAACAGCTGCTTCTATCTTCCTTAGACTACCCCTTCCCCCTTTGGCATAAGCACACACAATAATCAAATGAATAAATCAATTGTTTTAAAGAAGAAATGTTAAGTCAGATTACTAGTCTTATAGTATCCCTTCACATAAGATATTCCATGAACACTGTGAAATAACTAAATGGATGGATATCCTTCCTGCTTCCTAAAATAGGAAATAAATCCAGATAATGAAACTATTTAGTGAAGAGGTAATTCAGGAGAAGAGAGGACAAAGGACAAGAAAATGACAATTTTGCCTGGCACTTTGGAAACCTGGCCTCACTTGATCCTCAAGGGAGTGTGAAATTTCTCTCATCCTCATTTACAAAGAAGGAAACTGTGTATAAGATACGGAGAGTGTCTGTGAGTTTGAGAGACGTAGGGTATCAGTTCCTTATCTGCCTTTGCAAGGAAATGTCAGAGTCCAGGCCTGAACTCAGTATTATCTGCTTTCAAGCTATACATCCTTTTGTATGGTATCGCATTGATGGGATTGGCTCAAAAGTAGACAAAGGGCAGTTGGGCCTTCTAAGTTCAAGGTTTTGCCCTTAGTTTTCTTGACAGTACACTAGAGATAGAACAGTTTATCAGTCATCTGAAATAGAAAGGACAGAGAGGACAAGAGAAACAAGGAGAGCAACAGCAAAATCTAGACAGAGCAAAAGATGGAAATTTCTAATATGCAAAATATAGTACTTACTTTTCAGAGCTCACGAAGCTTAGAGACTGCAGTGCTAATAATAATGAATAATATGTTAAGTTTGATAAGCTAGATGAACTTGCATTATGCCTTATTAAATGACTCATCACACTGACAGCTTTCGGAGAGTTTGCAGCACTTTGATTTGACAAAACCAATATACTGTATTAGTTGCTTTGATTGTTTCTCTACAGAGTGCTCATTACATGGTTTCCCTGGGAGTTCTAAAAGGGTATGTTTAAAGTTTAAGTTAAGGGGCTGAGGAGACAGCTTAGCTGTCAAAATCCTTGTTGTGTAAGTGTGGTGACCTGAGTTTGGATCCCCAGAAACCACATAAAAAGACATCCATAAAATCCCAGTGCTAGGGAGGCAAAGACAAGTGGATCCTTGGAGCTAAATGGCCATCTAGTCTAGCTAAAGCAGTGATCTCCATGTCTGGCGAGAGACATTTACAAGAAAAAAGAAAGAATTAAATAAGGTAGAGAAAATAACTAACATTAATCTCTGTCCTCCACATGCACTCCCACACATGTGTGCATATAATCATATGCTCACGTATACATACTCTTACACACACACACACACACACAGAGAGAGAGAGAGAGAGAGAGAGAGAGAGAGAGAGAGAGAAACATGTACCCAAATTTAATAGCAGTCTGTGAAGAGACAGTTTTTCTTCTTTTTTTCCTGTAGTAAATAAAATTCAATTTCTGTAACTGTCAGTTATTTAGTAAAGCCAGCATCTCATTTTATATAGGATAAAACACAGATCTAAAATGTTTGGATGCTCACCTTCCTGGGCCTGGATAGAAGTGGGAGGACCTTGGTCTTCCTGTAGGGCAGGGAATTTGGTCTGCTCTTCAGTATCGAGAGGGAGGGGGAATGGACTGGGGGGAGGAGAAGAGGAGTGGGGATGGGGGAGGGGAGTGGGGGGAGGGGGCAATGTGTGGGAGGAGGGGAGGGCAATGGGAAACGGGGAGCAGTTGGAAATTTTAATTAAAAAAGAATAAAAAAAATGGAAAAAAAATTTTGGGAAATAGAATATGGAAATAGGGAGATTTGATGAGACTTGGGGAGAGTTTTAATTTTATAATACTTTATATTGCATGTCTACGTGGATCTTTTAATGGTAACCCATTTTTCCCCAGTTGCAAACATCTATGTTCCTTTGAAAAATTACAGTTTATTCGTTGCCATTTCAATGTAGCAAAACGTGTTTTTGCTCTAGTTTCTCTGAGAAGCTTCCCTTATGCCTTTGTTCTGTACAGACAGTCCTGATACTGTTCTTAATATCCTGTTTTTATCCATCAGAGCTGTTGTCCTTTTCATTGCCATGTTCCCATCGTTCCCAGTCTTTCATGTGGTGCTTTACAATAACAATTGAGAACAAAAGAATCACTCCTCTTTTGGTTGCGTTAAAAGTGGAGGGGTGCGGGGAGGGGGAACTCTATCCTTTGACTGCAGGGCTTCAGTGATCACAGGAAATGTTCATAATAGTTAACCAGGAGTTGAGGATGAAGGTTAGGGTTTTTTTTTTATTATTATTTTTTAAGATCACAAAGTAACTTCAGGATATTGGGAGTAGGAGGATTTTGTGTATGGCTAACTTTGAAGTTGAAGGGGTGAAGCGGTTTTCTTTTTTATAATTACTCTATGTGTGTGCGCGCGCGTAAGTGTGTGCGTGCACGTGTATGTGCGTGTGCATGTGCGCATGTGTGTGTGTGTGTGTGTGTGCTTGTGCACATGCATATGGTGGGGGTAGGCACGCAGGTGGTGGTCAGAAGACAACTTCAAGGAATTAATTGTCTTTTTCTAGCAAAAATCTGGTTCAAGTGTCTTCAAGAGAATAAATCTGTCATACCATCATATTAATTTCAAAGCAACCTTTGATAGTTTGAGCTGGGTGGTATTTTTAGATAAATAAACATTATCTACAGGTTTCTGTCTTTGCACAGAAACTGTAATGTAATGGGGATGAACAAATGAAGAGACTTACAGAGAATGAAAGCTACTAACAAATTCAAGTAATTTCCAAAAGGTGTTTTTGATTATGCCTGTGTGTGTGAATTTATATATGTATTTGTATACACATATACAAATAATGATTTCATTATATATATGTACAGGATTTTATAGATTAGAGATTTATGAATACATTTATAAATGCACATCAAAATATAGATAAGCATGGAAAAGCACTTAAGAAAGGCAGCATTATGAGCTTTTCATCTGTGGGTGGTTTAAAAGAAATTAGTGGCTTCAGTTTCTGCCACCATCATGATGTGGGTCCACTCACCTGAAGAGTCACCTGCCAGGAGATCAGTTGAGACATATCTTCCTTGTCTTCTTTCTTCTTGTAGACTATCACTGTTGTCAGACCCAAATTCTTGTATGATAGCCAGAAGGGTGTAGAGTAGGAAACACCAATCATTTTCAGTGTAATATAAAATATATTCAATATGCTTTAAAAACAAATTGGTTTAGCCAGATTGGTCACCTATGATCCTAGTGTTTGGAGACTGAAGGATTAAGATCATAAATTCCAAACCGGCCTAGATTTTAAAGTAAGACTAGGTTTGTTTTTAAAGGAAAAGAAGAAAACAACCAGGATGCTTTGTTCCTTAAAATTAACTATAATATAGAAAACATGAAATATTTGAGACCCCCTGATTGTTAGAAATCTCAACTAAAGGCCAACAAGCTATGAACTTGAAAAAGATTATAAAATGCTTTGTTGTTGTTTATCATTGTCTTTTTATGGGTGGAGTAAACGTTTTGTTTCCTGATGTTTCAACTTGAGCTATTCAGGCTGATTTTCCCAGCACAGTGCCAGAATATAGACAAGTTAAACCTGTCTCACAAATGTTAACAACGTTAATGTTAGGTTCACAAAAGCTATTTAAAAAAAATCTTTGATGAAAAGTCATTTCACTTTCTATTTGCTAATAAACATGTGTATCTTTGGTGGATCTCATGAATGTCTTAAGGAAAACATCTCTATTTTAAAACTGAGTAATGCCTGTACGGTTAATAGATAAATGAAATTATGATTTGAAATAAATGTAAACCCAGAATATCTAACTATGCATTTTTATGTCCTATGAAGTATGTTCTGGTTCACCATGAAGTATTGTAGTGTTATAAAAACTTGCATACTGTGTAGTCAGAGTAAGCCCCCTGCTTCCCCTTTATCTTGCATGCTCCCTATATACCTTTGGTGGAGCCCAACTGTCTACAGGATAAACTGAATCGTGCAGAATTATTTTCACACTTTCCTGGTGAAGTACTTTAGTTGCAGTTTCTTGTCTTGTATAGTGATAAGCCACATCCTTCAAATGACTGCAGTGCAGGACAAATTTTCTTTTTGCTCTTCGAAAATCTACTTCCCTTTCTTCAGATAACCACATTTTAAATGATTACTTTCCATTCTCAGTGCACCCTTTATTGCCATTTGGGAGACCAATTATGGAGAGCAAAATCAAGTTTGGGGGCAAATTATACACTTTTGTAGCCTGTATATACATATGGTATTAGATTTATATATAGTATATTAAATGCATATGAAATAAACCTGTGAGTTCTAAATGCCTAGATTCAACACAGTTCAGATGTAAACTATGTGAAAAATGTTTTGTCTATACTTAACATGTACAGACTCTTCTTGTCACTTTCTCTGAGATCATTCACCATAGCACTGTGTTAGGTATTGCATGTAATCTGAGGTGATTTTAAATATGTGAGAGCATATTTATATATGCAAATGACATACCATTTTGTATAAGAAACTTAAGCATCTATATCTTTAGTGGGGGTGCTCTGAAACCACTCTCCATGGAAACCCAGAGAAGACTGTTTATATATAGGATTCTTTGGGGGTGCTTATGTGTATATATGTATGATAGATGTGTATAATTTGTACATGTGTGTACATGCATAATTGAATATCTATGTGTATTTCATGCACTTGTATGCTCTTAGTTGTATATTAAGGTAATCCACATAATGTAAAGGTCTTTTAAGAAGAAAATATGAATGACTTACTATATCTGTATAAGGGGTTGTTCCTCCTACTGTAAATTGAAAACTAACATCGGCCAGGAGGTGGTGGCACACACCTTTAACCCAGCACTCGGGAAGCTGAGGCAGGCAGATCTCTGTGAATTCGAGGCCAACCTGGTCTACAAGAGCTAGGTCCAGGACAGGCTCCAAAGCTACAGAAATATGGTCTCAAAAAAAAAAAAAAAAAAAACCCAAAAAACAAAAAAGGAAAAAACTCTAACTTCTTTCATAAATTAAAACTTGAATTGTGAGACTAAAGAAACAAAATAATAAGCATATTATTTTTAAAGCAAAGAATGTGCTCAGTTGGGTGTTAAAAGGACCCAAGGTATGGGAAGTGTGAGTTTCTGAACCCCCGAGTTGGGAAAGATAGTTCCTGATCGTAGCATCTCGGAGAGCTGATGTTTTGCCTCTGGCTTCAGATACCATCCTTCCAGTTATCTGAGTCACTGCGGGTCCCTGAAAAGCAGGGAGAGGGCTGATCTCAGTGCCAAGTCATCTTGCTTCTGGGCCAGGCACTGGGTGTTAGCCTGACCTGAACTGCCTTTCTATTTTGTTTCAGCTGAACACTGACTGGGATAGGGGACAGGGAAGTCACAGTGGGAACCGTGGAAAAGGCAGTTGATTCTTCAACTCAGGCAACCCTGGCGGAGTGGATGAGGTGGAGCTGGCCTTCCTGGAATTGTTGGACCGACTTTCCTGTTGTGTTTCACTGTCGACTCTCTCACAGACACACACAGGACTGCTCCAGCTCTGCCTGCCATCCACTACCTGGTCTCAGTGGCCTGTCTATCATTTTGTGGAACCCCATCCTCTACCTACAGCGATGTTTCTTCAAAAAGAACTAGTGTGCAGTCCATTGGTGGGTATTCAAGGGGATCTGTTTGTCAGAACCTTGAGTGGTGCTCTAAGGACTCTTAAGTACCAGTGTAGGAGTTTCTGCTTTCAGCCTGTTTCCCAGGCTTCTAGGAATGCATTGCATGATTGAAGCTTTCTAGGGCTTTTCTTAACTGTTGAGGCAGTGACACAGGGATTGCTCTTTTTCATTGTCATGAGTGTCTTTTGCTTGCCTGTGTGTGTAGATGAACTTCCAGGAGTATTTAAGCATTCTGCTAAGTAAATTTGGAAGACTGGGTTTCAATTACAATAACCAGACTGTGTGACCCAGCTCCCATTTCCCCTTAATTTTGATCATTAAAGCCTTCATATCCCCACAGACATCTGCCATGATTCCAAATGATTCCTTTCAGGAATGTTCATTCATTATTAATCAGGTTGCATGGTCAGGCAAGTGTGTGATTATTTTAAAGAATGTCCCAGAGATCCAATTACTAAAAGTGCATGTGTTACTGGCAGATGTGGAAAGACGCAAAAAGGGCTGCTTAATAGTTTGATTTGATTTGTATGAATTCCACCAGGTAAGTGTTTGATGACATTGTCTTCCCTAGTTCTCATGTCAGGCAAAATTTCATTTGCAACTTGAGTTATCCTAACTAAAACAAACAATAATTTTGAAGTTGTTCGAATGTCCTAATTGACGCTTTAAAAACTCAAGGCTAGCATCTTGGTGTTTATCTGCTTGTCGTTTTTGCTTTAGTCAGTTCAGTCCCCCTGGATTCCTGCAATTTGTTTGGCAGCAATTCATACTTGTCTGTTACCAATTAAATGAATCTGGATGTGCTGACACGTGAAGGTTACATGGAGTGATACTGTAATTGTAGAGTAATGTGCATTACTTGTAGAATGTGACTGGATCAAACTTCTCCCACAAGTTCCTGCTCAATGCAGTATTTATATTAGAAAATCTATTTTGTCTGTGTACTGTTCTCTGTCATAACAAAAGTGTGAAATTGCTAAATATTGTAGGTCCCATTCCCAGACTTCCAAAATGACTTTAAATCCAAGGGAATCTCCTCTCTTTCCACAAAGCCCCATTTTATTGTCATTTTTGCCTCCCCTGAGAGGGTGATAATCACTAAAGTAGCCTTGAGTAGTGTGTTGATTATTAACTGAACGTTAAATACTAAGCTACGTAGTTGAATATGCAGATGTTGTGTTCTTGTATTATGTCATTTAAAAATTGTATTTTTAGTGAGTTCATCTTGCATATAGGAGCCAGTTTTTAATGAAGTTATTATTTCCTTTCCTGGGTTAGGAAATTGCGCTCCTATGGACGAAAGCAGGTTCTTTCTCAGCTCAGCCTGTTGCAATCTCACATACTCGGGTTGATTCTTTGTTTCCCATACTTCATTTTGAGCCTTTCAGAGTCTGTATTCTGCTGATCCATGATAAAAATACCATTCCATGTTCTTCAAAAGACATAGTACCTATAGTTCTATAATAAGTATGACACCATACTAAAACCAGTAAGTCAACTTTTAGGTTCTCCCAGGTGATGGAGATAAAAGATACGGAACATGTTTTTAAAATAAATAATACAATTTATTTGTGCCATTTTCAGTGATATTTGTTGCTCACAGTTCTTTTAGGAGCTAATCTTTGTGAAACCAATTATATGTGTCTTGATGTAGCTTTTTGTTGTGTTAAAGCCGCAGTTCTCAACCTGTGTGTCTAGACTCTTTTAACAGTACTCTATATCCAAAAATATTTACATTTATAATAGTAGAAAAATTGCAGTTTTGAAATAATAACAAAAATAATTTATTGTTGGGGATCAGTGCAGTATGAGGAGCTATATTAAAGTTTCACAGCATTAGGAAGGTTGAGAACCATGTGTTAAAGCTTTTGTTATCTGGGTTGTATTTTGGTAAATGTATATATTAGTTTCCATGGTCTAAAGGATATTTGGACTAAAATCACATGAAGTACCTTGTGAATGAATCATCTAGGAAGTGGGTGGGAAACATTTGCTATTGACAATCAATCACAAGTAACCCAAAGGTGGTTTTTCCAGTTTGTTCCTTGACCCTACTAATTTGCCTGATTTTGATGATATTCAGAGCTGTTCAGTGAGAGACTGAGAATGAAATTATTCATGCACTGCATGTGTAATCTTCTTTCTAGTTTCCGAATGAGAACAATAATTATGTTTCATGCAGTGTGCAAACAGAACACAGAATATGGGCAGGTGGGTAAAGGATACAGCTTCTCTGCGATACCTAATTCTTAATCTGATTCTTTTTTAAAATTAGAATTTAAGATGACATATATTTATTTGTGCATTTGCACAAGCTTGCTTGTAGTGTGTGTGTGTGTGTACACAAGTGCACACCTGCATGCTCTGGCATGTCCATGGAGGTCAGAGAACAACGTGTGAGAGTCACTTCTCTATTTCATCACGCAGGTTCTGAGGATCAGAGCCGAGTCTTCAAGTTTGGCAGTGGGTGCCTTCCTTTACACACTAAGCCATCTTCCCAGCACTCGCAGTTCAACTTTTGAGTATGAAAGTGAAAGTTGCATGGTCTGGATGTCTGAACAAGAATGCTTGCCTGCTGAGTTTGGTCATGAATTAAAGCTTGCAATGAATGCTGTCTTAATGGGATACTAGATGTTTCTTCAAGGTCAAGCATATGCTAACTGTATGAAAATAGCGTTCCTGGGAGGCTTCCCAGACTACCATTGTGAAATTCTAACACAGAACAAGATGACAGCAAGGGATTTAACAACATAGACTTGCAGCTTATATGTTTTGTCTGCATTGACTTCCTAGGAGAGTTAGAAAAAAAAAAAGATGAGTCCAATAGGCAGAAGCCCATGGGTTGTTCCTTAAGAGTACCTATCCTGGGTTTCCCCAAACCTCTTTTCTAAAGACAAGCCCTGCAGCTGAGGTCCCTGTGCCATGCCTCTTGTATTGGAAATTTTCTCCTTCCCTTTGTTTTCTCCTATAGGCTATGCCATAAACAAAGACAATACCCCACCCCAGGAAAGTTCTCCTAGAATGAATGCTTTCTTCAATATAAAAATGCCTTAGTATGAAGAAACCTGGAAGCTACAGGAAGCAAGGAAGTGATTTTTTTCTGCTCAGGTCACTAGATCACTTGAACCATCACCCTGTACCAAGATTCTGTTATCCTTCCAGCCCTCCCCACTTCCACTAGCTTTTTATTCCTTTGTTAATTCATTTTCCTTGACTCTATGAGGTGTGAACTCTTGCATTCAGGTTTTATCCCCTGTAAGGGTGTGGTGGCCATTTCGTTCACCTCACACATCCTGCAGAAGCCTGCATTTGAGACGACGAATGTTTTCTTCATATGAAGCTTGTGTGTGTGTGTGTGTGATGCCCTCATATGCCTAAACTCATGCATACCTGGATTATGCCTCAGTGATTCAGAATATATTGAGATAATAGAATGATTCACATATTAAACTTCGGGTTTTGTTACTCATTTGTGTAGGAGGAAACAATATTTTTCAATAAATAGTTTAGAGATTTGTTAAATAGGGTTATTATGCCGGTTTATGTTTCTCAGCTTAAAGGGTTACTTTGTAACTGTTAAGTTTAAACATCTAGTACATGTCACATTGTTTACAGCTGTGTTTTTAAACAGTTCTTCCTTGTTTAATATGAAGTTGCCAAATACAATAGTGACCAGGACTCTTTGGGCCTCTGGAAGGTTCCATTCTCATCCAACATCCCCTCCCCCAAAACAGAGATTAAAAAACTAACATGAAACCAAAAAAAAAAAAATTTTAAGGAAAATTATTAATGTAGGAAGAAAAAGAAAAGCCAAGTGCAAATGGTGGTAAATGGTCTCATTTCATGGGTGTGTGACTTAAGAAGTGAGGGGTAGTGAAGGTGTAACTTGAAGGTGTAGTTTGGAGAAACTTGGTAAAGATTTTAAAATGGAGATGAGATGCCAGGCAGGAGTCATAGTTGGGCACCACGGGAATGTCTCTGTTTTATCCTCTGGAGAGAGAAGATATGAAAAAGCTGCAGTTCTGGGAACAGGTTACAAGCAGTAAACTCAAGGAAGAAATAGCAGGAGTATATCGCATTTGGAGTTAGAGAGGCAGCACAGTAGTTACGATCACTTCCGGCTCTTCTAGAGGACCAAAGTTTGGTTCCCATCATCCATTCAGGCAGCTTATAGAGGTCTATAACTTCAGCTCCATAGACTTCAATGTCCTCTTCTGGCCTCTGAGGGCTTTTTGCACTCAGGTGTATATACCCACACATAGACAAATGCATACAAGCAAATAAAAATAAGATAGAATTTAAGTAAGGAAATCAAATTAAGAGGGTTAGTTTTCTTTATGGAGAAGGCAGTGGTCTAAAAATGTAGTAGAGTTCAATTCCCAGCAACCACATGGTGGCTCACAACCATCTGTAGTGAGATCTGGTGCCCTCCTCTGGCTTGCGGGCATACATGGAGGCAGAGTAATAAATAAATAAATCTTAAAAAAAGAGACTTACCTGCATTTTAGCCGGGCGGTGGTGGCGCACGCCTTTAATCCCAGCACTCGGGAGGCAGAGGCAGGTGGATCTCTGTGAGTTCGAGACCAGCCTGGTCTACAAGAGCTAGTTCCAGGACAGGCTCCAAAGCTACAGAGAAACCCTGTCTCGAAAAACCAAAAAAAAAAAAAAAATAAAAAAAAAAATAAAAATGTAGTAGAATGTGTCTGGATCAGCAGGGAGCTATGAAAAATTGGCACACCTTTCTTACCCAATGATTTGAATTTTAGAGAGGAAGAATGTATTTGTTTCTGTTGATGCTATGTGCTGATGCTATGTTACATTGTAACAAACCTAAGGGCTTTTAACATCACAAATCCATTATTTTATAGTTTTAGAAGTCTAACATCAAGCATAAATTGCCAATTTATCAAAGTATCCACAGAGTTCTGCTTCTTTCTGGGCGCTGTGGGATATCATCCACTTTTCATTCTTACGTCACCAGCTTCCAGAGGCAAAAAGTGTTCCTTGGTTTGTGGCCTTGTCCATTGTGTTCAAAGGAGCCGTGGCTAGTTCTAGCCTTCCTCACATCACATCGCTCTGATTTTTTTTTTTAAATGTTTTGAGACAGGATTTCTTTTTGTAGCTTTGGAGCCTGTCTTGCCACTTGTTTTGTAAGCCACGCTGACCTTAAACTCACAGAGATCCTCCTGCCTCTGCCTCCTGAATGCTGGAATTAAAGGCATTCACTTACCACCACCCAGCCACCATCTTCCACTTTTGAGAAGTATTGTGATTCTTTTGAGTCTCTTGAATGGTTCTAGTTAATTCCTTTATTGTAGAATCAGAATCAACTGTTCACAAGCCTTAATTATATCTTCCACTTTAATTTCTCTTTTCTCCTGTTCCTTACATTACACACAGGTCCCAAGATGTAGCTTGTAGTCATCTTTGGGGCCATTACTCTGCTTTCTCTAGAGAGAAAGGAATAGAAAGTGTGGCAGATTTCTCACTTTTGAAGATGGCAATTGAAACATTTTGGGAGACACCTCCACAAAAGACAGGTTGGGGAAGGAAGTCAGTAACTTCCAAGGGGGTTGCATTCTGAGTCTGAAGCAGTCATAGACCATGAAGCTGAGGTTGGTCAACTCTGAACGGAAATGCCAGAAAAAAAATGGTGCTTTGAGGTTCAAGCCTAGAAATAACTTTCACGGAAAGTAACCATGAAATGAGTGAGTACACTGGCTTGCCTCCTGGAAGGAAGGACCCACACTTAGAATACTTCGAGGCTTTTATGGACAGGAAGTCAGCAGCAGTTAGAGAGAGAGCAACTAGAGAAGGAGAATTGCAATTGTAATGATATTCAGAAGGAGAGGACCAAACCTGAAGAAGAAAGAGGCAGGTAAACACCCACATCTTTATCCACCAAAGCCTTCATTTACTTACTTTTCATTGTGGAGAAGTGCTTTCTTTGGTAAATGAGTTTCCTGAGAAGAGGCCTGACATCTAAGGATGCAAGGTCTCACTGAAATATGTCACTATCCTAATTCTAAGATTATCCTACTTCTGGACATGATTAGAATGAGTGCTAGAATTGTGGGGCACATCTGTGGACTCATGTTCCGGGACACTCAGGCAGCTTACATGCAGCATGGTGAATGTCCTACACTTTTTTGATTATCTGGTCAGCTCCTTCTTTGCTTACTATTCTGCCCTATTCTTGTAGACCAACTACATCCAGGCAAGCAAAGATGCTGAATTACTGCTATTCCCAATTTGGCGCAAAGGGTTTCCCATGATTATCTCCTCCTCCTCCAGAATAAAGACTAATCAGTCCATTCATAAAAATGTTGAGCTATAGAATTTCCTGACAACACTGTGCATGTGTGATTTCCTTCTATTGTAATAAATTCTAAGACGCTAGCTAAAAAATGCGGAAAGTGAACTGTGAAGGTTAGGCAGAAAACAAAAGAAAGATAACATTTTTGTTGCACAAATCCTACCTGACCCCCACTATCTTGTGAATGAACCTTACTCAACTTTTGAAAGCTGCCTCATCTTTTACTCTGAGGAAACCTGCCTGTCCCTTTTTCCTTTTGAACAGAGTAGATTATTCTGTTTTTGGATTTCCTAGTTTGTTATGTTACAAACATATTCTTTTCATTTTTAGATTTATTTTATATATGTGAGTGTTTCACACACACACACACACACACACACACATATATATATATATATATATATATATACATACATATACATTCATGACTAGTGCTTGTGGATGTCAAAAGACGGCATTAGAGTCCCTGAAACTGGAGTTACAGGTACTTTTGAGCTTCCATGTAGGCTATGGGAACTGAACCCAGGTCCTCTGCAAGTGCTCTTAACTGTCCGGTCTTTTTTCCCTTCCTTAATGAATTGTTGAGGCACCAAGGCAAGGGCTAAACATTGCCTGAGCCTACCGCAGGACCAAGTGCATGTAAAGATTTTAATATTTTAATGAAACATAAATAGTACTTTGATTTCTCTAGATATTTTTTAAATGGTAGAAAATAAGACCGGCTAATTTCTTGAAGAGGGGAATGGCATATGTGGATATTATTGAGTAATGAAGAAGATATGTGGCAACTTATGGATAAAAGTGAAGAGCAGAGTTTATTGTAGATATCAGCTAAGGCCCCTTCCCTTTTGCAATTATGTGAACCAGCGACTTAGAAATTTGGCTGAACTTCACTTATCACATCTAGCTATTTTCTCAGCACTTAATTCAGTTAACTATTTACAGTGTAGACATTTGCCCAGAGCACCATGCTGAGTACTCTGGCAGTAAAAGGAAAAGATTCAGATCTGAGCAGCTGCTATTAAATCATTCCTACATGAATTGCCCCGAGCACTGAACTCACATCATTTCCACTGATGTCAGGGTGAAATCCCATTGCAAAGAATTTCCTGTTAACAAGGGAACATGTACTCGCTTGTCCATGTCTGGCTCCTCCATCTTTGCTGTTCTTGTCACACATCTGGCATTCTGGTCAGGCCTCTCTGCTGCTGATTTTCCTTTGTTTTCTGGCCAGTTGTGTCCTCCTCTCTCTTCTAAAACTAAGACCTGTAGGTCAGCTCTGGCTCATTATCTGTTTGTCAAAATGCAGCTATGTCAGAGCCCAGCTATGCACATTCTTTTATGTGTTTTTATGATTATTTCTGCAACACATACCCTATGCCCCCCCCAAAAAATTATTACCCTGCTATTTATACAGAAAGCTCGGTGACTTCTAATTTACTGGTTGACAGACCCTAAAAGGAAAAAGTTCTATTTGACTCATTCAGCTTCAGCTCAGTACAGTTGAAGAAATCAATGTGTGTTTGAGTTTATTGTACATCGGACACTATTCTAGCTATTTGTGACGTAGCCTCCAAAGAGAAAAAAAAAATCTCTAATCCTATACAGCACTGTCCAGTTCTAGGGACATTAAAGGGAGACATCAATAAGAAAGTAGTGGAATATGTTAGCAACAGATATATGGAGTACAACAGACTGAGGTAAAGCAAGAAAGACTTCTAGAACGGGTGGGTACTTATTGTGGTAGTGGTGCGGAATTAGTTTCATGTGGGTTCAGATAAGGTGACTGTGGAGCCAGAATGATGTGGATTCCAAAAACTGTATATGCTGAGTGAAAGATGGAATGCATTTGGCATATCTGTGGATTGACAAGGAAGCCATGTGCCCCAAGCAGAACAAAAAAGGAGTAGCGTGGGAGGAAATGAGCTCACTGTCTGAGTCTGTTTTCTAGTGCTGGTTTTATTGTGGTGAATTTCCCTTTGACTGACATGGGAAGCCCCTGAAGGGAAGAACAGAAGAAAGGCAGAATCTGTCATGTTTTAACAGGTTCTCTAGCTTCTGTTCGGGGGATTAGACTATAAGGAGAAGGACAAGAGTGAGAAGAAGCCATGAAAGCATTTAGAAAGGTCTTGTGTTAGCCCAGGTATTAGATGATGATGGCTTAGCTCATGATAATAGAGGTGGAGCAGCAACAACACACGGTTCTCTCTTTTGGGACCAGCTTAATACCTAGCATACAGTAGCCTTCTTCTGACTAAGTAAATAAAATATCAACATTTCCATTGGATGCACAGTGGAATCACCCCTGGGAATTCCCATGCTACCTCCATGGGATGGAATCTGATACTTCCATGAAAAACACAGTCATGATGCAATATTTATCTTTCCCTGTCTGACTTGTTTCACTTGCCAAAATGTCCTCTGGTTGCATGCATGTTGCCACAAATGACAGAATTCCATCTTTGTAACCAAATCGTATTTCGTTGTGTGTATGTGCCGCATTTCTTTATCTAGTCATCCATTTATAAACACTTAGGTTGTTCCCATAGCATGGCAACTGTGACTAATGTTACAAGAAACATGGGAATGCTAATCTCTCTGACATTCTCATTTTACTTCTGATCATATGGCATGCTATTTTCAGTTTTAATAAGTTAAAAAAATTCATTTTGTATACTTGTGTTCTTTGTACATCAACGTGTATATGTATATTCATATGTGTGTAGGCATGCTAATGTGTGTGGGCATATGATTAAGCCAGAGCTCTATAGGCCTAGTCTGGCTAACCAGTTTGCTCTGGGAGATGGATTTCCAGGTGGCCCCCATGCCCACCTAGTGTTTATGTGGCTTCTGGGAAACTGAACTCCAGTCTTCATGTTGTATGACAGGCACTTTAACTGTTGACAATGTACCCATTCCCACGTTCAAGGGATTTTTTTGCCCTTTTTTTTAAAGTGTCGGGGTCTGGTGGTAGCCCAGACCATAAATTATTTCTCTAGACCAGACCCCAAAATAAACTATCTCTCTCTGGACTGACATGGAGCCATGGGAATAAAGACACAACTCACATGGCTTCATCGGCAGGGAGATTCTCAGTGGTCCCTCATGAAGTCCTGATTTCACATCCCGAAGAATTTCCTCTCATTTATCCTCCAAACAGTCTTTACACCAAAACTTAATTTAGGGGAAATACATTTGCATTCTGTCTCCTAGGTAACCAGGTGGCTTTCAGTCCCATCCACAACTACCTGTCTGCGTGTAAACTAGTTAAGTTTGAATTAGCATCTCTATCAGGCATCCTCCAAATTACAAAGAAAGGAGCAACAACATCCCGACCTTTTGTTAGGGCAGTGACAGCCTGTCTGCAGGGCTATGTGACCACCTTAGGTGGGGCCTATAGCTTCAGAGCCTGGCTGCCACATTGTATAGAAATATGGGCCTACATTAAAGATTCTCACACTTTCTTTTTAGGTATTGGCTTATAATACTGCATGGTATGGAATACTATATAAATATAGTATAAATATATATGCTATATTTATACCGTATGCTACATAAATATGTGCAAATACTACATATGTGAAAATAAAAATTAAATGAAAATAATTGGCTGTGCTTCTCTGATAGTGGTTTGTTCTGATGATCCTAACACTCACGAGACAGAGGCAAGAATATTTCAAGTTTATGACCAACCTGTAATATCTAGCAAGGCCTCCCTGTCTCAAAAAATGGTAAAACAGGAATATATTTAAATAAGTAAATAATGTAAACATTAACAGCAGCTATCACAGAACAGAACATAGTTTCCTGTGCTCTTTTCAGGCCTATAATTTCCTTTTGATTTTTATGCTTCCAGTAGTAAAGGAGCAGAATTTTGAGACAGAGATAATTCTTTATCTACAGTTAATCTAAGTCTTGCTTAATATGCAAAATCTTTCAATTTCTTCAGCGGCATCTCCAGGAACAATGGACTGGGCCAAAGTGGGGATGGTGACGTTTTGTAGAAGAGCAGCCTTTGGCTTTCCATTGCAGACTGTGGGAGATGAGTAAGCGCCAGCATTGCACATTGCAGCCACTCCTTTATTAGGTAGTAAATGGGAGTGACTGGTCACTGTTCCTCGGCTACTAGTTTGCTCTGCTAATGTTTAACAGGCCCAGGACACACTTTACAGTCTTTACTGATTTTCTCTCAACTGGCAGTGAGGTGATGGGGTTTCACCAAAGCAGTGCGCATTTCAGATGAATACTGTTTCATACAAGGTCAGATGATTCTAGAAACCTTGAATTTTGCAAAGAAGCAGAGGTGTGAACACAAACGCCTAACTGTCAGAATCACTAAACACAGCTTTGGAAGTGAAGCCTTCCCCAACTGAGAACTTTCTACCCTTGTGAGTGATTTGAACCTCCTGACCTGGTAAACTGCCCCGCTCTCCCACAGCCTGCTGCATTGGGCTGCAGCTGATATGCCAGGCAGCATTCTGCGGCCCTCTACTAATGGCCCTGAAAGGGAGAAGGTTCAAAGGGGCTTAGTTCCCAGGCCTGCTAATGAGTATGAGGCCTCTCACCCTAATGAACTGGTGCTTGTGTGGGATTCTTTGCCTTCCCTTTTTGAAGGGAAGGGAGGTAGGAATTCACAAAAGCAGTCGGGTATTTATGGGATGGGGCGCATTCAGCTGGGCCACCCGAAGGTGGCCTGGAGGGGAGCAACAAAGCTGGCAGAGGTCATGCCTGGGCCAGCAGGACTGTGAGTATGAGACAAGACCTCCTGCCAACCAGGCCTGTTGCTGGCAGCAGTGACAAGCCTGAGATAGGATAGTTTAGGCCAAGTGGGGCTGCACAGGAATCCTCAGCAGTCTCTCATAGTCTTTCCACATTGCTTTCTAAACTGTAATTATCGTTGTTCAAACTTATCAAATGTATCTAATAATATTAGTCATTGGATTACAGCCTTCAAAATGACGCCTGGATGGTTTTCTCTATTCTTCTCTGCCGCCCATATCCTACTGCTGGGTTAAGCAATAGAAGAATAATGAGAATATGCCAAAAATATTGCTTCTACTATGATCACCTTTGTGCAAATACATGTTTTTTCCCTCAAGAATGTCTTGGAAAATGATGCCCTGAACTTAAACATTATTTCTACTGCAGTGCATACATTTGAGTTCATATATACTTAAGGCTCATATCTATAGCGAGTACATCTGTAGAGTTGAAAACCCTGACCCGCTATTGCAAACTGATAGTTCTTAAAATGCATATAGATTAATATGCAAGTTCACAAATTCCAAGTTGTGAGTGGTTGTCGTTCATCAGCAGGAGTTTCTTTATTTTAATTTTAAGCAAAGGTGAAACTCGGTTGTGACATAAAATTATTCTGATCATATACCAGTTATAGAAGTTATAGTTTCAATTATTTTTCAGGTTGGAGTTAGATCTTTTAAAAGCCAAAATTGTGAAAACCATTAAAAAAAAAAACAATAAATAGTAGCAAAGAAAAAGAAAGCTGCCACTTTCAACAATCAGAACTTTGAGAAAATGCTAGGCTCCTGGGTTGTTTGGTTTGGTTTTATCATTTGCTCCCAGTTAAAGAGGCATTTGAAACATGCCCTTCTTTTCCCTTCCATGGCCTGTGTTTGGAATTATCCTGAGATGCATTCAAAGCTGACAGCCCCCACCCCCACCCCCGGCTGACCCCTCATGCTTAATCCAATCTTACATTCTGTTTCCAGATAGCTGATCAGCTTCCTTGGATTTTGCTGATGACCCCAGAGAGTTTTGCCTGAAGATGGAAACACTGGAGTCGGAGCTGACCTGCCCTATTTGTCTGGAGCTCTTTGAGGACCCTCTCCTGCTGCCCTGTGCACATAGCCTCTGCTTCAACTGTGCCCACCGCATCCTGGTCTCCCACTGTGCCACCAACGAGCCTGTGGAGTCCATCAGCGCCTTCCAGTGCCCCACCTGCAGGCATGTCATCACGCTCAGCCAGCGAGGTCTAGACGGGCTCAAGCGCAACGTCACCCTCCAGAACATCATTGACAGGTTTCAGAAAGCCTCTGTGAGCGGGCCCAATTCTCCCAGTGAGACCCGCAGGGAGCGGCCCTTTGACGGCAACACCATGTCTTCTGCTGAGAAGGTTCTCTGCCAGTTCTGTGACCAGGATCCTGCCCAAGATGCTGTGAAGACCTGTGTCACTTGTGAAGTGTCCTACTGCGATGAGTGCCTGAAAGCCACTCACCCGAACAAGAAGCCCTTTACGGGCCATCGTCTGATTGAGCCAATCCCGGACTCACACATCCGGGGGCTGATGTGCCTGGAGCACGAGGATGAGAAGGTGAATATGTACTGTGTGACCGATGACCAGTTAATCTGTGCCTTGTGTAAACTGGTTGGGCGGCACCGCGATCATCAGGTGGCAGCTTTGAGTGAGCGCTATGACAAATTGAAGGTTAGTCCGATCTGCCTTAAGCCAAACCCTTTCTGCCAGCAAATGTCATGGAAATAAAAAGTGTATTCACTGCTAGCTACATGGCGGGGGAAGGTTTACTCTTCACCTTTGTTGTCTGATTAGTTGTAGCATGTTTTTGGCAGCCTATAAACGTTACACAATGAGGGTATCTTGTAAAAGTTGACTGCTGCTTGTAATTTTAGTGTTGTCAAGGTGAGGGCAAATTTGAAATATCTGGATCCTTTTCAACCCTTGCTGTTTCTCTGGATCATTTTCAATGTATGCAGTTCTTTAAAAAAGCAGAGAGAGAGAGAGAGAGAGAGAGAGAGAGAGAGAGAGAGAGAGAAAGATGGGCAAGGGGAAGGAGTGAGAAAGGGGGGGATGGAAGATAAAAATCGATCTGATGAGCATTTATGGACGTTTATTTTCCTCACTCATCCAGGAAAAGTAATTTCCTCACATTATAACTTTGTCTAGTTACTGCACAAACAAAAGACTAGAAGGAAGAATGTCTGGAGAGAATGTGGGATTTTAGAGGACATGTGGCCTCCTTTTGTAAATGATATTCGGCTTACTGGTGAACTATCATGTTCTAACAGTCTCGTGTTTCATAAGAGCATTCCTGGCAGTATAAGCTTCTTTTATTTTGTGACTTTACAGGCAAGACTGTCTGAACTTTGCTTCCTTCTAGTAGGAAATTATCCAAACTCCAGCTTGGGGGATAGTAATTAATATGGTTACATGGTAACTTAAAAAAAAAATCACTCTCTAAATAAGGTTGGAAATCACCAGGGGAGAAATAAAAACAAAATCATCTCCTGTTGTCTGTTCAGCTTCAGTTGACGGTGGGCCTAATTACTGCAAACTAAGCTGAAAGAGTTTGAGTGAGGTATTATATTCATCAGCTAATTTTAGATCACAAGACACTAATTAAAAGGAAAGGAAGTATAATTTAAAAGCGTTAAGTAAATATATACTGAAGTCCTTCCTTTTAGGAAAAACATAGCAACTTGTTGAGTAAACAAAATGAATCAGATGGTGCAGAGAGCATTATTGCTCAGAGAACATCATCACCTTTAACAAATGGTTCCTTTCCCTTCTCCTCATACTAATGAGCAGTTGTATTTACTTGGGCTACATGGTTGCTTTTGTGACTATGAGGATTAAGAAACCACATCTGGGATTCCAACTTGTGATTTCTTGACACACTGAGGCAAGTGGACAGGCTAAAGTGAATCTCTGCTTCTAAATGTCAGCGGGGAAACAAATGCAGTTCCTGCACAGCATGCCTCCCTTCAAATGTCCAAGGAGTGAGGGGTGGTAGGTGATCCATCTTTTCACCTCATAGAGGACGCTTGCCACAAGAATTTAGGTATCACAGGCAAGAGAAGATAGACACCCATTATATTCCACTGCATTGCAGAGCCGAAACAGAGAAAAGTATCGTTAAAGTAGATAACAGGGATAGGAATGTGCATGAAGTTACGACTAAGTCAGTCTTTCGAAATTCCAGATGGTTGTCAGTATATAAAATCCAAGGTGATCTCCTTTGAACCTTTCTTGTCCTTGGGAGGTAAAGAACTTTGAGATGACTGAATAGAGACCTTTGATCTTTCTTTCTTTCTTGATCTTTACCAAGAAAATGTTCTTTTTATTGGATTAAGGATTGTTTGTTAGAACAATATCGTCATAATGAGGTTGCGTATTCAACAGCTCCCAGGCTTGCTATTTACATTTGATAATCAGGTTCTGCTCATTTTCTGTGTGCTGTCACAGCACAGTTATTATTTATGTAACAGCTTCAAATTTATGAGGAGATATCGCAATAGCCCTTTCTGTGTTGAAAATACAAATCTTCAGTCCGGTTCATTTGTCTAATCAAGCCAAAGAATTAACAGTCATTGATATTGCCACAGGGAGGGTCTGACAATTAACCAGGTTGCATATTTTATTCTCTAATTTCAGAAATATAGGCATATAAACAACATCCCATGCACGGGAACACATGTGCAGCTGTTCAACAAAATATATTCATGAGCAATTATTTACAGTTATTCCATGAAATATGCTTTTAAGAGTTTGCGTGGAAAACATAGCAACAGAGCATGTTTGTTCAGAAACATGCCATTCATGTTAGAATAAAATATCATAAGCACATAGGACATTTGCGAGGTGATGAGATTTAAGTCACCACAAATTGATGAACACATGTACTTTCTTGTGTTGTTGAAAACCTAGTATAATACTAATGCTGATTTTTTTTTTTAAAAAAAGAATAGCATAATGAACAGACCCAAACCAAGGAATTGTGTGTTTTTATTACTTATCACAGTGATCTGAAAAGGTAAATTGGTGCTTTGTGGGATTTCATATTGATATATATTTGTACTGATATGGTTATGAAGAATAATAGTTTCCTTTGAAATGCACATTTGGGGGAGCATTTTTTAATTACATCAAATTTCAGTGTGAAAGATGTATGGTTCTGTAAAGAAATAAAATATGGCTGGGCATGGTTGTGCACGCCTTTAATTCCAGTATTCAGGAGGCAGAGGCAGAGAGGCAGGTGGATATCTATGAGTTCAAGGCCTGCTTGGTTTTCATAGTGAACTCCAGGCCAAAAAAGGCTTTATATATGGCCATTTTAAAACATCATTTTAATTGAATTTTAAGAAACCCTCCAGTCCTACAAACTCTGGTTAAAGACTCGACCTGTGAACCACATAACTGACATATAAGAGAGTTTAATAATGCACTCTAGAGTTTCCAAGAAATTACAATGTAATAATTCCTCTTATACTGTGCTCGCGTACCGTATTGGGTCTCTTGTTTCTTTACTCGAGTTGCACCTATAAAATTTGCCAACATAGAAAAATTGACCTTTCATTGTCTTTCACTCCTCCCTTGAAACGAGCTAAAACTGAAGTTCAAAACTGTTTTAGCTATGCTTTCTTTAAAGGCTGACTCTGGGAGTTTCTTCACGCAACATAGCTTTCAACAAACCAACCCACTGAGATTTTCAAATTATTCCTCCAACAGTTCCAGTTAAAACTCTATTTTTTATGTAGCCCTTTACATATAGAAGCAGAGGTAGGAGATTTTGCTCCTAGGTTTATTTTATTTTATTTTATTGAGATAAGCTCTCACTATATTGCCTTGACTTGTATGATACTCATTATATAACCCAGGTTGGCCTTGAATTTTCAGTAGTTTTCTTGCCTCAGCAATATAAGTGTATACTATCATACCCAGATGAGGTTCTATAGTATTGAAAGTCTTTCCCAATTGACAATAATGGCATGAGAAGATACTGAGCTAGAGATTTTTTCTTTTTTTTTTCATAGAATTTCTTTATTGTGTTTCTACTATAAAAATAGAAATAGGACTGGGCCTGGTTGCATAGGTCTATAATCCTAGTTATTCTAGAGGCTGAGGCAGGAAGATAGTAAGAGTTGAGGGCCAGCTGGGGCAGCATAATGTGTGACATCCTCTTTTAAAATAAAAAGTAAAAGAAAGGACTGGAGCTACTGTTCAGTGGGAGAGAGCTTGCCTAAAATGTGAGATGCTCTGGACTCAAATGCCAGTACCACCCCATATCCTAATTACTTATGATGCAAGAACTAGGCCAGTGTGTGTGTGTGTGTGTGTGTGTGTGTGTGTGTGTGTGTCTGTCTGTGTCTGTGTCTGTGTGTCTGTGTGATATAGACACACATTGTGTATCTGTATGCATATATGCATTGCCTGTGTTAATATTAGAATCTTCATAATTTTGAATTATATGTAGCTACATTGATGTTTCCAGTATTCCCTTTATGGCAGACAATGAATAGCAACAACTATAACAATGTTAGCTGTGTTCTTAGAATCTTAATAATTTAACTATTCTATTACCCTAAGTGTTTTTTTTAACTATTCCTCCTATTACCTTAAATATTTTAATGACATCTTGAATATTTGGTAGATTAATAGAAGTAATTACTAGATTTTTTTGGGTCATTGAAGTTCCAAACATACGCATATAAAAATTTTTTCATTGGGGCTGGAGAGATGGCTCAGAGGTTAAGAGCACTGACTGCTCTTCCAGAGGTCCTGAGTTCAATTCCCAGCAACCACATGATGGCTCACAACCATCTGTAATGAGATCTGGTGCCCTCTTCTGGTGTGTGGGAAGCAGAATGTTGTACACATAATAAATAAATAAATTTAAAAAAAAAAGTAGCTGAAAGCATTTCAGCTTTAAAAAAATTTTTTTTTTCATTTAAATGTATATGGCATACGGTCTTATTTATGTACACAACATTGCTTATTAAGCATTAGAATTTTTGTTTATTGTATCTTAAATTTCCTATAGTCTCATCAGTTGGTCTTGTCTGCATTTAAACTTTCCACTAAAAAGAGTGAACTCTTTAAGATCTTTTCATACGGTGTCATTTTTCTTGTTTTAAGACTTTTGAAGCTATGCTATTGATAACATACAAGACTATATACCTTTTGAGAGGTGATAAGTTAATTCCGTTTACTAACTGAAGATAATATGTACTGAAATAGTCACCATCTTCATGGAGCTAACAGCCAGATATGTTTTCTATTGCTGGTGGAGGAAGTCATGTTGTGTCCAAAGCAATGACACAGATACCAGTTTGAGAGACAGAGAAATTCTTCCCAGAAAAGAAAATCTCCACATTACCACTTCCAAGTGTTGTATTAGACTTTAAACAATGTCAAGTTTAATAGATACCTGTAAAACTCCTGCTATCCACCATTCAAATTTGACCTTTAATCACATACTACATCCTTTTTGTAATCCTATACAGGTTTATCAAGCAGTTCACAAGTATTTTAGCTTAGATTTTAATTTGAAATATATACAGGTTGTATGATGATTCACCACATGATATTTTAAAAAGTGAGTTATGTATTTTCTAAAGTGTTTTGGTTGTGTGTGTGTGTGTGTGTGTGTAGGGTGTCTTAACAGTTCCAAACATCTCCATCAAAAGCAGTTTTTGTTTGTGCTTATTTCATAGTAACATTTTCAGAGCCTACAATGTGAATATATTTTTAAATATTCCCATGTGGTGAAAATAAGGTTTTGAAATATTTATAAAAAACACAAAAATGGACAGAATGGGAAGAAAGCATCTCCAGGGACCTACTGTTATGGTGAAGTTCAAAGCCACTTCCCCTCCCTCCTCCTTTCTACCTGTCTACTCTCTCATGACTCCCCCCATCCTTCACTTGCAGGGAGAAATTTACTATTGCCTGATGATTTAAATTGGGAACATTTTTTGTAAGCTCTGGGAGTTCGGAAAGTGCACAGACAAGTACACGAGGTACCTCTGAGTCATGGGACTGTGTAAACAAGTGTAATAGTTTGGAACATTACTTAATGTTCCTGTGCCCCATTTTACTTGTCTATAAAACAAGGCTAGTAATGTACTGTGCTTGCTTTTACAGAAACATGGGAGAAGAAAATAAAGTGTCTCATGTAACCTCTTAGTATTGTGCCTGACCCAGAGGAAGCTTGCAATATTAGAACTACTGTTAGAAACCAGAAGGCAGAGTGTAATGGTTAAGTGTGAGGACTTTGGCATTTCACTGGCTGCCTAATATTATTTTAGCTATTGCTCGCCATGTTTATGTGTGAGATAAGAGTGCATGTTGTCCCTTTAATGTATTTTGTTTTATTTCGAAAGTGCCTAGCCACAGGTAGAGGCATGCCAATTATAAACACTTGTTGAATGACATGTGCAGAATTGATTGATGGGTTAGACAAGTGTTTTGGGATTCAGAGGAGGAAGAGATGGCTCTGGTGTTGAGTAGACAATAAACCTTGCTTCAGGGTGGTGGGATTTAAGCTGTGTTGACAGATCAGTGTATTATGCATCAAAGCAGCTGAGTAAAGCTTCTGCGCATGCACTGGACCAGCATAGACCTGTCTGTAGCAATAGATAAGACAGCTTAGGACCCTGGACAATGCTGGCTAGCATTGGAGGTGCTGAATAAAGGGCCAGCAGAGATAATATCAAAAGAGGTATCTTTAAGGAAGATTTTGAAAGTCTTTTAATGTAAGGTGAAGACGTTTGTACTCCTGCCTATAAGATAACAGTAAAACAATTTTCTTTTCAAGGGAGGGTGATACAAAGTATGTTTTATGGAAGAAAGGTCAAATGAGAATACCAGATACGGGCAGTACTGTCGTGTTCCCAGAGGAAAGGAAAGCATGAAGAGGCAATTGCATTAGTTTTTATCTTATGGTCTGTTTCAATCGACACAGTGCACCCCAGTTCAAAACGCAGGTCACATTCAAAGTCTTGCCCCCAAACTAAGAAGCAGCAAGAACTGTTACTAATTGCCTATTGGCTTCTGGATCCAGGAGTAAATGTAATCCTGCAGTCCTGGTACAACTAGATATCATAAAGACTGCATATGACTGTCTCTTCTGGCTTTGGATTCACTCCAAGGAGAGTGCAGATCAATGCACTGCACCTATTGCAGTGTCCTTTTAGAGGACCTCGGACTTCACGCTGTTTCTTTCACATTGTGTAGTTGTGGTAACTCAGACTGAAAGTAGTATACAGAGTTGCTGGCCCCCAACCACCTAGACATACAGATCCCAGTCCCCTAGTGCCCAGTTTGTTCTTTCTCTTTCAGCCTAACAGGACCAACAAAGGCAGCATTATTTTTAAATGAGCTAGTCATTTTTGAGGTTTTGAGAAATATATGCGGCAATTTTACAGTGATTTTAAACACACACCTGGCCTGGCTGTAAGCCACTATCCCAAAGGAGGAGGATGCCTTCCACGGCCTCTGCAAATTGCTGTAGAGATCTGGCTTTGGAATGATGCCTCCAGAGCCATCAAGGAAGCTGTCTTAAAGAGTTCCCCTGCCAACATTTCCATAGACTGATTATCTTGAAGATTCAGACCTCATACCCGGAGCTGGGATCATATGAGTGCATGTTCCCTGCTACCCGAGGCCACTGCAGAAAAAAAAAAAAATCATGCTACTTTACAATTGGGATTTTTTTCCCCGAGGGCCTCAAAAACAGACAAAAAATACAGATTTGCTTTATGATCTGAAATTTTAAGCACACTGCCTAAGTCTTCTGTGTAGCCATTGGGCATTTATTATTTTTAAACTGGAGGGAAAACACTTTTTTTTTTTTTTTTTTTTTTTGCTTCTCATCAAAACCAAAAATGTTTGTAAAGTACAAGAGTGGACATGCAGTAAGCACTGGATGAGCATCAGGTGTTATTTTCTCTCTGCTTTCCTGGTATAGTCAAGGCTTCATCCGAATAACCCAATCTTGGACGTTTGCACTGTATCCTGCATTACTCAGTGCTTACAGGGTTGAGTTGTGTTTCTGGCTCCCAGTGCGGAATACTTTGAATAACCATTGCAGATTTCTAAACATAGTGGAAATTTTGATTTGTCTTTTGTTCTGTACCAAGCAGCAAAGTGGTAAAACTGACGTTTTAGAAGCAGCGAGTGGTTCACTGGAATGAATGACTTGAGAAACAAGGCCGTGGTAAAGATCACAGGCAGGGATATTCAGGCTTATTATTATTATTATTATTATTATTATTATTATTATTATTATTATTATTCAGGCTTCTGGTTGAGTTGTTGAGTCACCAAGGAAAGAGAAACTGGCATTTGGCTTTACACCGTGGCTGTTACATTTTGGCAAGCCTTAGGTAGATAAGGACAAGATTTGTAACAAGACGCACAGGTAGCTTAGACCAGTCCCAACTCAGTGATACTGTCCAGTTGTCTTTGATATGTGAGCAAGAGAAGGATTCCTGGGCTGTGTCACATCAGCTGTTTCCCTTACAGTGGGAAACAGGAGGCTCTGGCTGCTGGCTAGTGCCCCAGAGGAAGACAGCCCTGGAGTGAAAGACTTCAAAAAGAGCGGTGGCTTCCGTGTACCACCCATGGCCCTGGGTGTACTTTTGTCAGACAGATTCCTAGAGAATGAATAGAGCAGCAGTGGTGTCACGTTCCTCCACCCTTACATCTCTGCTTTTTGTTGGCTATATCAAGAAAATATTGGGTTTTACTCACATTGGGATTCGACTAGGTTTCCTATTTCTGCAAGCGTATGAAACTCACTAAAAGCATCTATCCATTCTGTGTCTTTACAAATGTTGCTTTCCTTATCTGTTTTATCAAATCCTCTGTTTTTTTCTTTTCTTTTTTTTTTCTTTTCACAAAAGCAAATAAACCTTTCTCACTCACCCAAGGAGAATTTCTATGTAGTCACTATGAGATAAGAATGGGTAAATTCCGGGAATGCAGAAATGAATAATGAAAATAAAACACTGCTTCCAGTGTCTAGAAGTAAAGATCACATGGCACAAGAGTACATAAAAGAACCATGGAAAGCGTTCCATGGAGGTCAATCTGAGAAATAGTTTTCAATGTGAGTAATTACTGAAGATCGCTGACTTCAGTGTTTGATATCTAGAAACGGCATAATTCCAGTAGCTGAAGTGAAACCACATTGCTGTAGAAATTCTCAGAAAGGACATTGACATTCCTTTCTTTGGAGTTGCCCATTAGGACTCAGTATGAAGACTCTGACGAATGCTAAAATCCAGAATGGATGCCTTTTTGTTAAAGGTTTGCTGTTCACAGGCTGGACAGTCAGCTCCTCTTACATGCTTTCCTCAGAGGCCTTCGTGACAAGGGAAATAGATCAGATAAATAGCCAGGCTCTGAAGCCGTTGCTATGATTTCTACATTGAGAGGACCACCTCTAGGAAGAGAGAGATAAGAGAACAACTCACTGAAGTGCTATTGTGTTCTTTTGGCCAGCTGTTTGGGGGTGGGGGGGGCTTGCTTTACCTGTTATGGGAATCTCACAAACTTGGGCTTTACAACAAATATCCTGACCTGGTCAAGAGTTCTCATTTCCCCCTCCTTTGCCCCTTGACATTGATATACAAAATTCAGTTGCTTTTGGTTGGCGGGGTCAATTTCTGGGCCTCGAGAAAAAGGGTCAGAGTTCCATTTCAGACTGAGTATGGCCTGCTGCTTCTGGAAGCTTTATAGGCCCTAGGAAAGAAGAGGTTCTAGGGCATGTTGGTGTCTCAGGATTTTCAAGCTGAGCTGCACAGGGTCTCAGCAAACAAAGTTCTCACTGACTTGTTCGCTGCTCAGCTCTTTAGGCAAAGCAATTGCAGGAACTCTTTTCTTCTGAGGATTCATCCAGATATCCGAAAAAAGGCTAATATGCCTGGGTGTGATGGAAGCTGGATTGTCTTTCAGGATAAGTTTCAAGGATATTTGTTCATCTGACACCAAGAATGCACTATCTCCAGGCACTTGTATTAAGATGTATGGCATTTGTAATTCTCCTGAGTTTGCAAAGCACATTTTTCGATATTATTTGAGCCTTGGAGAAAAATATACTGCCTGTAAAAAGTAAATTACTTGGCTATTAGTGATCAAGAGAGTGTTAAATGAGAAAATATAGGTCCAGGCGTCTTGGTCAACATCTAGTGCACAGGAGCAGCTTAGTATATTGGAATCATCTTAATATTTCAGAGCACAAGGCCATGGCAAATGGCAAATTTAAAAGCATATCAGTGAGGATTTAGGGTGTAGCTCAGTGGTAGGGTACCTACTTAGTGTGAACAAGGCTATAGGTCAATCTCCAGCATTCTCTCTCTCTCTCCCTCTCTCTCTCACTCACACACACACACACACACACGTGTATACCCCACCCACAGTATATCTATATTTTGAGGACTTGAAGTTTGAAGGCCTTGAAGTCCAATCTTGTTCTTAACTAATCCCCAACACCATTAAAGCAGAAAGAACCATGATTCAAATGTGGCACATTCAAAAACTTAGCAAGAAGGAAAGACAAACAGTAATTTTTGCCCTACTTTTATCATCTCTGTTCCATAAGAAGAGTAACGAATTCCCTTTACTGTGGGGAATAGGATTGAAGAGGGTCTATATTCCATAGTAATAGAAAAAAAGCAAAACTACACGCTCAAACTGGTAAATCTCTGTGCAATCATTTTTATCTACATGTAGACATATTTACTCAGCAGATCTGCCATAGCGAAGTATGGAATAAATGAATCTGAAGAACCTTGAATTCAGTTCATCATTTGGAACATGATTTTGCCTTGCCTACAAATGTGAATTTAGAAGCTGGGTATATGAATCAGCTAATCAAGAGTTTGCTAGGCAAGTGTGAGGACCTGAGTTTGACCCTACAATCTATGTTTGGGGAAAACAGCCAGGCATGGTGGCACACCCTATGCACAGGAAGCCCTGGAGGGCTTCTTGTTCCAATGCATGTTGTGATTCATCCGCTCTGAGGCCGACTGAAAAATCTGATTTTTAACGTGCGCACTGATGTCGCCATTTTAAAGTTCTGTGAATTTAAGAATTAAAAGGCAAACTAAACCCCTCTAAGCCTGGTTTCCTCATCTGTAAAACAGAGGTAGCAATTGAAAATTCAACCCTGTAATGCTTGACTCAGGAGATCATTGAACAAAAGATATATAGCACTCCCTCTTCCAGTTTTGATTGGTATTTTCTAAACATTTGTATCTTTCCTTCCTTCTTGCAGATTTTAAGCTTTTTCTATATTTCTACAGACAAAAATACAATATTATTAAAAGTTGGACTGTATAGTTTACATAAAAAAGTTAATAATTTCCCTACTAAATTCTTCCACCTCTTTCTGTAGTAACTCTTGATTTTTATTAAAGGAACGAATGGAGGTTCATGGTGGAACACTATAGTTTAGCTTTGGACACAGTTTTCTTATCTTCATCATCATGTGGTTTCTTTTCCACTCCTTCACAGTGATCCACATTTGCCTATTATTTTATGAACATTCCTAAATCCAAGTCTTCCCTTTCCAAATATTTTTCAGTTCCTCAAATCCAATGCATATATCTTACAGTTACTTTATATCTGATTATTCACTTTTCAACAACTGGAACATTAAAACATCGACAAGGCATTTTATCAGCAATGAATATTTGTAGAAACAAGTGGAAAGGGCCGTAACAATTTAACCAGATTATAGTCTCTAGTGTGTAGGCAGAATTCATCTAACAGATAAAAAAAGATAACCACAGCCCGCCGGCCATTCTCTTAAATTTCAAATGCATAAACAATCAAAATATTCTTTTTCAGGCCTTGGTGTTCCTTTCTAAATCTACACATTCCCTCCCATTATTCCTTTCTAGAGAGTTCCTCAGAATGTGGAGTTTAGCTTAGTATTAGAGCTCTTACTTGGCACATGCAAGACCCTGGGTTCCATTCGTAACACCAAAGGAAAAACATATAAAAAGAAAATCTTAGCTGGGCGGTGGTGGCGCACACCTTTAATCCCAGCACTCGGGAGGCAGAGGCAGGCGGATCTCTGTGAGTTCGAGGCCAGCCTGGTCTACAAGAGCTAGTGCCAGGACAGGCTCCAAAGCTACAGAGAAACCCTGTCTCGAAAAACCAAAAACCAAAAAAAAAAAAGAAAAGAAAAAAGAAAAAGATAATCTTTCTATGATATCATTTGTACTGATCCCAGTGGTCCAGGCCTGTCCCTGCTACTCAGGAGACTTGGGCACTAAGAATCCAAATTCAAGGCCTGGCTGGGATACAGAATGAGTACAAGGCTAGCTTAGGCTGTACACTAATGTCCTCTCTGAAAATAAAAATGTTAAAAATTGTTGGAATGCATGCATTTGAGAAGGCCTGGATTTCACCTTCGTAGTGCCAGAAAAGTACTAATAGGTATAATGTCGGTTCTACGACAAGAGGAGAAAGCAAACAGTGGGCTGGAGTTGTAGCTCAGTGATAACATGTTTGCCTTCTATGCACAGGGCCCTGGGTTCAATTTCTGCTATCACAAACGACCGTTAGGTCAGACAGAAAAAAAGGGGCATAATAAAATACCATCATATAAATAGCACATTGATATTGTATGTGTCTATTTCATCTTTTTTACTCAGGGTAAATTATATTTAGTTCACCTTGAGACACAATAGTGTGAAATCATGAGGCCTATTGGGAAAACTTAAAATGCTTTGTTTTACTACTTCAGCTCAGGAAAGAATGTGGCTGCCGGTATTAACATCCCAGATATTGAGGCCAGAGACACTATTCAACATCCTAAATGCACTGGCTAGGTCTCACAGTGAAAATCATGTGGCCCTAGATGTCAAGGATGCAGAAGCATGGGTTTCTTTGCCAAAAATGCAACGATTAGTTTCAGTCTCAGAATCATTTACTTGTTCCCGTAACTTCGATAACCAAGCCTAGTGTAAGCTGAAGAGCCCAGACTTGGCTCTTCTTGAAGAGACAGTCCCTTACGATTCATTCACTGCCGTCTATAGGCATCCTGAAAAATAGGCTGACAGCCTTAAAGCCATCTCAAATCTCAGAGCACAGCCAGCTCTCTTCATTCTGCGTACTCCCGCCTTTTCTAAGCAGTCTGCGCCTGTACATGCCGTCTTTCAGGCTCTTGCAGCAATATTTAAACCTCTAAAGGCTTAGGAAATATTCTTTAATCCCTTCCCCAAACATGATTTAGGTGTTCCTGATATTATCGACGATCCCCCAGACTTCCTAGTGTTTTGCAGCTTGTTCTCAAGACCGCCTTCCAGGTGTAGCTGTTTGTGGCAGAGACAGAGCCTGGGGCTTTCCTCCAAGTGGGGAGTCTATAGCGATAGGGTTGCCAACTGAGATTGTCACTGAAACGGCTTATATTTGATGTGTAATCATTTTCATTGTGACATATTTAAGGTGAGTTACTTCCATAGATCAAACGTTAACTCATTAAGCCTGTTAGTCTAATTTAAGTCTCTTCCAAAGAAACCATTTATATTTATATAGCACCATATCTTGATCCATGAAAATCCACAGATTCTCAAATCTTCAAGTCCAGGACTTGGAAGGTTGTAAATCAAATGGAAGTCTTCAATGCCAAGGCTGAATTTATTTAGGCATGATTTCCAAGTGTTTGTTCCTGTTGGCAGAGCTTACTTACTTCACAAGTAGTTCATGCTTGAAAGCACTGAACTCCAAAGGCCTTAGCAACGGGCTGCTCTCTGAGATCCCCAAGTTGATTACCTCAGGCAAGAGCCTCTCCTGATGGAACAAGAGACTGTGCAGTATAACTAAGTCTGGGAACTTCCTCTAAGCCCAGTGGCCCCCAGGGATCCTGATATCAGCTTGGTGGAACAACCTTAGCTAGATCCAGTCCCTCAAGTGAGGAGTGGAGAAAGGGAGGCCTAGATTAGCTCCTAACGACTGAAGTCAACAAACATAGAAAATGAACAGTTGCTTTTCCTGGGTCATATGATTTCTGTCAGAATTGTTCAATTCTACTGTAATGCAAAAGCAGCTATAGACACACTACAGAATGACTTGATTCCAATGACAACTGTAAAAACAGGTGGTCAGCCAGATTTGACCCAGGAGCCAGAGTCATAGCTCAGATTTCCCAATTGCTTAGTAGGTGTCCATATGCTAAGCAATAGACATACCTACCTTGAACAAATGGTGGTTTTCCATTGTAATCAGTTTTCATTTTGGAAGGGCATCTATAGCTTGAGTTCTGGAGAATTTTAATTCATGCCATTATGTATATGATGCAGTTATCTTCTGGAATGTGTATGTTCTCACAGTCTAGAGCACAGAAAAATTTCATTTACTGTGCCTTAGTCACAGCTCTACCTTTTAAATGTATTGACTAAATTTTAAATTGTACTCAATGTTTCTAATAGAGTAAATTGGGAGTATTCCTGTCAAAGACAGGTTTTCAGCCAGAAAGTCAGAACTGAAATGATATGGCTAGATGGCAAAGCAAGACAAAAAAAACAAAACAAAACAAAACAAAACACCTTTCTTTCTTTCTTCCTTCCTTCCTTTCTTTCCCTTCCTTCCTTCCTTCCTTCCTTCCTTCCTTCCTTCCTTCCTTCCTTCCTTCCTTCCTTCCTTCCTTCCTTTCCTTTCTTTTTTGCTTTCACTTGTTTTTCTAGATAAGGTTTTCCTGTGTAGCCCTGGCTGTCCTAGAACTCTCTCTGTAGATTAGGCTGGCCTTGAACTCACTTAGATCTGCCTGTTTCTGTCTTCCAAGTGCTGGGATTAAAGGTGAATGCCACCAACGCCTGGCAAGGAAAACTTTTTCAAAGGGAGATAGAGTTCTTTGATTTCTCTTTACTCAGTAAAGAAATCATTTGTAGGCTTCTCATTTCTTTATTATTGTACTAATGACCCACAGAGAATATTTTATTTGGATTTCTCCTGAATAATTCTGAAAAAATTTGAGTATTATGCCTAGTAATGTATCCTAAGAGGATTTAATTCTTTTATTTTATATTTTGAGATTTTCATACAATGTATTTTGATCATATTCTTTTCCCTTCCCCAAATCCTCCCAGGTTCCCCCCCATCTCCTTACCCACCTAGCTTCATGTTCTTTCTCTCTTTCAAAAACAAGTAAGCAAATAAACAAACATAGCATAGATTAAGCATAGATTAAGGCTGAGGTGGCAGAAATGAAGTCATCATAGTTTACTTCTTGGAGCATTATATGTTTGGATGTTATGACAATTTTGATCTTTCCATCCTCTCAAGTATAACTCTTCTTCCAAAATACCCATTGAAATGTAGTTAAAAGGTTAAATAAAAAGCCATCAAATCTAGCCCTTTACCTGGAAGACTGACTGTTCTCTGTTTGGTAGTTACCTTCATAGCAACTTTTCAGAGAAAGTAATTCTATCCCTCCATTCTGTGTCTGCATTATATCTTTCCTATCTTTTTCCCATTTTGTAAAACTCACCATGTGTCTGCCGCTATAAAGTGGCTTCCTGTCAGTAGTTTCTCGGAGTGACTAACAACTAGAGATGGTCAATCAAAATCAATTTCCCTCACCATCACTGCACTGGCTGGATCAGGGGGAAGCATTACTGAGAAGGGCTATGTAGAGGAACATCATAGCTAATACTGTAAAGAGAGGAATCCTAGATAATAATGAAACAAATTGAGACATCACAGATAATGACAACATAGAAAAGGACCTGACATTCATGAGAAACAGAGGTAGATTCCAATAATCTAGTACTAAATTTGCCTCCATACATACAAGTGACTACTAGGCTTGTCCATACAGTTAGAGTATGTATAGTAAAACAGGTCGTGTTCAACACTTCATACACGTCTTCTATACCATTTCCCGATATAATGAGCGTGAGTTTGTGACCTTTGGAAGCACTGGAACCTGTGGTTGCAGCACATTGTATCTTTGAGGCCTTCTGCACTAACCTATTTGGCAATATGTTTTTCCCTATTTTTGTTCAGTTAAAAGTGATTTGTAGTCTCACCAACCTTTTTTGAATTTGGGCTCTGCCTCAGATAAACCTTAGTTTGAGAAGCATTCTGAACATCATTAAATCAGAGTTTTCAAATTAAAAAAAAAAAAACCTTAAGACTAGGAAGTACTAACTCTCATAGCTAATGTGAGAAGTGTTTGGGAGATTGTGCCATAAAGAATTAAGAAACCCAATATTTAAAAAACTGTCAATATGCTGTAGAAATTATCTTCAAATACTCTGATGATGATGATGCTTTTTGCCATAACACTCTCAAGGCTTCAAGCTGTTTGTTCTTTTCCAAGTGTCTGCATTTAGAAGTACATGACAGAAAATCATGCTAGCGCTTTTTTTGTCTCACCTATGATGATGATAGCAATACCTAAGTTTGTTCACTCCACCCTGCCTTATTTTGATTCCCGAGTCTTAGAGTCTCATCTCAGAGGGGAGTAATTGTCCCATGATAAGAGTTGTGTATCCCAAAGAGATTCTGTACAATAAAATGTGTAGTGATGAGGCTAGTTTTACCCGAAATAATTATATGGAAACTGTATTCATTTAAACACTGCCTGGTCCATTAGCTCTAGCCTCTTATTGGCTAACTCTCACATCTTGATTAACCCATTTCCATTAAATCTGTGTAGCACCACGAGGCTGTGGCTTACCTGGAAAGATCCTAACCTATGTTCGTCCGTCTAGGGCCGTAGAGTCATGGCGTCTGTCTGTCTCTGCTTTCTTCCTCCCACAATTCTGTTCTGTCTTCCCCACCTACCTATGTTCTGACCTATCAGGCCAAGCAGTTTTCTTTATTAATTAACCGATGAAAGGAACAGATAGATAGAAGACCCTCCTACATCAAAAGTATTCCAAAGGAGTGTTCTAGAAGATGAATGATATGAGTTCATCACAAGTATTTCTCTGACAAGGGTGTGTTATGTGGCAACCACTGAAGCTTAAATTGGTCTTTATCCCAAGAGGTTCTGAACATGAAAGGGTTTTTTGTACCACAGATGATTGCTGTAAAAAAATATGGCAATGTTTGTTTCACAACATCATTGAGGAAACAGCTAAAAAAATGATCTGAAAGTAATATAGCTGTATAGATTGGGATCATTAAACGCCAGCCAACTCTGAGTCAATGGTTAATAAATGGCTAAAATATAGACAGCATCAAGAAACACAAAGCATTTCAAAACATACTCCCCCAACCCTTCATTTTACTGTGTTCCAATATCGCCTGTGTCTGTTGCTGGTCTGAAAGTAATTATCACTTTCAAATATTCTCAACAATTTCTAAATGATAATTTCCATGAAATGAAAGCAGCAGTGGCCACAGTGAATGGGTGGACAAAGGCTTTTAGAAAGCAAGAAAACAACAGACCTCTATTGTTGTTACTGGGCATTGAATTTAGGCTCTGCCTCAGAAAAACCTGGCCTTAAAGGAATTGCTTAGAATGTTTTTTTCTTTATCCTCAGCTTCCCTTTCTTCTCCTTCACCTAGAATCCATTAATATGTCATTATAGGCAAACATTCTATTTTGAAGATATTTATCAAGAAGTGTTTTTTCTTCTTTAGAAATAAATGTGCCAGGGTATTGGGGAATCTAGTGGAAATACCTAGCAAGGAAGGTCCCCCAAAATCTTTTTTAAAATCTATTTATTTATTCATTTATTTATTTAATTGAAAAAATTCCCACCTCCTCCCCGCCTCCCATTTCCCTACCCCTCCTCCCACTCCTTTCCCCCTCCTCCCACTCCTCTCCCCCTCCCCCCACTCCATTCCCCCTCCCTCTTGAGTCTGAAGAGCAGTCCAGATTCCCTGCCCTGTGGGAAGTCCAAGGTCCTCCCCCCTCCATCCAGGTCCAGGAAGGTGAGCATCCAAACAGGCTAGGTTCCCACAAAGCCAGTTCATGCAGTAGGATGGAAACCCAGTGCCATTGTCCTTGGCTTCTCATCAGCCCTCATTGTCCGCCATGTTCAGAGAGTCCAGTTTTATCCCATACTTATTCAGTTTCAGTAACAGAGAAAGCACACATTGGAGACTTAACAGCCCACCTGAAAGCTCTAGAAAAAAAAAAAGAAACAGACTCACCTAGGAGGAGTAGAAGACTGGAAATAATCAAACTGAGGGCTGAAATCAACAAAATAGAAATACAGAAAACAATCCAAAGAATCAATGAAACAAAAAGCTGGTTCTTGGAGAAAATTAACAAGATTGATAAACCCCTATCCAAACTAATCAAACGACAGAGAGAAAATACCCCAAAATCTTTTTTTCCCTTGGGAAACATGTAATTAAGTTTTATTAGAACCTCTAACATTCTGAAATAAGCAAAAAATGTGAAGACATCAGGTTTTCCCTAAATTCTTTTTTTCTTATGATATACTTGAATATGGGAATCAATAAAAATTTTAGTTGTTGAGGAAGGGTTTTGTCTTTTTTCATTTTATTTATTTATTTTTATTGAAAAAATTTCCGCCTCCTCCCAGCCTCCCATTTCCCTCCCCAAATCTTTAAAATAAAACATTCCTGTCTTGAAGTCCCATCCACCCTTGTACTTCTCAGTCAGACTCTTATTTCTACATATGCTCAAAAATCATACTTGGGATATTGTATTTTATGATTTGAACTCATTTTTGCAATTTCCTTTTACATTTCCAGACAGCAGCTTGAAATGAATACCAGAAATGCAGGTCCATCTTGGCTTATGTGTTTCGGAAATACTTTGTTAAATTATACAGTGCAGCCAATTTAAAACTACTGTAGAATCCCCATTTTAAAATCCTATTGTACTTTAGAATGAGGAAAGACAATGCTTGTCAGTCGATAACTTAAAACTTGTGGTTTTCAGACTTGATATACATAATTAGTCATCAGAAAAGATTCTGCCATACAAAACCTGCCTTAGAGTACATTGAAGAGGAGTTTCTTAAGATGCAGATTTTAAAGTTAGATATTTCAGACACTGAGAAGTTGCATTTGCAGGCTGTGAAACACTTGGGGAAGCTTATTATTCACACGTGAACTTGGCATTGACTGTAATTCAAGCATCTCCTAGCTTCATGAGCTAACAATCAACACATTCCAGGTAAGAGCAGAGGAGAAGACTCTTCTTAGTTCAAATACTAAAAAGTGTTATTGTTTGAGACAGGAGCAGATGATTTATTTCACTGCTGTTCCTTCTAACATATGCTACAATGCAAATAACTGGACATTTCTGGAAATATCAAAAATAATTTATAGATATCGCTTAAAGAACTTTCCACCCATGTAGCAGCAGCTTCCTTCTCTCCATAACCTGAGAACCTGTACTGCAGAAATTTACTCTCAGGACTTGGGAATAAGGTGCCACGTGATTTTGAAAGACTGTAACTGCTGATGACCTTCTTGTTCACACAGTCTGGAAACTCACCCAGAAAGTGCTAATGCACATGTGTCTGTATTCTGGTCTCTCCCTACCCTTATATATATATATAGCACCGCCAGTATTCAACCATGAAGGCTCCTCACTGGTGGCCTTATTTAGTTCTAATAATCTCACAAGGCTTACATCTGAACATCATAGCCAGATTATGCATCTACCTGTCTCTAAAACCAAAATCAAGAAACAAAAGTCTTTGGGTTGCTGTTATAGGAACTACTAAGAAGTTGAGAATTTCCAAGATCTTGAGATCTTCCAAAGACCAACTGTTTCACTGAACAGACCACTTGTGAATTGAGACCCTGATACCTATAAAACAGGATAGTACTCATGTTACTTACTGGCATTACTAAGGCCAATAACTAGCAGTAACTTGATCTCTAATCTCAGGAGCTAAATGTTTTTTTAAGATACTTGCAAACAGGGGATAAGTTCAGTAGTAGAGCATTTGCCTCCTATGCTAGAGGAGCTGGGAAGTGATCTAGCCCACTATCTTTCTAACTCTCCATCCAGTATCAAATTGCTTTGATCTACTAGGTCTAGAACAGGTTCTTATGTGGTTCTTTTCCAGAGCAAAGAGTTTGTGTCAGACTAGTATATTCCTTGGGATTTTTTGACCAAGAGCAGGAGTCTCCGACTCCCTAATAAATCTTTGTGTTGAGGACTGACGTGTACCCTTCACTGGCCTAGAAATAGCTGTGTATCAGAAGCTGGTCTCCAAAGCAAAGTAAAACCTGCTTTTTCCATTGAGATACCTGTTCTACATATCATAACACAATTATATCGTTCTCTCTCAGGGCATGTTGGATTATCTTTGTAGTCTGAGCACCAGATGCCACTTTTTGTTCAACCAACCTTAAAAGGGTATTGTTTACCTATTAAGGAAGGTATATATAACTATAAATAGGGTCCATTTTCAGGCAACTAAGAGATTATTAGAATTAAATTTAATCATGAAGAAAATTTAAATGAGTGACTTGGTCTTGTTTGTTGATTATTTGATATTTTTTGTTTGTTGTTGTTGCTGGTGGTTGTTTTGAGAATCTTGTCCAAGTTTCCACATAGCAGTGCTAGGATAACTTATCTTGAAGTGCTGTGTAGCAGTGAGATCCCACAGATAGAGGGCAAAGGTGGGAGAGGTGGCACTTTGGGTGTCCTACCTTCTGCCCCAACAAACAAGTGTGGGTCAGAGGAAAAAGCTAACAGAGGCCAAGTGACACTCCAACAGTTACATGAGAATATGTTCTCTTGAAGTTAAGGTAAACTCTCATGTTTTACACTTTCGTCACTTATAATGCTTGTTAAATGTTGATATTGTTTTCCATGACCATCCGCATTATCCATTTAGCTTCAAAAATGCAATTTAACAATTATACTTCTAGGACTGAATGCCACTGATAATTTCAACTTGTGCAAACAACGACCTAATGAGCCTATTGAACATTTGTTTGTAATAAAAATTGAAATACAAATATCAACTTATAGTGGAAGTTTGATTTCCTTACTGATCATTAAGCAAAATCAGATAACACTGAAAAGAAAAATCAGATCAAATATTGTAAATCCTAGTGCTACCATGATTAAAGCAATATTTGGAGGTCATGGGTAGTATACATTCTTTGATTATTAACAGAAATGAGTGTCGCTGCAGGGGGATAGATCATTATTAAGTCATCTGACTGATCTAGAGCCAATAGCACCATCTAATGATTTCATTCCTGGATCATCTTTAATATGTAGAGTTAGAGATGTCTGAGAAGAGGTGGCTATTATTATAATAGCCGTTTCCTTCTCAATTGCCTGTGTTAAGTAAAATAATGTTGCATTGAAAAGGAGTGTGTGTTTCTTAGTAATTCTCCACAATCCCCTGTCTCATGATTCAATAAATCATCTCACACCTGTCAACATGTATAGTCTAAGATTTATTGCACAGTCCATTGTGTAGCAGATAGCTATTTGGCTGCAGAGCAATTTTCTGAAACTAATTTAATCAGTGTTTTTATAGTACAGTGAAGTGGGGCTTGATGTCTCAAATATGTACTGATGTCTTCAGAACCATATGACTTAATTGTATCCAATTTTGGATTGGAATTTACAGTTGGCTTCATGTGATTGCAGTTACAGACAGGAAATCTTCAGTTGAATTGCTTTGTGTGTACTTTTAAAAACTCAAACAAACCTCTATTCCAGGGGTTCTCTACCTGTGAGTCATAATACTTTTGTGGGGGTCAAATGACCCTTTCGGGAGGATTGCCTAAAACCATCAGAAAACACAGAGATTTACATTACTGTTTGTAACAGTAGCAAAATCAAATTTATGAAGTAGCAACAAAATAACTTTATGATTGGGGGGTCACCACAACATGAGGAACTGTATTAAGGGGTCACAGCATTAGAACAGTTGAGAACTCTTGTTCTATTTAAATAGTTATCCCTCTCCTAGTCACTGAGATACTGTGCAAGAAGAGAAAAAAAAATTGGTTGGTGGAAAGACACAACCAAAGGCTTCAATTGAACAGTGTACACAGTTACTAGCCAATTAAAGAATCTGGTTTCACTGAAGTTGAATGTTCATTTTGTGCTATGCTTCTAATTATGGCTGGCTGGATTGGAGAAACTCTAAACCTGTTGGAGTATTGAGGATTGTACATGCCAGTTCAAAAACATGATTTGATCTATCAAGAATGGACAAAATTTTGAGTTTTGAAGGAATATAAGCTTACTTTGGTGGCTTTGTGGCATACAGTTTGGCTGAGCAAAAATGAAAGGAAAGAAAGCCAGCATTTCATAGACGATAGTTAGAGCAGTAACCTTGGGAAGAAAGAGAAGACTGAGCCAGGAGAGATGGCATATGCCTAAAATCCTAGCACTTAAGAAACTGAGAGAAAATTGTGAGTTTTAAGCTAGCAAGAGCTACATGGAGAGATCCTGTCTCAATGAAAGCAACCCAATAGGTCTTGGTCAGTGGTTGGACACAAGCATGAAGGAAAGGTCACACTAAAATTATGCTGGGATTTATATCTGAAGAATATCTTTTGTAAAGTTAGAAGATGAGAAGACATTTCAAAGGGAAAAAGAATGCAGTTATGAAAGCTAGCATTAAAATAACAAGGCAGCATCAGGGCTAACAGTATAAAACTTGGAGTGAGAGATTAGTGTTTAGGCCAGAGTTGAGATCTGAGATCAGCACATGACTAGGAAGAGTACAGAGTAAATAGACACTTAAAAAAAAAAAAAAAAAAAAAAGTGTCAGGAAGGAGAAGTGAATATATTATGTCACTCTTTTATCATAATTGGAAGAGGAATAGCATGTTCTGGCAGAAAGCACACTTGTGAAAAGTCTATGTCTACTCTTAATTTCAGTAATTGTGTACCTGAATTTGGTCACTCACTATAAGTGACCACTTATTAAAATAAAAATTACATTTTGGAGAAAGACAATGATTTATGAAAGGCCACAGGTCCTCTATGTGGTTATGGGGTAAGTGACTAGACCTGGTTTGTTGGGTGTCTCAGGATCCTCTGGTCTAAGATTATGGTAACAGTGATAGTAAATTATATAGAGGACTTATAGCCTTTCATAAATCATTTTCTTTATCCAATATGTTATGAGAGAGAGAGAGAGAGAGAGAGAGAGAGAGAGAGAGAGAGAGAGAGAGAGAGAGGTGGACAAACCACAGCAGAGAGATCCCTTAGTGACCTCTTAGGTGCTCCACTTACTCATTTCTTCTAAGAAAGCTGAGAAAAATCTTGACCCCATTCAAGCTGAAGGATGTTGAGATACTGTAGATAAGTGGCTCTCGTACTTGGATACCCATCAGGATTCCAAAGTTGCAGCCAATACTTCTGGAAGAGGGTCCTGCAATCTCTTTCTCACCAACACCCCAGGTGGTGTTGGTTTGCTGCTGTTGGCCCAATCGAAGTCCTTAGAACTCCAGGCTTTCTTTTTGGAGCCTGTAGTGATTTGTAACTGTTATAATTGGCAAGCCTCTTCCAGTTCTCTGTATATTAGACAATTTCTTCCAACTGGCTTGACAGCCAGTGGTACTTTTTAAAAGCAACATTTACTCCCTGATTTTGACTCATTAGCAAAACATTGTGTAGATAAAGCAAGATCTCTTCCAGGGAAATGAGAGACGGTTCTCTTTTGAAGTACAGTGACTCTTACATTGTTGTTGCTATGTATACATAAATGAACTCTATTGGGAAAATGGTGGAGTAAATTTTTTTGTAAAGTACTGCAAATTGAATAATTAACTCTCAAGAATTTCCCCCACTCAGGAAAGTAGACATTAATCAAAGAAGTGGTACCAGGTTATCACTTTAGTTTCCATTGTTGAAACTATTACCATTTCACATTTTAGGCTACTGGGTTTTTTATGTTCAGAGTAGTCATCTAACCTGAGTTAGTCTTTACAAAATAATGAATAGAGTAGTGGACCAATTCTTCTGCTAATAGAGACTGAAATTAGTTACCTAGATCTTCAGCTTCATTCATATATTAAGAATATTGCAAAATTATAAACATCTATAGTCGATTTCTGTTCCATTTCTCATACTGTTAAATCAACATGCTATTTTTTTTTTAAAAAAAAATTGTTTTTAGTGTTCATTGATATTTTGCCTGCATGTATGTCTGTGTGAGTGTGTCAGATCCCTTGGACCTGGAGTTATAAAAAGGTGTGAGCTGCACCTTCCTAGACCTGGATGGAGGGGGGAGGGCTTTGGACTGCCCACAGGGCAGGGAACCCTGACTGCTCTTCGGACTGGAGAGGAAAAGGGAGGGGAGTGGGACGTGGGGAGTGGGGGGGGAGGGAAAAGGGAGGCGGGGAGGAGGCGGAAATTTTTAATAAAAAAAATTTAAAAAAATGGTGTGAGCTGCCTTGTGGGTGCTGGAGATTGAACACAGGTCCTCTGGTAGAGCAGCCAGTGCTTTTAACTGCTGAGCCATCTCTCCAGTCTAAATTTATGAAACAAATGTTTATATAACGTATGACTAGAAGTTGAGTATAGGTATTAGTGATACAGAAATAACACAACAAAACATTTCTTAAATTTCTTAGCAGTGATAATGTATGTTTCCCTGCTAGCCACTCTTAGAAAAGTTTATGAGATTTATGGTAAATTCATATGTCCATATGCAACTATCTGTAATTTCATTTCTATACTTGCTATAGCCATGGAAAAGCACTATTTTAGTTTCTGCACCACTAGACTTCTGTCTTCCTTTTAAGCAGTTGTTTTCAACATTGGCTGCACGTTATGTCATGAGGAGCTTCAGAAACTTCACTCCTTAAGCCTTTCCAAAGGCCAGGTTATTCAGATTCTCAGACGAGAAGGAGGTATAAACCAACCCTCACGTTTTCTAAGTCCACAGGAATTGTGTATGGTTCAAGAAGGAGCCCTTCACCTAGTTCATGGCCAAGATCTTGCTTCCTTTTGTTATGCTCGCACTGCTTTCCTTTCAACCTAGAACAAATTATGCTGTGTGGATGTGTGGATAAAGGCATTGCGAGGCCTGCTAAAGATTGACTAAAGGGGCCGAGTAAAGGTGAGAACTAAAGAAGAAAGGAAACAATTTATTGAAATAATTTGAGATTCACACTTTCTGAACCCCAGGCAAGTCTGTCTTGGAAGGTTATTGAGAGCTACAAAGCAATAGCATACTTTCATATTCTTTGATTTTGTAAGATGTCTCAAAAGGAGAATTCTCTTAAATAACATTGACTTGTAAATTCCCATCAGACCAGACATATGTTGAATACAATGGGTTTTAATTTTTTTAAGCTAAAAACTTTAACCTTCTTTGGCTTTAACTACCTTTTGCATCACCAATGAGTGTTTGTGGAAATTGTGAATAATATGAACCCTTCCTTGGAATACTACAAATTCAAAGCTGATCACACATTGAATTTTAAAAATCATTTTCAGCACCCAGGCAAGGAAAGGCAATTCCTATAAAACCTAAAATTTAAAAAGGTAAACATTGCTATATAAACAAAATAAATCATATTTACCTATGCAATATTATTAAATGAAATATTTTTGGTTATTTCAGCTTGACATATATTCACAGTGTTTGAACCATGACATGACACACTGGATATGAGGTTCTATCTTAAGGAAAAGATTTTGTCTTCTTACAGTATCTGAATAACAAAAATGCATTTGCATCTGTCTAAGGCTATGCGACTACTTTGAGATTCAGGACTGATTAAAATGTTGATGGTATCAATTAAATGTTGTTTAAGTAAGGAAGGCTGGAACATGTTTATTAATGAGTATCTGGCAATGTCATCATCTACTTAAGATGAAAGAAAGGAGATGAGATCAACATTATTCAATCCCCGAATGATGGAAGAAGTAAAGCTTGGAATGACATATACAAACAACAAGTATGACATCCAACAATATCAGGGGATTTTATTGACATTAATTATACAGTGCTCTAAGCCCCCCTTAAAGGTTTATTTTATGATTAAAGAAAATAAGAAGACTGAGGGAAACAGCATCAATGGAGAGAGCAAGTGATTCCAATTTTTCTGTGCCCTCTCAACTCAGCATACTTAGTCACAAACAGAAAAATCCGACTAAGCTTTGATCATGTTCTTGGTTTAGTAATTTGATTGGATTTGAGAGCAAAATTTCTTTCTCTTTCTTGGTCTTAGTGTCTTCCACTTCCCTGAACAAGACCCACAAATAAGACAACAATTTCTCCAATTATTGTTTTACCTATGACTTAGTTATTATTGTTTGAAGTGAGGTGAAAATCATTTTGTTAGTTAATAAGAGACCACAAGATTCTTCTCATTTTGAATTTCATGTATCCAAAGAGCAGAATTTGAGGCATACACCTATATTTCTGAAGTTGGGGCTGAAAATGTTGTGTTGAATCTTTTCAATAGTATGGAATAGTGGAGAGAATGCTCTGCATCTGCTTATACAAAAATGGGAGAACACTTTTCAGCAAATAACCAAACAGTAAATATATTTGTCTCCATACAGAAATCTTTAACTCTGTCGTTGTTGCACAAAATTAACGAAAGATAGAACATGAAAGAATTCGGGACACGTATGTTCCATAGGTACAGCAATATAAATTTCTTGTACTTTTCACATGTCCCCAATCACACTCTTCTTTTAATTTTAAAAACCTATTTCTAGGGTCTGGAGAGGTGTCTCAGAGGTTAAGAGCACTTTTTATTCTTACAGAAGACCTGGGTTTGGTTCCCAGCACACTTATGGAGGCTCACAGAAAGCATAGCTCCAGTTCCAGGGGTCTGATGTCCTTTGCTCACGATTGTGAGGACTGTATAAGATGATGCACAGACTTACATGCCCACAAAACACCCATACAGATAAAACAGAAATAATTATTCTTAATTGAAAATAGATTCTTTCACACAATTACATCTGACCAGTTTCCTTACTTGCTTTTTTTAATTAAAAATAAAATATTTCAAAATGTGCTGTGTGTGATGGTACATGTGTGTAATCTCAATATGCAAGAGGTAAAGGTAGAAGTTTGAGTTCAGGCTTTCTAAAAAAATAAAGGGCAAATTATTTGAAATATAAAATCATCTCTTATCTGGCAAGCCACAGAAGAATCAAGCAGTAGGTAGTAGGATCTGGCATATGGCAAGATTGCTGGCCTCTGCTTTAAAATATTTTAACTGTAGAAATCTGGTGCAAACACTTTGCACTTGAACAAATGTAAATAAATTCAAGTGTGCATGTGTGCGTGCATACATGTGTGTACGTGTGTGAGAGAGAAATAAAAAATCAGACAAAAAGTATTTCCTGAGCCATATGATTCTTATCTGATGAGTAAGTTTTCTCTCCTGATAGGTTATAGCAGCCTTCAGTGCCTTGCTGAATGAAGTACAGGGGCAGAAAGAGCAGCGGGAAAGCTGCAAAATCCATACCTCTTAGTTCTATGTTGCATAATCTTATAAAGTGTTTCTTAGGTGTTCTGCCAACAATATAGTCATATTCTTATTAACGTTTCTCTCCAAGTACAAATCTTGCAATTTCGGTCATTATATTTAAGTTAGAGATATTCAAAGATCTTTGTCAGTATAGCTTCAATCAGTAGTGATTCTCAAAATTGGTAAGTGTAGGGCTGGGTATTTGTCTTGGTGGTAGAGCACTTGCTTGGCATTTACAAGGTCCTGGGTTCTATTTCTGGAACTGTGAGAAAAGGCCTAAATGCATTAGTTAAATTCTCACCTCTCACAGAGGTAGAAATGGAGCTGGGAATAAGGAGTGAACAAAAAAGGCCACTTACTTCTCTAATAGGTGGAAACACCTCATCATTGAACCTACTAAAATTATAACTAAATGAGTGTAGTTATACAATGACATTTATTTACCTCAATTAAAATTTGAAAATATACTTAAAAACATAAACAGTCTTTAAAATTTGTTCTCTATATACTATTGATTACCAGGTTAAAAAAATAAACATTGAACTCCTGATGATGGAATTTATAAATATATAGAACTGATTTTGTGATGTTAATATAGAAATTTCAAATAAAATCTGACCAAAGTAAATACAGGCTCACGTATCAAAATGACTTAAATTGTAGTCCATGGAATACTAGACTTGAATTTGTATGCAGATTGTGTTTTATTAGGTTTTTGAAGTTCCCTGGGCAGCCTGCCTTGCCAGGGAATTTGGAAATGGTAACTATCATAACCAATGAAAAAAAGCATTAAAAATTAAACCAACACAAATCACGTGTATTTACAGTCTTTTGGGAGTCATGCCTAAAGATAGCCTCAGACTCTTGCAATGTAATTAAAACATCTTAAGAGTTCAGTTACATATAAAGAATTTATGCTTTTTTGCAGGTGGCAAGTGTGTTTTCATATTAAAGAATGTGATTACCGTTCCTTAGAAGAAAATATACGGGTTGTGGCACTCGACGTGTCTGTATCCTGATGGCGTTAGAGTGGCTGTATTAGGTGTCGGGGCTACAAACACAGTTCCTGGATGTCGCTCTGAACTTTGTAGAACGAAACAAGCCAGATCTGTGTTTGTCTTGAAAGGTATCCAGACCTAATATTATACTTTAAAGACATTCTGAAGTATTGACTTCAGAATAAGAGCAAACATTCTTTAAAACCTGGGAAAACCCAAAAGGAATTACTGAAATCTCCTATTTCAGGCATCCATTTTAATAGTAGTGTTCAATGACAAGTCATTAATTCCCAGCAATCTGACTCTTAGGTAGGGGTCTCCAAAGACTGAAATTAGGGGCATTTGTCTGCTTACCTTGCTATTTGATTGGGTAGAAGTACAAAGCTCATCTGTTAAGTTGGATTTTACTATTCTCTGTTGATGTCCGCATCAATGCCTCAAAGCTTATATCAAAATTAGTGTCAAAATCAGCTGTCTCAACATAGATTGTAGAATTATCAACTCCAAATAAACCTCACTAAGTATGTGCTACAAAATAGGTTAGCCATGGCTCCATGAAAACGCATTGCAAATGTACACATTAAAAATGAAAAAGATAGGAAAAATTAATGTGTCAAAAAGGTATGCCACACGGGTTTTACAATTTTATATTTTAAGATTTGGCCTGCATTAACTTTTTGGTTAGTATTAAAAGATTCATTCTAACTGCTTGCATCATTACCTTTAAAAGAACCTGCTGAACTGTTTGTATTTCTCTGTGGTGATATGGTAGGCAGCTAGCATTGGCATGCATGGAGTAGTAGCACACTCACTAAAACTTCATAGTATTAGTAAGTGTGTATGCACTATAATGAAATACACTGAGAAGCTAACATTTTATGGAGAGAAAAACTTTACTGATTTTTCTTTTTATATTTTTTGAAAGACAGTAGCTCCCTATGTAGCCTGGTCTGGCACGAACTTCCAATCTTTCTGCCTCTCTTTGCTTCATAGCTGCTAGTGGAGGAAATGTTTGTTTAGTTCATATTCTCAGGATTCATTCATGGTACCTGCATAGACTGAGTTCTGCTGAAGGCCTCATAGCCATGGTAGATGGCAATGGTGGAAGTATATGTTGAAGTAAGGAATCACATCTTGAACTGGGAGACAGAGTGATTTGGTCAAGTCCAGGTTTAGCCTTTTATAACAGGTCTCGTAGGGAATCATGAATGAGTCTTTTGAAAACCACCTTCCAAGGTGTGTTACACACTGATCTCTCACAAGGCCCTAACCATAAAGATGCTTTCTACAACATTCCAGTAGTACCACCCTAGAGGCCACATCTTTAATTACAAGTGGATCCTTGAAGACTGGTGTTCCCATGTGATTATTTGAAGGTGTATGGTGGGGAACAAATAAGCAGAAACAAGTATAATATAGGTACTTGATGCATACTTTAGTTTTGGTTTCATCTTTTTTCAGTGCTGATTATTTCCTGATATGTACAAGCATATCACATGGAAGGACATGTGCCTACGGCCAGGCTGAGAATAAAGCTGGGATCCACAGAACACTGTCGATGGCAGAAACAGTGAGAGAGTTGGGGAAGTAGGGGAAATAGACACTTGCTTAAGACTCAACAAAAACTTGCCCATTTAGATTAGAAAGTAAAAAAGGCTTCATAAATAATAGGACACCAACTAGTGGCAATAGCATTCACTGAGAATTAGCACACATGCACACCACACACACAAACAATAGAGTGTGTATGTGTGTAGTGTGTGTAGTATGTGAGTGTGTGTAGTGTGTGAGTGTGCATGTAGCTAAGATAAGAATAGTGACATCAATACAATATCATGAGACTATTAAGAAATTGGACTTGGTATTTCTGGAAGATGTAACCTGGGATAGGATGTAGTCATATAGCTACATATTAGTATACTAAAAATCTATAGAAAAAAATAGTTCCTGAAATGAAGGGAAATACTTTTTATTTTGATGGTAGATTACAAATTATTCTTTTATAGTTCTCATAAAAGTTCAAAGTTGAACCCAAGTTCTTTATTCCGTGTAATCAATAATTCTAGAACACTATTTGTGCCCGGCTTTCTTTTGTGGGGTTGCATACGTTTCCTTCTGCTTGTCCCTTAGCATGTCACGAGATCAGCAAGTCACAGAGAGGTAAAGGACTTCTTGAGGGTCGTAGAGCTCGTGTCTGAATCCAGCCACCAGGCTTTGTGAGATTAATCACTAGATTTCTAGGAGGCAAATGTCTACAGGTCTCACTGATGCTGAATTTTCCTCAGATTGTTGTGAGTTTTGTCAAGCTAAGCTAGCCAGCTGTAAACAAAAAGTACCCTTTTCTATTTTGTCTACAAAGAATTTTTTCCTGAGGCTGCAGTCTCACACAAAAGATTGGAGACAGAGATTAGTGTTTGACATAAGGTGTGTGTGTGTGTGTGTGTACATACTAGTAGCCCAAGAAATGGTGACAGTTTAGTTTTTATATTGTAGTGTCTGTACCAAGCTTTGGCAACAATAATTACAGACAAATCTCATTTACTGCCTGTTTTGTAAATAAAGTTTTATTAGAGTACAATAGTGTGGTGTTCACTCATTTTCATGATATCTGTCTGTAGCTGCTTTTGTGATGAACCAGCAATAGAACTGAATCATTGTTACAGACTAAGTAAGACCAAAACAGTCTCAGTTCTACGTGGCTCCTCACTAAAAAGTTTTTTTTTTTCGAGAGTGAAGTAAGTATTATTCATTACTAGCTTTGTGTTGCTGTGGTGCACTTGAAATTTGACTGATAAGTATGAGTTAATATAGAAGAAGGAGTGGCAGGCAATGTTCCCGCCTGGATCCCACACGGCTAGCTTAGCCCTGGAAATAATAATACACAACTTGTATTCTTTTAAACACTGCCTGGCCCATAAGCTCTAGCGTCTTACTGGCTAACTCTCACATCTTGCTTAACCCATTTCTATTAATGTGTGTAGCACCACGAGGTCGTAGCTTACCAGGAAGGATTCTAACCTGCTTCCATCTCAGAGAGGAGAGCTATGGTGACTGCCTCACTCGGCATTCTGTTCTGTCTACTCCGCCTACCTAATTTTCTGTCCTATTAAAGGGCCAAGGCAGTTTCTTTATTAACCAATAGACAGATGACCCTCCTCCATCAAGTTAAGATTCCAAAGACAGGAAGAAGAAAGAAAAAAAAGATTATAAAATACCTTGCTAACGCTAGCATACACGTTGCATTTTGAAACAATAGTGCCATTAAGCTTAGTTTTCTTTATTTGCCCTTTTAAAACAGCAACTACTGGCCAGGCAGTGGTGGCACACACCTTTAATCCTAGCACTCCGGAGACAGAGGCAGGCAGATCTCTGTGAGTTTGAGGCCAGCCGGGTCCACAGAGATGGTTCCAAGACAACTAAGACTGTTACACATGGAAAGCCTGTCTCAAAAAAACAAACAATAACAAAAAAACCCAGCAACTACTAGAAAATTCCAAATGTATCTCAAATGTGTGTCTCCCATTTAGATGTCTGCTAACGGTGCCAATAGAGAACCTGGAATCTGGAGGCTAGGAGACCTCTAGAAACAGAAAGCTAGACTATTAGTTGAGGGAGGGGAGATAATTTGCAAATACCTTTCTAAAGTAATGAATTGTCAGCTCAGTCGTCCTCTCATTTCTCATCAAAACTCAGAATGTTTTAGGATGTCCACAGAAGCAGTTTGAGTTGACTTCTCCCAGACGCAGACTCTGTGAGTTTGAACTAGGAGATGATCCAAGAAGCACTGGGAAGGGAGAAGAAAGAGAGAATGTTAGTGAGCATGCTATTGCTACAGATCCACACATTCCTACTCAACGAAGCCCAAGGGTCTGAGTGGTCCCATCCAGAAAATGAAGTTCCTTTTGGTAGAGAACTGATTCCAGCGGCACCAGTTGGCTTTCCCCAGAACTGTAGTCTGCCTTTCCTGGGCTTATATACAGCCCTGAGACAGAGGATCACAGGTGCATGTATGAATAAAAAAGCCATCCACCAGCTGTGAGGACAGGCTGAATGTTTTTTTCCTTTCAATCAACAATTGTGTAGCTTCCTGGTACATATGTTTATTTTCTCCTATGACCTTACTGATAGTATAGATATAGGTGACCATTATACTCATGCTATTTATAGGAAACTAAGCCAAAGATATATCCACTGATAGGCCAGTTTGGAATGAAAACCCACATCTCTTCATGGTCATAAATGGTCACCTATACATTTTGGTTTCTTTGTAGCTTGACTTGACCAGAACATGAAGAAATCTTGGTGGATTTAGGGTAACAACAGAAAGCTAAAACTACATTTGTGTGTTCTTTAGATTCTTTTACAAATACATAAGGAAATGGGAATCACACAGGGAAGTTTCACTTGTTTAGTTTGGAGACGGGGTTTTAGATTGCTGAAGATGACCTTGAACATACTGAACCTCTCACCTTCACCTCTGAAGTGCTCTAGTTCCAAGACTCTAACACTGAAAAGTGTTCTTTTTTACCTGCACAGAGAACATTCAAAATTAGGAAGTTAAAGAGCTGCCGGCCACCATACAGGGTGTGAGTGACAGAGTTAAATTCCAGAAAACCTCCAGTGAAGCGCCTGTAGTGGAAGCTTAGGAATGCATGGCTTAGCGAAGATGGGATTTTGTTACTGTCCCATTGCCCACGTTCTCTTCAAAAGTGTTGTCAGCCCCTTTGGTACTACTTGGAAACAAATCTCTCCCAGTTTAATTTCCCTTTATTGTATTTCTAACTACCTCAGTAATTCTTTGTGGACCTCAATAACACTTATACTATTTAAATTTTAATAACCCCAAGGGATCTGGGTAGGTCAAAGTGCTTAAACCGCAGGCTTTAGTCTTTGTATCAGTTGATTAAAAACAGATTCTATACATGTGGTATGCTTAATAATGGGAGGGGAAGCAAGCAGATGTTTGTAAAATATGAATGTGTTGGACTGCATTTATTTGGCTCTCTTTATGACCAGATTTAGAAAAGTCATACCTATGACAATTGAACTCTAAACAGTTTAGATGATGTATTTTCTGAGAAATTTCCTGCTATCAGTGGTCAGCCACGAAGAAAAGTAAAAGGATTCTCCAAAGTTAACATGAAAAGAAGCTGACAAATTCACCTTACGATAGTCATGCCTAAATCAAGGACACTGAGCAATGAAATGTCTCAGTCTCCAATTCTGCAGTTCATTTTCTGCAAACAGTAGAAACTCTCTCTCTCTCTCTCTCTCTCTCTCTCTCTCTCTCTCTCTCTCTCTCTCTCTGTCTCTCTCTCTCTCTCTCTGTGTGTGTGTGTGTGTGTGTGTGTACTAGCATTCTCATGTGCTTGTGTGGAAGGGAAGATTGGTTTGAAAACGGTCAGGTTTCATCTATACTTTGGTTGTACCCATTCTCTAAAGTGCCTTCAAATATATATCCAAGCTTAACAAACTTATTGCTTAGGATGTAAACATGAGCAAGAACAGATTATGGTCAAGGACAAGAAGACAAGAAACGGGATAAAAGGAATGGTGGAGACTGAAGCTGGCCTGCTCCCAAGAAGTAAGGATGAAGTAGAACAGTGGGGATATAGGGAACACTTATGTGACTATATGTCTTGTGGCAAAAGCCTCCAACAGCTGAAAGAAAAGATTCCTCATGCATACACTTGGCATACAGAACACCTCACACCTTCTCTGGAATTGAAGCCAGACGTGGAAGTGACGTGGAAGGAAACAAGGCACTGAGCCAAAGCAGGATTTGTACCTCACTTGCACATGGGTGTCCTCTGGGAGAGTTCTAACCTCAGTGTGTGCACCTCCCCTAGCTAGGCTACATGAATACCCAAATCACAACATGGGGAAGAAAGTTCACAGCAGATGAACTGTCAGACAAAAATTACAAGACAAAAGCTAAACTCAGATCCTTGGGAAACACTAAACAAACACCAGGAAATGTGAATCTCCTCTTTCTCAAAAGAGTTTAACAATGATAATGTTTAGCTCTTTTAGAATTATGAGGGGAGTTGCATTTTTGGAACAGGAACAGAAAGCATTTTAAAAAGAAAAGAGATAAGTGATAAAGAACCCACTAAAAACAAAAATGCACTCATTATAAAAATGATTATGCAACCTTGGTATGGTGGTTCACACCTGTAGTTCAAGCACTTGGAATGTTAAGTCAAAGGGAAAGAGAATTTGAAATGAACCTGGGCTACAAAGCAAGACTATTAAAAAAAAACACCACCAAACCTAAGCTATAAGATAAAATTCATGTTAACAAATTGAATTCTTTAAAATACAGAGATATGTTTCTTTTTTACATTTTTTATTGATTTTTATTGAGCTCTACATTTTTCTCTGCTCCCCTCCCTGCCTCTCCCCTCCCCTTCAACTCTCCCCCAAAGTCTGCATGCTCCCAATTTACTCAGGAGATCTTGTCTTTTTCTACTTTCCATGTAGATTAGATCTATGTCTATCTCTCTTAGTGTCCTCATTGTTGTCTAAGTTCACAGGGATTGTGATTAGTGGGCTGGTTTTCTTTGCTTTATGTTTAAAAACCACTTATGAGTGAGTACATGTGATAATTACCTTTCTGAGTCTGGGTTACCTAACTCAAAATGATGTTCTCTAGCTCCATCCATTTTCCTGCAAAATTCAAGATGTTGTTATTTTTTTTCTGCTGTGTAGTACTCAATTGGGTAAATGTACCACATTTTCCTTATCCATTCTTCGGTTGAGGGGCGTTTAGGTTGTTTCTAGGTTCTGGCTATGACAAACAATGCTGCTATGAACATACTTGAGCACATACCTTTGTGGCACGATTGAGCATCCTTTGGATATATACCCCAAAGTGGTATTACTGGGTCTTGAGGAAGGTTGTTTCCTAATTTTCTGAGAAATTGCCACACTGACATCCAAAAGGGCTGTACCAGCTTACATTCCTACCAGCAATGCAGAAGTGTTCCCTTTATCCCACAACCTCTCCAGCATAAGTTGTCATCAGTGTTTTTGATCTTGGCCATTCTTACAGGTGTAAGATGGAATCTCAGAGTTGTTTTGATTTGCATTTCTCTGATGACTAAGGATGTTAAACATTTTCTTAAGTGTTTTTCAGCCATTTTAGATTTTTCTGTTGAGAGTTCTCTGTTTAGATTTGAACTCCATTTTTTATTGGATTATTTGTTCTTTTGATGACCAATTTCTTGAGTTCTTTGTACATTTTGGAGATCAGACCTCTGTCTGATGTGGGGTTAGTGAAGCTCTTTTCCCATTCTGTAGGCCTTCATTTTGTCTTATTGACCATATCCTTTGCTTTACAGAAACTTTTAAGTTTCAGGAGTTCCCATTTATTAATTGTTTCTCTCAGTCTGTGATGCTGGGGTTATATTTAGGAAGTGGTCTCCTGGCCAATGCGCTCAAGTGTAGTTCCCACTTTCTCTTTTATAAGGTTCAGTGTGGCTGGCTTTATGTTGAGGTCTTTGAAACATTTGGACTAGAGTTTTGTGCAGGGTGATAGATATGGGTCTATTTTCATTCCTCTACATGTTGATATCCAGTTATGCCAGCACCATTTGTTAAGTATGCTTTCTTTTTTCCATTTGTTATTGTTTACTTCTTTGCCAAAAATCAGGTACTTGAAGGTGTGTGGATTAATATCTGGGTCTTCGATTCAGTTCCATTGATCCTCCTGTCTGTTCTTACGCCACTACCAGGCTGTTTTCAGTACTGTAGCTCTGTAGTAGAGTTTGAAGTCAGGGATTGTGATGCCTCCAGAAGTTCTTCTATTATACAGAATTGTTTTCAGTATCTTGGGTTTTTTTGCTTTTCCATATGAAACTGAGTACCGTTCTTTCGAGATCTATGAAGAATATTGCTGGGATTTTGATGGACATTTTGCATTGAATCTGTAGATTGCTTTTGGTAAGATTGGTTATATTAATTCTACCTATCCAAGAGCATGGGAGATCTTTCCACTTTCTGGTGTCTTCTTCAATTGAGAGCTGAAATCAAAAAAATAGAAACAAAAAAATACAATATAAAAAATCAATGAAACAAAAAGTTGGTTTTTTGAGAAAATCAACAAAATAGACAAACCTTTATGCAAACTAACAAAAAGGCAGAGAGAGAATATCCAGATTAACAAAATTAGAAATGAAAAGTGGGACAAAACAACAGACACAGAGAAAATACAGAAGATCATCAGGTCATATTTCGAAAATTCGTACTCCACAAAATTGGAAAACTTACAGTAAATGGACAACTTTCTGGATAAATATCACTTACCAAAATTAAATCAAGACCAGATAAGCAAATTAAACAGACCTATAACTGCTGAAGAAATAGAAACAGTCATCAAATTTTCCCAAGCAAAAAAGTCCAGAACCAGATGGCTTCAGCTCAGAATTTTACAAGATTTTCAATGAAGAACTAATACCAGTACTCCTCAAATTATTCCACACAATAGAAACAGAAGTAACATTGCCAAACTCTTTTTATGAGGCTACAATTACCCTGATTCCCAAACCACAGAAAGATATTACTAAGAAAGAAAATTACAGTCCAATCTCACTCATGAAGATTGATGCAAAAATACTAAATAAAATACTGGCAAATCAAATCCAAGAACACATCTGAACCATCATCCACCATGATCAAGTTGGCTTCATCCCAAAGATGCAGGGATGGTTTAACATACAAAAATCTGTCAACGTAATCCACCATATAAACAAACTGAAAAATAAAAACCACATGATCATCTCATTAGATGCCGAAAAAAACTTTCGACAAAATACAACATCCCTTCATGATGAAGGTCTTGGAGAGAGCAGGGATACAAGGAACATACCTAAACATAATAAAGGCAATATACAGCAAGCCAACAGCCAACATCAAACTAAATGGAGAGAAACTCCCAGCGATCCCACTGAAATCAGGAACAAGACTAGGTTGTCTACTCTCTCCATATCTATTCATATAGTTCTTGAGGTCCTAGCTAGAGCAATAAGACAACAAATGGAGATCAAGGGGATACAAATTGGAAAAGAACGAATCAAACTCTCACTATTTGCTGATGATATGATATTTTACAGAAGTGACCCCAAAAATTTTATCAAGAACCTTCTACAATTCATAAACATTTTCAGTAATGGAGTGAGATTATCTGTTTCTTGTCGCTTATATTAGACATAAGATGAGAATAGCTCTCTTCCTTACTATGCCTTTCTGAGTGAAAATTTGAGGAAATGAAAGCAGGCTAATTTTTTAAATAAATTGCAAAATGAATTTATGTTTTCTTTTGTTTTGATAGAACCCAGGTGCTTGCTAGGCAAGTGCTCTATCATTGAGCCATACCCAGAACCCCCATGTCCTCTTTGTTTAATGGCATTACAAATCTGAAGTCTGTTTTCCTGCTCATAGAATTTTCTCTTATTCCATGTTTTTCCTATGTTTCATTCCTCCTTGATCTTGTTGTATGATCCATGTTTATGAAGGAGTCTTCTACATGATCAGGTACACCTTTGTCTCTTCTAAGAAGCTGACACTGTTGTCCAACAAATGCTCCATCTCTGTGATTTTATCCTCAGCTGAATGATTTCATTGTATTGATACCTCAGCTCTCCTTATCCTTCATTTTTAACCTTTGCCTCCCAGTTACACAGCCATCTCCCTATGAGCAGGAAATAGTGGTTGTTATTTTTATATCCCTAGTGTCTCTCTCAGACTCCGACATTTACTAAAATCTTTTAAGTATTTGTTTATGAATAGACAATAAGAGAATGAACAATTTAAATGAAGAACACATGGAATAAAGAAGAATGGAGAAATTTTAATGACTCCTACTCAGAGGAAAGGGTTATTATGGTCAAAAATGTGATTAAATATTTATTCCAGGAAACTTTAAATTTGATGCTCTTAAGAAACAGAACTATATTAAGATGCATAATGATGTGAATATAGTGCACAAGGACTATGATCCTGCACAAATAGAGAGAAAAATGGAAGAACAGAGAATAGGATATACTATGACTGAAAAGTGTGACATATGTGTGTGTGTCACACGTGTGACAAGAACTAACAAATGCTGTAACTGGCTGTGATTTTAATCATAGCTGGTCAATTCAAAACTACTTTTAAGAGATTAACCTCATCCTACCCATAAATTGGTAGGTTTCAAAACTCTAAAATTAAGCTATATGGTGCGGGAATGTATTCTTAATGTTATTACCATTTCTGGCTCAGGCAAAGAGATAAATATTGAACTATGTATTTTCTCTGTAGCTCAGCATCTATCACGGACTTACTGCTAATCATCCAATTAAGTGTATATGATTTAACACAATAATCATTAATAAAAACAGTTTGAATATTTCTAGAAGTATCTTTGAGATACAACTTTTAAAAATCTAGTTTAAATTTATAAATACTTGGAATTGAGTTAATAGCATTAGGATTCTGAAAAAAATCTATTTATCCTTTTCTGAGAATGAACAGTTTTATACATACCAAAGTAGAAAAATACACAGAATAACATTTCTCTCTTCCTTTTTTAAACAGCAAAACTTGGAGAGCAATCTCACCAATCTCATTAAGAGGAACACAGAACTGGAGACTCTTCTGGCTAAACTCATCCAAACCTGTCAACATGTTGAAGTGAGTATCCACCCTCTACCTCCATATTTCAGGTGAAAAGTGCCAGTTTAGACATCTTCTGTCTACTCAATTCTATTTATTTATTTACTTATTATATATACAATATTCTGTCTGTGTGTATGCCTGTAGACCAGAAAAGGACACCAGACCTCATTACAGATGGTTGTGAGCCACCATGTGGTTGCTGGGAATTGAACTCAGGACCTTTGGAAGAGCAGGCAATGCTCTTAACCACTGAGCCATCTCTCCAGCCCCCTGTCCACTCAATTCTATACTTTAAAGGAGAAATCTTTCTTGGGACTGGAGAGATGGCTCATCTTTTTCTTGGGTTTTCAAGACAGTGCTTCTCGGTGTAACAGTACTGACTGTCCTGCAACTTGCTTTGTAGACCAGGCAGGCCTCGAACTCACAGAGATTTACCTGCCTCTGCCTCCTGAGTGCTAGGATTAAAGGTGTGCACCACCACCCAGTTCCATAGGGTGTCTTATAGTCTCATAACTCCAGCTCCAGGGATCTGACACCCTCCTTTGTTATCCACAGGCCCCCTCATACATGCATACCCGCATACTGATAGACACAAAAAACCCACTCAGAATAGTACTAAAATAAATGTTTTAGAAAGAAAAATCTTTCTTAATATTTAATATTTTACAGATGCCAAACATACGCAGGAGATGAAATTGGAAAAAGCTAGAAGTTTGGAGACTTTTTACACATCCAGGGCTGCTGAATCCCCCTCATTTTATAGCTCCTGCTTGATTGAGTATTACATGCCATTTCTATTACCGTAGATTTTGATCACCCTTACAAAGAACACCCCTTGAAAGTACAATTTAGAAGGTGTTTTGTAAGTTTTCTAGGACTGCTATAACAAAGCACCATATTCTTAATTATCATAAAACAATATAAGTTTATTGTCTCATATTTCCAGACGGTAGACGTCTGAATTGCAGATGTCAGCAGTACTGTTCTCCTATTTAATGGCTCTAAGAAAGGTCCTTCTTGCTCCTTCCCATCTTCTGCTGGTTCCAGCTGCAGCACTCCCCTCTATACCTCAATTGTCACATGCCATTCTCTCTTTGCATCTCAGAGACTGTGCTCAAATTTCCTTTTGTAATCGAGCCACTGTGTTAGGACCCATCTTACTCTTTCATGACATTGGCACACACAGTATTTGCAAACAAGTTCTCATTCCACATTTAATTTTACATAGTTTCTCCCACTACAGGTCTACACTACATTCTACATAGCTTTCAGATAAGTGTTGTGAAAACCCACTATTGCAACACTAACAGAACCTGTAGTGATTCTACAATGCATAAGGAGAAATTGAAAGTCAGTGACTCAGCCCATCTTTGCCCATGCCCTAACTCATATGCCCAAATGAAAGTTTTCAAGCTATCTGCTCTTTAACCTAACAAGGCTCTCTGCATGGTAGCTCAACTGCCACCTGATATCTGCATGCCCACGTTTTTCTTACCTGTCATCCAGTCACAAGTTGAGGGTCACTCTTATAATGAATATTTATCTTGATTTCTATACCAGAGTTGTATCTCTTTGCTCTAAGTAACAATATTTTCAATAGTTCATCTCCCCCTAATATCCATGTTTAGAGAGACAATGTATTTATTTTTTCTCAGACTCATGAAAGTGTATTTATATATTTATAAATACATATTCATATCTATATATGTATATAACAATAATAATCAAGGTAAAAAGAGGCTATTAACTTGAGAGCTAGAGGGCATGAAAGAATTGGAGGGAGAGTACCTGGAAGGGGTAAGAGAAAGGAGAGGGGGAGGCAAACAATGTAATTCTCTTTCAATTAAAATATATTCGTAAAAAACATGAAAGAATCTAGCATTTTGACTATGTATTAGTCATCATTTCCACTACAGAATCAGAAGTACTAAACATCAAAGATATAGGAACATTAAAAAAGAGAAAAACCCATCAAAGAAAATTACTCTTACTAGAATATAGTTAGTAGAATTATGAGAGGAATTTTTAAACTTGAATGTGTAAAAATTTACCATTTTAACAACTTTCCCACTATTCAGCAACATTCAATAAATTTTTAATATTGTACACCTACTCACCACCACATTCAGAAAATTTCTATCATCCTAAATACATTTGTCTTTTAAAACATTGTGCCAAGTGAAATAAGTCAAACATAAAAAGATAAAGTCTATATGATTTTAATACTTGAAGTACTTGGAACAGAAAATTGAAGAGTTACCATAGAACCTAGCAGAGATTGGGATGGGGAGAAATAGAAAGTTTACTGCTCTCAAAATAACGATGTTTTGTAGTCATATTTATCTTCTATAATTAGTAATTATAATGCATGACCTTATGTGCCCAGAATTGTGAAAGCAGATTCACAATATAGTAGAAAGAATAATAAAGATCATAGCATATTGGATGTCTGCAGATTCAGATAAAAGCACAACTGAAGAACAGCACAGCAGCCAATCAGGTACTGATTTCGTAGAATGTACTATTTTTTTTAAATTCAAAGAGCCATGTTTCTCAACAGACCAGCAACAATCCAGCTATAACTTTAAATCAGTGATGGAATACAGGTAATCTCTTAGCTTTTGTTTTTATTCCTACTGGCACATAAAATGTAACTTAGACATTTGCTGTATCCTAGATTGGTGACTGTGTTTTAGGGAGGCGCACTCTTTTTAAAATAATATAATATCATCATAAAACAAAAACTAACACATTGGAGTTGGACAAGACAAACAAACAGAAGGGAAGAAGCCCAAGAGATAACACAGGAATCAAAGACCCACTCATTCATACACTCAGGAATCCCATAAGAAACACTAAACTGGAATCTATAACACACACACACACACACACACACACACGACTTGGTGCAGACCTGTGCAGGCCCTGTGTAGGCTGCCTCAGTCTCTGAGTTCATAAGAGCTTTGATCCTATTGATTTAGTGAGCTTTGTTTCTTGGTGTCCTTCATGCCTTCCAGCTCTCTTACCCTCTTTCTGCCTCCTCTTCTGTGGGAGGTTCTCTGAGCTTTGAGGAGAGGGACTTGACAAAGTCATTACATTGAGGGCCAAGTGTTCTAAGGTCTCACACTCAGTACATATTATCTGGCTGTGGATTTCTGTATTTGTTCCCATCTGCTGGAGGTGGAAGTGGAAGCTTCTTTGATAATGGCCAAACAAGGTATTGATCTATGAGTGTAGCAGAATGTCATTAAGAGTAATTTTTTGCTACATTTTTTATAATAGTAATATTTGATTTTACTGTAGGTTCCTATCTAGTCTCTGGTTCTTGGTCACACAAGCAGTATTGTGTATGGGCTCTATCTCATGGAGTCTTAAATCAAGTCAGTTATTGGTTGATTATTCTTACCATCTTTGTGTTCCCATTGTCCTAGCATATTTTACAGTCAGGACACCATTGTAGAACAAAGGGGTTGTGACTGGGCTGGTGCTTACGTTTTTCTTTTGGTAGCATGTAGAGTACTTTCCTGTACCAAAGACACTAGAATATAGGAGTGAAGGTTCTATGTAGGCACTAGCTTGCCTTCTCCATGTTCATTGTCTTGTGTAGGTATTCTCTTCAGCATTAATTTGTGAAAGAAACCTTACAGTCCTGGCCTGGGTTGTTTGGGGATTCCCATGGGATTTCTTTGGTGAAGAACTTAATTAGATGTAACCCAATCATGGTACTGGAAGCTTCACTTGGTGACAAAAGATAGCCATTTAAGACTCTGTCTTCCCCATTATTTGGCAATTTGATGTAGATTACATATATATATATATGTATATATTCCTATATATATTCTAGGAATCTTCTACTGTATTAATTAGGTTTCCATACTGCCTCACAAATGTCCCTTGAGTTTAGCTGTTTCACTCAGTATTCCCTCCCTCAGGACTTAAGGACGAAAGAATTGGGGACTGAAGAAATGACCTAAATATTAAAGTGTTTATTCAACTTACAACCATGAGGACCTGAGTTTGATCCCTAGAACCTAAGTTAATAAAACAAATTGTCAGTCAGGGTGGTGCCAAGGACGTGGAGGCAGGTAGATCCTTGGGGTTCACTGAGTTGCGAGACTAGTCAGTGAGAGACCCTATTCCCCCTAAAAAAGTGTATGGTGAGATGGTGTCTACGGAATGACAACAAGGTTGTCCTTTGCTCCCACATGCACACATGTGAACCAGTACACGTGAATGAACACAGAGAGAGAGGACGAGGCATACATGGAAGGAGGGAGAAAGGGAGGAAGGGAGGAAGCAAGGGAAAGAGAGAGGAATACAGAAACACAGAGAAAAGATAGAGACAGAGACAGACACACAGAGAGAGGCAGAAAAACAGAGACAGAGAGAAAGAGAAAGAGATACAATTTGCCTGAAAACTTATACTTTACAGTGGAGTCAGGACCTGAGCTTATCCTATAGGTCTCAGAAGGACTGTCTTAAAAATATTCAAGGAATTGGGAATGTGATCTAATTCTCTGCCATTCAAAGGTGTTTGTGATGGTATATTCTTCAGTACAATAAAGCTAAGTTTTCAGATACTCCCAGCCTAAAAGCATCTCTGCTATGCATGCAAACACTGGAGATTTGGTGTAATGCTTAAAATATTTTGTGTTCATAAAGGTTGTGTTTTTTCTTATAAGAACCCTCTTTATGATTGGAAGTTTAAAATTGCTTACTGGGAAGCAACAGCATTGGCAAATTTTCCAAGCTCCTAATTTGCTATATGTTTCTGTAATGTGTTCAGGGGTAGGAATGGGATGTTTTCCCTCCCTGAACCCTCCGTTCTAATGCTCATCATTTTGGTGCTGGAAAGCATGGTATAAAGGAATGTTATAGAACAGAGCAACATGGATGTTGAAAGGATTAGCTCCTGGGTTCATGCCACAGATCCCTTCCTTTAATCAGTAAATTATCTTCTTGTCTGTCTTTTATGCCATTAGTTGCAGCTTAGAGTGTGAAGGAAACAGCATCAACAATAGCAGGTTGCAGAACCTTGACCTTTCTAGCCCATTGAAATTGCATTTGTTTGCGCCTTATTGATTAAGTAACATGGGAAATAATAGTGAAGAAGCATAATGTTTTTCATTATTGCAGAGCAAAGTGAATATGTATTATTACATGTATAACTGGATGAACAAAATAGAATGATCCATGTGCTATATTTTATTTTTATGATGTCAGGGCATTTGATGTTTAGGATAATAAGAAAGACTTATTTCTCTTTAGTAAAAAAATCACCTTGCTTTATGGTAAATCTTATAAATGCTTTATGGGTTGGGTGATTATTTCATTCAATTTCTGCTAGTTATTTCTTAAAACATTAATGTCTGGTTTCCATTATGGCTGGTAATAATTTCAGAACAAATGCCTTGTTCCTAATGCAATGTTAGTTTGACTTGAATTTACAAAATGGTATTCATTGTAGCATGATGCAAAATTATACTCCATTATGTTCAGTAAGTTCAGATGAGAGATAAGTTCAATAAATTGATCATCAGGCCATGTATTTCAAGGGATCAGATATTATTTTAGTTGAGATACTAATTGTTAAGAGAAAACTATTACTGAATTATTTGTGGTCAACTTAAAAATAGACACACATGCCATTAGAAGTGATTTTTAAAAAAATTTAAGAGTATTTCTTTCTCTGCTGCTTTGTAAGTCCTTTGGAGTGGAAATAAATGCTTGTTGTTGACTAAATTTGCAAACCAAGAAATGTATTCTAAATAAAAATTAAATAATTGTTTATAGATAGAACAATGGTAGTAGCAATACTTATTATTATATTTATCCTAATTATTAAAATTCTCAAAGGGTATTTTTTAAAAATGTAACTCCAAGTTTTCCGGTAATAATTGATTGAATACATATCTGAATAATTAATGAAGAGCTGTCAGGGTCATAAAATCATAAAATCCCTCTTGAACATAAGAGGATATCATAGCCTGGTATGTATAAGTGAAAGTGGGGAGTAGTAAAGGAAAAGAATAACAGAATGACATGCCAAAATTAGATGCAAAATGAGATTAGTGGTCCACAAGAAAATGTAGTCTTATCCTTAACATTTCAGTAAAATAAGTTGCATGTTATCTATTTCCTCTAATATCAGTCTCTGCAGAATAGCAAGTCCTAATCCATAAAAATTAGGGAAGTCCACAGTTTGAAGGATCAGGTGACCCTGGCAAGGACTGGCTTCACAGAATAGTCACTGATTTGCTAAATTTGGGATTTTTTTTTTTTTTTTCTTTTTGGTTTTTCGAGACAGGGTTTCTCTGTGGTTTTGGAGCCTGTCCTGGAACTAGCTCTTGTAGACCAGGCTGGTCTCGAACTCACAGAGATCCGCCTGCCTCTGGGATAATTTTTTTTTACTGTGACTTTCTGTTCAGAGACTGATGCTATCAAGCTCTTTCACAGGTATTTCTGGTCTGGAGTCTGGTTCTTTAATTTGGTCAAGGGCCTATTTTATTCACATTTTCAATATGAATGGAGCACCTGTGATGTGTGGCACACTGTGTTAGGTGCCAAGGGACCTTTCTCATCAGGGACTCATTGTCTTCACTAAGACTGAAGAGCACCAACAACACAATATTCTTACCAAAAGAGAGGTGCGGATTATATCCTTCAAAAATTCAGAGAAGGGAGAAATTAGTTCCTGCTGGCCACTGGGAAAGATCTGAGCCTGACTTAAGGAAAGGTACTGCTGATGGAGGGTAAATGAAAATATGGACTTTGACGTGGAGGAGTGCATGCATACTCTGAAATTGTGTGTGTGTGCGTGTGTGTGTGTGTGTGTGTGTGTGTTATCATAGAAAACTGGAAGACATGCATGAAGGAAAGATAGGTTGGGAGCAGCTTTGGAGAGATGGGAGTTGGGAAGCATTTAATTTGGCATCTGAGTTTGAAACTGACCCTTGAAAGTTCAAAGACAATTCATAAGACATGTAGATTGTGTTCGCTTCACACTCAACAACTGGTAACCCTCACTCATTTCAGGAATTGGTATTTGTAGCTATTTGGAAAATAATATATTTATCTTCCTGCAAAATAATCACTCATCCATGTGAAAAGACCACAGTATTAATGGGACTCCAGAAAGGTAGTGGAATATGTTGGGCACCAGCAAGCTATTCTTTCAAATCAGTGCAGTGGAAAAGAATTTCCTGCTTCACAACCTAGGTTTCTAGACTATACTTCTTCCTTTTCCTCTTCCTGAAGTTGTCCTTGTATCGGAGTCTGAGCTTTCTTGGGGAAAACAACATTCCCATGCTAGCTGGGGCTAAGAACTCTCAGCACAGAGGTGACTCTGCATTGTTGTGAATTCAATCAATGAATTCCTTCTCAGGTTTTAGGAGGAAATGTTACATCCTCATGAGCCCACCCCCATCCTGGGGGTTCCCTTCTGCTTTTCTTTAAAAAATATAAGCCCTTGAATTTCTGCTCCCCCCCATTGTTTTCACAACCTGTGGGCAAACAAATGAGGAAAAATAAGCGAAATGGCCTTGTGACTGTGTAACTAGAGAAGAAAGAGCATCGAGGCATGTAGAAGCATTGAGAGAGCAACCTTAGAGGGACTCCGGCAAATGTTTGTGTTAAGCTGATGTCTAGGGCTCTCTAAATGATAGGTTTTAACTGTTCTGCTTTGTTTCTTCCAGGAGAGGATTCCAGTAAAAGCTCCCTCAGGTCAAGATTGGAGTTACTGTTATCTAGAGCATAAAATAAGCTTATGAGAAGTGACCAAAATTTGGGTCAGGAACTGAAGGTGATCACACACACACACACACACACACACACACACACACACACTACCAGCATTGAGGACTCTCAGGCAGTAGGATGGATTGTTCACAGCTAGCCTGGGCAACATAGTAAAATGCTGACTGAAAAAAAAAATGGAGGGAAAATTAATTTAAATTAAAAAAAGAAGTAGCTGCAGAACTTATTTTTTTGTAGGTTAAATATGGATTGCAGCTCTCATTAGAACATTGATTGTCTTTGAAAAATCAGAAAACCTATTTATTGCTTAAGAAAATAAATGGAGTCATTACTCTTATTTTTGTAGCAAATATAACACATTGTAAAAGACCACTTGGGGGAATTGTTGGTGACAGTGACTATCAATCTATCCTGAGATAGGAATGGAGAACAAGTAGAAAATTGTGACGAGTTGCCATTGTTTGGGGAAGATAGAGGCCCAACTGTCTTTGTCCAAGGTCTAATTCAGCAACTTGTCAGTGTGCTAGCCTTGGCTCTTGATTAATCTTGCCTTGTTTCTAATAACCTTAAATTTTTAAACTATTTGTGTGTGTGCCTGTGTGTATGTATGTGTGTGGTGTGTGTGTTTGTACATATGTGTGGTTATGTATCTCTTATAGGGCTATCAGAGAACAATTTGTGGCAATTGGTTCTCTCTCTTCATCATGTGGATTCCAAGGAAGGACCTCAGGTCCTCGGGTGCAGCAGCAAGCTCCCTTACCAGACAAGTCATCTCTCTGGCCTGTAATCAACCTGAAATCACTTTTCAAATTCTCTGTGGCTCTTTTATTTTTCTCCCTTAGTTTTTCCTTCTCTTTTAATGATGTTTGTTTCTTTAACTGGCCTTCTGTGGTTTTCCAGTATTGGCATATGGAACAGCAGACTTTTTGTGAGTGAATTGAGCATTTTTAACTAGATTTCTGCTCCAGTAGTGGGCTGTATGAGTTAAGAGGAATGATGGGGATGGGTTATCTTGAAAGAAAGATGAACATTTTTGCTTCAGTTCATTGCACCATTTTTCATTGTGAAAGCATTCTCTCTTTGTGGAGAAATCGGCAGTTGCTTCATCCAGAACATTGGACAAAGGCCAGCATCCAAATACATATATACACACATAAAAACACTTACATTGACACAGAAACACACAGACATATATACAGAAAGACACACACGCGCGCGTGCGCGCCCGCGCGCACACACACACCTGCCTTTTAAGTCTCATGGACATGTTTGTGATCTGGATGAAGTAGATTCTGCTGTGGGCAATTTGAATATCTAAAGTTGTATTCAAATTTTAGTTCATTGCTACTTGCAGAGAAGAGTCAGGTTCCCACTCCGTTTGGCACCTTGTAAAGATGTTGTCAGTGATTATTTAGTTAAACTCTGGGTCTTGTTAAACCAGACCAGCAAACTCCCATTCATGCAAATAGCTCTACAAAGGTGACAAGGTGATGGGACAGTTGTTAGCATTCAGAAACTATTATGACCACTGCTATAGTGAAATAATTTATCAGCTTCAGGTCTTAGGTTTCCTGTGACACAACTGCAAAAGAACTAACAGTCTGTATTAAATCTCATCATTTCAGATCAACTCTATCTGAAATGTCTTGGGTACATTATGTACATTACTATATGTAGTTTCTACCACCAGGCTTACTATAATTAAAAAGTTATGAAGAAAACCTGTTTTTCTCGGTATGAATTAAAGTGATTGCTTGTAAAAATACTATCTAGCACATACCTGTACTCAATGCTTTTGGGGTAAAAAAAATATTCATAAGAGTCATTGGATCTTTTTACTTTCTTAAAATTCATGTGGAATAGGGAGAAGATACCAGTAAAACTCTTCTGGCATACTAGAATTAGAAAATACCTTTATGACTGAATGAAGACAAGCCTATATTGATAATGTTTTTATAACATTCCCAAGTTTAAACTTTCTATCATTAAAACAACATCCAAAATGTTTATTATCTATTAGTCTTTCTAATTTGAGAACAATGAAGTTTTTGTGTTAAGTATTCTGAATCCTACCACAAGACTCAGAGTGGTGTTTGACCTTGCTAAACTGAATGTGGAATAGTAGGCCTCAACTAGAGCTCGGTGGCTGAGCAATAATAGGAAGGAAGAAAGGAAAAAGTGTGAGTTTTCTCTTGCATCCTAATGAGGTCTCTCTACACCAAAAGGGGATTCTTTATAGTATCTTTAAACTATTTTTGCATGCAACCTCATTCTCTTGACAAAATAACCTATTTGGGTAGCTAGAGCAGTATAGATTTTTCTGGCATGATATAAAGAATAATAGGAATAAGGAGGCATGACAGATGACTCTGTTGGTAAAATGCTTGACATACAAGCATGAAGACTCAGGCTTGATCTCTAGCACCCACACAAAAGCAATGCATAACAGTGCACATCTATAATCTCAGTGTCATGTGGGGCTCAGTGTAAATAGAGACAAGCAGATCACTGGAGGTTGCCAGCTAGATAATCTAGCTGAGTCAGTGAGCTTCATGATCAGCGAGAGGACATGTCTCCAAAAAAGAAAATTAAAAAAGAAGAAGGTGAAGGAGAGCATATGGAAGGGTGCCTGACATTGACTTGTGGTCTTCACAGGTATGCTCACATACATGTATATACAAACGTTTACATGCAAATCACACAAGGCTAGTATGAAAGTTTGTGTACACTTTAAAATGGTAATTACAGTTAGCTGTAACTCAGCTTTCACATAAGATGAGCTTAGCTTAATGGATTCAGATGAGCAGGTCCAAGAAGAAAGAGGATGACCATGATGAGCAGGTAGAAGCTTAGCTTCCCCATGGCTTGTTCCTGTTCAGTCCATTGAGAAATAAGCATGATCACAATAAACAACAATCATTGAGTAACTTAGCCAACTTCTTTTTTAAAATATTTATTTATTTGTTATGTATACAATATTCTGTCTGTGTGTATGTCTGCAGGCCAGAAGAGGGCACCAGACCCCATTACAGATGGTTGTGAGGAACCATGTGGTTGCCGGGAAATGAACTCGGGACCTTTGGAAGAGCAGGCAATGCTCTTAACCACTGAGCCATCTCTCCAGCCCCTTAGCCAACTTCTTTTACTTCTATATTTAATATATGCTTTAAATTATTTCCCTCTATTAATTGGTACCAACATGTCTTCTATATGACAATCAAGCCAAAATTATCCTTCTGTGTAAAATAATTATACATTATGAGAAACACGGGACATGTCATCTTGTACCCTCATTCTACTGGCTTCTATTTTTAATTGCCAAATGTCAGAAAAACTGAAGCGCTTTATTCTAATTTTGAAAGTCCACATTAAAGTATTTGAGGCACTTGTATAATATTCTCACTAACAAGATTGCCACTGTAGCACTGCTTGTTTTTGTTTGAAAGAGAAATCTGAGTTGTAAAATTCAGCTATTTAAATGACTTAAGGCTGCCACTGAATGCAAAAAGCTCCTAGGGAGGAAGGACTTGCAAAAGATCTATAACCAGGTGCGGCAAGTTCTAAGCCTAGGCATGTATGGTAGAACTTGCACGCTGCTTTAAAAACTATTCTACTGAAATAATATTGAGTTCTTGTCTAAAAGGTGATGAAACTCTCATGAAGGCATAATTCTCTTAGTAGGCAAAGTATTATTAGGCCTTCATAATGTCTTTCTGTCTATTTTCAAAGAATTGGGAAGACATTGCGCCTTCATGAGTGTTGCTATCAGGAGAATATTACTGTATAAAGTTATTGAATCTCCATAAGCAAGTATATATTAGGGAATAGGGGAAGCAAAAGTAAGGGGATTTATATATATGTACCCTAAAAACAATTATGGCCACTTGATAAGATCTTATACTCGCTTTCTAATATAATTATCTCAACAGCCTTTTCATGTAAACATTATTATATTGGCCATAGGTATGTGGCTTGAAGCCATACAAAGCAAAACAAAACAAATATCAACTAATAGAGAATTAGTTAAGCCAGTCATGGTGGTGCCACACCTGTAATTTCACACTCACAAGAAAGAAGCTGGAGAACCATGACTTTGAAACCATCCTGGGCTATATTGTTAGTTTCAGGCCAGCTTTGTCAACAGAACAAAGTGAGGCAGAGAGAAGAATCTGAACGAGAATGCGTATGAAGTTCACTTCAACCATGAAATGTAACTGGAGTAGTAATTGAACTACCCAAGTGGTGATATGATAAAAGCCGTGATTAGAATGACAGATCCCTGGGAGAATTCTCACTAAGTTATGTCCATAAGATCTTCACAACGGTGCAGCAAGTACACAAACACAGCTGCCGTGCCAGTAGAATCAAAGAGCCATCAGTTATAAAGTATTCTTAAATCTTTGGTCATTAGCCATTGTTGTGGTTACCCCAACTTCTTTGAGATGACAAATTTGCTTCCTTTAAAGAGTTGTTTTTCATTCTCAAAAGGAAGTTTAACACATGTGTATAAGTCAAAGACCTCAATAATACCATAGAGTTAGTATTTTATGCTATAATTTAATATTAAAGTATTTGTATGTCAATCATGTATAGCATTTAAGAAATGACACTTTACAGAAATTTGAAAAATTTGCTTTCAGATTCCAATTGATAATGTAATGTATTTAAATCTGTGATTTTAAGCTGGCTGTCAAAGCAATGCTGAAATGCTCCCGAGACCTTGGCTTTCACTTTACAGTATCTCTAAGTTTAATTTATGAGACTTACAGAAAGCTGCTTAGGGTTTGGGAAAAATGAACTTTTTAAATGTCTCATTTCATCATTCTAAAAATTTGAATTGATCATAAAGTAAACTGAAGATGAAATTTATAAATGTAGTTTAAAATGTTCCAGGATTTTGTTGTTAAATTATGAGCAATGATTGTCTGGGGTGAGCATTGCCTGGAAGTAAGGATTGAGGGTGTTTTGTCAGATTATGGAAACGTCTTATATCTTGGTTGTGTTGATCATGAAAATCTGCTTAGGTATCCCTTAAAATATGTGTATTTCTTTGTATGAGAATATTTACTTCATTCTTTAAAAGAATTACCTTAATTAGCTGATCTCTACATGGAATTGATTGTTTAATGAAGTTGAGTCTGGCCAGCTTGAGTTAATCAAACACTGACTTAAGGACTCCCTGTGAGTGATTGTTCTTGGTTTTATAAATTGTATTAGATTTATAAGTAGATAATGAGATTTATTTAAAAGCTTAAGAAAAACTATATAGTTAATGACTTGTGTAGATGCATTCCTTGTATAAAAGTTCTCATGGTCTTGTAAGTCCATGTGTAGGTCTTTCCTACTTGGCAGGATTCCTTGGGAAGTATGCCAGGCTTCCTAGGATGCCTAGCAAATGGTATAATATCTGCCAATGACTCTTGGTGCACTAATAGCATTTTCCAAGGCATCACCTGCATCCTTCTGTCTGCCCTCCAGCATTAGCTCATTTGCATAAATCTGCATGCCAGATAAAATGTCACTCTAAAGAGCAGAAAGGGGCTTTTCTTAAAAACATTATACTCATTATACTCCACAATGGCAGATTTTAGTAGCTTTTGGGTGATAAGCATGCCTGTCAGACCCTTACCCAAACTGAGGGATATGGCACAGGACAAGGACAGGAGGATGGAGTTAACGAAGCAAAGAACTAGGAGGCAGATGTCCATCTGGGGCATTCTGGAGCCATGAAGAGAGCTCACAGAGAGTCTTCAACCCCTCACTGGAAACCTGTACCTTTCCTTTTGATTCACTAAATCAACGGTTCAACCTATGGGTCTCAACCCTCTCACAGGGGTCATCTAAGACCATCAGAAAATACAGATGTTTATTTATTTATATTATAATTCATAACAGTAGCAAAATTACAGTTATGAAGTAACAATCAAACTAATGTTCTGGTTGGAGGTCATGACAACATGAGGAACTGTATTAAAGGTAGTAGCATTTGGAAAGTTGAGAACCACTGCTCTAGATAATCTCACAAACCTCTCTAGGTTCTAAAATCAAGTCAATAAGGTTTGCTTCTGGTATCATCATGAGTATGCTGGTATCATATCCTTCATTTAGGGAGAAACAAAAGCAGGTTAGTTTTGTTTTGCTTCCATTCCTTTGCTGCTGCTTTGCAAAGATCTCTGGAAACCACTAGCTTCGATTTCCTTGCAGTCTGAAAGTTGGTTGCATAACAGGCTTAATTCCTTGACAAAATCAAAATATGTCCTGAACAAAGATGCAGTGGTTCTCAGCTTCTAAATAGGGTTTGCATGGGGGGGGGAAGTATGGGATTGTTGGTTTTGGTGCAAATTAGTTCTTCTTTTAGTATATTATATGAAACGATGATGCCAAAGGGATGCCATCCTAAAGGAAGATGGATTCTGTGTGGTTTTTTTAATGCACTTTCCATTACTATGACCTATTGTGTGTAATAGAGTGGGTTCAGGTAGACAGTAGCAACAGACACTCCTGTAAAAGAGGAGACATGTAATCAACCTCTGGCTACTGAAGCAAATAATCACTTTAATGTTTGCTGAATCAAATACTTTTTCCCTTCTGCTTTTCATGAAATGGCCTTAAAGAATTCCTCTTGTTTGTGGTTTCAAAAAAAATTACAACTATGCCAGTGAAGCCTGCCTTTAAGGGTTCTATTAAACAATAAGAAGGCTTTGTTCTTAGCTATAAAATTAAAGCAAGCAGTGTTTCCACTACCTGGCAGGATGCCTTCCCCAGCCCCTACCCAACCTTGATCCTCACACACTTAACAAAGCCTGCTGTTTCCCAGGTAGGAAGGTGAGATGGCAACATCTGCCAGGCTTGTATATAGAAATATAACTGACCTTTCAGATAATGGAGGGGTTGAACAACTAGGTGAAAAGAAAAGGAAGAGATAGATAGATAGATAGATAGATAGATAGATAGATAGATAGATAGATAGATAGATAGATGGGTGGGTGGGTGGGTGGGTGGGTGGGTGGGTGGGTGGATAGATAGATAGATAGATAGATAGATAGATAGATAGATAGATAGATAGATAGATAGATAGATAGATAGACAGATAGATGGATAGACAGATAGATGGATGGATAGATAGATGGATAGATTCAGACAGACAGGCAGATAAATGATAGACAGGCAGGCAGGCAGGTAGACAGACAGACAGATTTCGAGACTGAGATTTCTTCAAGTGCTGCTCCTTAACTCAAATCTTTTTTTAAACAGTTGTAGTGCATATCTTCAGCCTTCAGAATGATTGCTTTAGAAAGTCAATATTAATTTTACAATGGGTGGGAATGATGGAAGCAAAGAATCTTTAAATAAGAAAACACATACATATACACACATGAATACATGTTACACAAACAAACACACAATGTTTTAGTTTGGCTGTTACCCAAATTTTGACAAATTGGGATAAGTGAAACACAAATACTCATATTTGGGTTGTGGCCTTGAAGTAGAGAACGGCTATGGTCAATACAGAAAGCACTGCCAGATAGAGTCTGTATTTAGTTCTAAGACACTGGACCCACAGAACAAATAGGGTGAATGTGGCGCCAACTCCTTCTAGCCTCTTGTAGAGCTGATCATATGAAACCATTGTAACAAAAATTATCTTCTAGAGCTAGCCTTAGGAAGAATGTAGAAGGCCAAGCAGCAGTGGCACATGCCTTAAATCTTAGCACTTGGGAGGCAGAGGTAGGCAGATATCTGTCAGCTAGAGGCCAGCTTTGCCTACAGGACAGCCAGGGCTGTTATACAGAGAAACCTTGTCTTGAAAAAAATCAGAAGAATAGGAGGAGGAATGGCACCTATGGATGTCAGTGCCTTGTGATGTCAGTGCCTTGTGCATGTGGGACTTCCTGAACCTGCCTCCCTTAGTGTGCGGTTGTCTCGGCCTATTCCAGAGAATTCCAGAGGAGAGTGAATCCCTCATTTGTGCTTAGAAGCCTTTGACTTGTTCCTGATGAGACCTGTTAGATAAATCCTTTAGCTGCAGTGATTCTCAGAGTTGCCTGGTGTTCTGAATCTCGAGTTGCCCTGATGAGCTTGGGTAGGCACACTTGGATGTCTTCATACTTTTCCTTGTCCACTTCCCCACTTCCCACGGATATTTCTTACCAAATATCTATTCTACCATTCCAGTCTTATACCATTTTTCAGGAACAGCAAAATCATAGACTGCATCTAAAATGGAATGATACAGCATGAGTCCTTTTCCTGTTTGTGACCATAATTCACATATCCAATTTCTACAACCTATCTTCTATTTTGTTGTATTTACATCAATATAGATACTAGAGCTTGGGCAGCAAAGATATTCAGTAATCACTCTCTGTGCTTTGTGCATATTCTGAAGGGGCAACAGCCAGACAAGAGGTTTCATAGGTAGCACTTATGGCTACTTCATAAAGATAGAACTATGTTTACCTTTTTTCCAGTTGTACTTCTAAGTTCAAGTTTTATCAGTAATGTAATCAAGTCTGTTTCACTCCTTGGAAAGAATGCAGAAGAGCAAGAGCTAGTTTTCATTCTGAAGATCTTTACGGAGAAGCAGATGACAGCTACACTTAACTAACACAAGCTTGACTAGAGAGTCATCTCTGTATTTCTCCATCATATCACAATACAGGAATCATGGCACAAACTGGAAAGAATGCCGCTTACCAAAAGGACAAACGCAAGTTCAAGTAAAGAATGTGAGACGGCAGACCAGAAGTTTCCTCTTTCCATTCGAAATAGCTTCCTTGTTCTGAATTTCGTTGCCTCTATCTTTCCTTTGACTCAACAAGCATTCATAAGTTATTTTCACCTTCAAAAAAGTTGACTTTTACTAAATACACATGCTGAAGATTACTTAACAGAACGTTACTACTTTTCAGAAATTTTATGAAAAACATTTGATAGACAGAGTTGCACATGGTAGTTTACTGGGGTTTTTTTTCCCCTTTATTCGGTGTACCCAGCCCAAACGGAAGGGTGTAGAGCATTTGTTTTATAAAGAGTGTAATTAATAAGCTAAAGGAAGGAAGGAAGGAGATGATTGTTTTTGAATGAATTATGAGCAACACCTTCCATTCTGTTGCTTCATTTTGGAACTGCTTTCCACAAAGTTGCCATTAAACAACCCCGAACGTCTGTGCCATTGGTTCCAAGAATGTGAGATTGAAGGCTGCAGTCATCTGAGTGTATCCTAGGAAGTAGAGCACAGGAGGGTCAATGTTTGTTATAAATGTAACAGAAGTCCTCAGGCCACAGTGAGGAAAGTAAAAGCCAGGCACCAGTGGATTGTCAACTTCAAAATGGAAACTTAGTAAATCAGTAATTGCAAACTCTTCATGACTAGAAGGAAGACAGTGAGATTTTACTGAGTATCTACTATCTTCCAGATTGTTCACAGATGTTCTAATTAATTTAACTACGCAGAAAAGAAATACTCTTAGAGAAATTCATGCATTTTAACACTTTTTTGCTCTAAAGCCCATGATCTATTCTCCATGCAGAAGGATGGCAAAATATGACCCTAGGATCAGATCTTACTTGTCATCTCCTTTTGGTAAATAAAGTAGGTTTTTTTTTTGGCACACAGCCACACCTATGTGGTTACACATTGTCTAGGACTGCATTCAAAACTACAATAAGAATTGATTAGATGCAACAGGGTCCATATGGTTCATAAAGTTAAAATATTTACTTTCTACTGCTCTGCAAACAATATTTTCCAACTGCGGCTCTACACCGTGGGAGAATCTCCTCAGCCCATCCTCTCTCCAAACTCAGTTGCATAGAAGGCAACATTTATGACATCCAATTGGAATTTCAAAGTAATTCCAAATTCTAGAGTTAGTCACCATGGTAACATGGCTTCCTGAGTTATAGAGCTGATGAAAGATGCAGATGTATTGATTAATGCTACATTTTGACTGGTCCTAATATCTATGATTTTTCTTTCTTTTCGTTTTCCACTAAGTTCAGCAAGCTTATTTTTCGGTATAACACAAGGAAAGAAAATGAAATCTTATGTTCTAAGAAACACTGTAGTAATGTCTTAGAATTGTTTTGATTTGCATTTTCCTGATGGCTAAGGATGTTGAACATTTCCTTAAATGTTCATTTGAGATTCTTCTGTTGAGATTTCTCTGTTTAGTTCTGTACCCCATTTTTAAATTGAATTATTTGGGATTTTGATGTTTAATTTCTTGAGTTCTTTATACATTTTGGAAATCAGACCTTTGTCTAATGTGGAGTTGGTGAAGATCTTTTCCCATTCAGTAGGCTGCCTTTTTATCTTATTGACTGTGTCCTTTGCTTTACATAAGTTTCTCAGTTTCAGGAGGTTCCATTTATTTATTGTTGCTCTCGGTGTCTGTGCTACTGGTGTTATATTTAGGAAGTGGTTTCCTGTGCCCATGCATTGAAGGCTACGTCCCACTTTCTCTTCTATCAGGTTCAGTATGGTCGGATTTATATTGAGGTCTTTGATCCATTTGAACTTGAGTTTTGTGCATGGGGATAGGTATAGATCTATTTTCATTCTTCTACATGTTGATATTCAACTATGCTAGCACCATGATGGAGGAAGGTCATTGGTTAAAAATAAAGAAACTGCTTGGCCCTCATAGGTTAGAACATAGGTGGGTGGAGTAAACAGAACAGAATGCTGGGAGGAAGAGGAAGTGAGCTCAGATGCAGGGCAGCTCCTCTGAGAGACAGACGCCATGCTCTCCTCTCTAGAGCAGATGCGATGAAGCTCTGACCCAGGATGGACATAGCCTAGAATCTTCCCGGTAAGCGCACCTTGGGGTGCTACACACATGAACAGAAATGGGTCAAGCAGTGTTTAAATGAATAGAGTTTGTGTGTTGTTATTTTAGGGCATAAGCTAGCCAGGCTACCAGGAGCTGGGGCAGCAGGAACACAGCCCGCAGCTCCCACTTCAGCACCACTTGTTGAAGATGGTTTCTTTTAGCTAGACAGAATAGGATGATTGGTCCTAGTATCTATCATTTTTCATTCTAGATAGGCACTGAAGATAAACGGAGCTTAGAAACAACATGGAGAGTGAATATGAACATAAGATTACTATGTATGAAGCAAGTTTCAATGTTCTTTTTTGTGTACTAACTCACTAGCTCTTCTCAGCACACCTGAGGGACTGTTATGAGGACTGTCCTGTACCCTGCAATATGTTTAACAGTATTGTATTTGCTTTGGGAGATAAGAATATGTTTTTTTTATGGAGACAGGTAACCTCAAAAGTGGGTAGTTGACACAGACAACCAGGAATGTACAGCTAGTGATTCACTTCGACATGACATTGCTGTCTCAGGAAAACATCTCCAAGTCCAGTGCTCTGATGTGTCTCTTATAGCCTTTGGTCTTTATAAAGAATTTTACCGTATTTGAAGATTTGGCTTTACTGAAAATTAGCAACAGCATCAACAATTTGAATGGACATGTTCTGTTATTCTACTCTTGGGAATAAAATTCCCTTGTGTAAAATTTCAAAGTTTTAGGCATCAGCAGTGGCATTTTTTGCTGGGCAGTTTTATTGCCTTGTTACATTTGTATTTTGTTTATAGGAATTTTATTGCTCTACTCACTGTAGTGTGTTACCATTTTAATGACATCTTATGGCCTTGTTTATCCAACATTTGAGTTTCATAATCTTAGAAACCTCAAGTAAGGATTTACTGTGATCATCCTGAGAACCATTTTTAAATCCCTAGCAAGCACATAACAAACCCGATCTGGATATTTCAAATAAGTGTGATTGATCTCCTGTGGTCCAAAAAATTTTTCACCATGGTGTTCTGATAACTTATATTCACAGTATCACTACTGTTACTTCCCACAAAAATCACTTCAGGAAGGAATTCTATGGTTTAATCATGAAAAGCTGTTATTGGAATTGAAAAACGTTCTAGCCAAAAAAATAGTAATTATTAAGCTCTAGAGTCTATCTTAGTGATAGAAGGCTTGCTTAGCACATTCATGGCTCTGGATTCCATTCCCAGCATAACCAAAACTTAAAAACTAAATTAACACATTGAACATTAAAACTATGTCTCTGTATTGTGTCTTCTGGTGTCTACTCCATACACAGAGAACCTGGACTGGACACTGGGGCATTCTCTCTCTCTACTACTTGAGCACTATCTTCAAGTGTCTGACATTGGTCAAGAGACTTTCTGAGTAAGGATTATATGTAAACATATTAGATGTATTACAGTAATACCGTCTGTGCTTACTCAGTTCTCCTTGGCTCAACTTTATATACAAAGTGAAGTATTAGAATCCCTTTCATTGTTCTTTCTGGCAGCTCTGTCTAACTTCTGCCCTAGGGTCTGGAATGTTCATCACAGCCGCCTTTGGCAATAAAACCCAAAGCAACCTCAGGTCCTCATATTCCTCATATTTCTCTTTGCACCTGGTCAGCAGAGCTCAGTGGGGCACGGAGCTGAAGTGTGTGCAGTTTTCTCCTCGTACCCTTGTCTTACTGGCCAAATGTCAGTTTATCCACAATGGAATTCTCTCTCTCTCTCTCTCTGTCTCTCTCTGTCTCTGTGTGTGTGTGTGTGTGTGTGTGTGTGTGTCTGTGTGTGTGTGTGTGTATTGAGTGATATGGGATAGCTAGGACATGGTTTTTCACAATGCTACCTGCTTTAGGTTTAGATGCAGATTTAAAGTTCCAGATGATTAGTGTACAGAGACAAATGCTTTAGGGTCTGAAGTACAGCATCTACAGATCATCATATATAAATGTTGCAACCTTTCTCTAGGCTGCCTTAATTTGAATCAGTGTGGAATGATCAGCTTTTGATTTTACTGTAAGAAATGATTTTAGGCAAAGATACAGGATAGCTATATACTTTAAAAACTAACAGGCGGCAAGGTTAACAGTCTCAAAGAAAGAGTGTAACTGTTAAGAGGTACAATTTCAAGATTGCACTAATCGTATCCCTTGGGCTGTGTAAACCCAGGGGTCACTATTCTTGTAGAATTCTTAGTGCATTGAGCAATGCTCCTTTCTTTCCCTCTGGATACTCTGAAGTCAAATTTCCTGTCTCTAACACATTGACTTTATCCTGTCCCAGGCTTACTTCAGTGTTCCATCTGTGTACAAACAGGAAGCCATCTATCAAATGAGTGGATCCTTTTGGCAGGAGGAATTGGGAGGTTCTACTTTGAAAGACTGTAGGTGGCTAATTCATTTCAACTAGGCATTGTCAAGTGAGAAAAAAATGAGGGTTTTTAAAGTGCTCTTAGCCACAACAAACAGATGCTGGTATGAATGTAGAGGTAAAACGAAACCTTTATGTACCACTGGTGAGAATGTAAAGTAGTATATTCATTAAGAAACTAAGTTTGGAGGTTCCTCAACAAAATTAAAATCAGAAGTACAACATGATCCAGATGTATCACTCGTGATCATGTACCCAAAGGACTCTCTATCCTACCATAGAGATACTTGCTTAGCCATATTTATTGCTAGACTGTTTACAATAGCCAAGCTAGAGAATCAGTCTACAGTTCCCTCTACAGATGAATGGATGAAAACTGTGGTACAGACATATAATGGAATTTTATTCGGCCATAAAAATATGGAGCCTTAACATGTGCTGGAAAATGGATAGGCCTGGAGATCATCAGAGTGAGTTAAATAAGCCAGACTCAGAAGACCCATTACCTTGTCCAATAGATACATATTAACACACGATTTTGAAAAAATAAAAGTAAGATTACTACCTGAAAGTAAAATATAAATAAAGTGCACATTAGCTCAGTTTTACCTATGAGAAGTGGCCAGAGATTTTCTCCCCTTGATATTCCTTTCTAAGATTTCCATGAAATGTTTCTAAAGATTTTAAGACCACACTTGTGTGAAAATTAATGATGGTTATACTTTGTACCATACATCTCACGTAGCAGTTAAATACAAGTGGAAAGAGCAAGTTTTAAGAAATAATAGAGACCATTTACAGACTGCTAAAGAACATTCTACAGACATATAGCTCAATTTTCGGTGTGTCTCTGTAATTAAATCCCTTTAATGTTTATACATTTGACAAGGAAAAAAATTTTCAACTTTACCCCACCCCTTCTGTGAAATCTTATAACTCTATTAGACCATAAAACGTAGCAGGAGGACTTTTTACTGGGCACTGCTAACGGACTGGTCTAGAAAAATACAGCTAACACATTTATGTTATCATTGACTTCTGTAAGAAATTGTGTATATTACCATTAAAGAAGGCAGTCTCTATGCTGACAGTTGATGTAGAATGCTAAGCAACTACCAATGTGAAGTGGACATTAATGCGGAAGAGAGACATGCGGTACCGTATTTGATCTTTGGTCTAGGAGGCTTTTAGGTCGTAGGTGTGCTTTTGGCACTTACTTCAGTTTTCGACTTTCTCATTTCAATAAGACTGTAAATCAGTAAAAAGGTCATAGTCTGAGAAGCATCAAACGACCCTATCACTAGGAAAAAGTGGGTCAGCAAGTCTTTCCAGGCAAAAATCTTCTGCTATTCCTTGATGATGTAATTTACCTACCTAATCTAGCCTTCCTCCTCCCAAAGTACTTAGGAGAGCTGTGAACTCAGTAAACAGGTGGAAAATAAGAGCGTATTCTCATAATTTACTGAAATTATGTTCTATCAAGCCACTATGAGCACTAAATTTCACAGTGTCATTGTCTCTTGTACATACATGGCAATACAAGAACATAATAAAATCCTAAAACTCATCTTATAGATTCCATTTTCCTTAGTTTTTCAAGAGAGTAAAAGAGGCTTTGAAGTAAGGGGCTACCATGAAACCACCACGGTACTGGGTACTTGATTGACGTGCCTCCAGTCCAATGCCAGCGCCTCCCACATTGCCTATATGCTATTGATACTTCTGCACAAAAACTGGCATAGAAATCAGAGGATTAGCACCATATCTCACCTCAGTTTTGGACACACAGGGCAACACACCTTTTTCAATGCTCTTTGTGAATGCAGTTGAAAGGGCCTCCTGTCCAGAGTTAAGGATTAACAAACAAAATGTTGCATACAGAATTGGTAGTGATTGGGGATGGATTGATATTATTTGTTAGGAGGTTAGCCTGGATTCAGCATCAGTGAACCTCTGAATGTCCTGTTTGCATCTTTTGGCTAGTTCCTTTTCCTTCCTCTTGATTTGTTAAAGAATTCTTATCTATGCAATAAAATGAACTCTCTTCTTAACCATATTTAATCACACTACCCTCTCTAACTTCTTTCCTATAATGGCCAGTCTTAAATTTTTATTTATTTTTTGACTTACTCTGTTTCATACACTCTCTTTTATAACCAACCATACAGCAATTGGAAGGCGGATTGGTATCATGCAGAAGCCCAGGAACTGTTTGTGAATGGATTTATGGATGACTAAGTAAATGTATGAATGTGGTTCTTTCAAAAGAGGTGTGCCAGGTGTGTGGTAAGCATAGTCAGGACTTCAGCCAGCATGGCAATGGCTGTGGTACTTGAAGTTTCAGATAACAAACTGAGGGCTTATCAAAAAAAAAAAAAAAAGGAGAATATACATTCTTGGTTTTTAGAATTGAGGTGGTCTCTAACTCGAGAGGAATTAACTGCAGAGAGATGGAGCAGGTACTAAAGAACAAAATAAAACTAAGGGGCAGAGATGGTGGCCTTCAAAAGGAAAAGGGAACCTGTGGCTCTAGATTTAGAGAGAGTATATGCTAAGCCCGTGTAGGAGGTTCAAAGAGAGACAAGGTGAAGCCAGCCATGTCTTTTAATTTCACAAGCTGACTTTGACGTTTGCTTGTCAACATTCCTGGAACAGTTGCAGTGAGTAGGCTAAGATGGGACAGATCCCAATTGTAAGCTAGAGTCACTTTTTCCTGATCTACGGATCTACATTATAAATCAAGCACTTTGAAAATGTAATTCCTCATTCCAGCGTGGTCCAACACCAGGAAATCCCATTTATCTCTATTTCATACTTAACTATAGTTTGGGGTAACTATAGTTTGGGAGCAAAGAAAGACATTGATGACTCCAAAGTGGAAGTGCCTGGGATTTTTTTTTTCGTGTTTAGGTGGCTCCACGTGGAGCACTTCTGTCAGCCACAGTGATTTCTTTGTCAAAAGATATGAATCAGAAATGAAAGCTAAAATCACACCGAAGACCTGCTCCTTTCCAAACCAAACCTGTGAGCTAGAAATGCCTGCTGACATCTGTCACCTTCACACTCAAAAGAAATGAGATCCAATCAGATCATTAACTCTAACACGATATAGTAAAACTGTGGAAAACCTCATTTTAGGAGAATAATTTTTAGAAATGTAGGATATTATCCAACTTCTTTTTGTCTACCTGTAGGAATATAAGAATGTTACAGTTAAAAAAAAAACTGTAACTTAATGAAAGTAGAAAAACAGATTCAACCTTTCTAGTTTCAAAGAAAATCTGTATGTATTCTTTAAAGAAAATTAAAGAAAAATATGTGTCCTAATATTGACACACCATGCTTCCAAATTTCTGGAAATAGTGTTCCAAGGTGATAATAATTGTAGTATCTGGTTTCTCAAAATATATTTGAGTCAATAAAATAGATCTCAGTACATATTTTTTAATTTAGTAAAGCCAATTAATCCATCGTAAAATGAGATCTGTACAATTGAGGTTCATGCTACTGAGACAACTGTAGGACACTTTTTAATAATTTGCAATAACTCAAATTTCAGTGAGTTTTGAAAGAGGAATGGATCTATTACAAGGAAGTGCACAAGTGAACCTGGGAGACGGTTCAGGGACCTCATTGATGTTTGATCAAGAAAAGAATTTTAATCATTGCTACATTCCAATCATCTCACTTCCTCCATTCTAATATGTCTATGGGTCATTTCTTTTCACAGCTTAGTTAGAATTAATTACTAAATTATGTTGAAGTGAAAAAGAAAGATAAGACATTGATTGAGAGTAGGTTTTAAGTAAATTCTTAAATATAAATTTAAATTTACTTAGAAAACCTCCAGGGGGACTAGAAATGATGACATAAAATAATGGTAAGAGAAAATGAACCCACTGATTGTCTTCCCTGAATTATCAATCTGACTTCTAAGTTCTGTAGCTTACAATCAGTTCTTTCTTTTGACCTTGTTAATTAAACAATCATTTAGCCAATGCTTCTGGGAAAATTTAACATAGGACATGATGTCCCTTGGCTTGTTATAAATGGCTGGTGATCACTGTCTTCTCAATAAAATGTCTTGTGTTATCTTTATGTGGTATCTGTTAATGATTAAGAATAAAATTCAAGGAATTTTAGGCCTCTTGAAAGGGGACATAGTTTATGTGAGCCATGATGACTGAATGTTATCCTGAATTCACAGTAGTACTTCCAGCTTATCTCATTCATAAAGAATGAAATTATCCTAGCTCGTTACCAAAACCAAAAGAACTCATAGCTGGGCCTTGTCCTCTTTGTGAGATACGCTAGATTCATCAGTGCCATTGTCTTCCCGTGAAATTTACAGCTTCTCCTGTAGCCATACTAAAATAATAAAGCTTGTGGATGTTATCTCCATCTCCCACAGCTGGGATTTCTGGGTTTCTGTCTGTGAATAAGCATTTCAGTGTGGTCACAAGGTGGAGGAAATAGCACAAGCGCGCTATTTCCCAAGTACAGTTGCCAAGAGTGAGCTAATTGTAACTCTCCATCCCGTACAATGCATCTCAAAATTTCAAACACAGGCCATTCTGCATTGATCTACCTTTATATGAAAATGGTGTGCTTTCATTTGTACAATTTCTGTGTCTAAATACATCAGGAATAAGATTTAAAATTATGTCATAAAATTAATAAAGCATCAAGCCATCATTCTCTGATCTGTTACCTTACAGCTATTAAACCCAAACTTGAACATTTAAACCATGTTAAATGAATATATAATTTAAGCTGTTACACTGGTTTTGGGAAACTTCTGTTAAATATTTTGAGAATAATTCGTTCTGAATAAATTAATAAGATTAAGTGGTTTTAAATTTGTTTTTAAAGTTTACTAAGACAGGAATTACAAATATATTTCATTTCACAAACTGGATCCTAACTAGTTGATAAAGGCAAATCTGGATTAGCAAAAAGAGTGTTGCAACTGGATGGTGTTTTCTGCAGACACAAGTCAGGCAGACATATAGGACCTATATTTGCCATCCTTGCAAACAGTAGGAAGAAGAATTAAAATTTAAGGTGTATGCATTAGTCTGTTGAAAATAGCATTTAAATAAAAGGCCAAATGAATGCCATTTTATTTATCCTGTAGGTCAATGCATCACGTCAAGAAGCCAAATTGACAGAAGAATGTGATCTTCTCATTGAAATCATTCAGCAAAGACGACAAATTATTGGAACGAAGATTAAAGAAGGAAAGGTATGATTTCCTGAGCAGAAGATTTTATATTTCCCACCTAGAGAATATATACTTCCATGCACATCTGCACCTTTGAAAATATAAAATCATACACTCTGTATTTTCCATAATTTCTTCTTAAGTATCTGCCTTAGTTTGTTTTGTGTGGCTGTGATAAAGCATCTGACACAGAGTACTGTATAAAATAAAGAGGATTATTTGGTCCATAGTTCCGGTGATTGAAAGTTCTGAATAGCATTGAACCATGTTTGGTAAGTGCCCCAGTCTGTCTCTTACTAAGACCTTAGAAATTATTTGGAAATCATCCACATAATCCTGAACAACTTCACCTCCTCAACATCCTTAACCTGGATATCTACAAAGTTTCTTTTGTATGGAAGGTAACATATACAAAGATTCCCAAGGTACAACGTGGACCTCACTGAGAGCCCATATTCCGATTGCAATGATACTTCAACATAACTCTCCAGCAAACATGCTTACCTTTACATAGATGAGGCTTGAATTTCTTGGTGGGGAGTTCCCCTTATGAGATATAGGACAGTGGTAAAAGATATTCCAGTTTTAGTCATGTTGGTCTGTAGAATTCATTCTTTGAAGCACTCACTTCACTCCAAACATACACCATTAATAGAATTAGAATAAAAGGGGGCAGAGTGAAATAAGGGAACTATTTGCACAGAGCAGAAATGGGACAAAAGTACAGTGTTACAACTGTGGCTCAAGGCACAGGCTTGGTCAAGAAGTGCAGCTACAGTTCCAATGTCTGTGGCTAAAAACACTCTTGAAGTTTTGTTGAAAGGATCTAGAATTGCTTTGGATCTGATGGAGGTCAGAAACCAGACTCGCACCCGAGTGCCATGGGCTGTAGAACATTTCTCATTCATTATAAGGGACTGGAAAAGATTATTGCCAACGTCTGCCTGACATCATAGCTTTTTTGGCAAACTTCAGTTCTGGGGTTTTGAAACATATCGGTTGTTAAGTGTGCTTTTGCCCCACTTACTCTGATATCACATAAGACAGGTGCTCCAGAATCAGAGAGATAGGACAGGATCCCAGAGTGCTGAGCCCACAGGCCAGGTTAGGTGAAGGCAACCGTAAAACCATTAGAATAGACTGAGTAGGGAAGTGCAAGGTGTTATCTTCAGCTTCTTCTTTTTAAAACTGAAATGCTAAGCTCGGTTCCAAAGCAAACAAAGAAATCTTCAGCTTCTAAAGCTACAGCCAACAAAATTGGCAGCATTATCTTACCCCAAGTGAGATTAGTTTTGCAAGAGAATAAGCAAAAATCTTGAAAAGAAACAGTTCAGAAATTTTTTTTTAAAAAAAAAGATTTTCATTTTAAAAGAGCAAGAAACGTGTGAAACCACAGAGAAAGAAGAAACATTATGGAATGTGATAAACGAGCAGTTTTGCAGGTAAACACATAGACAGTTACATGACAGAAAACAGCTGCAAAAGTTTTGGCCTCCACTTGGAGAGTTCCATAAATATAGGAAAGGACAAAGGTGTCTGAGTGACATTCAAGCATGGCAGATGTCCATGGTCTCAAAGATGAACCCAGATTGGTGTTTTAAATGCTAGTCCTGGCCATACTAGTGATTCATCACCTGGAGATTTAAAAACATTCGTTGCTTGTTAAAATGCAAATTACTGTGGCTCTGCCAATTACAGCTCATTAACTAGAATATTGGAGGATGTGCCCAGACATCTAGCGTTTTACTTTGCAAGATTCCCCAGTTGATTCCTTTGCATACAGTGTTTGAGAATCTCTGATGCCATTGTATACTGACCTATAATTAAAAGTATGCCCTAAATGGTTATCTCTAGAACATTCTTGCAGTTTCACAGGATGTTCTCATTTCCTTTTGTTTCAATACATACACAATTTAGGGTTTTTTTCTTTCTTGTCTTTGTATGTCACTTTTAATTTCTAATATCCTGGTAGAGGAGGGAGAAAAAAAGATGAAACTGAAGATCAGTCATTGTCACATTTGTAAAACATGTGGCCTCTACTTCACATATCCAAAGGATAATACAGTGGCATGTAATACATCCGAAAGAATATTTTGACATACATCATTTTCTATTGTTAGAATTGTATCAAACATCTTCAATTTGGCCATGTAATTTAAATTATTCTTTACGTTGTATGATTAAATATTCCATTTGTTTGGTTTGTTGTAGGGACTATTAACTTCTTTTTCCTTCTGGAGTTTTCCCTTTCTCTGACAGTTTCTAATGGATGTTTTATAACATCCTGAATTAGACTGGATGGATGCCTTGGCCTTGCCTCTATATATAATGCTGCCAGAAGTTCTGTTCTATTTGGTGCAAAATGGTGTTATTTCATTTGACTAAGGTACACAGTTATCCCGATAGGAAAAAGAACAACCATTATAATGAATGATGTATTTTTACCATGCTTGAGATCACATACTCCTGGCTGCCAAGACTGGACATTTCATTCTGACTCATTATTTTCATGGATTCTTCTTAACCTTGCCTGAAATCTTGGACCTGCCACCTCTCAGTTCAGCTTTAGTTTCCTTTGTTTGCTAGAGTACAGACTTGGAAGTACACAATCCCTAGAGGCCTACAGATCTGACATATCCTTCCTTCCTTTGCTTCAAGATTCAAGTTGTCCTGGGATGATAATGATGGCTTGGAGAAAGCAGAAATTTCTTGGAGTTAGCAGGAATTCTGGAGGGAGCCTGAGCCTGCCTTGTCTGTAAGACAGATTAGCCAGGAGTCCTCCCTACCCTTTCACCCAAGGTTATTTTCCACTCCAGAATTAGAAAGCCAGCCAAAACCTGCCCCTTGCATAGATATGGGCAGTAGGCATGAGGTGATTTCAATTACAGGTCTAAATTTAACTTGCCTTCTGGCCGGAGGGCTCCAGCTCACAGCACTTTTCAAACACCAGGTCAAATGAACTTATCTCGGCCTGCCTGAGAGGTTATGGTCAATTACATTTGAGGGTCGTTTTCAAGCAAGACAGAATCAGGAACTGGAATGGAGGTTGTGAAACAAGTGTGTGTTTTATCCCAAATGGGAAATGGTTATCAAAATAGTTATTACTTATCAAGTGAGCACAAAGTGCCTGGAAATGACGTTTATGGTGAGAGGAAATGGTCCAGCTGTGCTTTTTTTGGCTTTCTCTCATCAGTTCAATAGGAAAAATATTAATCAATGGGAAAAATGCTCCCTTTCTGTTAATTTAATCCACCAGTTTTAGAAGTATGGAAAAATAGGACTACTTAAATACTTTTATGCCACAACTTTATTACATGGATTATAAAACTTTTTTAGAAAATGATTTTTTTTTTTACTTAAGCCTCAGATTTACACTTACAGAAATGCTTTTGCTTCCTAATGGCACAGCTGAAAATCTCAGCTGGAGAAAGTTCCCGGGCTCCCTAAGGTCCTGGAGTAATTATGTAGAATAGTAGAGGGAATAGACCCAGTGACCCTTTGTCATTTGCCACTGGACACCGCTTTCTTTTCCATCAACAGGGAAGTAATTAGCAATTTCTCATAAAACAAATTTCCAATGCTTCTCCTTGGAGACAGAGTTTACGTTCCGTAATCGAGTCTTCCCGATTTCTACCTTTCTCTACTTAGACGTAACAAACAGAGCATGTAGCTCCAAAGGTTCCTACCTCGCACCCTCTTCACAAGTGAGCCTTGAGTGTAGTAACCACGCCTGCCCTGTTTCTTTTTTTCTAGGTGATGAGGCTCCGCAAACTAGCTCAGCAGATTGCAAACTGTAAACAATGCATTGAAAGGTCGGCATCACTCATATCCCAAGCGGAACACTCTCTGAAGGAGAATGACCATGCCCGGTTTCTACAGACAGCAAAAAATATCACTGAGAGGTGAGTGCAGGGACAGCTAGGATGTTTTCCCTGCTGCTGAGCGCCTGTGTCTGGGTGTGACTGGTTGGCCTTGCCCTCAACTGACTTTTTTTTATCTCATTTTCAAGGTTGAATAACAGAGAGAATAAAGCCTGAGGCTGTTTTGCTCCAGCTCAGGACACTTACTTCCCTTTGATGAAACAAACCCTTTCTACAACAGCCTAGAGTTCAAGGTCTTCATTGCAGCCGCAGTTCACCAGTTAGAAGAAAATCAGCCAGTTTGTGTTTGGAGAGCAGGGTACAGAAACAGCATTTGTTGTGATTCTCAAACTTGATCTTATCATAGCCTTGGTAACAAAGAATGGAAATGCAGGCAAAAACATAAAAGGGCAACTTATCTTCCAGTCCTTTTGTCTAAAGAAAACAACTGCACAGGTGCTGTTCTCTTCTCTGTTTGTTTTAGGTTTTTTACTTTACTTGGCTGAGAAGGTTGATGTCACCTGAAAAGGCCAAGACTGATTCACAGGAGAGAAAGGACAAGCAGCCCAACCTCCCACTGCCTTCTTTTCAAATAGCCTTTATTCCTAGGGAGGAAACCCAGAAATGATGTTACTTGTGTAGTCAGCTCATTAGTAAGATGAGTGAAGATGAGTCTTCTCTTGGTATATTAATTTATTTAGCATAGAAATTACTCATTTCTCTTGGCATAGATTCATGTCATAAATCCAATGGGTTCAAAGAGAAACACTCTGCTGGCCTGAATAAACGGCATCTCTAGACAACACCAAACACCTTGACTCTCCATTGATTCTAATTTTCAACTGCCCTTTATACCAAACTCTATCAGAATGGTATTACTGAAAGACCCCAGAGAACTCATTTCTACTGGTCACTATCCTAGAGCAGAGACTGCCACACTGTTCCAGGAAGTAAACTATTTTCAGCTTTGCAGGCTCTAAAGGATCTAGCACAGCTACTTACTGCTGCCCAGGTAGCTCCACATTAGCCAGAGGGAACAAGTGGGTGTGGCTGTGTGCCAAGGAAACCATTCACCAAATAATCTGCAGGTGTTCCCTGACCAACCCATGGTGTTAACGGGGAAACATGCTCACCATCTTAAGGCTTAAATTTCTTAAGAGTAAAAAGAAAACTAACACTTACAGGTGCTTGCTTGGGTCAGACTCCATTTTCCCCATTCTCTAAGAGTATACAGTATTTTCATAACCCTGGTCTCCTACTGGTCTGCCAGCTTCACTGTTTTCTTCTTATATTTGAGAAAAAAATTCTTTTGCAGCTAATTAGATACTTATCTCCCATAAAAGACATGAATAATGGGCTGCCCTTAAAACACTCTCCTCCCTTTTGCAAGAAAGTCAGGTTTCTTTACTTGTGGCTTCCTAGATTTCAAGTCCAATTTCTTATTCTATATCCTCCTTAAAAAAAGAAAAACTTAAACACCACTGCTTTCCAATGTACTCAATACTCTCTACAGATGGTTTACACCCAGGTAAGTGATCCCCACTGGCGTCTGAGAGTCCATTTCTCTGTTTTTGAATTAAGGCATATCCAGATGAAATAGCAACTATAAATGGCATTCCATTGCAACCCTTACAAATTCAACTGAATGAGTCTGAATAAATTTGCATCTAACTGGCAGAGAAAGTGGCCAGTTACAATTAGAGCAGGTGGGGACCTGTATTTGAAGGACAGCACATGCCCCTCATGCATACACATGCACACTTCCCCCTTTGATCCTTGTCCCATTATTTTATCTTGTACCATCATCAAGAAAGGAAGGGCGACTTTCATCAGTTTCCATAAAGAACATGCTCTTGTCAAGTAGAAATACAGAAAACCTGTAAACATTCATTGGCAGACATTTGTCCCTCGGTTTCTACTGTCTCATCTCTTATTTGGAGATGAGTGGTATCAATCACCCAGATGTTCTGAAAGAATTCTTAGCTATGTCAGTTTTACTTCTGAAACAACCATTCAGGAGCAATTTTTTTATTTGGGAAATGTGCTCGTGGTAGCCATGCACATAATGATAATGATGCTGAAAATTCTTTAGAGTAACATAACAGACACTCGGGAAGTACTAGCTGAATGGATATCTTAATCCTTGGGTGTTTCAGTTGACCTCTCTTTTTACCTTTTCCATTGTACTGGCTACCTGCTTCTATTCTGCAAGCTCTCACTTCAAATTCTTACAGTATGATTTCTGGGGTCTCTCTTCCAGTCCATCTGCCTTGGGTCTTGACACTTCAATATTTTACATCACTTTTATTCAAAATGTAGAACCTAGAACATACTTTCAATCATGTAGGCATTCCTAAAGTGAGAATGTGTCAATAAAACCATTCACAGAACAACCTGGTGATAAACTGAATCAAAATTGTATGAACATTTTTTTCAAATAAGAGACATTTAAATAAATTCACAGTGCAGCGAGAGTCCCAAGTCTTACGTTGTGGAAGATGTATCTCCTTTGGAATCAACTGCTTGGCTTTGTCCTAGTTACTTAGTTATTATGGATAGAATCAGGGCTTCTCATTAACATTTCTGAGTCCAGTTTTGCATATATGCTTCAAATATGCAGGAATCTAGCCATCTTGTTTTCAGAATGGTAGCCTCAGTGTACTGAAAACTGTCTGACATAGGTGAATTACTTGATCTATACACAGTGTATTTATTCCTACAAAATAGAGTTGTTGTAAGCATAAAATAAATACAGAAATAAAAACAGCCCAGCTCTTGCACAAGGTTAATAGGCAACAAAATCCCTACTTTCCTGTTCCCTGCACAGCTCCATATATAATGTAAAGCACATTGTTTTCAGGCTGCCATTGATGTGATTACATAGTGTCCTTTTGGGGGATATGTTAATTGAGCAGAAGCAGTCACTAAATCCAGGCATAAAAAACTTCATGCACTCTTTTCAAGGAATCTAAAATTACTTTTAGAAACAAGAGGATGCTAAGAAAGTTCCTTCAGAATGGAATGTTCAGATCACCTAGAAGTTTCTCTACTGTGAGGTGATTCCTTTATTTTTTTACCAGTACAGATGGCTCAAGGATCTGCCAGGCTTTTCTGAAAACAGAAAGAGAAGAATTCCAGTTGGCAACTCTGGAGATGTTACTTGGGTCTAAGAGTCAGAGCATATCCAATGTGTGGGTTTTGAAATGCTATCTGGAGGGTGTTGATAAGTTAATAGATGTTATAACAACACTACATTTCCAGGGCCAAATATTTTTGGGAAATCTGGAACTGACCAAAGTTGAACACATTTTGTTTCTGTGGTACCTTGCTGTTTTTGACCACGGTGGTGTGTGGTGTTTGGCAAAGGCCGATGAAGTGTGTCCCTCTGGACATATCCACCTTCTGGAATACTGGCCCTTAGTGATTAACAACTGAGTGTTCTGTAGATTAGAGATACCAAGGCACAGAAAGACATGTAGGAGTAATGAATAATGGACAGTCCCTCTACACACACACACACACACACACACACACACGCACACACACGCACACACACACACACACACACACATACACGCAGAGGCACACATATACACAGAGTGAGGAGTGATTATAAATTAAAAAAATAAGAAAAAGCCTAGAACTAACAACCCCCAATGAATGTTGGCATCATAAAAAACCAGAAGATGGACAACAAGGATTTGGGGGGAAACATGCCCTAAAATGTTGAGTTTGGCAGATTTCCCTTTACCTTTCACTCCAGTTGAGGATTTGAAATTGTTGCCAAAGATAAGTATCTCTCCTTCCACCAAGGAAAGAAAACCTGTAGGTGTTAAAAAGCTGCAGTAATCTCTGAAAATTTCTTCTGTCAGTCTTTGCCTCCCAGGCTAGGCTCTATCTTCCTTCTGCTTCCCACTCAAAGTTCCCATGTCAAAATGGTAGGAGCATTTACGATGTCATTTGAAAAAAGACACATTTTATTTTATTCTTGTTGACCCCTGAAACCATGCAAATTTGGGAACACAATCTGTATTGGATGTGTCTGGACAAAGAGGCTTCTGCCTCCAAGAAGGGAACTAATAAAGCCAGATTATCTGTCTTCAGAGCAGTCTCATCAATTGACACAAAATCTGGATTGCAAGAAAGTCTAAGGGAAAGGCTATTGTAAATTTGGTACTTGCTTCCTATTAACTTGGCCCAGTTCTCCCAGTTTGGGATTATGAGACAGAACTCATTGAGGCTTTATTTTTTAAATTTTATTTTGAAATATTTTTACGGCATGCAAATGGTACTAGGTCATTCCTTTGAAGTTTTCTGCACTGATGCAAATACTTTGGACTCTTCAGTATATGGCACACTTTAAGGGCTTCATAAATATTTGGTGAATATTGGTTAAAGGTACAGTTTAATTAGCTGTATCCACCCAGCTACATTAGCTATTGTAAGTATGAATAATTAATTCAAGTCCCTTGAATGTCATATTTAGTCAACAATTTGAAACAAAGCTCTTATTCAGTCTTTGTGAACTAATCAGGTGATATTACATTGTCTACAATACTTTTTACACTTGAATATTTCATTTATCCAGTTTACATTGTCTTAGACTTTCATCCTATTAGTAATCTGATTAAGACATTGCAGTTTAAACAATTTCCTGTGTTCACTAGATAACATTGAACTTTTGCCAGAGCTACAGCTAGAGAAACTGTATTGGCGGTCATTTTACATGTGTATTCTCTTTTATTGTCATGAAATTCACATAAAGTCAAATTAACTGGTTAAAGAGTACAAGTCAATAGCTATGCCTATTCTGAATATTTTATAGGGATAGACCATATGATTCTTTACCTTTTGTCCCTATTTTTTAATACAAAGTTTGCATGGTTCATCCATATTTTAGCATGTGTAATCCTCCATTCCTTTTTGTGGCTGTGTACTATTTCCATTGGATGTGTAGACCCCTGGGTGTGACTTTTATGGCCAAGATAGGGTCTTTGTAAAAACCCAAAGCTTCAAGAGTTACTAAAATCCACAAGAGTGCATAGTGATTAGGATAACTTGCTGGAATCTAAATTTTCTCATGAAATGAAAGAGTACACACCGAAGTCCTCCTGATTGTTACCACCTAGCTCTGAGATCTTGTGCAAATGACCATCAATGCTCTTTACAAGAAAACAAGTAACTAGATTTATAGCTAAGTCATTTCAACATTGTTGGGTTTTTTGTTTTTTGTTTTTTGTTTTTTTGCAAAAATAAAAACATAGTTTCCTAATGTTTATGGAACTCAACAAAAAACTTGAAGCACATCAAGATTAAAGCCTAGCATTGTTTTTTTTGCTCAGAAGGAGAATTCTTCACGCCATGGTTTTCTTGGTTTTAAGTTAATTACTTGCATTGAAATTCACTAGAATGCTCTGCTATTTGTAACTGAACTTTCCAAATCAATTCAAAAGCCCATAGGAAATAGACACATATACCTTGCTTTATAGTTTATGTATGGGAGCTCTCACCAGAAAACATGAGTGTTGAGAAGAAATTGTGTGCCTACTGGGGAAATTTGTGAGAAAACTTGTGAATATTTTCCATGGCATCTGCCGGGAATATGGTGCAAAAAATAAATGAATAGAAGAAGAAGAAAAGAGAGCCAGACAAAACCCCCTTTTAATGTTTATTTTAGAGAGAGGCTAGTAATTGATTAAACTAATCCAATATCTGGAAACATTCTTTTTTAATCTTCACTTTGCCTTTTATGCAGTTTGAAATTTTGGAGACTTCCCTTTGAAGTGGAGCAGGGGCAAGTCTGAAAGGAACAAACAGTTTCCCAGACAGATGTGTGAAGAAATGCCTGGAGCTATGTGCTTCTTGCTGGGGTTAGATGTGACTGGACCAGGCTGTTAAATACACAGCAACATGAAATATGAATATTCTTTTGCTTCCATGGGGAATTTTTCCGATAGTATAAAGGAAGGGGGGTACTGTATTATTTTTCCCACTTCCTTGGCTTTTTCTGTAAGTTTGCTTTGTGTTAGTGTACTAGGCCGTTCAGAGATGGTATTTTTTTTAAAGGCCTGATATTTCTTTTCCTTTTATTTTTTTTCTCATGTCTTCACCGTGATGATAAAAGCCACCTCGACATTCCTTAAAACAGTGTTTTGTTTAAATTACAGAGTCTCCATGGCAACTGCATCATCCCAGGTCCTAATTCCTGAAATCAACCTCAATGACACATTTGACACTTTTGCCTTAGATTTTTCTCGGGAGAAGAAACTACTAGAATGTCTGGATTACCTTACAGGTATTGTCTTACTGTCTTTTTTGTTCTGTCTAGTGTACATTCAGTGACACAAGTACTTTGCCACTAGATCAATTATTCTTTAAAAATCAAATGTGTGCTTCAGGCTTTGAAATGCTACCTAATAGTCCTATAAATGATTCATGTACACTTTATGCTGTTTTAACCCAAATAACACAGACTAAGTACAAATTGGGGCAAGAAAATAAAGAGAATCCTGATTGCTCAATGTGTCCCTACCACCATTTTTCTGCCTCTCAACATGGAGATGGCCAAAGGAATAGCGCTGCAGGCCATCAAAAATATATAAATATTCCATGGGGCATCTGACTCTCATAGTAGTACATTGATTATGGAGAAACAAAAGCAACTTAACTAACTGGCCATATATACCTCTCTAGCTCTTTGTAGCTGAGATCTTATCTTAGTTGTCATAGTATCAAATTTTGGAAAAACATTGTAATCCTCATTTTAGAAATGGTAAATTTTAGTTATCATGTTGAAGCTCAGCTAGAAAGGGAATGTGAACAATTAGAATCTGGCTTAGATCTGTAGGAACTATGCAGATTCATGCACTTTCTCGTAAAAAACTGGATTTCATGTTGCTCTGGCAAATGTCACATAAATCATATCGCATTTCCAGATGCCACACTTCGACCCTATGCTTGCTTTCTACTTGGCTTTCCTCTCCCTTCCTCTTCTCCTTCCCTTCTTTCTCTCCGTCCTTTTCTCTCTCCCTCCCCTTCTCTTCATTCCTTCATTCCATTCTTTCTGGCTTAGAAAACAATGAGGGAAAGAAACAGGAAGAAAAGAAAAATTGTGGCTACTCATATTCCTAGTAGTAAATCTTAATCTTTCCTTTGCTGTTAGCCTTTGCAGCAGGAACTGGGCTCATTGGTTGGTAGAAAGAATGAGGACCATTTAGACAAAGTTATTTATGTTAGTCAAAACCACCAGGACCTGTGACTTCAGGAAAGCACTGTCTATACAGTGAAGCCAGATGTGCCCTGTACTTAGGACATAGAGCCTTCCAGAAACCACATCCTTAACTGAGCACGGTATCAGTTTCTCAACTCCTAACCAGTATGTGCATGTTTGTGGGAGAGTGGTTGGGAGGGTGGAGTTGAAGAGAGGGAACATTGTGTAGCATTTGTTTTTATAGTGTGTGGCTAGAAAGCAAGGAGTTACCTAGTCCTCAATTTTTTTTCCTGTGAGACCCCCAGCTGTCCCGTTTTTGCCTTTATTCTGCATGTGCAAGAAGAGTGAGATATCCCACAAAATATCTCCTTATCTTGTACAATTCTCTCTTTCAAATGTATGGTAGAAGAAAGAATTTGACTCACAATGCATTTACACTAAGGAACCAAACTTGGTTTCAAATACTTATGGATAAGATGTCTTCTTTCTTCAGCTTTTGATTTTGAGATTTGTCTAAACTACTACCATCTAGTAGAACTTTCTGTAGTGGATAGAATTGTTCTGTATCCACAACAGCCAGCATATTAGTTATTAAAACCTTTAAATGTGCGTAGTGAGATGTCATTTTTGTAAAAATTTGAGCTGAATATAATTAGAAGTTAAACAGCTCCATGGTGCTCATAGCTACTGTATCACTATCCACATTTTTCTTTTCTGCCCTGATATCTTCATGTATTGTCTTTTCACAACATGAATACTCTATAAGTATCATTCTGGAGTTTTATTCAAAGATACAGGAGAAAAGAGGGAATAATGTTGAAAAAACTTGGCCTGCAAAGTATGACCTTGTTTATCATAAAACCAAAACTCTTGCTCGAAAGACCTACCTAGCAAGTTTTCACTTAAGTCTCTTAGACCCAATGTCACAGACTCATTTCCAAGACCAGAGGAAACTAGAAAATTAAATGTTTGCCCAGAAACATGATCTTGCTGTACCAAGTAATTTTGATGTACTTGTCTTGTCAACAAGAATGTGTCTTCATTTCCCAACAATTAATAGTATGTTCAAAAGAGATATCCATTTACGTTTCTGTACGAACATGAACTCATTGACTAAAATGGAACATGCATGCCATATGTCATATGTCATCACAATGGCTGCTTATGCCAAACTAAAGGCCATATCAGGTACCTGCAAATTTGCCTTTTGAGTCATCAACTCCAAAAATCAGACCATTTCTGGACATAACATCAATCCTGGCCATAACATACAATGCTTGGCTGATACTTCCAAGTCCAAATAGCTTATCTGATATTTATAAGCAGGAAACAAAGTGTTTGTGGCATGCTAGTTCACCATTCCTTGTGTAATGTTTGTGATGAAAGCAGGAAAATAACAGTTCTGGTACTGATTGTGTGGGTATTGAAATTGGCGCATGCTGCAGTTTTCATTTACAGAAAATTAGGAATTGACTTTGCAGGACAAACCTATTGGGTTTACAATCAAAACAGGGTTAGCCTGCCTGGCTGTGCAAACAAGATTTTTTTTCCCCTATGACTTGCCTCTAAGTGGTATGTCAAGTTAATAACCCATAGAGGTGACATTTCCTTCCTGATTGCAGCTACTGCCATGTGTCTCATAGCCACTTGCCTATTCTGAACTTACATTTTCTGTCTATTTAATCACATATTGCCATGAAGACAGCAAAATCTCTTTTCTTTCCACAATAGTTGATGGAGAAAGAATTCAATTAACTATTTAAATTATGAAAGATTACGTTGTTTTTCACTGATTCATACAGGGATGATACCATGGAAACAATGATCACACAGACAAAAACAAGCATGCTTTATGACACAGCTGGACCTGCATGGAATGCATCTCCTGATTGGTGTCACTAATTCATGCATATCCAAGTCTCACCACGCAAAACTAAATTTCAAATGTGGGCTCTTCAGAAGACAGATGTTCAAACACACATTTCCAGAAAAAAAAATGTTTGAAGGGTTATGATGAATGCTTATCTATTTCTTTCCTATTTACTTGTTTCTCATTTGTGGATATAATTTTCAGATGGGAATCTACTATATAACCCAGGCTATGCTCATCCTCACATCCTCCCTGTCCCTGCCTTCCAAGTATTGAGATTACAAATGTAAACCATCAGACCCATCTGAGCCCTTTTTGTCTTTATGGAGAGTCTTTGTGAAATCCAATAACTAACAGGCAGAGCTTCTCATGACTTATCCTAAATATCTTTTCAGGTGGCAAAGTGAAGACAAAGCAGAATTTTTAATTTACCATTCATATAAACGTTCTCCCCCCACCCCCCGTTTTGGATTTCTTTACAATTCACCAGTTCTAATCAGAAACGAATCTAGAAAGATCTCCTGAGTAAATTGGGAGCATAGGGACCTTGAGGGAGGGTTGAAGAGGGAGGGGAGAGGCAGGGAGGGGAGCAGAAAAAAATGTAGAGCTCAATAAAAAAATCAATTAAAAAAAAAGAAACCTGGAAAAAAAAAAGACCTATGCAATGGTGTAAGTAAAAGTTGTTCTAAATCCATAGAATGCAAACACACCTCTCACTTTGAAGTTCAGCTCCAGTACACAGAAGAGTGTAAAGAAAAGCTGTGGTTCAGTTCTCTAAACCGCAGATTGGTAAACTTCAATGGAAAATGGCCAGATGTCTTAGGCTTTGTAACTACTCAGCTTTGCTCCTGTGTGGAAACAGCCATAGACAGATAATATGTGAATGAGTCAAGGCTGGATTCCAATAAAACTTTATTTACAAAATTAACTGATGTGGGCTGGAAAGGTGGCTCAGTGGTTAACAACAACTAACTGCTCTTCCACAGAACCAAAGTTTGATTTCTAGCACCCATATAGTTTTTCAATACTGTCTGTAACTCCTTTACTAGGGGATCTTATTCCCTCTTTTGGTTTTCATAAGCACTACACAAACATGATGCATGGACATACATGCAGGCAAAATATATACATATATAAAATAAAACAGTAAAAATGTAATTATAGTTTGCTGAGCTCTCCTTTAAAATATTATTGCCAATACAAAACACTTGTAGCCTTGTATTTTTTTATTTATTCTACTTGTTAAATGACTTATTGAAATTAATTCAGTATAAGTTGTTTAGAAATCATTGTTGTTTTAATATGATTTAAATTTCTCAGGTGTTGATTATGTTAAAACAAATAAAACAAAGGGCTTCTGTGGTGATAAAGGTAACCAAATGCAAGCATTCGTGATTTTCTTAGTATATGAAAATGCATTTCTAAGAGGACTGTTTGTTAACTGTGATATTTTTAATTAAACATATCACCTGCAAAATGAAAAATGAAAAGGATAAAATAGGAGTGCACCAATAATTTTATAAAGATATCAAATAGGTAAAAAAAAATTTTAGTTGATTTGCTATGGGATAACAAATAATGATATTTTTCAAAAATCTGCTATCATGTACATAAGTGGGTTTCAGGCCAAATCTGTCCCTGTGGCTATGTTGTAAATTCAGTTTTACTAGAGTATGGCCATATTCATTTATGTACAAATTATCTATGTATGCTCTCCTGACACAATGGATTAAGTAGTTGCAATAACAACAGTCTGGCCTAAAATATCAAAAATTTCTACCATCTAGTCATTTATGGCAAAATTTTCCACCACTCCCCAAAGTGAATGGGATTATGAAAATTTGTCTTGGTTACTTTTTCTCTAATGTGTTTCTCTTTACATACAAGAAGCTATTGTTTGCTTATTCTCCTAAATATACTCTATTGATAAATTGAGATAAAGTTTTATTTGCTGGCAGACTCTAGCCACAGACAAACAAATTCCAAAAGTATACAACTAAATGTTGTCTGAGGTTTTCTGTCCTGCCCAGTTCCTGCAGTTGTTATGTCCCAAAAGAAAATCACAGAGGTCTATATCAATGATAAACTGACTGGCCCATTAGCTCAGGCTTCTTATTAACTCTTATAACTTATATTAAACCATTATTCTTATCTATGTTATCCACATGGCTGGGTACCTTTTTCAGCAGGGTAATCACATCTTCCTTCTTCTGTGGTTGGGACAGGATTGGGGAGGAGTGGGCTTCATCCTTCCCAAAATTCTCCTGTTCTCCTTGTCCCGCCTCTACTTCCTGCCTGGCTACTGCCCAAGCAGTATTTATTTAAAATTTAATTGACAGAATACAGAATTGTCCTGCACCAACTAAACACTTTGGAACCGAAATCCACATCTCTAGTATCACAGTCCTGATAGGCCAATTTAGGAATACTTGCTTTTACAGCTAAATATCTCCAGAATGTGTTCCATTGTTGTCTGCTGCTCCACTGATATGCATTCTTGATGCCCACAGCTCCCAACCCTCCCACAATTAGAGAAGAGCTCTGCACAGCTTCCTATGACACGATCACCGTTCATTGGACTTCAGATGATGAGTTCAGTGTGGTCTCCTATGAACTCCAGTACACCATATTCACTGGACAAGCCAATGTTGTTAGTGAGTATCACATGGTTGATTTACTTCTCAATTTGATGACTGTTTTCACGTAAACTGGATAAAAGAATGTAAACACTAAAGGTAGATAAAGAAGGAAAAATTATGATATTTATTGGTTTCTTTTTCCTACTCAAGGAAGGGGAAATGCTCACTTATATTGAAGTAGTGAAAACAGCTGGTCAAACATATATGGAAAATTACATGGATGAAGTACCTGAATATGTTGGTTGATGAAAAAAGCTGCTAACAACATATACAGAATAAATCCATTTATCAATTCATAAAGATCAAAATAATTTTGCTTAAAGATGCATTATTAGAGGCTACAAATATAAATATTAATCAAGATGTTGATTATATCTTGAATGGGATATAGAAAGTGTCACTGGGAAGAAATAGATGATGAAACTAGGAATACAGATGTCAGTAAAAATATTTGTCTTACAAACATGAGGAACAGAGTTTTGATCTGTATTATGCATGTAAAATAGCCAGGCATGGTAACATTTATCTGTAATTCAAGTATTGGGGAAGGATGAAGACAAGAAAATCAAGAGTTCAGTGGCCAACCAGTATAACCTAATCTGCCAGTCACAGATTCAATGGGGACCCTGGGCCAAAAAACAAAGTGAAGTTGGATAAATGAAGACACACAGTGTTGACCATGGAGTCCACATACACTTGCAGCTATATGTACACACATCCATACCCACACACAAAATATATTACATTATATATATTATATTTTATATATGCATGTATATGTGATGGTTCATAGGATGAACACCAATTTCTGGGTGGTAGTTAACATGCTTTAGTCATTTTATCATGCATTTAGTTTTATAAACTTTTGTACATATTGTTTCAGTTTTCAAAAAAGGGGGGAGAAAGAATTTAGTAAAATGAACAGTTAAAGAATGCCAAGTACCTGGTTCTATTCAGAGGTCGTTTAGGCCTGACACTTCAAATCTTAGTAAGTAGCACCTGCGAGGAAGAACTCAGTTTATCTGAAATGCAAGGGCCCTCCTCTGTCACTGTTGTTTGTTTGATATTTGACACTGTGAATGTTATGACCAACTCAAACAGCAATAGCTGCCCATAATGTTTAGAACAGAGTTATGTAAGTAGAACTGAACAAATGGCAAAAGGCTAGAAGAAATAACTTTCCAGGAGAACAAATTTGAAATTTAGTTTCTTAGCTTCCATTTCTGTGATGAAGCACCATGACTAGAAGCAACTTGTGGAGGAAAGGGTTTATCTCATCTCACAGAATACACTTTTCCATTCAAGGAAGTCTTGCAGGAAGTCAAGGCAGCAACTGGTGCAGAGGCCATGGAGCAACACTTTTACAGGCTTGCTCTTCATTCACTCTTCCCGCCTTGTTTAGCATATTTTTTTTCCCCGTTTTTTGGTTTTTCGAGACAGAATTTCTCTGTGTAGTTTTACTGCCTGTCCTGGAACTCGCTCCTTGTGGTCTTGAACTCACAGAGATTCAACTGCCTCTGCCTCCCGAGTGCTGGGATTAAAAGTGTGCGCCACCACCACCCAGCAAACATGCTTTCTTATAGCACTCAGGACCACCAGCCCAAAGGTGTCACTGTGATCAGTGAACTTGGCCCTCCTATTGCAGTAAATAATCAAGAAAATTCCCACAGACTTTCCCATGGGCCTATTTTCTCAAGTAAAGTTCCTTCTGAAATGACTCCAGTTTGTGTCAAATTGATGTAAAACTAGCAAGCACGGTATTAAAAATAGAGAACACATCAATGTAGAATACAATAGCAATCACTTTTCCACAGAGATGTTTTGAATACATCCATATCAGCTTAACATGTTTTTTTTTATAAGAAACCCCTTCCCTCTCAGCTTTTCCTTCATAGCACATATACTTCTGAAGTGCATGGTGCTTTATTTTTTTTATTATTTTTTTTAATTTTTTTTTATTATTATTTAATATATTTTTTTTAATTTTTTTTATTCTTTTTTAATTAAAATTTCCACCTGCTCCCCGTTTCCCATTTCCCTCCCCTCCTCCTAAATATTGCCCCCTCCCCCAGTCCCCTCCCCCTATCCCCACTCCTCTTCTCCTCCCCCCACACCATTCCCCCTCCCTCTCGATACTGGAGAGCAGTCCAAATTCTCTGCCCTGCGGGAAGACGAAGGTCTTCTATCTATGTCCAGGAAGGTGAGCGTCTAAACAGGCTAAGCACCCACAAAGCCAGTTCATGTATTAGGATCGAAACCTAATGCCATTGTCCTTGGCTTCTCATCAGCCTTCATTGTCCGCCATGCTCAGAGAGTCCAGTTTCAACCCATGCTTATTCAGTCCCAGACCAGCTGGCCTTGGTGGGCTCCCAATAAATCAGTTCCACTGTCACAGTGGGTGGGTGCATCCCTCGTGGTCCTGATTTCCTTGCTCATGTTCTCCCTCCTTCTGCTCCTCATTTGGACCTTAAGAGCTCAGACCGTTGCTCCAAATTGAGTCTCTGTCTCTACCTCGATCCATCGCCAGATGAAGGTTCTAAGGTGATATGTAAGATATTTATCAGTATAGGATAGGGTCATTTCAGGTTCCCTCTCCTCAGTTGCCCAAGGTACCAGCTGGGGACATCTCCCTGGACACCTGCGAACCCCTCTAGAGTCAAGTTTCTTTCCAACCCTAAGATGGGTCCCTTAGTTAGGATATATACTTCGCTGCTCCCGTATCCTCCCTTCCTATATCGTACATGGTGCTTTAAATAGAAGTGTGGTTGAAGATTAATTATAAGAGTGATACAGAAAGACGTTTAGCTTCACAGTGACAAAAGTGTAAATGATCCATCTGCATTAACACCAATGTAAACACTTTTCTCAGATCTCTATCTTTCTGTCCCATCTCTTTCTCTTCCTCTTTCTGTCTCTTATTCTCTTGTCCCTTCCTTCCTTCCTTCCTTCCTTCCTTCCTTCCTTCCTTCCTTCCTTCCTTCCTTCCTTCCTTCCTTCTTTTCTCCCTTCCTCTCCCCTTCCCTCCCTCCCTTCCTTCCTTCTTTCCTTCCCTCTTTATGCCTTCCCCTAATTTGTTTGTTTTTGGAAACACTCATAAAATTCTTGTGATTTTCTAGGCATGTGTAATTTATGAGTAGAAGACCGATTCATGAAATGTTATGTCAAGAACAGTTTTGGCAACTGATTTTGTAGGTAGTGACAAGAGAGTAGTCAAAAGTGGACGTGACAATAAGGCCTTGGGGAGGAAGTTACAGTTAAACTAACTCATGAAAGGTTGTGGCCACATGGCTGTGATATAAGGATATTTGCAGATAGCTGTGTCTAAAACCAACAGAGAGTAAAGTAGTGGAACATACTGAAAGATTGTACTTGATGCCTGGCTGGAAATTTCCAGGAGGAAGGAAAAGTAGGGGAAAAGCAGAGTGAGAAGCATAGCCATGGAGCTGGCTTCAGAAAACACATGTTCTTGGCCTTCACTCACACCCAGAGACTTGTGCTAGGCCACAAAAAGCTGTTCGGGTCACCCCACACTTGAATTTAATGTTGGAGAGTCCTGTTCAGGTGAGCAATCCGAAGATGATTTGTGCCAGCACTGAAGAGGGGACAGAATGAGCTAGAAGCAAAGAGAACAGTAGGCCTTTCGTGGCAACTCACTAAAGAGTAGGGTTAACCAAGATCTCTAAATGACATTCAGCTGAAAAGACTCCTCGGCCTGGAGCTGATTTAGTCCAGAAACATCATCACTGTCTTTTTCTTGCTCTGAATGCCTTTTGAGACAAGTCTAAGTAGCATTCCTCCTAAGACTGTGAATTCTTCTGAAGTCATTCTTCCCCAGTTGTATAGGTCTTGCTGCATGGCATTAATAAATGTCAATTTTCTACCTTCCTGTGTATTTTATGCCATATGTGGATATTTAATTTTTTAAGTAAATGTAATAAGAGACCATTCTATTTTGGCACAAATAGTTGCTGCATTTCTTCCTGAAGCAGTATGGTGTCTTGTTTCAAAGCTGTGCCCTGATTTATCGGCCACATCTTCTACTGATGAACATTAGCGCTTTTCCAATGTCTGCAAACATTGCCCCCAATGGATATCCTTGCATATTTTCCCTTTCATGCATGCAAAATTATATTTCTAGTATAATCTCTTGAGATTTTCTTAAGAACAGATTATTTGCATTTTAATTTTGATTGACATTGCCAAATTGCCCTTCAGAGAAGTGACAGGTGATGTTTAAAATGCATTTTAGCAGCTGTAGGAGATACATTTCACTGATCTTGGACAGTGTACTATAAGCTAAAAGTAAGAAACCCAATTCAAAGCAAGATAAACAAGTATTATCTACAGGATGACATAATAAATCTAAGGTGTAACTTAACTAATAAAGAATCCATAATACATTAACCCATACACTGCTATATTATATAGTATAGAAGGGAAAACACAAAAAAACAGAATAATGGAAAATATATTTTTTCTTCACTTTAGGAATTATTTTGTATTATATTGCTGTTATTGTATTGTTTTATTACTAATTATATTATAAATAATTATATTACAAATACTTATAACAGTTTTTAATGTATCATATTGCTAGTAACTAAGCTAAAGATTGCATCAGATTTAAAGATTGAATGCAAAAGATGGCAAGAACATGTGGATAAGTGAATGTTATATATTATATAAGTGAACATTTGATAAGTGAATATTGTAAGTAGAAAAAAATTGGAGTTATTTAATTCCAAAAGGGAAGTTCTTGGTCCATGTGAGGAATGTTGTATTTCTCTGAAACAATTTTTGTTTGAGTGAGAAAAATTATTCATTTTATTTTTAGCAGGAGTATCTCCATCATAGCTTCTTACATAGCCCCCATGTGAAAGGCTCTCCTTGAATGCTGTTTGTCCATTCGTCCTATCCTTTCATGGAATAGCTTTCATTGAGAACATCTATTGGTAAAACACTACTAAAAATTGGAAAACATTTTCAAAAGCTTCCCAGAACTCCTTGTGCCACTAGGCAATCTTTGATTGTTTCTAGGTCATGGTTCCATCACTTGTTGTAATAGACCATAGTTAATTACTTTCAAATGGATTTAATAAGGGGGAATTAGATAATATCTTTGAACTTTGTTTAATCTCATTAAATTTCTCATAAAAATACACATCCAAATGCAAAGTTGATGTTACTGCTTTTCTTCATTGTATTGACAGAATTATGACTGCATATGTTACTAACTTTTTTATTAACACATAGATACATATTTAATTTTCAATGTTTACTGAAACTACTTTTCATATGTTCTTTTAAAATCTCAAATTGGGGCTTTTGCCAGCAAGTTCTTCCTATTATTTACAAAATAATCAGAAGTCATATTTCTTGAGGACATCATGTGAAATAATAATATGTATACATTTCAGTCATTTTGAAATCATTTCATGAAAGTTACTAAGAATCTATTATTTTTACAAGGAAGAATGAAAAATGGCTCACTTCTGCCCAAACTGTTAGAAGAGAGAAAGGTTGTTAGAAATCTATAGACAGCCTCTGCAAACAATGTCCACACTGCACCATGTTTTGCAGCAAAATGACTGTTTCCATTCAAGGCTCTCAAATCCCCAATGTAATTAAAATCATTTAATATGCTACATTAGGAGAAAAATGCTTTTGACTCATTGTCAATGAAAAATACTGTACAAAGTCAAAAGGCTCAATTGCGCTTCATTATGAGCAAATGATCTTCTAGTTTCATTTGTTGTTTTAATATTTTACCTGAGTCAGTCTATGAATATCAAAACACCCAGACAAGTCTGGGAAAAAGTGAAGTTTCAGTCGGGATAATTGTGTGGATGTTTCATAAACAGTGTAGTGTCGAGGTAGCATAGTGCCATGTGCAAGAAATGAGATGGTACTGGCTGGTATAAGACCTACACTACCAATATATTTGAGGTGTACTCCATGGCACCCCCACATAAATGTCCCAAAAGAAAATGTCACTATTGTTTTCTCGGCATTTGCAATAAATTCTCAATCATTATCCTGGCAATATTAGTAATAAAAAGGAAAGCAAAAAACTAGTTAGTGTTTATGAAGATAGCTTGCTCACTGTAAAACTACACCTATATGAAAGGAGACAGAGACAGAGACCCACATTGGAGCACCAGACTGAAATCCCAAGGTCCAAATCTGGAGCAGAAGGAGAGAGAGCATGAGCAAGGAACTCAGGACCACGAGGGGTGCACCCACACACTGAGACAATGGGGATGATCTATCAGGAACTCACCAAGGCCAGCTGGACTGGGTCTGAAAAAGCATGGGATAAAACCGGACTCGCTGAACATAGTGGACAAGGAGGACTGCTGAGAAGTCAAGAACAATGGCACTGGGTTTTGATCCTACTGCACGTACTGGCTTTGTGGGAGCCTAGGCAGTTTGGATGCTCACCTTACTAGACCTGGAAGGAGGTGGGAGGTCCTTGGACTTCCCAAAGGGCAGGGACCTCTGACTGCTCTTAGGGCTGCTGAGGGAGGGGGACTTGACTGGGGGAGGGGGAGGGAAATGGTGGCTGGGAGGAGGCAGAAATCATAATAAAATAAATAAATAAATAAATAAACTACACCTATATCCAAAGAAATTTCAAAGAATTTTACTACACTCAAAGAAAAAATTAGTGACTTCGAGATAATCAGGATTGTCAGTTTCACATCTTGGCTTTTTGTGGGGAGGTTTTGATACATTAAATCCTTATTAAGTTTGTGATTGGAAGCCAAGTTGTAGTTTGAACTAATTTCAAACATCTGCTCCATGACATTGCTGTAAGCATCTCCCACCACGTGAAATCAAGCTTCAGGTATCTACAACAACTCGAAAGTTTATTGAAAGCATTTTTTACCTTTTCCCTCTTTGACCACAGTAGTCATTTCATCATAACATGTGCAATTAAGCATGAACAGCACAAATGCAGTGAAATTGATAGGATTCTCATTTGAATCTGCTGAGTGCTATTATTGTTTTGCATATATGCCTGACTGCTGTTGACAGAGACCTAAGGATATGAGCTGATTATTCTAAGATAGAAAAGTTAATTTTGATTTGTTATTATTTTAATAATATTGATGTCCTCAACAAGTAAATTATAGACCTCTTGGGGATTGGATCACACAGTTCAAAAGGACCGTACTTTGGTTGGATCAAAATCTAATATTTGGTTGCAGCAGGCTCCAGAAATACAGGGTTTGTTTTAGTTGTTTTCTAATAAAATAAAATAAAATAAAATAAAATGCTATAGTGAGAGAGGATCAAAGAGAATATAGAGAAGGGAGAGCATCCTGTCACCATAGTCTTTGGAGACATTTTCTTCTTTCCCTCCTCTTATATTAAAAATAGATTTCTTCCTTCTATACTATATCTTGATTACAGTTTCCCTTTTGTCTACTACTCCTCCCAGTTCCTCACTACCGCTCCTCCCATCCAGATTTACTCCCTTTCTGTCTCTCATTAGAAAATAACAGGCTTCTAAGAGATAACAACCAAACACAGAACAAAAACCACCACACTGAAATTGAACAAGGCAGCCCAAGGGAAAATAAAAGGGTCTTAAGAGCAAAACAAGAATTAGAGACCCACTCCTTCTTATACTCAAGACCCCATAAAAATACTAAATAACTTAAGGAAATGTTTAACATCCTTAGTCATCAGAGAAATGCAAATCAAAACAACTCTGAGATTCCATCTTACACCTGTAAGAATGGCCAAGATCAAAAACACTGATGACAACTTATGCCGGAGAGGTTGTGGGGAAAAGGGAACACTTCTGCATTTCTGGTGGGAATGTAAGCTGGTACAACCCCTTTGCATGTCAGTATGGTGATTTCTCAGAAAATTAGGAAACAACTTTCCTCAAGACCCAGTAATACCACTTTTGGGTATATATCCAAAGAATGCTCAATCGTGCCACAAGGACATGTGCTCAACCATGTTCGTAGCAGCTTTGTTTGTCATAGCCAGCACCTGGAAACAACCTAAATGCCCCTCGACTGAAGAATGGATAAGGAAAATGTGGTACATTTACACAATGGAGTACAACACAGCAGAAAAAAAATAACGACATCTTGAATTTGCAGGAAAATGGATGGAACTAGAAAACATTATTTTGAATGAGGTAATCCAGACACAGAAAGACAATTATCACATGTACTCACTCATAGGTGGTTTTTAAACATAAAGCAAAGAAAGAAAACCAGCCTAAAAAGCACACTCCCAGAGAACTTAGACAACAATGAGGACCCTAAGAGAGACATACATAGATCTAATCTACATGGGAAGTAGAAAGTAGAAAAAGACAAGATCTCCTGAGTAATTTGGGAGCAGGGGACCTTGGGGAGGGCTGAAGGGGAAAGGGGAGAGGCAGGGAGGGGAGCAGAGAAAAATGTAGAGCTCAATAAAAACCAATAAAAAAATACTAAATCAAAGAAGGGTGCAAAGGGGAAAGGACTTGGAGAAGAGGAGGGAGAGGAAGCAGTGGTAGGGTTATTAGAAAAAAAAATACTAGGCTGAAAGCTAGAGGACCTGGTGCAAATCCGTGTCAGTCAGTCTTATGCTTGTTGCTTCAGTCTCTGTGAGTTAATATGAGATTTGTCCATGTTGATTTAGAGGACCTTGTTCTCCTGGTGTCCTCCATACTCTCTGGCTCTTCCATTCCTTCTGACTCCTCTTCCCTTTGGTTCCCTGAGCTATCCCTGAGGGGAGGAATTTGATGGAGACACCCCATTTAGCTATGTGTTCCAAGGTCTCTCTCTTCGCATAGTATCTGGTTGTGTCTTTGTATTTGTTCCAATCTGCTACAGGAGGAAGTTTCTCTAATGATGGCTGAATAAGGCACTGATCTATAGTCTCTGGGCTACTTGCTCTTTGGTTCTTGGTCACCCAACCAGAATCGGGTATGGGTTCTATCTTGTGGAGTGGACTGGACCTTACATCAAATCAGACATTGGCTGGCTAGTCCCACAAGCTTTGTGCCACTATTGCACTAGCACATTTTGCAGAAAAAAATAGCATTGTAGATCAAAGGCTTTGTGGCTGGACTGGTGTTTACATTTCTCTTTTGGTAACCTGCAGAGTACCTTCCCATACCAAAGACACCATAATATGATGGTGAAGGTTATATGTGGGCAGCAGCTCGCTCTCTCCATGTTCAATGAGTTGCATAGATGTGGTCTTTTGTAATGGAACCTCCTGTCCATTTGATGAGAGCAACATATTCTTTTAGCAACTACCTAGGCTGTTTGGGGATTTCTATGGGATCCCTTTGGCCTACAACTCAATAGGATATAACCCAGTCCTAGTACTGGAAGCTTTGTTTTGTGGTAAGAGATGGCCAATTGGGACTTGGGAGGTTTTCTTCTTACCCAAGGGAGACTTGGGAAGAAAACACAAGATGCAGACTTACAGACAAATTGAGAAGATGCTGTCCTGAATTATTCTACCCAGTACTTAATGCTGTTTCACACACTCAAATTCCTCTATGAGTATGAAGTCTTCTTGCTTTATGCTTACTTTTTTTAAGTCTCAAGGTCCTGTGATTTAAAAGTTTTCACAGGTAGAATTTAAAAGAAGTGACAGAAAACTCATGAGGCCAAATGACTCTTGGGAGTACCTGAAAAAAAGCATTCACACAACATCCAGAGCATGTGAGGCTGGGGAGATAAAGTGCTTACTGTTCAAGCATAAGGACCAATGTTTGGCTCTCCAGAACCCACAAAGAAAGCTAAAAGGCATTGCAGTCATCTGTAATCCCAGCATTTAGGACAGACAGAAAGCCAAAAGGAATTGAAACCACCTATAATCTCAGCATTTAGGACTCAGACAGGGGTGTTGTAATATGAGTGACAGGGCTGCGTCCCCGGCACCCAGCTGCCTGCATGGCTAGCTTATGCCCCGAAATAATTACACGGAAACTGTATTCTTTTAAACACTGCCTGGCCCATTAGTTCCAGCCTCTTATTGCCTAGCTCTTACATATTGATCTAACCCATTTCTAATATTCTGTGTAGCACCACGAGCTGGCTTAACAGGAAAGATCTTAACCTGTTTCAGTCTGGAGTGAGAGAATCATGGCGACTCCCTGACTCAGCTTCTTTCTCCCAGCATTCTGTTCTGTTTACTCTGCCTACCTAATTTTCTGTCCTATTAAAGGCCAAGCAGTTTCTTTATTACTTAACCAATGAAACAACAGATAGAAAGATGATCCACCTCCATTATTTCCCCTTTTTCTGTTTAAACAAAAAAGAAAGGCATTCACTTTGACATAGTAAAATTACATATAACAAAACAGTTATCAAGCAAGAATTACAGTTACAATATTTATATCTATTTTATTCTTTATCATAACTAAGGAAAACTATAACTATAACTAACCATTCTTCAACTCCATCAAAGACTCCAGAAGGATATAATATTACCTAAGCAAACAAGAAGTCCAAAACTCTAGAAATGACAGAGACATCTTGCTGCCTGGACAGTCACCCAAAGTTCTTTTGTACCGTTGGGGCATCCGTCTTTGGCCTTCACACCCATAGTATCCAGCAGACTCTTCCATGAAGCAGGAAATTTCCAAAGACAGTTCAGTCACTTTCTGCTGTGTCCTGCAGAATGCCTCTCAGACTCTTTCATGAATCAGGAACCCTGAAAGACCATCTCACCTTTAGGCAAGTTCAGCAGTCCTCTCTCTGTGGGTTCTTCACGTCCAGTTTATGCAACAGTCCAGACAAGCTCAGTTTCTTACCCAAATGGCTATCAAACTCCATAAGGAGCCTCTTTGATGCCCGTCTTCTTCTTGAAGTAGATTGGTGCTGTCAGGAGCAAATGTTTCTCATTGTCATAAAAAGCCCTAAATTATTAAAACATTTAAATGCCATATTCTGTAGCCTTTGAAAGATATGAAGAATGCCTATCTGAAATATATCTATGCATATCTAGAAAATCTAACTAACATGACTACAAGCTTTACTATTATCGATGATTATCCATTAACAACCTATATTTCCTAATTATACATTACATTTTAAAAATGAACTTCACAATCACAATACCTTAATCAGTATTAGAAGTACACATACATATAACAAAATTGATCTTACAATCCATACCAATGTAAATTATTCATATCTATATCATATCCCCCATTAAATGTAAAAGAACATTTATAAACAATATTTGGGAATATGGGCGCAGTTATTTCTCTCCAAACTGCTTCCTGCTGAATGGGGGCGCTGTTATTTAGGTCTTTTATGGTATAACCTGTGTGGTAGATTCATCTCAGTTGGCAGTTGAGTGAAGTAATTTTTTGAGGGTGTTCACAGCAACCTTTCAGGAGGGCGTCATACCATATTGGGATAGAAGAAATCCACAGGGTCTCATCCTCTGTGAAAACAAAAGAAGACCCTCTCCAAAGCATCATATCCTTAGGCCCAAATTCTGAAGTCATAATACCCTTATATCCGTTCTGGTTCTGCTTGGCAGCCCATAAAATGAAATGTCTCTCTGTACTTAGCTCCTTTACAGACAAAAATTTTAAAGAAAACACAATGTACATAATCCAGACTCTCTGTGAATTTTCCATTTTTACGTGGCTTATTTTTCTTTATTTCTTTTAATCTATAGCTATTTGTACTCTGTGTCTTTAAAGACTTTATCCCCTATTTTTTTTTAACGGCATTACCTTTATTCTCTCTCTCTATTGTTTTTTCTCTCTCTCAAGCCTACGTACATTCATCCAACACTGTGGTCTTTTATGTCTGAATCTGTTTTATTGTGAATCTGTAATTTTTTTTACTATCCAGGAGCATTTCTTAAAATGTTAAGCACTTCTTAAAAACTTTTTTTTTTTTTTGGATTTTTTGAGACAGGGTTTCTCAGTAGGTTTTGGTTCCTGTCCTGGAACTAGCACTTGTAGACCAGGCTGGCCTCGAACTCACAGAGATCTGCCTGCCTCTGCCTCCCGAGTGCTGGGATTAAAGGCGTGCGCCACCACCGAGTGGCACCATGTACAGGTAATATGGTACTTCCTGTTTGTTGCCAGTCTAAACCTTAACTGCGCTGTTGTTATGGTAATTACGGTTGTTCCTGCCTGAGACCAGCACAGTTCAGCACAGCATAGCTGAGCCCTCCTGCCTCAGAGCCATTTGGTGCCCCTGAGCCACTCACAGTTCCAGACACACAGCAGTCCACATTGCCATCAAGCAAGCCGTAGCACTTTACTCCAAATGCTCCATTCAAAGACTCTGTCTCCCGCAGGAGCCAGACAGAGATCGCAATGGTGGCACAGCCCAGAAAGCCAGCATTTTAAAACAGCCAGTTTTTTCCTATTGCTGAGTCAGGACAATTTCTTTGCCGCACACAACCCACAAACAGCAAAAAGCTGTCTTAAATTCTTTCTCTGTCCTTTTTAAGCCCTCTCAGGTTTTACGTGGAGTTCATTACCACTCTGGGCGCCACTCTGTTGTAATATGAGCGGCAGGGCTGCGTCCCCGGCACCTGGCTGCCCGCATGGCTAGCTTATGCCCCGAAATAATTACACGGAAACTGTATTCTTTTAAACACTGCCTGGTCCATTAGTTTCCAGCCTCTTATTGCCTAGCTCTTACATATTGATCTAACCCATTTCTAATATTCTGTGTAGCACCACGAGCTGGCTTACCAGGAAAGATCTTAACCTGTTTCAGTCTGGAGTGGGAGAATCATGGCGACTCCCTGACTCAGCTTCTTTCTCCCAGCATTCTGTTCTGTTTACTCAGCCTACCTAATTTTCTGTCCTATTAAAGGCTAAGCAGTTTCTTTATTACTTAACCAATGAAACAACAGATAGAAAGATGACCCACCTCCATCACAGGGGATCCCATGAACAAGCTGGCTAGCCAAACTAGCCAGAACTGGTGAGTTCCAGGTTCTCTCCGATCCTGGATCTAAAAATAAAGTAGAGAACAATCAAGAAAGGCACCAGGTATCAACCTCTGGCCTGCACATGCACATGCACTCATAAGTGCACTACACATGCACACACACACACACATGAACATACACCAAAACAGAGTTTTGAAAAGTTCTTTTCATCTTTTATAATTGCAGGTGTAATTTTTAAGTCACAAGTTGGAGAAAGAATTTAGTATATATAATTCAAAGACAGATTCCATGGAGCTCACGACTACCCTGCAGTGCTATGCAAATATTTGTGGGTTGGTGTAGATGTATATTTGTGAATTGCTTCTCTTAGGTCTCATTAGGTTCTTGGGGAGCTGTTTCTTCAGAGTTGGATGAGGTATAAGTTGCCTCGAGATCAAAGGAACTAACCCTTTGACTTGCAAATGAACCAAAAAGGAAAAAGGGGGGTGAGTTTGGAGTACCTCAGGAAGTGGAAGGGTCTGGCATTCTCCCAGGGACTAGTACTGAGAAAGGAAACTTCATGACAGCCTAGTCACCAGGGAAATGGGAAAAGGTTCTATTGGAGTGGAGATTGATGGATGGAGAGAGGAAAGTTGGGCCTGATACCAAAAAGAAGTTTCTAGCATCAGTCAGCTGTGAAACAAAATGGACTTCCTTTTTCCTACATGTTCTTCCAAGCCTCATAAATCCTCAGCTTGTTTCTCAACCCATATCCTGCAGAATGAAACCAGAAGAGCAGCCCTACTTCACTCTGGACCAGTGATACCAGGAATACAGCTGGTGAAAAATCCTATGATCTTTCCCAAGGTCCACACTGGGCCCCCAGTTGCCTCTAAGTGCTGCTGTTGCCCCAGGTTTCTCTGAATCCCCACTAATAGGATTACAGAGCACCTTGGTGATCACTTTTAAATCTCTTCCACTAGAAGTTGGATAGAGTTGGCTGACCTGTGCTGGGTTTGCTGCTGCATTGACCTAATGAGAAGGCTGTTGTCTTAGAGGGACTAATGTGATGAATCACTATGACAAAACGTACCTTGGAGAGGAAAGGGCCTAATTTCACTTAAACATCTATATTACTGTTCGCCAAGGGAAGTCAGGTCAGCAACTCAAGCAGGGCAGGAACCAGGAGGAGGCAGGAGCTGATGCAGAAGTCACAAAAGAGTACCACTCTACTGGCTTGCTCATTCTGCTTTCTTGCAGCACCCAGGACCACAAGTCCCAGGATGTCACCATCCACAGTGAATAAACCTCTCCCACTTCAATCTCAAGTCAAGAAAATGCCCCCACAGATTTCTCCACAGAACAATTAGTGAGGAATTTTCTCAGTTAAAGTTCCCTCTTCTCAACTGCCTCTAGCTTGTATCAAGTTGACATAAAACTAGTCAGAGTAGCTTCTCTGCTTCTCTCATTTGTTGAAATAAGCAGACTCTTCCCCAAATGTTTCCCCCATAGCAATGGCAGAGATGCAGGGAACCAACAGAAAACTTCAAGCTTACTCCTGTGACAAGCACATTGTCGTTTGTGCTCAAGTTAACAAGTCATATGACCAAACCCAAAGCCACATGACCAAGCAGTATATTCCTCCTTTTTAGAGAGAGAGTAGCTGCAAAGTCACTTTGGCTTGGATATGGCCAAGAGAAGTATCAGAGGCAAAATGCAGTCAATATGTCAGTGTTGATGAAGTCAGCTCTTAGTATATCATCAGCTACCCATCTGTGAGTTGCCCAGTTCATGAGAACCAAGCTTGAATGACCGATGTCATTCAGGAGAGGGTAAGATGGGGGGGGGGGATCAATCCCTGGTTAATTTAGTTTCTGCCTCACTGCTCTCAATAACACACCATGTGCATGTTCAGTATATAAGATCCCAGACAAAAGCACCTTCGTTGCACCCGTTCATACAGACCAGAGTTTGCAATATAAGAATCTTCAGTGATTTGTCCCAGGGGAAACGCTCAAAGGGCACATGTAATTCAAAGTGAGCTCTTGATATAGATAGCATGTTGAGCCCAATTTTGTCGGTTATCCCACACAAAAAGAAAAGAAGTTCTCCATTTTTCAATGTTTACAGCTTAAATAACCTAAAATTCTGCCAACATTGCCTGTGATAGCACCTGTCTGGTTGGCTTTGCAGGTCTGTGCAACTCGGCTGATAGCTGGATGATTGTGCCCAACATCAAGCAGAACCACTACACTGTGCATGGCCTCCAAAGTGGCACCAAGTATATCTTCATGGTCAAGGCCATCAACCAGGCAGGCAGCCGCAGCAGTGAGCCTGGGAAGCTGAAGACGAACAGTAAGTGCTGTGAACTCAGCTGAGCTGTCATCTCACATTTGCTCATCTCGTAGCTAACACTCCTCCTCCTTGCTTTTCTTTTTCCTCTTCTGTCTTGGGCATCACCGACAGGCTCAGAAAAAGCAAGAAAAGAGCCAGTGTGAAGTGCTGACGTTCCCAGAAGCTACCTCTGGGTGTCAAAGTTGATTCTGCGTCTTCTAGGTCATGTGGCCATTAGTTTCTTTGCATATAGTTGTTCTCATTTCTTGAGAAAACAGTCCTGAAGAAGTTCTTGTGAGAAATTGAACAGGTGCCTATAAGGCCTGATACAGAACACACTCTGTAAATGTTGGATAGGATTGTTTTCCATAGTAGAAAACAAGTTCATAACTCTTTCTTCAGAAATTCTTTGTTTTATTTCAAGTTATCTGTCTGGGTCTGCGATTCTCAATCATGGGCAATTTTGTCTTTCCTCCCACAGCCCCAGTCAATGTAGCATTTAATAATGTCTGGAGACATTTTCTTGCATTATCACAACTGAGGAGGATGCTGCTGGCATCAAATGAGTGGAAGACAGGCATATTAAAGATCAATGGCATAGAGGATAGCACTCAACACAATGGTGCAGCTTGTCCTTGTGTCTTGTGGTTCTGTCATCTTATTACTGCCACTGTCTCTGTCTACATGTGTTTTGTTTTAACCTCTTTTCTTCTTTACATCTTTTTGATCTAGAAATATTATGCTATGTCAATATGGTGCCATGTTGTGGGTTTGCCAGTCAACAGAAACAATTAATGAGTTCTCATGAGAAACTCTCATTTAACCATATCCTTGTCTCCCAGAGCATGGTAGCACATGATTTGATCTTAGGACAAGCGAAGGGTAGAAGAACTCTGGATTAAGCATGAGAAAGCTGAAGTTCTGCCACATGTTTTCCATGTGGCCGTGAGGCTTGTCTTTTTATATTTTTTTTTTTTTTTAGATAAAACCATTTCATTTTGTGGTGATTGTAGATTCCCAGAAAACCTGTAGCTATTACAGAGAGGCCTGTCTACCCTGTACTCAGCTTGCCCTAGAGTCAGCATCTTACATGACCCTGACTCATTTGTCACAACCTAAGAAGTCAACATTAGTACATTTCTGTTGCCTAAGTCCTAGGCTTTATGCAGATTTTACAGTTCCTTTAATAGGATCCAGTCTAAGAATTTGTCTCACATTTGGTGGTTCTTCACATTCTCCCCATTTTTTTAAGAGAAGATTTTGGTTCTTCATTTTTAAAACAGGAAAATTTAACCTCATTTATACGTTGATAAATTTGAAACAATTTTGAGAATATAAGAATAATATTACGCCATGCTTTGTTAACAGTCACGGAGCACATGAAAATTAACTTATACATACTTAGGGCAACAGCTTTTAATTACACTCGAACATGCATTTGATCTCTCAAGAACTGGTGGAGCTCCTAGCAAATTTTCGATGCTGTGCACCAGGCTGAGGACACTGTGACAACATTTAGCTCCTACAGATGGTCTTCTCTCAAGGAGATTGTAGACTGCTTAAGAAGACAGAACACTAAGCCTTAGTTATCATTGCATTTCTGAAGTCTGTAATGGCAGCAACTCATGAAAGTGTAGAACATTCAAAAGAACATCACTCTGTATAGCCATGGTAGCTTTTCAGGGTAAGGAAAGATTAAGGGATGTGAAGAAGAGAGAATATCCCATGACAAAGGAATAACATGTACAAAGGCCCAAAGAAATGATTATATCTGTGCAATAGAAAAGGAATCAGCATAGTAAAAATAAGACATAAGTGGACAGGTTAGCTGAACAATGAAGCTAGAGACAAAACCCGTATTGTAAAACTAGTGGTGCACACGTATAATTCCAGCACTCAGGACAGTGAAACAGGATCCCAAATTCCAGACCAGCTTAACCTTTGTTGTGGGACAAAGCCCAGTAACACCACACCATACAAACACCCCCACACACACACACACATACCAGTTTTAAAAAATATAAACTGGCTAAGCCTGTTCTCATAGGCCTGTAATCCTACCTACAGGAAGAACCTAAATTCAAGGCCAGCTTAGTCTACAGAACGAGTTCAAGACCAGCCTGAGCAATTTAGTGAGACCCTCTCAGATACGGCTTGGGATATTACTCAGTTGTGATCCAGCTGCCCTCACTCCCCCTGACTGACAGCGCAACTTCCTTGTGGTCTGTAATTGACAAGGATGTTTGTGTTCTTTCTGGCTGGTGGGTCTCCACAGAAGGAGTAGAGGTATAAAAGGTTGCCGGGCAAAATAAAAGTTGCTGTTCTTCCACCTGAAAAGAAGCCTCCGTGTCTCAATCCCGGCACCACCACCCCCACCCCCCGCCAGTTTTGGCTATCTAGGCTGCACTGGCTGCAGCACTCAGTGATAGAGTGATTGACTACAATGTGTGGACCCATGGTTCCCATCCCCAGCATCACAAAACAAAAACAAATAAAACCAAATGGTAAGCCCATTATGGGTCATGAAGCAGTTGGTTTTTTGAGAGCAGTGTTTGACGGGAGATAGGTTGACAGGTTTATATGGCAGGGACTGGATGAGGATTTAAGAAACATGATTTGTTACACTGTGATGTGGTGAAGGGATTAAAATGAAGGAAGACTGACAGCTGGGGAATGTGTCCAGAGATTATTATGAGAGTTGTCCAAGCAAAAGAATAGTAGCCAGGATAAGGTCATGTCCTCTGCAAATGGTCTGATGAATTAAGTTCTTTAGTAACACAATCATTAACTTCCTTCTCAAGCTAATTTGTCTTCATCGAAGCCAAAGCCTGAAAGTTGGTAAGAATGGACAGTGATTTGTTTTTTGAAAGACCTCTGTGGCCCAGACAGAATTGGCTCAATGAGAACACAAAGCTTGGGTCCCACTGAAGCTGGTGGGCCCCTGCTATGTGTGAGAGTGGCTGAGAGAGGGGGCTAAGGCAAGCAGGACACTGCAGGCAGTTATCCATTGCAAGTCCCTTCTTTCTGAACATTCTGCTGCTATTCCTCACTGGCATTAGGCCAAACAGCACTCAGGCCTACATAAATGGTGAGCTCCAAGATGGAATTTTTTTCCCTCCTCTGCCCATTAGTGTCAAATGATTTTTACTCACATTTGTCGTTCACTTGTAAAAATTGGAATATTTTAAGAGAGCGCATCTTTGTTCCCTTTTGGGCTTATTCCATGACTTATCCCTAACAGTTGCTGGCATGAACATCCATAGAGACTTTTATATTTTTACAAGTCAAGCCAAGTTTAAACTTTAAAATGTAAACTATAGGTATAATCCAGTAGGTCTGATAGCCTCTGAGAGCTACCTTTTCAGTCCTTGAGGGCTTTTTTTCTTCTTTTAAGTCAGATTTATATTCTTTTATCCTTTGTATTTAATTTATTTTTAGTATACAGATATCAATTTTATATCTAAGGATAAGCCCCCAAAATTAGAAGTTTAAGTTTATCGTAACACAAAAATGATACATTAGAAATAAATTTAAGACTGTATAAGACTTATGTTCAAACATCCACAGAACATTGAAGGTCTCAATAAGATACAAACGAGCAAAAAATTCTTTTGAGAATTTCAGATATGAGTACTGTATTTACATTATTCTTCCTCTCCCTCTTCTCCTTCTAATTCCTTCCATATCCTTCCCACCTTTTCTCAAATTCTTACCTTCCTATTCTTTAATTGTAAGTCTTATACAAACACATATGTATATGTGTATGTATGTGCATATATATGTATGTTTATAAATCCCATATGCTGAGATCATTTAATATTACTCACATGTGTTTAAGGCTGACCTCATTGGATTGGCTAACCTATCAGAGCGCTTGCCCTTAGAGAAGACTGATTCTCCCTTTCTCAACAACCATCAATTTGCCTCTGTCTCTCTTCGAAGGGTGAAACTTTGTGGGAAATTTCCAGTCCACATTGGCATGTCAACTGGCTTCCCTTTGATATCTACAGAAATATAAAACAAGGATCAGTAAACTGTAGTTCAAGGGCCAAATCTGAATACCTACATTTATAAATAAAGGTTTATTTACATCTACCCATACCCATTCATTTATCAATTTGTGACTACTTCCTCACTACAAAGACAAAGTCATAAAAGAAACCACATGGCCTACATAACTGAAAATATTTATTTTCTTACCCTCTGCAGAAAAAGTGTGCTCGTCACTGACCTAAAGGCAAAAATTTTTGAGGTTCTGGTGTTATGTTTAAATCCAAGCAGAGCCACCCATATTTAAGTGAACACAGTTCTCCATGAGGTCTCCAGCCCAAGCATGCATTGCTTACAGTCATATTTACCAGGCTTTTTTTTCTGTGATTCCATGGGACTTGCTACTGAGCAGAAAACTCTTTCTAACTGCAACAGTGGTTGAGAAGTTGGACAGTGTGTTATCACTACCAAATTGTAATGTTTCCTGTTTGAAAATGTTCTGTTCCTTATGTGGTAATAGCCAATTGGCTGTACTCAGTCCTAATATTGAAGTGACAGAGAAGTAACAGTTACATCAAAATTCCCATAGATGACTGTGCTAGGATTTTTAATGTTAAACTTTTCAAAACACAAATGTGAATAATGAAAAAGAATTGTATCTATTATACGTATTAATAAATCCAGAAATAGAAAACTTGAGCATTACTATCATTTACCCTTGCTGAAAAAAAATTTAAATATGTAGTCCCTAAAGAGTGATACTTTTCCTTTTACCAAGCTCAGAACAATGTGTTTGAGTGTTTAGAACACTCTACATTTCGACTTGAAATCTTGATTTATTTGTTCTTTGTTCTGGAGTCTATTTAGCATGGGTGTAATTCAGGCCTGATTATATATGGAAGTCCTTGAAAATAAGGTCTTCATTTTTCTCCTCCTTTCCAGGATGTTCTTCAGCCAGAATGCACTTGTACCACAATCCCCCTATCCTATCCAAGGTTGATCCTTGCCCATTTCTGAACAGTTACAGAGCAACACTGGACTTCTCACTAGAAACTAACTAGAAACTCAAGGAAGCACAACCATGCTCTTGCTCAGCACTGCTCTTCCTAGAACATAAAATTCATGCATAATTTTTTTGAACATCATGAAAAGTATAAATAAACAAATAAATACCTTTTAAAAACTGTTTCTAAATATTAAATTGCTATTAGAATATAAGATACTCTTTTGCGGTAGGAAGTATAGCTCAGGGGAAAAAAATGACTTATTCTAGGCTTTGCCTCTTCGTCTGTATTTCATGTGTATGGGTCTTTTGCCTGTATGTGTGTCTGCAAACCATGTGCATGCCTTATGCCCAGTGAAGTCAGAAAAGGGCATCAGATCCGCTGGAACTAGAATTACAGATAGTAGTGAACTGCCAAACCCAGGCCCTCTGGATGAGCAGTTAGTGCTATTAACCACTAGCTATCTCTTCATCCCTTGCTTCAGACTTTTAAATCTGACTGTAAAGATGTACCGTTTGTTACATTCCATTAAGCAGTACTTCTTCACTTCTTTTTCTTTTGTGAACTTGTTTCTAGGTCAGCCGTTTAAACTGGATCCCAAATCTGCTCATCGAAAACTGAAGGTATCCCATGATAACCTGACAGTGGAACGAGATGAGTCATCATCCAAAAAGAGTCATACGCCTGAACGCTTCACCAGCCAAGGAAGTTACGGCGTGGCTGGAAACGTGTTCATTGATAGTGGCCGACATTACTGGGAAGTGGTCATAAGTGGAAGTACATGGTAGGCAGAATCTATTTTCCTTCAACAGTAAAAAGCCCAAACTATTCTGTACTTTGTCATGGATATCAATAAGCTACTTTGTACTTTATCAAGGTTATAAGTTTATAACCAGCATCCATTCTGAAGAGTAAAACCTACCCCTGCAATAATGCTACATAGCAAACATCCCCCAAATCAGTGTGTCTTCAAAGCAACCATTTACTAATGTTATTAAACACATATATTTGTGGGTTAGCTGATAAGGATTAATCTCAAGTGGATTTATACTTTAATCTACAGGTTGGGTCTAGGTCTATTTTATGTCTCTGTTCCAGCAATGCAGAAATCTAGCATGGTAGTCCAGGCCTATAACCCCAGTATTCATGATGCAGAGGCAGGAAGAACTAGAGTTAAAAGTCATCTTCATGTGTGTGTCATTGACTGCCAACCTCTGTAAAGAGAACAGATTAGTGGAGAGAAATATACTTTTTAGGCCCTGTGTATCAGCTACATCTTTTGTCAGGATGTATTATAATGCTTTATGAATAATTATGCTCCCAAAGACTATATTCTCCTATCTTAAAGGAGAGTAGAATCACCTGAGTTGAAGATATTTCTTCCGCTGGTACAGAACATCATTTAGAGTTTACTTTTTCAGCATACATATCAACTCTCAACATTCATCATTACAACCTCTCTTTCAGCCAACTGTCAATTGCAGCAATTTACAATCATGATTTTTTCACATCATCAGTCAATATCGGTCTTTAAATTTCTAATACCGTAATTTCATATTTAGCCGGTCAAAACCAGCTCTCCCAATTTTTATAATTTTATATTTAGCCGGTCAATACCAGCTCTCCAAATTATTTATAATTTTGTGTTTAGCCGGTCAGTACCAGCTCTCCAAATTATTTATAATTTTGTGTTTAGCCGGTTAGTACCAGCTCTCCAAATTATTTATAATTTCACCTTTAGCCGGTCAGTACCAGCTCTCCAATTATTTATAATTTTATAATTTTCTTTACCATAAATTTATATTCTTTTTGGTCATTACCGATGTATTTAGCACCATTGGTCATTACCAGATTTTTCCCATTACCTTATATGCAGCTGTAAATATCAGGTGTGCATTGACCTCTCTTAAATTTTGAATTAATCTCCATTTTTTCGATTTTTTTTAATAACAAAAATTGGAGAGTTCCATGGGGAATTAGATGGTGAAATATGTCCATTATCCAGTTGTTCCTGCATTAACTGCTGGGTAGCTTGCAATTTTTTTTTGTTAGAGGCCACTGACTCATCCATACAGGTTCATCACTTTTTTATATTATCGGGTCTGCATGGAGTGTAGGTCTTTTAGTGACCGCTCCTAAAAATACCCTAATCCTGCTCTAGAAGGTCTACCATCTGATACGACAGGATCTACCTTTTTCCTATTATTTTTGCCTAAACCTTGATTAGGTAATAATCCTTGTTGAAACATCTGATTAGTAACAGCCTTGCTGGGAGAGTATAAATATACTCCCATTCTGGACATAATATCTCTGCCCCATAAGTTCACAGGTAAATGGGGAATAATATACGGCTTAAAAGTTTCTTTATGTCCTTCCTCATCTTTTCAATGTAGTTCATTGCTACTCTGTTTAGGATTTCTAGTCTGACCAATTTCTTGTAACTGGGTAATAGTCTCTGTTTTGGGCCACTTAGAAGGCCATTGACTGGCGGTTATGACGGAATTATCCGTGCCAGTATCCAGGAGGCCAGAAAATCTTTTTCCATTTATAAACAAAGTGAGTTCTGGTCTCTGAGGACCTATGGTCTGTACCCAAAATGCATAAGACGAACCAAATCCATCTTCTCCTCTCTTTTTCTTTTTACTCTGATTATTGGTTTGCACAGCTGGAAGTAAGATTAATTGTGTAAGCCTTTGATCTGCCTTTACTACAGAAACTCCCTTAGGTGAATGAACCATTATCTTGATCTCTCCCTCAAAGTCAGCATCTATGACTCCAGGAGCCATTAAGATCCCTTGCATGGTTGAGCTACTTCTTCCTAGCAGTAATCCTACAGTACCTTTTGGTAAAGGCCCATAGGTCCCTGTGGGGAGCTTGCATCCCCATCTCAGGCATTATAACCATGTAAACAGCTGAACTGAGGTCAAGCCCTGCATTCCCTGGTGTGGCTTTGAAAAGGTCCTGTATATATCTCCTTGTTGGTGTGCAGATTGTTGGATTGCCCCATAAATTTGTCGCGGGGCCTGAGGCTGGCCCCTGAATCTGTTTCCCGAAAGGGGATTTTTGAGATCATCTCTTTTTGATGTACATTCGTTGGACCAATGCTTTCCTCTTCTGCATCTCCTACACAATCCTAGTTCTCTCCTAGTTTTAGGGCTTGTTCTCCTATCAGGACATTGTTTGATCTGATGTCCCGTAAGACCACATCCAAAACAGCCTCCAGGCATTCCTGTAGCTTGTGCTCTTCCTGGGGCTAGGTCTCCCTGCTGGGATAAGACATCATTAATTGTCTTTCCCTGTAAAGCAGCCGCTAATGCCATTCCTTGTGTATATGATTGGCCAATATCCGAGCAGATTCGGATATAATCTGTAACGTTACCCTGTTTCTTAAAAGGCCTTAAAATGCCTTGCATATAGCATTGGCGTACTCAAATGCTAACTGCTTAATTATTATCTGTGCTGCTTCTGAGTCTCCAATCAATCTATTAGATGCATGCATTAGTCTGGAAACGAAATCCTGAAATAACTCATCTGGTCCCTGTCTTATGCTAGACAACTTCTCAGTCTGCTCTTTTGATGATGGAAGCTTATTCCAGGCCTTCTTGGCCGTTGTACTAATCTGGACATAAGCTACCATATCATATTCTGTTGATTTGTTCCCGTATAGGGTACTTCACCTGCCAGCATCTCATATGAAATAGGAATCTGCTGAGTCCTGTTTCTCTCCGCTGTGGCCTGACACTGTTTTGTAAACTTAGTTTTCCACAATAGGTAGTCTCCTCCTGACAGGCAAGCCTTGGCTATCTGCTTCCAATCTGCTGGTGGTAGAGCTTCTACAGCTATATTTTCCACCAGTGTCTGGGTAAAGGATGCCGTGGCACCGTATTGAGCACAAGAAGTTTTTAATTCTTTGAGTAACTTAAATGATATAGGAGTATGAACTCTAAGCAGATTTCCTTGCGCATCTCTCTGCTTGACAACTGGGAACAATTGAAATTCTTGCACCTCTTCTCCTCTGCTAACGTCTTCTCTGATACAAGCTTGTAGAGGAGATTCACTGCTATCGTTATGCCTCTGCTTCACCTTCGGTGTACTCTGAGCAGAGGGTGGATCTAAGCCCGCCATTGCTGTAGGAAGGCTATTGTTCTTTTGAAAATAATCCTGTATCTGCATAGCTCCTAATCTGCGTGATAGTGAGGTTACCATCCTTCTCAGACCTTTTATTTTTCTCTGAACTCTGTCCTCGTGTCCCTGCCTCTCAGCACTGCCATTCGCTAGTGAGAGGGATGAGAACTCCCTTTCAAGGCCTGAATCATTAGTCTCTGGCCTGTTGTTACTGCTCTGTTCTGAAAAAGTATCTAGCAACTCCTCAGGTGGAGCGGATGGAACTACCTCCTGTTGATCAGGATCTGAGTCCAACCTCTCCTGTATCAGCATCCAAAAATAAGGCGTATCCTCAGGGATGCTTTCTGGTCCATAATTACAATAATGTTGTTGGATTCTCATTTCTACTTTTCTCCATACAGCTATGTCTACAGTCCTACGCTGTGAAAACCGAGGGCATATCTCATCTATGAATTCTAAAAATTCCTGTATCTGATGCTGCTGTACTCTCTCTCCTCTGTCTTTTAAAATATCTTCAATTAATTGCATGGCCATTTGATTGCTTTTTCCTTGTCCCATATTTTTATATTTACCAGCTTTACTCCCAAATATTACAATCCCGTTTCGTTTAAGCGTACTTTATTCACGCATCCATCGATTTTTTTTCTCACGGGTTCTGGTTACTTCTTTCTTGCTTTTTGGGGAGCGCTGATCAGCCTTGTGTTCTCCGTCGTTTGTCCAGTTTTTTTCTGGGATCCAGCGGTCAGCATTCACCGTCTCTCTCGTGTTGTCCCTTCTCCGGGGTCATGGAGTTCGGCGGTCTGCACCATGTTCCTTTTCGTACTTCTTGCTCCCGGGTTTAGTAGACAGCACCACGTTGTCTTTAATCTCTGGGGTCAGTAGTCAGCCCCACGTTGGGCGCCATTATGTCGGAGCCCATGTGGGTCCAACACAGATTCCCTAACCTGGCTGGAACGGAGTCGCGAGGAATAAAACTGACACAGCTTACAAGGTCATCTTGGAAAAGACAAGAATCACTCTTTATTCTCCAAACATCTTATAAACCCCTGAATTGAGTGGGGGAAAACACATTAGGCTGTCTCTTAGGCAACCAGGTGTCTGGGCTTAAGTCACATCCGCATCTAGCAGTCAGGTAGGCCATGAATTAGCATCTCTATAAGACATCCTCCAAATTACAAAGGAAGGGAAGCACTGAACCTCTAAACTATTAAGTCATCAGCTTTGGTCAACATCTCTTTTTAGGTACTCTATATTTTAACAAAAGAAAACTAGGAGCACCACATCCTGGCTTTTGTTAAGGAAGAGACAGCTAGTCTGCAGAGCTATGTGACTAGCTCAGACCGGGCTAATGGCTTCTGTGTCAAATCGAAATATGGGCCCACACTGAAGTACCAGGCTTGAGTTCTCTGAATCAATTGACACATCTCCCCAAATTGGCACTTGAAATTTTTAGCTATGTTGAGCAAGTTAAAAGCACAAAGGGAAAAAGAATTCATGTGCAGAAAAGCAAACATTTCTAGTTCATTGGTGTGCTTTATTAATCTGGTATTTCAGAATCTAGTGTTTAAATGATTATAACCCCATTAATTACTTGTGATAAATGATACCTGATCATCATGATCTCATTGCCACTGATGAATAGTATGGAAAATTGCACCAGACCACTTTAGCTACATAAACACAGATCAGTATTACCTTTAAAACATGTTCCAGATGTCAAAACTAACTAGTGTGGGAAAAATAAATTGTACAATTATTTGCCACACATTGAGTCTTTACATGCAAACCTGATTGTGTCAATTAAAAAAAAATCACATGTAGAAAGTAGATTTGCATTTCCTAGATGGTAACAACAAGGAAGCATTGCCCCCTACAATTAAATGCCTGTGATGTACAACAGTTAGTGACACACACGTATTTTTTATGAAATATATGCTTGATTTTAAATTAACATGTACATTATGATCCATATAATGGGACATGTGAACATTGCTCTGTGAAGCACAGTTTTTGTATTTGTTAATTGTTTTATGTCTCACTGCATCACTTAATGGAACATTATATTCTGCCTGCACCTCTCAAGTTCAATGAAATTATGTACATAGTTTCACAGATTAAAGATAATATAATGATACTTTCCCTTGCCTAATGGACTGTACACTTAATTATTTTCTTGCTGTCAAATGCTGCTAACATGCACTTTGTATTAATGAAACAGTGTTAAGTAAGGTAGTAAAAATGGGTTCATACCAATATTACTAGACAGGAATTTGAGAGGGCAGCATTAGATTTCTGTACTTTTATTCTAATTTTAACTTTCTGCTTTTCTAAATGAAATCAGCCCTCCCTGGTGAAGCTACATCAAAGGGTTCAATGGAGGTTAAAATGGGAAGTCAATATTAGCATTCTTTAATTTAAAAATGGTCTGCAACATCAAGAAAGAAACAATACAGCCATTGTTATTTGGCGACGCAGATTTAAGTTCCATGTAATCTGAAAAATTAAAATAGTGTCTGCTGAGTCATAGAGTACAGCTTCAAGGGAGATATTTTAAATTGAAAAATGTATATCATGGGGCTAGAGAGATGGTTTAGTTGCTAAAGTG